>NC_046333.1:28428942-29053942 GCF_000738735.6 Corvus cornix cornix
GAAACCCGTGTCTCCCCCCAGAGCCCATCTCCCAGGGCTCCATGGCAGGGGAGGAGACCCCAACATCTCACCAGTTTTATTTTAATAAAAGGAGAATGAAAACGACTGGATAACAAGAACAGTTTCAAGACAAAACAAGCCACCCTCCTGAGTCTTTAAATGTCCAAACAGATTCTGTGGAACATCTTAGGGCTGACAGAAGGGAGACAGAACTCTCCGGGCATGCTTTGTGGGGAAACTGAGGCAGGAGAGGGTTTAATTTCTTCCCTCCCTCTTTTCATCCCCCCCTCGGCATCAGAGAGGAATTTTAGAGAAATGGAATTGTATAGGGAAGCCATGGGGTGAAAAACGGATTAGGAATAAACTGGGGATAGGGTAAACTTAGGAAGGGGTTCATATTGGGTATAGGGTAAAAGGGGGAAGTAGGCTGTGGGTAGGGAAATTGCTGGGATGGATATTATTTATAATTTTGTGCATAACGGCTGCCTTTGACTGGAATACCTCCAGGCCCAGTAACATTTGCTGCTTGTAAACCCTTCTTTCCTTGCACTATATCAAATTGTACAACTTCCCCATCTCCTACACTTTGCAGGTAATTTTTAGAGTTATTCCTTTTAATGGCAGTTCTATGGATGAATAGATCTCCCCCTGTATCATCTCGTGTTATAAATCCATAGTTGTTTTTGACATTGTACCATTTCACAGTTCCTGTGACTTTCGTGGCTACAACTCCTCCTATCACGTGCTTGCGTGTTTGTCGTGGCTGCTGGTCCCGCTTGGCCGCCGCCTCGCCGACTCTGACGTCTCGGCCGGGCCCCCGTGTTGCAGCTGCTCCGCGCTCTCCGAGCGGCGCTGCTCCGGCGCGTGTCTGGGCTCTGCGGGGCCCCGCGTTGCCATCGCCGCTGGCTCCATGCCCTGTGAGCGGTTCCGCTCCGCAAACTCCACGCTGCTTTGAGAGCGGCCCCATTCCGGCTCAGCGCTGCGCTGCGCGGGCTCCTCGTGTCGCTGTGGAAACCGCCGCTTCTCCCTCTGCAGGGCTCTCCGAGCCGTGTGCTCAGAGCGGCCTGCCACGCCGATGCCCGGTTCCTGGCTGCTCGTGGCCCACGGCACCCACGGCACCTGCGGCGTTGCTCCCTCACTCGTGGCCGCGTGGCCGGGGACCCCGAGGCGGGGATGGGGTCCGGCGATAAGGCGCGCGCTCCCGAGGGGGCCGGGCACATCCAGTGCAGGCACCTCTGCTGGCGCGGCTGCAGTCTCGTGCTCCCGGGATGGCGGCTGCGCGGCCTTGGCCATGGGATAAGTAGGATCTTCTGCTTCAGGGGTAATGGGACCATACAAATGCTCCTCAAGAGCTTCCCTGATTATAAGGTAGGCACAGAGAGCTTCTCTTTGATCCCATACTTTATCCCAGATCTCATCCCAGAAACACCCCTGACAAGATCCAGGAGGTTCGATATCAAAAAGTAAGTCTCGAGAAATATAGGAGAACCTTTTGAAAAGCCAGATAAAAAAGTGTTCTAGATCTCCCGGTTGCATTACTTTTTTGTTTTGTTGTTCAAGGATTCCTTTTACTTCTAGATACATTTTTCTCTGTGGCTCAGAGAGCCCCATTTCCCACGATTCTTCCATAGTACAGAGAGAATATCCAAACCAAGATGAGAAGAGAGGTCTAGAGTGGTTATTTTACTCACGAATCTTCCTCAGGGATCGGTGTCTTGCCCGCATTCCTCCACCAGTTTGTTACAGCGGGGATTACTGTAACACGCCTATATCAAACCAGGAGTCCCGTGGAAAAGAAGTACATATGGACAGATTCGTGGTAGATGTTTCAGAGATGTTTATTTCTCCAGCCGCATGGCCGGGGCTCAGCTCAGGAACCCCAGTCATGGGACCCAAGGGTCCTTGGCCACACCGGGGAACCCAAACCAACCAATGGGAAATGAGACTGACCAGGGGCAGGGAAACCCCGTGTCTCCCCCCCAGGGCCCATCTCCCAGGGCTCCATGGCAGGGGAGGAGACCCCAACAGTTGACCATCAGAGTTCTGCTTGTGGTCTGCTGCTGGTTTTCTCTTCTTTTAAAAGTAGCACCTATGAAAATGAATTTGTGTGCTATTTGTTTTATTCTTTTGAAATAATGTGACAAGCATCGGTCTTCACAGCGAGACTGATACTCAGTACTTGGTATTTCCAAAAGAGGCCATAATCATCATTCCTGAGGTGCAGCTAATGTAACCAATTTGCAAATGATAGAAACAACAGAAAGAATAGGGTCTCTCTTTTCAAGGTGTCATTTTCACTCCCACAGATTGGAGAGGGACACATCTAGTCATTTTTGAAAACTAACTGGTCTTCTTATTTTGAATGCATATTTTTTAACCAGCTCACATTAGGAAGAGTTGATCTGAATCATTTTCTCTTGTAAAAACACAGTGATGCTAAGAAGGATAGCTGAGAATAGGGAATAGTCCGCTCTGAGCTGTCCATAGTATAAAACTGTCTGACTACAGTACTTGATGTCACCAAATAAATCAGGAAGTTTATGTCTGTTTGAATGTTGTTTTCATCATATACTAAACCAGAAGGCAACAGAAGTACAGAAGATGAAATTGAAACTCAACAAGAAATGAGGAAGTGCTCATTACTTTTTTTTAAAGGATATTTATTACCTTTAACTTCAAAGAGACAAAAGGAGGAATCAGGCCTGAGAGTAGCACATTGTGAGAGGTTCAGCCACTGTAGGAAACTGGCGATCTTTCTCCTCCCTCATTCATTCTTGTAGCCAAAGATTAGGTTTCATTATATTATTTGAGCTATGGGAAATAGAGGAAGAAAAGATACTTTTCAAGTAGGCTCTAAGATTTTAAATTTTATTTAAATGCCTTTTTATAGGAGGCAAGTAATCATCAGTTACTCAGTGATTTACACATCAGAGTGAGGCCATGATCTCTTTGGCTGTATAAACAAATGTGGCACAATGCTAATACTGGATTTCTCTTTTTCTGCAGTTTTAGTGGTAATTTTCTGTTATTTATTCCAGAGCGTATAATTTCAGGAAAACCACTCATTCAAAAGCACTAGCATTGGTTTTCCTGGGAAAAAACCCCAACAAAACAACAGAAATTTTCCATTAATTTGATTGCAAAAATTTCAACTCATGATATCTGTAATTTTTTGTTACCAGTAGTAGTTTGAAACTCTTTGGTAGAGAATTGATGAAGAACAATGAGATTCCTTGGTTGGGTGAACATTAATACCAATGAGAAGATGTCTTTGGTAGAGAATCTTACATATATACACTAAAGAATAAAATAAGAGTGTAGTTTTCTGAGATGGAAGTTTACAGAAATAATTGGAAGGGGACAAAAATCCCAAACCCAACACCATAAAAGCAGCAGAAATGATGAAAAAATAGTTAAGGTACAGAGATTGTGGGAGAAAACCTTGTCAACAGTACCTGAGGACCAAGTTATTCCATGCAGGGACAGAAGTGCATATGCAATAATAAAAAATTAAAAACAACTTAAAACTTAACTGTCATAATTATAATAATGTGATGTCTAAAATGTTAACTACTATGAAACATTTATTGTGTTTACTAGGTACACCTAGAATATATTAAAATAATAAATGATAAATATTTATGATATTATTCTATTCCCAACTGTAGAATTAATCTCATCACCCTGCTTGGACTGTTGGGTTTCCAGTATCATAGAGACAGGACTTGTGGAAATATTCAGAATTGAGAACTTTCTAAAAAGTAAATGCTGCTAACTGGCAGTATTTAACTCATAGAAAGGATTGCTCTATCTGGACTAATTATAATACTGCTTATTGGAATTATTCAGTGCTGAGAACGGTTTCATAAGGGAGGATAATAAAAATCCCAAATGATTTTATTGATGAAGAAACTCAAGTGTGGTAAGTGAAACTATTTGCTGTCATCTCAGAACCAAAGCCAGTAAACCACTATTTTTCCCATTGGAAATTTGCAAAATATACTTAAAATCTCCCAGCAATGCTGGTGCGCAGTTTGAAAATTGCTATGGTAGAAATGAAGTTTCTGAATGCCTTTGAAATACTTCTCTCAGCCTAGACGAAACTAGGGGCTAGAGCCACAGTTCTGGCTCTTCTCTTTCCTTCCTATTGCTACACTGTATTAGCAAGCAATAATTAATCTTAAAAATTTCTTTTGTTGTTTTTAATGGCTGCAGTTCTCCAGAAAGCAGTGTACACAACCACATATCTATGTAATGACTGTGAGAAGATATTAGTCCTTTCCATCTTGATTGAAGTAGGTAAATTCAGGGATCTCTTTTACCAATTTGTGATTAGCAATTTATGATCAGTTATGATCCAAGCTATAGAGCACTTAGGAA
This sequence comes from Corvus cornix cornix, assembly GCF_000738735.6. Classification (NCBI taxonomy): domain Eukaryota; kingdom Metazoa; phylum Chordata; class Aves; order Passeriformes; family Corvidae; genus Corvus; species Corvus cornix. The sequence continues at coordinate 28,433,323 of NC_046333.1, forward strand.
GCTCTTCTTTCTGTGTTCTGACTGGCTGTATCTGTATTTGTCAGACCTTTCTGTCCTTACAACTCTACTTGTTCAACTGTAAAAGCTCTGATGGATGCAATACTGCCAAGAATGGAAATTATCACAAAGAAAAAGAACACTTAGGGGAAATTTAATGCTCAAATCATCGTGGCCAGTAGTGTAGTAAGAAACTTGATTTATTGTTGAACACTTTTAGGGAGCTTAACTAATGAAAGTAGTTCTTACCGGAAAATAAATCCTGCTTGTGAATTACTCTGGATAATTATAGGTGTTTATTTGGCCCCAGACCAATCAGATAGGTTCGGTACAGCGCACAAGACAGAACTGTGAATTTACAGTACTGCTGCTCGTAACACTACATGGCTCACACGCCACCCCGTGGACAATCGTGGAAAATTTAGTATTTCTTTTTACTGCTCCTGGTAATTCATTCATATGCTTGCCACATTCTGGGAGAAATTTCTCTGATCTTCTTTTTTTTTTTTCTTTAGGATTATGTGCATCAGCTCTTTGGTGCTGTAATAGCCTTAGAGGAAAAGTTGCTACAATGGATAGAGAGCGTGTCAAACATTTTGATTCTATAGTGCCACAATGTTACGTGCCTTCTTTGATGTAGCAATGAGTTTCCTACATAAATGAAGCAGCTTTCTATGCATCCTTACTTAGTGCCAATGCTTTTCCTGATAGAACAACTTCTCACTGCTACTGTGTTAAAGTAGTGACAAGGAATTGGAGAATTACATTCGAAGATCTGAAACTTCCATTAGCAGCTTATTTTTATTGCCTTTCTTTTGTGTCAAACTTGTTAATAACACAAGATAGATTATAATTTTCTCTACTGAAATTGATTAACTTTGAATGATTTTTTTATAAGAGGAAAAAGAGCCATCTCTAATGGAGATCCACATTCTCTTATTTGTTGAGAACATATGCCAATAAACTTATCCACAGTAAGGACCATCTTCATGGACTAACTGAAGTCAGCAGTGATGTGCTGACAAAACCTGCTACTATCTGATTACTCTGGACTATAAAGTAGTAGATATTTCAGATTTTCTGTCAATATTGTTGTTCCATTGATACCACACCCAGTGTTCTGCAAAATTGTTATGTCTTAATAAGTTTGCTTTTGAAATGAGAAAAAAGAGCTAAGATATGGTGTATGTCACTAATGCTTGGGATGAGCAAAAATGGGAGAAGTGGACAAAAGGACAGTTCACAATGTTCATTTCAAAACACTGACATGGGGATGTCATAAATGGAACACATAAAATTTATAATTTCATTGTAATAGAGTTCAATACCTATCCACTGGGACGCATGCAGACAAAAGGCATGTATATGTTTTATAAATAACAGTAACATTTGAGTCTTCTTTTACTTGTACAATTTAAGAAACTTCCCTGAGAGAAGTCAGATTGCACTAGGAATAAGAAAAATCAACATCTTACAAGAACTGACTGATAGATGGTTCTAGACCAATTTTATTCCTATGCATTCCCTATTGATGTCAGAAACACTTGCGTAAGTAAGGATGACTAGAACAGAAGTAGGCATGTTGTAGAAGATGTAATTTTTAAAGTTTTAGTGATCCATTAAGATCAATTTTCCTTTTGTTGTATAAAACAGAACGCTTTTAACATTTTTTATATAAACATATTTTAAGATAATGGCAACAGTTAATTTTATTTACTTCTGATGAGAGTAAGAAGTTATTTAGTTTTATCAATCATTTTATACAGAGTCTTGCTCATACACTGCATGTTGTCAGAGGAGAATTTTCACTCTACAACAGATGTGTGCTGGAAATGTTCATCGATGTCTGCAAGATGCAGGGTGTCTACTAGTAATTTTTTCCCCTTTCATTTTACTACTCTTTGGTGACTAGTAAACTAGGGGGAAATTGGTTTTAGCACTGCACAGAAAGAAAATTTTTGACATTTCCTTGCAGTCAATGTGTAGAGCATTGTAGTGGTTTGGTCCAAAATACTCATTACTGTTTATCTTCTGTGAGATAAGAATTAGGAGAAACGCAAAGCAGGCACCAAACTTGAAAGAATATAAAGAAGTTTATTAACAGACCTAAAAGAGGGAAAAAAAAATTATACCATACCTTCAGAACTCTCCTCCTCCCCCGACCTTCCTCCCTTTTCCCACTGACAATGTTCAAAGACAACCCTTAAGATGTTCAGTCTGTTTACCACTTCCATAATAACCTTGTTCAGTCCATTTAGAAAGAGAAGTCTCTTCTTGCTCGTGCTATGAAAACATTATCACAACGAGACAGCCGCCCACTTCCAAATATTGTTCAGTCCATTTAGGAAGAGGAGTCTCTCTGCTCCCATGTGAGTCCCTTCCCCCAACTTGCAGCTTTTCCTGCAACTGCTTTCAAGGGTCCACTCTTGAAGATTTTTGGGATACAATTTTAAGGTTGAGCCGTTCAGAAACAAAAACAGAGGCCCTTCTCCTTCCCTGGGAGCAAAGGGTCTTCATCATCTTCATCGTTAGGACTATCTCTGGGAGCATCTCTAGGAACTGAGGTTTTCTCCTTTCCCATTTGGAGCAAAAGTCCTCATCAGGTTCATCTCTAGGAACTGAGGTTTTCTCCTTTCCCATTTGGAGCAAAAGTCCTCATTGCTTCCATCTCTCCCTGTCCAAACTTCTCATGAAATTACAGCAGCATCAGCATCTGCCTATCTCAGCACAGGTGCTTTTGCTTACGAGTTGAATGCTCCACCCCCCATATCTTCATGAAATTACAACGGGATACTCTGATATATCATAGCTTCACAACAGAATTTCAGCTTTAAGCATCTCCTCTTTCTCTTCCCTCAGGTTTTTAGCTCTTCACAGCAATAAAAGGGTTAATCTCACCTCGGCCTTGCAGCTGGAATGTTGCTTAACACAGTGGAGAGGGGGAAGAGCCAAGCTGATCCGGCTGCCCACAGCGAGGCAGTGGGGGAGTGTTCCACAGATGGAACAGGCCTGTCAGCTCCAGGATGGCCATGGCCTGGCCCAGCCTGGCTCGAGCAGGACCTGGGCCGGGCCCACGGGACCCCACTCGGGCCCCACAGCCACCTGTCCCAGCACTGGAAACGAGAGAGAGAGCTGGGGGGGGGTTGTCTATTCTTAAGTGTGGATCACAGAGGCGGTCACAACTTTAAGTGGCTTAGAGAATTGTCCATATTCAAACTGGCCAGCTGATAGGTTCTATCAGGTCATGGAAGCTGTTAGAAGAACATCACTTCTGAGACTCAGCTTCCTAACCTATGACAAGCATATACATGCTTTTGAGTTAAATCCAGCCCACCTTCTCAAATGCTTGCACTTCTGTGTCTGGTGAAATCTTTAGTCACAAGCAGTTGATGTAATAGAACGGTATTGGAAGGAAATGGTTAAAAATGGAAGAATGGTGAGGAGGACAGTAAATGTGCTCAACTGACCTTGCAGGTGGGAATGCCAAGAATTTCAGGGTGAGAAACCTCCATTTATTATATCTAGTGGTGTTCATCTTCTGCCTGTTTCAAAAAGTAGAGTGCCTGTGTAGAGATAACATACTCTTACAGACATGCTTGAGCCTCCTGCTGGGAGAGTGAGATCGAAGGCTCAGAGGTTATGGAAGCACAACCTTGTGATAAACTGTGTATGCATGGAGCATTTTGATATATTGGGGTAGGCAGTGCCCCCCCTGCCCAGGAGGATGAACTGAGCCTAATGGATCTGGGTCTCTGTGCCCCCCCTGCCCCTAGGATGACCTGAGCCTAATGGAGCCTGCATCCCCGTGTGTCTCTGCTGCCCGGCGTTGTTAGAGAGGTAATGAAATAAATCTCCTCTTTTCATTTCAGCCCTGGTTTGGTGCTCACCCTGGCTACCTGTATGTGGCAATTCACAGAAACATCTAATCTATTCAAACAGTTTCAGCTATGGGATTTGTTTGGTTTAGTCTGGACTTTTTCCTGCTCTGGTGAACCGTGGACAAAGAAACATCCTTTTGGGGATGCAGAATTGTTGGACACCATATTGAGCAGGCTTAGGATGATTCTCAGGAGGAAACTAACACAGATCCCTAATTCCTCACCAAAGGCTGCTTGGTTCTAGTAGGGTACCTAGGTTTATGACCAGATGTATTATACATTTTGCTGCCTCTAGTTTACACAGTTAAAAGTGATGAGAAATCAACAATATTACAGTGTATGGAGAGCATATCCTTTTCCAATACTATCATTTTTTAGTGAGGGGAGAGCATGTTTGTTTTACATGAAGATTGAAGACACAACAAAATTGTATGATTATTTCTATCGCTGTCATGAAAGGAGTCAAATCCTATCTGAGAGACTTGAGATACAGGCTAAATTGTATAACCTCTCACCCTGTCCCTTTCCTACCTGTGGTTGCACAGAACATCCACAATAAATATGGGTACCTTAATGTATTAATAAATATATATGTAATATAGCAAGAACAGGGAAGAAGAGCTTATGAGCAGATTCTGTGCTCCACATATACCAAATTCTGCATGCATTGGCAACACAAAAAGTTATAATTTTGAAGTAAAATAAAATTTGTCATTTACTGCATAAATACTTCATGGATATTTTCCCCAGTGACATTTGTAGAATGGGGCTGCAATCCCTCATCCATCCTCTGTGACAGAACAGGATGAAAGTATTTTTGCCAAGAATGTGTAATAAGAATTTTGTTTCCGGTTTTCATGGAAAACACAGTTACTCAGAGTAATTCAAGAAACTTTTACTTGGGAGGTTCATGCTCTAGTACAGTTAAGGCAAACTGCAGGAAAAAAACTACTGAACACAATACAAAATTTTTTTTAGAGTTTTCATAAAATTTTACATTTCTATCTGCTTTACCATGTAGTAATTGAATTTCTCTTGTCCATAGACCCTAGCTGACATGTATATAAGGTGAATGCCACCAGTGACCAGATGAGTCAGAGGAGTCATTTCTCCCTTGCTCTAAATATTAAGGCACCTACATGAACTAATAAATCACTCAGGAGCAGGAAAGCTGAATTCTGTGCGAAAAGTTTTTTACTTTGACACTTGAAAAATACAAAGTTTTGGCTTCCAAATAAATTAAAGTCTGATCCTACTGTTTTCACCATGCCTTACCCGATACTAATGTCTTCCTTTGAAATGAATAGTAGTGACAGAAATGTTGATTGGATACCCTGGAAGGGTGGACTGAGATGTTTAAGAAAGGATATATGTAGAACTTTGTGTAACAGGAAGACAGCATAGTTCTCATGTGAAACATACAACTGAAGCATCATTCTCTAAGCATGATAATTTACACAAAAGCAAATTACCTAGAAAGTGTCAGTTTCTGCTGAGGATAAGATTAAGACATATGAGGAGTTAAACCAGTTTGTGTTAATTTCCAGAAAGACAAGAAGGGTTTTCTGTACAAGTGCGGTTCTACTTTTCTATAAGTGTACATGCTGTTGTGTTTCTTGAATTGTAACCATAATCACTGTTTTGACATTTTTAGGGTCAAACCAATACAAAACCCCAAAGGCTCCCATTTTTCCCCCTGATGTCTTTGAAAAGACACCTGTGCCTGTATTATTATAAATAGTAATAAGCCCATTTTATTTAAGCCCATTTTTCCACCCATATTCCGACCAGACATTTAAATGTTTAACAATTTGTCTTGGTATTAATCTGCCTGGGACTTAAGAACAATTTCTAGATAAAGGGAAATGTTAGCACATGAGCAAATGCATGTAAGCCATCATAAAGATATTTTGGCTGAAAATTCAAAGAAGGTTCTTGATCATTAGAATGTTCTGATTCAATTTTCCAAAAGGAAAAATAATATGAAAAAAAGAAATTTTAAGGTGGAATTCTTGAAACCAGAAGGGGTTGAAATTGATAGATTTCTGGTCTTTGATTCCTATCAGGAAATTATTGTCCTGCATATGGTCTTATAGGATTTTTCCACCATCTATCAGCCTTATTACTTTCTGGGTAACTAAATTTATGGTGGGTCTGGATATGTGTCAGTTTTTCTCAGTGCCAGTAAGTGACAGATCCACAGAGCAGACTTCTTATTCAGTAATCAAGCTTAATGTTAAGATGGAGCTGACCAAGTAAGAAATGTGTGTGTTTTCCAGAGAGACTGGAGAATAGAGCTAGACAGCCAGTTATCATGGAGCGTTTTCCCGAGCACTATCATAAACTATGTCAGTAAGATATAAGCAAGACAATATAAGCTCTACAGGATCACAGATTGAGCCCAGCTCACCATGAAGCCAGTGAGGGACTTGGCCATTGACAATAAAAGGAAGGCAGAGTAGACTGTGAAAGGCAAACTGATCCAAATGCTTGCTCCGTACAGCAAGCATTGGCTCAGTGTGAGTAAAGAGCTGTGATTTTGTTTAGGTATAACAGCGAATGTCAACCAAACACCTTTCCCAGCTGTCAAAGCAATTTGGAAATACCATGAGTATTATCCTTATATGCATACACAAGATTTTAATTGCTTTTCTCTTGGATAGGCTGGAGAAGGAGAAGTGACTGAGCATATCTAGCCTGTCACCAGAAAATGAAGGAAGGGTTTACTGTGCATCCAGGGAAGTGAAAATTCTTCTGATCTATAACTGTCAGGACAGCAGGGAAGGGTTGACTTTGGAGTCTAGTTAGGGAATCAAATTGTTATGTTTTTTTGTTGTTCAGCAATTCCTCAGAGCCAAGGATTTATTTTCTTCAGTTCTTTTATGTTTTACTTTGAGAGTTGATGATAAATAAACGGAAATGTTGGAAGACCTCTTCAGGAGAGAGCAGTCTGCCACATAGACTGGTATAGCACAACATTTGGGTTTCTGAAAGAAGAGGCAAAGACCAAGGAATTTTCCTTTGTTCCCATTTTGGAAGTAAAGTAGAGATTATAATTAAACTTTTCTCAAAAGCTAGTAGCAGAGCACACATGATCTCCTTGAATAGATTATTTTCTTAAAAAAAAAAAAAAGTCTTTTTTTTTCTTCATTTAGATGATTTGCAATGTGTTATTCCAATGAAAAATCTGCTACTGTAAGTGGGACCAAGCCATACAAAAATGACCATATTAATGCTTTTTCCACCCAGTATGTGCATTAATTACAGGGAATTCCTTCGTTTTGATGGTTCTTAAATTGCTATCATGATTAGATTCAATTAGAAGCTAGACATCTATGATAAAATGAAAGAGAAAAAAATAGACAGAAAAACAAGGAAAAGCCAGCACAACTGCCTTTCTCCTTTAGTTTCTTTTATGAGCTGCAAAACCATAGAGTACATACTATTTTTACTGCTAAATGCAGTATTTTTGATTTGTCCAATGATCATATTTTTACTTCATATCTGCTATTTTTTTTGTGAAGTCTCCTTACTTTTGTGGAGTTTTGGGGTTTCTTAATTATAATTATTATTGCTATTAATGTAATTTCTGTCTAACTAAAAAATTTTAGGCTTGGTGTTAACTAGCAAATTTAAAATCTGGACCATTCTTATTAGGCTACGGCACTTGAAGCACCTTGCTATGCAAGCTGCTTCACAATTCTTCACAGGATGCTTCTGTTCTGAGGCCCATGTTTCACTGTCTGCAGCTGTGCCAGGTACTCAAGGATCTTACTGTAGTTAAAGGAGAGGAACTTTAATGGTGCTTGACTCATCTGATCATGTGTAAACGTCTAGTTTAGAGTAGTAACATGACTCTTACCTGAGATGATACTGGCAATACTGACTAGCTCTCTGTCAAGAGTAAAGGGAGACTAAAGTGACAAGTTCAAAGTTAGATGTCTATATTCAGCTGAACTATTCCTTGATTTGTGAGTGAGAAAGATGCTATCCTTTTTTTCCTTCTAACCATTTACTTGTTGGAATTCTATAGACTGCTGGCTGAGCAGCAGAGCGAATATTACAGCAATCAAGGTTTGAAATAAAACCAAGGTAAACTGAGCTGAACACTAATGAACAAAAGATGCACTTGTTCTGGGAGGAACAGATTTTTCAATCTGAGTTGTCAAAATATCCCCTTTGAGTGTATCTATAAATGGTGTAGGTTCTTCTGAAGCATCATCAGAGCTGTCACTTTTGCAGATAGCTGGCTTGAAAGAAGTGTGACTGAGACATGTCCTGGAACTGATGCACAGTGGGTTAAAATTTTGCTGCTGCACAACCTCTAAGCAAGGAGTCCACAAGCTGATGGAGAAGTGGCTATATGAATGGAGAGCACCTAGAAAATAGGTTTTGTTGTATTTACAGCTTTTCAGAATGTTAATGACATATCCTACCACTCTCATATAGAATGGTCTTTGCTAGAGGTAGAAGTGGAAAGAACTAAATTGCTGCTGTAAGATGGGTGAGTATAAATAGTGTTTCAGTCTTTTGTTTGCATAAAAAATTCTCCTACATTAGCAGGCATGTCTGTGGGCAGAACAATGAGACCTTACTTCCACATGAAGTTGGAAACAGTAGGATTCAGTGCTTTTATCACAGCAGCACTCATAATTAGATTGCATTCCTTTTCGTTCTTAAGAGATTGCATTCTTCTTGGTTCTAAATATTTACCACAGTTAAAGGTCTTTTTAAAGTGGAAATAAAATAGCTTGCTCTTCATCTTTCTTTTGCAGAGTACAGCCCTACAGACTTCAACATATTTCAAGGTTTTTGGCTGGGATACTGAAGATCTTTCAGTGTTCAAAAGTTACAAGTGGTTCTATTAAATTCCTCTCTCCACTCAAGTAATTTCTACGAAATGCAGAAATTTCTACAAAATAACACTCTATCTATCACTTTTGAATGATGCACAACAAAAATGTGTGTACTCTGTAAATTATGAACATTTATACTACTAGTTCCATCTAGTTCACCTATAACTCTATCATGCTTTTTTATGGGTAGCAAAAGGCATTAGCTTGTTAGCTGCAGTCATCATGTTCCTTTGATTCCTTTTAAAGTACTTTCCACTTAGGTTCTTCTGGCTTTCCCTCTTAGAGTGCATTTCTGATGATTAAATCTTTCATACTCTCTTGTACTCTCTGCCATCTCCATCAAAGTACTAATGGAGCACTTTCAGTTCACTTGCCTTGATAGGGCAACCTGCCCTATAGGACAAGAGGCATAGCTCTTGCTGATTTGTCTGTCTGGCTTTAAAATCTTGTGTTTGGTCTCAGAGCCAGTGAATCTTTTTTGCAACAGTTGGAATATGGGTGATTTTGGACACTGCAAAGATTCCTGTTCTTGTTCTTTACATGAATATAATATTTACTTATCTTGTTGGGAAGATTAATTCAATATTTGTATGATGCTTTGAAATCCTTAGATGCTGTGGAGAATAAATTATGGTTCATTTATAAAATGCCACATTGTAGTGAGTAATTTACAGTAGTCTAAGCACCTTTTATTACTAATGCATTTAGAGCTAAAAATTCACCCGCTATTGTAGGACTTTGGTCTACCTAATGTAAGTTTTCCTAATTTTTAATTATGAGATAAGACAATAAGATAAGATCAAGAAGTATGTCCTTTATAAAATACATGTATTTTTAAAAGTTTAATACTTTCTAAAAACTGGAAAGGGTCCGAAAGCTAAGTGATTTTTATGTAGCCATACCTCACAGAAAGTATCTCCAAGTCACCCTGTATTTCTTTAATATTGTGAGAAGGATGTGTGTTTGAGAGGAAAAGGGAGTTTACCTTGGAGATAAATCTGGGCAACTGATATGACTTGGGTGGTCTCTTCCAGTCTTGCTTTCTTATGAATGAAGACTATCCAGAGCATATTTTAATAATAAGCTTGTTCTCTATAATAGATATTTGCAGTTTGCTTTATATGTACATGCCTTATTAAACAAATAACATTAATTTTTTATTTGTGTGAGTGAGTGGTACTTACACATACATACACAGTGATATATATTCTGGGCTCCAGGAGATAATAGAACTCTATGATGGGCTGGTACTCAATCCCGTGATATGTAAAAAGGGCAGCTTACCCACAGGCTTCTTCACAATTCTGTGGTCTCTAATACCAGATCAATTTTTGGAGTGTTTTTTTTAAAACCCTCCTGCCTTGGTCAGGGAGACTTCTGGTCTCCAAACTAGAGGAAACATGCTCAAAAAGTCTTTCACATGACACAAGAGTGGATGGCACATTCAGAGTGCATTGTTGTAGTTGTTGCAATGTCATCACATACAGGGTTATTATGGTCTCTTTTAGTTTGCTGTGTACGCTGACAGTCTGGCTGCACCTCTCCTACTGCTGTGTAGCAGGGAACATGAGAGTGTATTGCGTTGAACTATTGATTGTAGAAAAGACTTTAAAATCGTGTATTTGATTAGATGTTTCCTAACTCCAGACAATAAACCCAGGCTGTTTTGCAATGTATAGATTAAAATCTAGAGATGTTAAAATGAGAACATGGCTGCTTATAAATTAAGCTGAAGTGGTTTTTATGAGAGACCTCTGCACTATCAAATCTGCTGAGAGGCTGCACACCATAAAGGGTGGTCGCAGGTGTCGCTTCGTACATCAGAGAGCTCTTCATACTGTGTGCCTCCTAATAAGGCTTCCTGTTTGCTTTTGAGAACTCAGTGTGGAAGGAAGGATGGAAAAAAAGATCGTGGTACAGCCCTATAATTTATACTTTGACTTAATTCCCTTGTTACTACTACAGAAGTAATTTCATTCTCAGTTTCATCCTTCCAAAATGGCTACTGTGATATCAAGGGCAATCATGTGTGCTCACAATATCTGTGTGAGCACTTTTGTTGTACATGCATGTATGATTTTATTGTATACTACTGCAGTCTGCAGACTGGTTTACCTGAAAGAAGACCAGGAAGACTGGAGTGGGACTACTCTGAACAAGGAAAGAATAACCCACCTCTTTTTCAGGGCATAAGTAGTACAGTAGCTGCAATTTTTATCAATATGACAGTAACACAAATAGTGGTTTTCAGAACATCACACCTGCTAACACACGGTCTCCTTCACCAAAAACCTACACTGCCTATTATTCCATTTGAAGTAGGAGGGTTCGTGGCTGTAACGAAAACCTCCAAGTAGTGAATGGGAACATTCCTCAAGGCATGAGATAGAGTAGTTCCACTGTGAGCTGCAGGCTGATCTGATCTGTCTAGGCTCAGTTGAAGCCCTTGCACAGCTCAGAAACTCCACTAAAGCCCAAGGAGTTACTATGCTTGCGTAGCCACAGCAAGCGGCTTCCTAAAGTTAGCACAAAGCTCATCTAATTATTTCAGTTTGTTAAAAAGTGCCCAGGTTGCCAATCTTTGTACAATGGATGCTCTTAATGACAGACTTTTAGAAACTGGAAGCTTAGAGGAAAGGAAGAAAGGAAGAAAGGGAGAAAGGGAGAAAGGGAGAAAGAAAGAAAGAAAGGGAGAAAGAAAGAAAGGAAAGAAAGGAAAGAAAGGAAAGAAAGAAAGAGAAAGAAAGAAAGAAAGAAAGGAAAGAAAGGAAAGAAAGAAAGAAAAAGAAAGAAAGAAAGAAAGAAAGAAAGGAAAGAAAGAAAGAAAAGAAAGAAAGAAAGAAAGAAAGAAAGAAAGAAGAAAAAGAAAGAAAAAGAAAGAAAAGAAAGAAAAAGAAAGAAAGAAAGAAAGAGAAAGAAAGAAAGAAAGAAAGAAAGAAGGAAAGAAAGAAAGAAAAAGAAAGAGAAAGAAAGAAAGAAAGAAAAAGAAAGAAGGAAAGAAAGAAAGAAAGAAAGAAAAAGAAAGAAGGAAAGGAAGAAAGAAAGAAAGAAAGAAAGAAAGAGAAAGAAAGAAAGAAAGAAAGAAAGAAAGAAAAACACAGGAACACACAGGATACATAGGAAATTATCTGACAGACAGGTGTGCAGACAGGCAAAGCAATATGCATTTAAGTATAATTGTATTTGGGTAGTATGGAGGAGCTTCAGCCATGACTGACACCCTGCTCTGTACTAGATGCACTGTAGTCACTTAATAAAAGGCAGTTCTTGAGTCATAATAAAGAATTACTGGAGCTTCCTGTTTAACTGAAGCACCAAGTACCTTACCACAATCAATTGTAAGAAAGAATTTATAACATGGTTCAAGAGGACTCTGGATACTTCTTATATGAGATAGAGTACATGGTAGTATTTTAAAGTACTTTTATGGTCAAGTATCCATATGTTATCTGTAGTAGGAGATGAAGATAACTGGTTTATTAGTGTGGTAATTGAGACTGAATGATGTGGACAATATAAGAGGGAGGCAAATATATATTTACTCAGAATGCTTAAATGCTTCAGTAACTTTAGTCCATTACTCTGCTAACCTCTTCCAATCTGTTAAATATGTATTGAGTAGATAATGAGGCTATATTCTCGGTAACACAAATTATTTAAAGTAAAGCAGTGGTTTAAAGCTACTACTTGTGAATTATTCCAAAACCTTTCCCAAAGAAGTTCCCAAGATGAGGGCTGTAGATCACTGTCAGTTTAAGGGAATAAATTGTGTTAGATTATGCTGGCTCTTTCCCATGTTTTCAGCTGCTAATTTGCATTAAAATATGGCTAAAAATACACTAATTTTTCACAAATATTACTTCACTGTGGAAGTATTTACTGTATTCTCCAAAGTGTTGCTATGTACTTGTCTTGAAAAAGCCTTCAAGTCACATGAAGTCTCTTAATCCAGACATAAATGATAGTCTAAGAAGAGCCAACAGTCTCTTCTCTGGCATTTACCTTGCAGGCTGTGCATTAGTGAAAGGATGCCTTTCTCCTGCCCCACAAATAGCAGATGGAAATGTTCCAGATTGATTTTGATTTCTCCTTTAAAGGTGACTGAAGTATCTTCAACATAATTGCAATAGCTTTTGAAAATATTACTATAATTCACTTTCTGTGTTCTTTTTCAATATAGACCTTCTCTTATGCATCCATGGATTGCCTATGAAATGGTCCAAACTGAATTAAGAAGAAAAACTGAGACCAGATGTGGCGAGGAAAGGAATTAACTATAACACTGTTATGTTAATGAAATTTGAAGTTTGGTTTAGCAAAAAGATATCTTCTTTTAGCAAGCCTTTTCTTTCTTTATATGGACTTAAATGATGCATCTAGACAATTATTTAACCCTAGAATCACAGAATCTGCTGAGTTGGAATGGATCCACAAGGATCATCAAGTCCAACTCTTCGTCCAGCACAGGACACCCCAAGAGTCACACCATGTGCCTGAGAGCATTGTCCAAATACTTCTTGAACTCTGTCAGGCTTGGTGCTGTGACCACTTCCCTGGGGAGCCTGTTCCAGTGCCCAACCACCCTCTGGGTGAAGAACCTTTTTCCTCATATGCAAACTAAACCACCCCAACTCAGCTTCATCCATTCCCTTGGGTCCTGTCACTGGTCACAAGAGTGAAGCTATCTGTACCTGTCCCTCTGCTTCCCCTTCTGACAGTGTTGAAGACCACAATGAGGTCTCCTCTGAGGCTTCTCTTCTCCAGGCTGAACAAACCAAGTGACCTCAACTGCTCCTCATAATTGTTTGTCAATTTTTTTCATTATGCAGTGTAGATTAATAGAGATCAAGATACTACAAAAGAAATTTCTAAAGGTAGATGCTGTCTTAAGCACATGGTTAGACTACAAAAGATAGAGGGGCATGAAGCTGAAAGCTCCTGAACATCTTCAATTTCTTTTGATGTCTGTATAAATACATATTTTCATTTCTTTTATCTGCTTGTTTTAATACAACTACAATAATTAACTGATGGTCAAGCCAAAATGCGCTCACTTCAAACTATAATGCTATGTTTTTAGCTGCGTAAAGCAAGAAGATAATGTCTCTTTTCTGCCAATACACCTTCATCTTCCTTTTCAGCTGCATTAAGATTAGGAAGGACTTTCCTTGCATTCTTAGAAAATAAATATTTTCTTCAGGTCTTTACAGCATCTCATAGGCAGATGGATCCCAATTTTCATGTGATCTCTTTCTCACTCAGAGAAATACCCATGAGTATCAACAAACCCAGTAGAAAACTCCATTTTCTTGATAAACCTGAGACTTCCTTCAGGCATAGAGCTGTCCATTGTCCGGCATTTCATTCTGTGCATGTGATCATAAAGCCTTGTTTGGTCATAACTTGAAATACATTGCATTTGGCTTTCCTGTGTTAAGTCCTCATATTTAACATTCTTAACATTTAACATTGCATGGAAATTCTGCTATGGATAATTTTTAGAGCTCTATACCATGCAAGAGGGCTGGGGCAACCAAAAATATAAAAGGAAAACTATTTTAAAATGGTGGTTTGTTAGGCATAAAGAAACTTGCTGTTTATTTTCCAGTATTAATTCAAAACTTGCATGTCCTTTTTCAAGTTGGCTCATTTTCTTCTGTGGCCCCAACTGATCACTTTATCGAATGCCATTCAGTCCTGCCAGTGTTTAAAATTCTTAATTATCCTTTCTAGCCTTCTGACATTGTGTTTTCCTTCTTGACATTCACATATTGTAAATATAGCTCTATCCAGGATGAATTCCATTTAGCAGACATTGCTTGACAGCTCTAGTAAATTCAGAATGATCTATTCATTCATCAATATGCGTGTACAATTTCCATTAAGCTCAATAAAATTTGTGTACAGCTGTAATAATTGGAGTCTTTTAACACTGTAGTGTCTTACTAATTGCCAGGGAGGTTTCACCAGTAAACTGAGATATCTCTCTACTTTTTAAGGCTCTAGGAGTGTTGAAGTGATCATAGGCACTGGTGAGGCTGCACCTCAAATTCTATGGCTGGTTTTGTGGCCCTCACTACAAAAAAGATATTGGGGTGCTGGAGCATTTCTAGAGAAGGCCTGGTTAAGGGTCTAGAGAGTAAGTCGTCTGAGGCGCAGCTGAGGGAAGTGTTTAGCCCAGACAAAAGGAGGCTCAGGGGAGACCTTACCACTCTCTACAATTCCCTGAAAGGAGGTTGTAGCCAGTTGGGGATCAGTCCCTTCTCCCAAGTATAAAAGCAATAGAACAAGAGGAAATGGCCACAAATTGCAACAGAGGAGGTTTAGATCAGATAGTGAGAAAAAAATTCTTCATGAAAAGGGTTGCCAAGGATTGGAACAGACTGCCCTAGGAAGTGGTCAAGTCACCATCCCTGGAAATATTTAAAGGTGTAGATGTGGCACTTTAGGACATGGTTTAGTGGTGGCCTTGGCAGTGCTGGGCTAGTGTTGGACTTGACAATCTTAAAGGTCTTTTCCAACCTAAGAAATTATATATTTTATGATTTGAAAAATAAAAACAAGGAACACTCAATTTTCTTATGGGAGTAGCTTTGATGGAAGATCCTCCTTCTGCACCTCTTGGCTGGTGTGTCTGTCCCAGTCTGCTATGACACTTTCCTAACCTATAGAGTACACGTCCCTGTTGGCCCAAGCTGCAAACACTTGACGGTTGCAGGATAAGGGTGCTAAAGCTTGTAGTTGCTCTGGTGAGACCACAGGTGTGTCTCACCGCTTGCTTAGAAACATCGTCACATTTACACTCTGGAAAGGAAAGGTTAGGAGAAAAAGTAGAAGCATCTAATAGCTTCATATTGTGGCCTAACACAATTTGACCATGTTTTCGTTGCAAAGGTTAATATATTCAACTTGGATTTGTTGAATCATGTAAAGTAATATTTCACAATATGCTCCAGGAAAAAAAAAAAAGTGTATATATATGGTTAGCTTGTTTTATAGAACTAAAGAATGCCTGAAGATCTTTGTAATGATTTTTGTGTGACAGAATCAGTCAAAGTTAATGATGTTGCAGGCCTCAGTTGTGGTTATATTAAAAATAATTGCATTACCCTTGCACAACTCATTTCTGTTGCTATATAGTTTAAATATTTGATGCAGTTTTTAAGGACTGATCCTATTCTGAGGTGGGGAAAAATGCAGTAATCTGTGCCATTTCTTCTGTCTCAAACCACAACAAAATTTTCTACTCTCACCATTATTGAGATATTCTCCAATCAGCCTTCTGAATCTTCCTGTTTTGAATTATTTTTCTTATCCCTTATGGCTGTTTTTTTAAATGTCTACCTGCTTATGATCAATTTGAGTACATTTTTGAAGACCCCAATCATCATGTTAAACAAGCGTGAAGTTTGAACAACTAAAATCAAGTCAAGGGAAGTCAAAGTTTTTGTCCTGTGGAGGACTTCATGAGCTGGGTCATATGCAGGTATAGATGTATAGAAGTGTGAATGGGTGATGTGCGAGTATGTTTTTCGTTGTGTTTACTGGAAGAGCCTTAAGAAGCAGAAATTTTGTTTGAAAAATGGTCTGCTGAGCCTTTAAGTACTTACTCACAGAAGCTGTTTATCACTTATTCAAGTGAATTATAAAGGCCAATGAATACCAAAAGGGTTTCAAGAACTCAGAATGAGAGTGGTAGAAATTTTTGCATGTCATAGTCAGAAGTTTTTCTTTTTCCATTAATATATGCAGTCAGTTTGTGATACTATTTCAGCTCTATAACTTCAGCTAAAGTTGAAGAAAGTAAAGTTGAAGAAAAGAAAGTAAAGAAAGCTAAAGTAAAGAAAATGTAGGTTACAAACTTAAAAAATTGTGTAGGAGGGGAATAGAAGACATGAACAAGAAAGAAGTTATGGAAAGAGGCAATTTTGAACTAATTTAATGACACTAATTAATATTTGATTCTTAGTTAATTCCCAAAAAACTCACATATCCTAATGATTACTGGACATCAAAATGTATCTGTGGGTTATAAGGAAAGGGAAGGGTATTGCCAAGAGCTCAGGATGATGCAGGGAAGAGGTAACAGAGTCTCTATGGAAATATTTATTCTTTCAAAAACAGAGATAAGTATCATAAAACTAATCATTCATAGTGCACTTTTTCATTTCACATTTGCTGTAGACATATTGGCATTACTTCTGTGAAAGCATTTGAAATATTAATGTATTAATAGTCGATATGGATAAGGCAAGGGAGGAAAAGCCTCAAGGAGGAAAAATTAAGGCAGTTGGGCAAGATTACAGAAGCACTTTTCCCAGGCCTGGCATTTAAGCTTTGTCCTAGGCTGTGCTCAAACCTCTAGGCCACAGCTCTCCTGGGATATCACATATTACGTATGGATGAGCTTTCAAAGCGACCTAAAAGATAGGCACTGTACTCCCTCTGAAAGGCAACAGGATGGAGGATCCTAATATCCCAAGGCCTTCCTGAAAACCTCATCTTACACACGGTCTTAACCACTTCATCACAGTCACTAAATAACAGCAGGTACTTGTTAACAGCATGTGTATTAGTCACTGAAAATAATTTATCCCTGCTTTGAGGCTCCTCTAAAGAAATTATACCTCTCAATTTCTCAGCTTTCTCTATATAACACCTGAGAAATAATTGTTTTCATTTTTCTTTGCCTCATTGATTGTAAAATAAATAATCCATGAATAACTCCCTACCCTCATTATTCTAGCGTATCTGGTGAGCAATAACTTTTGGTTCAGCTGTTTAAGGGCAATGGCAGGAGGGATGGAGAGGGATGGAAAAGAAGAGTCAGACTCTTGAAATGCCTAAAACATAAGGCTGCGATATGGCCAGGTTGTCTACGTCATTTCTTGTAGGTGAAAACCACAGTGATACTTCAATGCAGCTTGCTTCCTGGCTCGCTCTCGGGCTGAGAATTAATTACCGAATGGCAACATCTGCATTAGCGGCTCCTGCAGCCCCAGCTCTCTGCAGGCGGGGTCACACTCGTTCCCCACCAGATGTAGGACCGCTCGGAGGACTTGCCTGCTGGCCACCTGTCTCGGATCCCCGCAGGCTGGAGCTCGGGAAGCCGCGGTGTGCGGTGGGGAGGGCGGCAGGAGCCGACCGCGGGGCGAGCAGGGGCGCCGCGCCTCCGCTCCAGCGGCACCGTGACACCGCCCCGCCGCTCCGCTCCGCTCCTCTCCGCTGCCGGCCCCGGCCCCGGTCCCCATCCCCGCACTCGCCCCGGCCCCGGGCCCGCTCCACCTTCGCCCCAGCCCCAGCCCTAGCCCCGGCCCTGATCCCTGCACTGGCTCCCGCCCCGCTCCGCCCCAGCCCCGGCCCCGATCCCCGCCGCCGTCCCCCGGCTCCGCATCTGAGCCAGGCAAGGGAGGACGATCGGAGTCCTGGAGGCCCGAGGGGCGCAGAGGAAGAAGGAGGAGCTGAAGGAAGCGAAGGGAAGGGGAGGGGAGCGCAGGGGAGAGGATTTTCCCATCTTTTTTTTTTCGGGGAGGAGGAAGGTTGCTGCTGCTGGGGGCAGCGTTTCCTCCTGCTGGAAGATGATGAATACATGAGGAGAGAGGCTCTGAGCCTGCTTCTGTGCTGCGGGAGTGTCTCTCTCTCCCTCCCTCCCCTCTCCCTGCCTCTGTGTGTGTGTGTTTGGCTGCCCGGCTGTGTGTGCGTGTACACTGTGTATATATATCTGAGCTGGGAGGTTATTGCAAGCTCCTCTCAGCAGCGCTCCTCTGTACAGGAAGAAGGGCTCAGCTGCAGTGGTAGCATCAACAGCAGCATTAGCAACACCAACTGCTTTTTTCGGCTTTCTTCCTTCCCTTCATCTCCATCTCCCTTTTCCCTCCCTCCTCCCACTCTCTTGGGGGATTGCTTTTCCTAATTTTTTTTTTTTATTATTTATTTTTTCCTCTAGAATCCCTGTTATTTGATACTTAGTGGTTTTTCTTCTTCTTCTTTTTTTTTTCCTCCCTTCCTCTGAGAAGGAGACACAGAAACACATACGCACAAACACAGAGAAATAAAGGAAAGAAAAGTACCGGGACTTATCCTGCTGCTGCAAACCCAAAGATAGCAGACGAAGAGGGGGTTTGGCTTCTACCCCAAGGTAAAGCCCTGCCCCCTTTACCTCTTCAACACCTCCTCCGAAGAAGAGAAGGAGAGAGAGCGAAGGGGGCCAAAGTGGAGAAAAGCAGGTCTTCTGCGGCTGGCATTTGGGAGTACAGGGAGCCAGGAAGTGAAGGATGGTTGTGGTTACCCGAGCTGGCTGCAGGGCAGCTCTCTTCCTCTGGATTTTCATCAGCATTAGCTGCAGAGCCAGGACTGCTCTGCCTGCATCTCGTAAGTACCCTTTTCTAAGAAACATGCACAATTTCAGCTCTGCAATAAGACAGAGGGAAAGTCTCACAACTCTGTGAGGTTGCTTATTATTTCTTTGCTGATGAATATTGTGTTTGATTGTGTTTGATTTTTCTTTGTATGTGTCTGTGTGCACTGAGGTCTGATACTGTTTGCAGTGCCCCTCATCAGATCTTCCTTGGTGATTTCAGTGGTAGCTGGTGTGGAAAGTTGAAAGAGACCTGCTCTGTGATGTAATCTTGGTTCTGCAATGGAGTCAGAGGGGGAAAGGAACCAGAAGCTGTTCAAAGTTTGGGGATAGTTTTTGTTTGGCTGGTCGGTTTGATTTGTTTTGGATTTTCCCACCTTTTTCAGAAGGGATGGAATTTGCAATTGGAAGTACTTCACTTCTACAGTTTTGTGGGGAAAAAGAGGAGATGTGACCAGTTTCCATAACTAGTGTTTTACTAAGGAGCAGCAAGAGAAAATTCTGTCTCATTTGAAGGGGAAAGAATGATTGTGAGTTGATGAGAGGGAACTGAGCCAGGACAGCTGTTCTTGAGAGTGAAGTTTTGCTGCCCATAATAGAATGAGCAAAGGTATTTTAGAGGAGACCATCAATTGCCCTCCTAGCTGAGGCAGAAATAGTAGAGAAATGATCAAGCATCTGCTGAAAAGCTGAACTTCAGACCGGAAGAGTGTAGAGCACCTGTACAGAGTCTGATTCTGCTATCAGTATAAAAATGACAGCATATTCATTGTTTTCAGTGGATATTAGATCAAATTTTTAACATTGCATTGAGCTGTAGTTTTGAGCAAAACATTTTGCAAGTAGATGTCAGAATTAAGTGTTTAGCTGTTTCTCTTCAGACCATGTAAAACATTTGCCAGTTGCCAAGTATCTTTGAAATGCATACTGAAATGAGGCAGTGCATTTTTATAGAAACATCATCATACTGCTGGCTTAATCGGCTGTTTATAGAGGAAGGAAGTGTCCTGAAATGTTACAGATAGATGTGCTGGATTGTATACATGTGAATGGGGGTTGATTCTACTGACCAAGCAGGGAATTGTCATAGAATGTAATGTATATACTGCATAGAGATCTATGTGGATCCCTCTATTTATTTATTTATTTGTTTGTTTCCTTGGGGGCGGGAATGAACAATGCAATGATTAGGGAATTGGAGCACTTCTATGCTTTCTCAGTGGGTTTCTATCTGTTATCATCTGATCACCTACTGAAAACCAAAACAGTGTTATTCCAGGATTTACTTGCACTTGTGTATTTGCTTGTGTGTCAACAAATATGCAGAGCAGTGTCTGTATTGTTATCTAGGTCTCAGAGGCTATAGGATGTTCAGTTGTTTTCCTACCTTTGAATTAGAAGAAGTATTGATCCTGAGGTTTACTTCTTAGTTTTGACCAGCTATATAATTTTTCTTAGCAATATTATTTCTTCATGGTCATCTCTCAGGCTCTCACAGGAATGTGTGGGGGTGAGGATTCATGATTTAGGTTGTCAAAAATGTGTTCTTTGAAAACAAAGTCCCTGCTTTTCTCTAACAGGGTTTCAGAGCTTTTTTGTTTGTTTTTGTCACTCAGCAGCTAATGGCTGTAGTTTAACATGAAAATGACCTACAGTGGGTTATCTGATTTCCCAACAAACAAATCTTTAACTTTTGAAAGAAGTTTGTTGAGAAGTTAGTGGTTGTCTTAATGTTACTATAACCAGAAATTCCAGGAATAAAGGTTATGTATATAATCTTAATTAAAATTTACTCATATACATTCCCATCTTGATAACTATCTATTAAAAGATTTCTCTATATTAATTCACCTTCCAAGAGCTTATACATTATACTCCTTATGTAGTGAGTGGCATTTAATTTCTGACTCACTTCTGAAAGTGAAATGGAGCTAGATTTGTTTACTGGAAACACAATACAGCTGGAAGTACACATCAGCCTCAACTTTACAAAAGGATTGTTCACATAGCAGTACATTCTGAAAATTCACATTGTTGAAAATTCTTGTAAAGCCTTATGGGTGCTTGGGAAGTGGTACCACAGTGGGAACTCGAGTGCTGTGTCACAGTGTTTTGGTGCACCACTTCACTGGTTATTCTCTTTCATGCTTCGCTATACAAACTGGTCACTGTGCTGTATTTTGTCACTGTGCTCTGTTTTCTGGGGTTGTTTATAACTTTGTATGCAACTGATTGTGAATGGGATTGGAGAATTTTGTTCTCTGTTGACAAGATGATGTACTTAGTTTTTTATCTTTCTTTCTTTTTCTTTTTTTTTTTTTCCTTCCCTCTGTCAATTTTGAACATCATATTGGGAATACTTCCAAAAGAATTAAAACCTGTGTGAAATGCAACTTTAATGTAAAACTTATTTCCAACCACTATTACATTTTCTCCTCCATGTTACTTTATGTTTTGACTTTGAAGTAATTAACAACATCAAATTTATTCTTCACAGTATTTTTTGGGAAGCATGCAAGACTTATGGTGTACAGTGAATTACAAATCCCTATATATGAGCTTGCTGTTCAGTATTTTCTTACAGTCTGCTTGTGCTGGCATAGAAAAAGATACAGTTTTCAGAAAGAAGAGAATTGGACATTGCTTATGTAAATATACTGCATCCCAAATGTTTGTTTACTGTGGAAAGCCAGTAAATCTATCTCTGTCATTAAAATGGAAACTCAGTAATACTGATTCAGAAGAGATCGTGTTGAAAGCTTTTAATCTCATTCAGTTTTATCTCGAGATGAAGTGGGTGTTGAAAGCCCATCCTTTAGTATAATAAACGTACACTGTGACAGAATATCACATACACTAATGCTCAGATCTTACTGTCAATTCTATTCATGGTCATGTTTTCAAACCCTGGCAATAAATTCTTAATATTCCTGAAATGTTTTTACTAAGTGTGGAGGGACGAAAACACTCTTCTGGAATCAAGGCTAATGAACAGCTCAGCCAGGAGAGGTCATCACAAGATAAAAAGTAACATGGAAAATACAAATTTAGTCTTTACAGTCTTTTACATGGCTAAGATGGAATGATATGAATATGAATATGGGTAGACTAACTTTCATTTGTATTCCTATAAAAAACCCAAACACACAAAGCAGCAACCTTTTTACTTAATAAGAATGTTAAAGGTATTCAGTATAGGATCATCTGCTTCTCTGTGAAAGGAATTAACTTTAAAAGTAATTGTCTTTCACAGCTACTTTTTTTTGGGTTTTTCTGATTGTGTCTGTTTTTATGCAATGCAAACCTGATCAGTACAGACCTATTAAAACTTCTAGTTCTGATACTTGTCATACTTTTTAGTAGGTCCCATACCACTGCTCAAGTTGAAGTTTGAACCCATTTTACAAGACGCAGTGCTGAAATCAAATAGGGGGCATGTATAGTAAATCATTAAGATATGTAAAAGAAAAATGCACATCTTTTAGCTTTGACTGCATGGCACCCAGATTTTCCTGGGGAAAGTATTGAAAATAAGTAATGTCCATTTTGAAAGAGTGAGGCATTGTACAAGAAAGTCCTTTTTAAGAGTTCTGGACTATGTAGAATTACCTTCCAGATCATGGTGCTTGAATGTTGGGTGTATGACGTGCCATATATCCTATTAGGTTCACGAATAGTTCTTTTCCAGATAGTGTCTCAGACATAACGGTATTTTTGGAAATCCGATAAATTCAATTTTTTTTTTCCTGTTATAACTGATTAAGATTTCTTCGTTTAGGTCCCGTTGTCTTGAGGTTAACTCAGAGGTCCCACAGAATTTCGTTTCCAGTATACCAAACCATTTTCATTTACATTTAACATTTAATAATTTTTCTGATCCTTGGGGTCGAAGCATTTAAAAATATACTAAACTTTTGAGGGCCTAAGTTTCTTTTAAGACCATGGAATTTCATAACATTAAACATATGCTTTCTCTTTTGTTCTTTTAGAACACTTTAGCTATAAATTAGAACAAAATTTACATCCATCATTGTATAATTGTATTATTATTTAAGGTGCTATTCATCACTATATAATAAAATTAATGTTCAACAGACAAGTGACAGTTTTAACAACATTGCACTGAGTTACTGTTATTATTTAACAACATTGCATTGAGTTACTCGTCATGACTCTTTAAATAAATTGGCTTCTTCTTGAGCAATATGTTAACTTACTTGTGAATGAATGAAATGTATCAAACAGTCTGCTGTGATTTCAAAATTTGTGACAGCAGCTAGAGCCCGTGTCAGTGCTGAAAATCCAAAGTTTCAAAGATTCTTTAACTTTTGTGTATGCAACATTGCACAAAACCTGATTGCAAACATTCATCTAGATACAGCAAGTCTGATTCAAAGTTTCGTGTGAGTGGGCATTGAATCAATTGTAAATGCCATTGAACTGCTGTTTTAAAAACTGCCTTCTGCTTGGGCTGTTTTTGCTTTGCTTGTGTGTTTAGTTTTGTTTTGTCTCTTTTTTTTTTAATTCTGGTGCAATAATATGAAATAAGACATAACTCAGTAAGTAGTCCAGTCTGAAAGAAAGTTTGAAGGTGAAGTTAAAGACTATGAATTGAAAACTTGTTTCTGAACATTGGCTGTTTCTTTTGCAAGGACATGAGAAATATTTTTTTATTTTCTGTCTTTTTTTCTTTTTTTTTACTCAGGTACTTTTAACACATGAGAGGCTATTTCAGTTCCTGCAGTTGTGATAGAAAATTATTTATATATAATGCATAACACATTACAGTTACTCAGACTATACCACTTCTTGAGTAACTCACATTAGAATGGATCTGTGACAGACAGTAGATTTTCCTATAGAAGTTCTTTAGGAATTGTAACTTGGATCTCTATGTCTTCAGATATATCAGATCTCATGTTTACTGTTTAGTATTTATCACAATATTTAAGAGTTTTTAAGACTGTAATACTTCTAATGTTTGGGACAAAAACAAACTATGTACAAGCCATGGGGGAGTTTCTGCATTTTTTTTTTCTAGATTTGCAGAAGCTGATCTCCCTCTGAGTGAACTGACTAATAGGTCAAACATAAGATAACTGGTTAAATTTTGAGGTTCCCCTGCCCATGAATATGTCCTGAAGAGCTGTCATGCTCGTCTTACAAAAGCACATGGACTTGGAAATGTTTCAGTCATTTCAATTAGGAAATGTTAGAGAAGAAACATGAGTCTTCTTCATCAGATGAACTGATGAGTGACTTTGAAAATTTGTTAGTCTTAAAAATTTTAAATAATTAATTTAAAATTATAGCATTATTTCCAAAATCTACATAGAGATGAGATCCTTCTTTAAAGGATCGGGAAGACCTGTGAGATAAAGAAAGCAGTCCATTAGCTTGAGCCTTCTCCCACTGAAGGAAATGGAAGTCGTGCCACAGATTTTAGGAACAGTGTGGTTATGGTTTTTTGTCAGTGAGAAGTTCATGATTCAGTCCATTGGTATGAGATACTAGAAATGATTAAAAGGTTCTTCAGACTTCAGCCTTTGAACTAACATTGATTTTATCTGTATCACACTTCATTTATTCAGCTACTTTATTGGCATTGCATTGGAAAATGCGAGACCACCAGCTAATTGCAGAACATGTTAAATCTCTAAATTTGGTGATGTAGAAAATTGCAGTAATCAGTAATCAATTCTTTTGAGCCACTTGCAGTTCCAAATTTGGAGATATCATAGATATAATAAAAAAATTCCCAAGTCTTATGCTTAACATTTACAAAGAACTTGAGCACTTGGTTTTGATAGCTCTGCAACTTTAGAACAGCTTTACAAAGCTGAGACCTTTCCTATCTCAGAAATTGTCTTAGTATTCGTTCACTGTAGTAGTAGCCAGCCTTTTCTGATTGGATCTTTAAGGTTGCACAGCAGATAATTCAGAGCAGAAAAGGATATTGACATTCACATTTACCTCTTTCCTCTGCCTAAAAAAGTCTAGAGATTTTTTGGCTTTACAAGCTCCTGGTGGAGAGATGGTTCATTCAGACATTTAACTTAAGCAAGCGGTCATGCTATGTCCATTGAGGGACTGGCAAACTTATTTACACTTATAGTTCATTATTTGATGTTAATATTTATCACCATTTGAAATATTTACCAAATATTTTATTTTAAGCTGTGTATGCACTCCAAAAATACGTTTTAAATAAATCAGTGACTAAAATCGATTCAGCATAGCTAGAAACTTAGTTGCCAGTTCTGCATTTGTATTGGTAAAAGCTCAAGTGGGGTTACAACTTTCAATGTGTAAATAAAATAAGCAGCTAAAAATACTTCCTAGAAGCAAGAAAGCACTTGAACTGTTCTAGCCAAAGGATTTTCCGTCCCACAAACAAATGTGATGTTTTAGAATGAACACTTATGATATGTCTCTAGACTATTTAAGTCCCGGTTTAAAGGGAAAGTAATATTTTCTTGTAGAAATTTAATGACTGTCTAAATATAACATAAACATTCTGTTTGATTTTGTAACTCTGCTATAACATTTAGTTTTTTGTAACATTTGCCCAGGGGAGTCAGTTATACACATGCTACATTTCTACTTTCTCTTTCTACAATGTAGGAATTTAAGCATTTTTTTTTGGTGTCAAATCTAGAGGGGTGCCACTGTCTGGGTTTTTTTAATCACCTAAATATTGATAAAAAAAGTCTCTTATTGATTGCTTAATCATCTTACATACTTAAACTGGTATTTATTGTGAACCCAATGAATTTATAGTGGGGTAATACAGAAGATCAGCAGATGAGCTGAGGAGACTGGGAGGGGCCATTTCCATAAGGGGCAGCAGAAAGTCTGTGATGGAAGGTTTGCCAGAGAAGAAAAAGAAGAATTACTCTCATAACAAATGGAAGTTTAAAAGTATATGGGCCTAATGCAATGGGATACAACACAGTGGGAAAGGCAACCTCAATATATTTTAGGTTTTCATATCTTATCTACTGGTTTTAAGTATCATTGGTGTAAAGTTCTTGAAACACAGATTGAAATGCAATTAAATTGGGATGTGCTGTTTATGGTAATAGAAGGAATACTGTGATTGGGGAAAAGCAACAACAACAAAAAAATGTCCTAGAATAGCAACCAACAGATAGGAAAACAAAAAACTTAAATTTACACCCTGTTGACCCAGGTTTCAAACACAGATGCCTTCCTAATATCTTTAGACTCTGCCCAGATCATCAGTGAAGCACAGGAAGGGCTTGTGCACATTTTTTTCCCTGGATACAGATAAAAATTCAAATATCCTAAAAAAAAAAAAAAATCAGGAAAAAAGAAAAAAAACCAGAAAAATAAATTATTTTAAGAACATAATCAAAGATTAAAACTAGTGGCACCCTATTGTTCTGGGCTATGGGAAAAAAAGGGACAAGGATGTACTGAAGGTTGTCTCCCACACAATAACAGGAACCTATTTTTTCTTCTGCTGAGGAATGGAGTCACAGGGAGTAGCCTGCCCAGTCCACAGCATTTGCACTGCATTAGGAAAAGAGGGAGCTTCTGTGAGAAACAGAGTCAGAAGCATATCCTGTTCAGGCCAGGCTCTGCTGGCTGCTTGCTCCCAAGCTGCAGCAAGCTGTACTCTCTAATGTTCTTTCCTTTGGTTTTACATCCAAAAAATTATTCTAGTGAGCATACTGTCAGTTGTATGATGAATGTCCTACCTCCTTCTTCCCTGGTACAGCCAAGCTGTTAGAAATGATAGCAGAATTCCCTCTAGATAAGAGGAGGTATTACAGTTCCAACCTTCTTCCAAAAAATATACACCACCAGATCACACGCCCATTTGCTTCTGCTCCTAATTTATTTGCCATTTCTCACATGCCTCCTTTCTGATTTTATTAATCATCTTACTCCCTACTCTCTGCCCTCTCCCTACCCTTTCCTCCAGCAATAAACTGACTCCACTGACTTCTGCTGGATTCTCATTGATTCATCACTGTATTGAGTAATTTGCTGAGCCTGAAACTAAGGGAGATTGTCTTCATTGATTCCTGATTAATTCATCCATTTGTGAAAGCTAGGTACACAGGTAATAACTCAATTGAAATTCCTTCACTGCTTAATTGCTGTGCCATAATCCTGGCCTGTTAAATTAGATAATCAGATATTATGA
The DNA here is from genome assembly GCF_000738735.6 of Corvus cornix cornix. Classification (NCBI taxonomy): domain Eukaryota; kingdom Metazoa; phylum Chordata; class Aves; order Passeriformes; family Corvidae; genus Corvus; species Corvus cornix. The sequence goes on from NC_046333.1 coordinate 28,460,587, forward strand.
ATGATTAGGATTCATTTTTTCAAAACACAATTATTAGAATGTCATTATAAGGAATGTTTTTATTTACTCTGTTTATAATTATTAATAAAATGCCATTTTAGACGTTAGGTCAGTACAGTGTATATGTTTTATACATATGGAAAAAAATTGTGTCAGATGAATCTGTGAGTGAATTATGGTCCCAAATCTACATATTCATAGCTTGTAAGGCCAAAAAGGATCCAAACCAGCTACGGTGATATGGTAGATTGTATTACTACTTTTTTCTCCTTTATACATCATAGAATCAATGAACCAGGGAATAGTTTGGGCTGGAAGGGACCTTTAAAGATCATCTAGTTCAACCCCACCATCACAGGCTGGGACACCTTTCACCAAACCAGATTCCTCAATGTCCTATCCAGCTTGACCCTTAACACTTCCAGGGATGGGACATTTGCAGCTTCTCTGGGCAGTCTATTCCAGAATTCCTTCTTTTTGTGTAATCTAAATCTACCCTCTTTAATTTAAAAGTGTTCCTCTCATACTATCGGTACATGCCCTGGTAAAAAGTCATTATTTCTCTTTCTTATAGGCCCCCTTTAAGTATGGAAAGGCTGCTATAAGGTCTGCCTGGAGCCTTCTTTTTCCCAAGATAAGCCACCCCAACCCTCTCAGCTTTTCTTTTTGAAAGGGAGAAGCCCTCTGACCATTTCCATGGCCCTCAGGTCGACCCACTCCAACGTGTCAATGTCATTCTTCTGCTGAGGGCTCCAGAGCTGGACTCATATGGGGTTTAAGGAGAGCAAAGTAGAGGGGCAGTGTGATGTCCCATGACCTGCTTGCCATGCTGCTTTTTATGCAGGCCAGGATCCTAGTGGCTTCCTGGGCTGCAAGTGCACATTGCTGGCTCTTACGTAAGTTTTTGTCTGCCAGTATCACCAACTCCTTTGCTCTCAATTCGTTCATCCCGCAGTCTGTATTGCTACTGGGGATTGCCCCAACCCAGGTGCTGGACCATACACTTGGATTTTTTTAACTTCATGAGGTTCACATGGGACCACTCCTCAAGCCTGTCCACATCTCTCTGGATGTTGTCCCTCCTCTCAGTCAAATCAACAGCACCACTCAGCTTGGTTGCGTTCTGTAAACTTGCTAAGGGTGCACTCAACCCCACTGTCTAGGTCATTAATAAAGACATTTTACTGTATTTGTCCCAATACCTGTGAGGGACAACACTCATCTCCATTTGGATCTCCATTTGGACTTTGATCCATTCTTTGGGCATGGCTGTCTCGTCAATTATTATTCATCTAACAATTCATGCATCAAACCCTTATTTCTCCAATTTATGGACAAGGGTGTTGTGTAGAACTGTGTCATTGACCAGGTTGGTTACATCAGTAGCTCTTCCCTCATCCACCAGTACAGTCACTCCTTTGTAGAAGACCACTAGACTTGTCAGGTATTATTTGCCCTTCATGAAACCATGTTTGCTTTCTCTAATATATCTTCTTGTCATTCATGTTCTTTGGCATATCTTCTAGGAGAAACTGTTTCATGAACTTCCTAGGCACAGAGGTGAGGCTGATTGGTTGGCAGTTCTAGGGGTATCCATTTTTACACATTTTATAAATGGGTGCAATGTTTCTCCTTTTGTAGGCACTGGGGATTTTGCTTGACTGTCATGACTTTTCAGAAGTGATAGAGAGCAGCCAGTTCCCTCAGGGCCCTAGAATGCATCTTGTCAGGTTCCACAGACTTGTCTATGTTCAGATTCCTCAGGTGGTCTTGAATCTGGTCTGCTCCTACAATGGGTAAGACTTCATTCCCCAGTCCCTGCCTTGATATTCAGGGGCTTGACATATGTGGGAAATTGAGTTGGCAGGGAAAACTTGAGGAAAAAATGTTGCTGAGTTCATCAGACTTCTCCATGTCAGTTGCCATCAGATAACCTGTCTCATTTACCAGAGGGGAACAGTCCTTTTTGTCTTCCTTTCCTGAGTCACATACCTGTCAGGGTTTTGACACGTTTCCTCCTGGCACTGAATGTCCTGGCCTGGAGCTGTGTTCTTTACCCTAAGTTCATGGTTTCAAACATGGTCACATTGAAATGCCTAATGTTTTCTTTTACCAGCCGACTTAGTCATCCCAAGCTTTTGACATGTAAGCTTCTAGTCATCTTCAGCTTCGTAGACTATGCATTTTTCTGGAGTTCAAACACCAAAGATGTTAAACAAAGGACTGAAAATCAGACTTCCATTTGTTCTCACTAGAAACCACTAATTTTCTTTGTTATGATTACATTTTGAGATATTTAAAGTGTCACATTTATAATAATTTTGAACCTTGGTTAAGATAGCATAGACTGCCAGTCAAGTGCCTTAAGAATTCAAAATGCATATTATTTCAATATATGCAGAAATAGACAGAAATGCGTATATCTGCAGATTTCTTGTGATCCAGTTTTGTATTCTCAGAAAAAAAAAAAGCTGTCAGAAGATCAGGATACTTTGACAAGATCGATTTTTTTAAAAGTGATGTTGATTTTCAATAATTGCATTTACAGCATTTAAATTTTTATTAATCAGGTTCTATTATTTTGCCTAGCAGCAATGTTAGTTGGAGTGGCTTGTAAATGTGCATTTCATTGTTTTCAGTATTTGCACTCCACAGTTTCTTTCAGTCTTTTGGAATTTCCTTGGTGTTTCAAGGGTTATTGGAAATCAGCAATGATCAGCGATCAGAGACCACCTCATTTACAGCTTACCCTGCTGGTTTAAACTGTCTAGCCTTGTTAACCTCTTTTAAACATCTTCCTCAGCTTTTATTAGAATGTAAATGGTTTTGTTGGCACTCTGAGATCTAACTATGCAGTCTTGTTTATTTTCCTAACACTGTATGTTTTTGTCTTTTTCTACATGATTGGCAAATTCACCACCTGTATGTAGCGGTCTTCTGGTATGGCTCCTTTTGCTCCCCAACTCCTCTCTCACTTCTTAAAGAAACCCCCAAAACACAAAACCCAACACTCAAACCTGTGGTTTTGGGATTTTTTTTTTTAATAATGATTCTTATGTTTTCTGTGCAGAGACAAATTAAAGCTTATATCCTTTTGCTTATAATTTTAATGTATTTGTTAGATTCTGATTTACAGAATCACAGAATGGTTGAGTTTGTAAGGGACTGCTGGAGATTATCTTGCCTTGCTAGTAGAGTTCCTTATATCAAATCTAAATCTTCCCTCTAGGAAGGCTATACAGCAGCAGATAACATGGCCTTAGAGAGCCTAGAGGAAGATGGTTGTGGGTTTCAGGCAGAAGGAAGTAATATAATCTTTCCTGACCAGTTCTGACCTGGTCCTAACTATTGCTTCAAATCAGAAGAGAAAATTCATTTGGATTTTAGGGGTTCTCTGAATTTTTAATTTAACAACTTGCTACATCATTAAGTCCAGTCTCATAGAAATGCCCCTCCCAGTCTCTATTGACATAGTTTCCTATATATAGAGAGAACAGTTAGTTCAGAATTCTTGCTGACATAGACAATGTTTGTATTCTGAACTTGAAAATCATTCCTCTTCTGGTGCTGAAGATTTACCTTTCATGAAATGTCAGCAAAACCATTATGTCCAGTGTGAAGAGTGTTCAGAGATAGGAGCTGATTTTACTTTTCCTCGCTGGGAAAGGAAGGTGCTTTTGGTTTTATATTAAATCTGAAATGTGGTAACTCAAACTGTGGAGTTTTTATCGTGTTGTGATGCCATGTGTGTATATCTTGAGGAATTTTTGTAAAGAGTGAAAAAGTTTCTTTTCTTAAAAGTGCAAGGCAGTGATGATCATTTCACAAAGCAAAATGTACTATAGTATCAAGGAATTGTTCTGAAGTAAAGGCATAATGGACTGGTTTTACATACTTATGTTGATAATTTATATAGGTTTTATTGACCTGATGGGACAAATTATTTTGCAGAAAGAGAATTAATTTGCTACTTCTAACTATTTTCCTCAGGAACATAAGCAGTAGATGGTAAAGGCCTTTAGTTTTTATTATGACCATATTTCCCTCTTAGAAGAGTCAGTATTTTGTTTGTCTGGAAGAATGTTGTGAAAAGTCAAGTGAAAGACTGGAATCATTGTGCTTGAAATTGCCTAGAGAGGAAGATTTTCTGCTAGAACCTTGGAAAGAATAGATCTTGGATATTAACTTAGAAATACAGTAGAGTATTCACTATACTATGTGTCTCATTGTAAGTAACCCTGTCTAGTGAATCAAGATGTAGCCCTACACTAGGTGAAGACAGACTTTTGAATAGAAAATATTACCTAAATATTTCACTAGGAAATGCTTTTCTTAGTTATACAGATGTTGAATCCTGAAAAATACAGTTGCAGACAGTGAGGATCAGGGAAATAAATTCTGACATTCTGAAACAGGGACACTCAGATTGTGGGCCTATCACAAAACCAGGCACATCAAGAAACAGTCTAATGAGTGAGAATTCTGTTCTCAAAGTTATGACCTAAAAGTTCCCTTTAGTTCTTCTGACCAAGTCTAAAAAAAGGAAGATGGAACCAAACTAGAAAGATCTTGATACAGAAGTAAGTGCTGAAATTTCAGACATGACTCAGGTTCAAAATTCAGTGGAGTAAGGTCAGTTTTTCTAGATCAGTCATGTCCCTGCACATATTCCTCAAACTCTATATCATGATATATTTGGCCTTTTTTTTTTACTGATGAGGGTGTACGTGCATTGTCATTTGTGGTTGCTCAAGATTCTCTGTATCATATACCCTGTATCATGTTGTTGTAGGAATGCATCCCCCAAAATGTTGTAAGATGGCATGTTTTCAAGTAAGCAGCTATATGAAAAGTGCATGAGTAACTGAATAAAAGGAGATAAATGTAAACAACAACAAAAAAATTAAACTGAATTTTCAACTGAACTATAAATAAAATTGTATCATAATTTTGAGAAACCCCAACAAATATTTCAAATCTGGTTGTTGGAGTGAAAAGAATTTGTTGGCAAACTTTACACAGTGCCATAAAGATAAGCACAGTGCAGAGAATTTCTCAGAGACTTTTTGGTGCAATTTCAGTGGTATGATTGACATTGTATTGTTATACATACATTTAAGACAGTCCTCTGCTTTCCAAGAAGAAAAATATTATTTGCAAGTATAACCTGTTGTTTGTACTTATAAATCAGTGTATTCCATGCTTTGCTTTGATAACTCTAATTACAGAAAGAAATGAACATAAAGCTATGAAGGATCTCATAGTAATTCAGAATATAAAGATGTAAATGCTTCTAATAACACACAAACTTTATATATATCAAAGGAAAATTGTTCTAGTGTCAGTTTTAATGAGGAATATAGTTATTTTTCAGCACTGGTGTTTAATGCCTAAAAAGTTTTTCTCTTCTTGCCTTCCGTCTTTCTTCTGCCCCAGGCAGACATTTCAACTAATTCAAATGAAAATACTTCTGTGGTATTCCAGGAGATTCTTATCCTTTGATTTTGGCAGAGGAGCAAAAGCGAAAAACCAGGCATCTTTCTGTATATTCTGGCAGGCAAGTCCATACTAATGTCTGAGGTGGATCCATCAAGAGCTGAAAAATGTGAATACATCTTGAGGGATGTTTTATGATGGAAGAGATGTGAAGACTGTGAGGGCAAGAATCAGGACTTCCTTCCGTAAAATGTTCAGCTCCTCGGAAACTGTCCAGAGGCTGTGGGAGAAGACAGCGTGGAGCTGTTTTAGTTCCCTAGTTCCCTGCAGTCTTTGTTGCACCTTGCTTGTTTTGACTACTTTTTTTGTAGATATAAATAGAATAAATATTCAAACCATTCGTAAGAATTAGCCTCAAATGTAAATCTGACTGTTGGTTATCTATGTCTTTAATAATAAGAGTAGTGGTGTGCATAAAACAGTGTTTATAACACAACAGATGAGAGCAAAATTTTTCAGAGATGGATCTCTAATCTCTTTTTAGCTACAGTAATATTTTCATAAACCATGTTAAAATAATCCAGCCACATTCTATACAGTAAAATATCCCTTAGATTTCTAAACAGCATTTATGGAATCTGACTGGCAGAAAGGCACCACAAATATTTTCAAAGAAGGAACTTGATTCAGCTGCAGAATTGCTTTTTAAATACAAGCTTTGTATTGTTCTGGATTTGTTTCAATTGAATTTAATACATGTAATCAACCAGGCTGCTAAATGGACTTCATACCTAAAGCCTGATTTTCTGGGAATAACAACTCCTCAGCTAGTGTAATTTCTGTGACTTGAATAATTTAATGGTTGAAATAATAAGGGACCTTACTCTCATAGACTTACTGAGAATGGGGAAAAAAGATAACATGAAAATAACAGACATTGACTTCTAGGAACACAATAATAAGCAAACTTCGGCAACCTTACTCAAGGTTATTTTTTATTGACTTAGGCGTAATCCTCCTAAACAATTATTCCTTTTTTTTTTTAGTTACCAAGTTTTTTCTAGAGAGCGTGAGTCCTCCACAAATTAATTTTTAAGGATTTAGAGTTCCAAAGGTTACATTCTGTTCAAATCAGAGATACAGATATTAATTTATCTAATTGGTACTGAGCATTGAATTTTAGAATACACAAAATCTGTTCATTAAAAATGGCATCAAATTAAGCCGTGAAATGTAAGCGATTTGAATGGCACATAGAAGGTAGAACTGTCAGTTATTTTTTGGGGGTTTTTTTGACTGTTAAGTGTGACTTTTCAGCTGACATCAGATGATTGTACAAAAATTTTGGAGCTTAAAAAAATAGAATAATATCCAATTAAATTAATTGATTAGAAATTCAATCTGTAAAGAATGGATAGTTTGGAGTATGATAATCTTGTATCAGAATGTCTCCGAGTCTTTGAGAGCGAAGTATCACATGCATTTTGATAATTTGAAATCCTAGTCAATATCTTTCTCCAGACAAACTATAAATTAATTACCCTTTAGTGTTCATTAAAGCATCTGCACTTCTAGTCCATAAAATTAGCAGAGTAATATGCATCTAACATTATTTTTAATAGTTATTAATGCATGTTCAGTTAAAGACATTTCATCACTGAGTCCGAACTACTCATATTTTGCAATGGATTGCCTGTCAATATCTTTGTAATTTAAATTAATGTTACCCTTGACAGAATCTCTGGAGGACCAGCTTTCTTGAAAGTGTTGAAACTTGTAACAGGTTCAAGGGATGGTTTAGCCCCATTTTGGTCACGCTGGAAGTCTGTTTTCCAGATAAGGGAAGAGGCTGATAAGAGGTAAATCCTTCGAGGTGGAATAAGTCCTTCTTATCATGCCAGTGTCCTTCCTCACATAATCACTAAGGTATGAATACTCCCTTTGAATGGGGACATTGAGACGTAGGATGAAGGTATTCATCTTGGTTGATGGGTCATGACTGATTCAACTACACTGAGAGACAACTGCAGCACCTCAGAAGATGTCAAAGACTCATAAAATGTCCTGAGATCCACAACATTACATCATCCAGTGTGAAACTCCCTGCCTGAGGGGAAGTACCTGGTCATTCCCACCTGAACCTGAGTGACTATAAACCCAATAGATTTTGAATTCTGTGGGTTCATTCCCCCCACCACTTGTGGATACAGTCACTTTCTCTCCCTCAGCCCCCTTGTCTCTCTCTCCCTCACATTTACTGCTAAATAAAAATCCATACTATTGCCTTTGGCATATGGTCTCATTTGCACCTTAATTTGGGCAGAGGCATCTCTAATAATATTAATAATCTGATCATAATACCATCAGACATACTGCTACATCAGAAATAGATTGTACATCCATATGTCAAATATTACTGTACTTTGTGCCAAGTTTTATGTTTCATACACTGAATGACTAACTTGCTATGACCATCTTTGTTAGGTATAATTTCTGAAAATCCCTTACATTTCCAAAATTTCGGTAAGTTTTAAAAAACAAAACATTGGAGACTATTTTGGCAAGGAGATGTATCAGCACAACATGGCAGTTTACTGCCCCATAGCTTCAGTGCTGTGCAATGTTGAGGAGGCAGCTCTGGGTTGGTGTATATGCAGTAATAAAGTTCAAGTCCACTTGGAATGTCCACTTGAAATGTCCCCTGAGTGGTGAAAAGAGAGTCCAGAATTCAGTTGAAAAATAGGATAAAATTTGTTAGGGCCCCTTTTACTTTAAAGGGAACACAATGATTCATAGGGAGCCAGGTTCACAATATGAATAACTCAAATTGTTGCTGGATTATGTGACTGCTCCTAAGATCAGTAAAGACTTAAGAGATCTACGTAATTGATTGCTGACATTCATTTGCACACAGAAATAGACATGAACTTCTCAACGGCACATCCAAATCCACTGGGAGACTTTACTAATTTCATTGTTAATTCAATTTCCAGGAGCAAGGGAACAGGTCATGAGAGTTGCAGTTTGAATCATCAGGCATAATATTCTTCATTACCATCACAAGAGGCTGCCCATTTCTTGTTGAGGTTCCTGCTTGGATCCTAGCTGCAGTGGGGCAGCTGACTTTTATTAGAAGTGCAAAGATTTGTTCTGTGCAAGTGCAAAGGTTGATGCCCTAAAGACCTTGTTGCAAAGAATAGGGAATTTTTAAGCTGATTGTTGAGAGCTTTAGGGCAGACCTAGGAACTTTTCCAGAGGTGATTATAAGATGGATGAAATGTTTCAGTGAGAATTTTGGCAGGGAGTTGGCCAGCTGACACTGATTGAGAAGGAAGTTGCGAACACACAGGAGGAATTTTCATCTCCCTTCATAAAGGTCAGAGGTGATACTACAACTGATCAGAACCCTTAAGATTGACTCATTTGATCAGGGACTGGATATGCATGCATTGACTGATACTAAGTCGGGGATTGTTAACTGTAAGGGAACCAGGGGTTTGGGAAAGCAGGTCAGCTAACTTCAGCCACCTCCTTTTGGCTAGCAACCATTTCATACGGTCTTTCCTGAGGATGTCCTAATAAACCAGAGTTAAATTAGCCAGAAATAGAAGTAATTTTGATTGCCTAACTTAAAAATGCCTTCTCAGGTATGGTTTTACTGACGCACAGTAAATAAAATTGCCTATTCTCATCTATTTAACATTCATAGGGGGGTTTTAACCCCAGACTGAGACTGAACTGAGAGGGTTGGGGGTTTATACCATGACTATCTGGGTTTTTGCTTCATGAAGAAATGAAGGTGTAACCAAATAAATACCCATGTTTGTATCTTGGCTATTTTTTACTGCATGTGTGGGCTGTTAAATCCTCAAGTCATCTTTGAGTCCTTGCATGTCATGGTCATAGGTTTGGGTGTTGTTTTTTTTAAATTGTGTTAGAAGTTCTCTTTGGGAGTGACTTTATGGCAATTTGTACAACAAACAACATTTTCCCCCAGGCAGTTAGAAGTTAATTTTCATCTGAATACTTATTTTTTAGAACAAACATATGAAAGAAAGCTTTTCTTTCAAATAAGAACAGGCACATTATGCTTCAGATCAGTTTTTGTACAAGAAATAAGTCAGAAAATTAATCAAACCCCTACTTTGCATTCAACAGATCATTTAGTAAACAAGCATAGATAATTAGAAGCCTATTGAGTACAACTGTACTATTTTCTTGATCAGAAAATTTTAATTAAAAACAGTAGCATAGTAAGCCAACCTCCTTCTTACTCCCCACTTCTCGTAATTGCTGAACATCATGGAATTTTGTTCTTTTTGTCATATTTCTACTAAATTATACCTGATCATTACAACTCCAAAGGATATAAAATGATGCAAAAATCAACCAGAAATCAAACCAGAACACCATCTTTCAATAACACATTATCAGACAAACTTTGAAAGTATTTTAATTTAAAATTCCTTTGTAATCAAATAAGGAAGTTGATCTTATCTGAATATTCATTTCATTAGTTTTCGCATTCCCACCCCCTTCTTATACAAATAGCCTCTTCAGATAAACAATTTGTCAAAAATCAAATAATTTCTTTCAATCCCCTGATCTTTCAATAGCCTAAACTGTGCCTTGGTACCCTATAACTTTGTTCTTTGTAGCCAAAGAGATTCTAACTTTGTATGGGAAGACAGAGGTTTTTTTCCTACTGTTGTAATATTTCTTTTTTATCTTCAGCATACTGACATCCATACCATATTGTAATGTTCAGGTTGATGCTGATCTGAGAATTTTTTTCTTTTTAAATTGTAACAAACTTTTTTTTCTTATACACAGCATAGCATCAAAATAGTCTTCATAGTTTTACTATCGATGGATGACATTTGATTTAAAAGATGTTCACAATCTCATCCAACTGTTTTGCCACGGAGGAAGTTTGGATGAATGGAGAATAAGTGTTGAATGTTACAGCAATCACTTGAACCACTATTTAATGTACCCAACAGTTTTGCTGTTGACTTATGAAGTGAATACAGTCTTCTGCAGCATTACAGCATATAATTAAAACACTTTTCAACGTATTTTTTTGGCACGGAACTTGACCTACTTTCACACTTCTAAGGTTTAAAATAAAATATTATTTGCACTGCATTCCTTTTTTTGTAGAAATCTACCGTACAAATTTTAAGGAAAACTGCACTGCACTCTAACTAGTATGTGTGTAATTTAAGTCATAATAGTAATTTATAGCTGAATAGTAGCATTCCATGATTAGGGATCTAGTAATGGTGTACAGACATTGTGCTCAAAGCAATAATCATTAGTCAAGGAAGCAGTACCTGCAAAGTCATCCATACTTGTGCAAATAAGAAATTGCCTACATTTGTAAGGAATGAAGGATCAAATCTATGCATTACTTAATCATAATACCTTACACTATTTAAGGCTTTTTACTGCATGCTGCAAAAGAATACATGGAGATTAAGGAGGTACTTGATTTGCAAATCGGGTATGAGGAAGTAAGTCAAGTGGACTGGTTCCCACTGTCCTTTTAGTGTAAGATTGCTGTAGAATATAATTTTTGCCCCAAAACCTATTTTCCTGTCAAGAAGCTTTTCTTCTACTTTCGGGAGCAGAAAGAAGGAGCTGAAATATTTCCTTCTGAAAGAAGGAGCTGAAATGTTTTTCTTCAGAGAGCAAAAATTAAAAATGCTGAAACTTGAGGTGTAAAACCCCAAAAAATAGTTTTAATGTATAGTTTAAAATGTAAGTATTTTCCTGATAATTTTGGCATCTCTTTCAGATTTTAGAAAAAGTGTATGTATCTATAGATTTGTTTGGGGTTTTTTTCCAGTAATATATAGCATATAAAATTATAAACACCCTCTCCTGTACAAACCTTGCTTTGCTCCCTATTAATGTTATTATTCACCATTACTTCCATTTGCCTGACAGCAAAGTCCTGTGACACCTGAAATTGAATTGTAAATGCTGACACACAAAGGTACTTTCTAACTAAATTTATGGCAAATTAACAAAGATTTCAGTGTATTTGACACAAACTGGGTTAAGACAATGCCAGTCGTAAATCTCCACATTGTCTAAGTAAAGGAGTAGCAGTATCCTCAGCAGTATTATAAGCACATCCCCAGCTCTGTTTCATCCTCTTTTAGGTGTTGAATTTGTATCTGTTCTGTTCCTTATTTTTCCAGTTCTGGAAAATGAATTAATGTCTTTATGCTACAGCTAAAAATTATTTAGATGTTTCAAGCCACTGTAGTGGCATAAGAGATGAAGTAATTATCTTTCTGAGCACATGGAAAAAATGGAGAGATGGGAAAAAGAAAAGTGCTATAAGAAGAGAGGAATTAAGAAACAGGACAAATTACAATTTCATATTTAGATGCTACCAATATTTTATTACATTCAGGTTTAATATCTCCCCATTCTTGAATTAATGTTGACAGGCAAAATTGATTTTGTTGAGTTCAAGGGTTATGAATTTTTTAAAAGTTCATTTATCTTTACGAGAAGGAGGATTTCTTGAGGGCGATTCTGTTATGGAGAAATGATAGTAAAACATATTAAAATGTAAGGCATAGCACAAAAGTATATGTTTTGTTGACTTTCAGTGTGACTTGTGCTCCTTAATGTCTAGGTTTGTATTAAACAACCTGATGGTATTAAACTTATAAATCCAGTGGTAATGGGATTTTGATACCTATCACAGAATCGCAGGATGGATCAGGCTGGCAGGGACCGCAGTGGGTCATCTGGTCCAACTTCCCTGCTCAAGCAGGGTCATCCTAGAGCACATGGCACAGGATTGTGTCAGATGTATCTCCAATGAGGGAGACTTCAGACCCTCTCTGGGCAATCTGGCTTCACCTACACAGTAAAGAAGTTCTTATACTCAGCCGGAATTTCCAGTTTCTGCCTGTTGCCTCTTGTCCTATTGCTTGACACCATTGGGAAGAGCCTGGATCCATCCTCTTGACACCGTCCCTTCAGGTACATTGATATATCTTGGGCCATAGCAAAACTTTTAGTCCTCTTCAGTTTATTGCCCTGCCTCAACCTGTGTAAGAGTGTGTCATGGATATCTCAAGATCCACTCCCATACTGAATTCCAGCTCTTCTATCTTTTCATCTACTTATATGTCATGTTTACTACAAAACTTCTGGGGAAAAAAAAATCTATTGAGTTGTGGTCTAAAGTATGCAGAGATTCTGGCACAAAAGCATTAGAAACTCTTAAGCTTTCAAGACAGTGAAGCTGCAATACAGCTGTCTCTCCCTCTCTCCTCCTGCCACAGCCTGTCAAAAACATGCAGTGGGTAAGTTAAATAGTTTTGTTTAAGAACAAGAAGTGAAGTGATTTATAGCAACTTGAATCTGTTTGTGCAAGCATAATTGTTTACTGAAGTTCTTTACAGTACATTCCCAGGGGCTATGGAAATTGGTCCAAGAACAAGCTCTGCTATGCTGCTGCCCTACTCTCCTGTCAATATTAGCTCTTCTCAGACAGAGAAAGGAGGTTTCCATCTTTCTCTATCTTAAAAGAATTCATCACTTACAGGAGAAAAGCATTTTTCTCTGTTGAAGTGTAAATGTGGGAAATACAGTTATATAATTTAGAGAAAAAGCCACTGCAAATGTTTGGCCACTAAATCTGAGAACTAGATAAAAAGGTTGCAGCACCAGACCTTATTGTGTATTTGTCAGTCAGCTTCATGTGTTCTAGATTTTGATTCAGTTTCTTTGAACATGTGTCTCCATCCCAACCCTTTCAATGATAAGAAGCTTTATCTACCCTTTTCCATAATGCTTATGGATGCTTCACAGTGTTGAATCTGCCACTGTGAGATGTAGAAAAATAAAAATGTTGAAAACATTAGCACAGCATTTGTTGAATTAGCATGCAAATGAGCTATCATTTTTCAGGAAGCTGATTCACGAAAGTGACTTTTGATGTTGATCTTTATCTTAAATATAATTTAAGGAGAAAAGAAATTGTTTTAAAAGCTATTATGTTTGTGTTGTAAAAACATAAACTATTTAATGAGTGTTTTGAGGACTTTTTCCATTTGTATGTTTGTTTGAGATGATTTTTATAAATACCTGAATATCCATTTGATTTTCTATTTTCAACTTGCTTCAAGAAAGTGGTGAAAATATATTGGAGGAAATAGGTTTCATGTTATTATGAGGGACAGCAAGGGCATAAAAATCAGACTTGATTCACCCATTTCCTAGGCATCCATCACTGTTCTCTCTAATGATAATCATTGCTGCAATCATGATCTAAATATTAATTTTCAGTTCTGATCTTTTCTGCCTTTAAAATTGTTGTGCACTTGTAGAGAGTAAACTGACCGAGTGGTGGTTTTTATGGAGCATTTACCTTCTTAAAAATCCCATTTCACATTATCCCTGCATGTGAAGCACATATAATGTGCTTAGACTCTGAAAATATGAGCTCTGATCTTGGAGGAAGAATGCTGAAAAGTACCTGGAGGGTACTGAGTGCAAGTTTGGACTTCCTAGCACAAGAAAGACATTGACCTACTGGAGCTGCTTCAGCAGAAAGCTACCAAGATGTCTGGATGGACACAATGTAGGAAGTGAGGCCCAGAGAAATGGTTCTGCAAAGTCTTTAGTATAGAAAGTTAAAGAGAGGTAGATGTTTCTATGGTATTCAACTATCTAATGGCGGAATGTGGAGAAAGTAGAGTCAGGCTCTTTCCAACAGTAGGAAAAAAGGTAAAAATCCCAAGTTACAACAGTCCAAATTCTGAAAAAAATACTTCAAAAAATTAATTTCAGAGTAGGAAGATATTGGAACAGGTTGTCCAAAAAGGTTGAGGAATCGTCATCTCTGGAGGTTCTCAGTATTGAATTGGACAAGCATCTGAGCAAGGCCTACATGTGCATACTGGCAATAGCTACGTACTGTACCCGCAAGCTTGCCACCAAGGACATTGTGGAATTCTACCTGGGTTTTGTAGATACAAAACAGGATGGCAGAGGCAAGGTAGCCGGTCAGGAAAGACATAAAGAACATAATGGTCGTGACAAGGTTCACCAGAGAATGGGCCTGAAGCCCCAGAGGGGGACTTCTTCCATTTGTGAGCTCCATGTCAAATGGGACTAGGAAAGGGAAATGGTGGAGCTGCTCTGAAATCCCTGTAAGAAAGGAAGCCAAGGCTTCATCTAACAAAAATGCAAACTGCCATTAGAGTGACGAAGGGCTTGCCCACCACCAGTTGTGGCAAAACCTACAAATGTCCTGAAGCCAACTGCTTACCTCCCCTTTTAGTAACTAGTACACAGGATTGTTCAAATTAACAATTGGAATGATCCTGGAAGTAAGGAGTGCATTGGTTTGTGCTAGAACTATTTCTTCTATACATCCACAAATTCTCTTGTCATCCTACTCTCTTGAAACACAAAGGAGACTTGGAGGGTGTTCCCTATTAATAATGCAGCTGGGAGTATATGTACATGAGGAGCTCATTTCTATATTAAAATGGGAGCATTAGGAGGGCTCTTTTTTTTTTTTCCTCCTGTGAAACCCTATGATTTTGGCCTGCCTGGAGAACTGTACTTTTCTACCTGGAAACCAGATGGAAAACACAAATGTGCAGATGTACAATTCATAATATGGCATATTAATTAGGTTTCCATGCTGATTCCTCCCAGTTTATCTTCTTTGGCAATGTCTCCAGACCTGTTGATGTGTACCTGGTTCCTAAAGGCAAAATAAGAGTGGACAAAGTTATTTGAGATGACTGTGACCCATTTCTGCTTGTTAGGGTTCCAAAGTTAGTTTAGGGAAGTTGATTTATTTTAACTCTGGTGCTCCCTGAAGGAAATTACTGCTAGGATAATATAGTTCTTTAAAATACCCAGTAGCTGTGTGGCAAAGTGAACTGTGAATTTATGAAGGAATGGTGATGCTTCTATTAAGAGCTAATGTATTTTTTATGAGAACAGCCATTAAATTATTGCTGCTTTTTATATTAAATACTTGTAGCATTTGATTAAAATGTGTGAAACATCTAATATGTTTCTTTACTGGCTGGATATTTTTAATATCCTATTTAGCAATTGCTACCTTTCAGTGAGTGTCATATAAAGAGCAAGCATGACGAACGGAGCAGTGGGTAATGCTGGTTCTGACTGGAGAGACCAGTTTGGATGGTGTGGCTGTGGTCAGGTGGAGCTCTGCACCTTTTTTTTGTACACTTTTGTTATTAATATTGCTGCTGCTCCTGTTAATTTTCTTGTCTCACTGCTGTTTCCAGTAAAATGTTCTTATCTCAACCCAGAATCCCTGCCTCTCGTCTCTCTCGGTGGAGTGGGGGGGACTCTGGGCTGGGGAGTGCCATTCCGAAACCACAGCAATGTCATATCTGAAATTGTAACTTCCCATTCAAATATAACAAAACAGAAGTGAGCGTTATTGACTTAACCTCCCCCCCCCACACCAAAAAAGCTCTAAAACATTTGAAGTAAAAATAGGTAAATCAATTCATACAGACACATACCACATAAAAATATTGTATGCAACTTGCAACACTGAAGTTGAAGTAATAATTGTCTTGGATGGCATCACTACTTACTTTAACTGGTGGCTTGCAGTCAAAATCTGGCTTATATGACCCTTCACCTCAATGTGCCAAACTGGACTTTCACAAATACCTAAATTCTATGTTTTTTTTCAAGTTCTGATTTTCATTTTTCCTGTACTTTTAGAAACTTCCACTTTACAGCTATATCAAATGAAATAGTACAAATAACATCTGCTACTTTTTCTAACAATGCTAATTAATTTAATTTATTAATTCACTCGTTCATTTCTTACGTTTAACTTCTGGTCACCAAACTTAAGAAACTCAGAAGTCCAAATTGGAGTTGGGGTGGTAGATTCACTTCATAATAAATGTGGAAATTCTTCCAGTGCATCTTCCCACATTAAGTCTAAATTGGTCTCCTAAGTTACTTATCTTTATTCCACTGACTATATCAAAATCTGGGATAGCTGGACTACTGATTTGGCCATCTTATTTAAGCATCTAGAATTGATGACAGTAACATAGGCTTAATATTTCTAATCAAGAAAAATTAAAAAAAAAAACAACCCTTCTTTTGGATGCCTAAAATGCTTATTTTCTGGTTAATTCAAGTTCAGCACTTAACTTTTGGGTGTGTTATTTTTGTATCTTACTAGCTGTTATCTGATTAACTTTATCCCTTTGCTGAGAAGTGTCAAGTTTTACAGCACAGCAGTGACCACATCATATTTCAAAAGAGGAGACTGAATAAACCACTGTGCATCACTTCAACATAGACTCATCACACAAATAAACTGGTTTTTTGCATAAGGCATAAATATTTCACATTTAGACCTAGGATTGAACTCTATCTGAAAGTGGAAACAGAGCATGAGGAGATAATAATCAGCCCCACTAGCAGACCTTGAAGCCAGCAGGGTCCAATACATGGTTCCCAGTCTGAAAACCCATTCAAAGTGATTTTTTAAAACAGGTTGTAAACATTTTGCCAGTAATTGCTCGCATTTGCTCACAATTGACCACAACAGTTATCAATCTGAAAGAATCAACTAAAAGTTAACTGTTGCAAAGCATAGCAAAATCTATTTCTTAATATAATCAATCTCTTTTCGATTTCTGAATGATCTCCAAATGTGATAATCTCTTAATTTCTCACACTGATCTCTCAAATGATAATCTGTGGGCCTAATCCAAAGCCTGATGGAGTCAATGCATTTTTTACTATAAACTTCAATAGGTTTTGCATCAAACCATCACTAGGTGATTATAAATAAAGCAATAAATTTCAGTCTGCAATGATACAGCTCACCATGTGTAACATGAGTGTAGAAAATGTATTTATAGTTTAATGAGATAGTTTTAAATTAAGCATGATGTGGCACTTTTTTCTCCACAAAGTTAAAAGGGATTTGGGCCCACACTTTGTATTCTTTGCCATATTCTCCTGGTTTAGCTGAACGGCTGCTTTTTCCCCTCTCTTGGCTGAAGCAGTGCCCTGAGAGAAGAGTGTAGGATTCAGCAGTGATAAACCTGCAAGAATCTGATTGTGCTGAAGTGATCCTTCAAAGCAGAGGTCCTTAGTTTCTATCCCTCTTCTATATCTGACAGTACATTTTATCAGGCCGTACTGTAATGTGAAATACAGAAAATTGTTTTTATTATTGTTTTTTTGGGTTTGTTTGTTTGGGGTTTTTTTTAGTGAATAATTTCCTTTGTTGTAAACACCCATATTTTGCTTAAGTGAGGTACTTAAGACTTTTTCTGGATCCAATTCCAAATGCCCTGAAAGCCTAATCAAGGATTCCTGCATAATAGCAAGACATTACATTAAGCACTGTTTCTACATTAGAGGATGTAGGCTATTTAGCTGTATTAACAAAATACAAATATATGTGCTACAAATTTTACTTCAGCAGACATCACCTTAATGAGTATTATAATAATATTCTCCTCATGTTTAAAATGATGCATTAAAATCCCGTAAGTACTGTACTTCTACCAATCTGTGAATTATTAATAAGGTGATAATCATGTTAATGATGCTGCCTTATTAGGTCTTGATGTATCTTGTTAACGTGCCAGTTAACTGCCTGTTGGTGTGGAGGGGAAAAGTGCTTTTTTGTGCTCAGGAGGGTACTAGAGAAGTTAATATTTTCCTAACAGAGTTTATTGTGACTCTTTCTAGAATTTTTTTGCTTGCTTCTTTTTCTTTTTTTTTTTAAACTGCTTTTCTAAAGATTGCAATTGCCCAAGCCTTTGTTGTCAGTTTTACATGTCTTTAGGACATATGAAAGAATGATGGCATAATATAATTGTTGCATTACTATAAAATAAACCTTACTGACAGCTAACCCTAAATTACTAAGCCAATATATTAATCAGTAAGATGACCAATTGAGGCCAAACACATTTAAAGCAGCAACAACAACAAACGAATAGAAAAACAAAGAATGCAACTGCTTATTTTTCTTCTCCCTTGTATGTTAATGTTCTGACATGTCAAAGAAGTACTGAGGGAAAGAAATATGTCCCTGCAACTCAGAAGTAACAAACAGCAATAAGACTGAGTCAGCTCAGTTTGATAAACCAAAAATCTGCCATCCATCTCTCCCAAATCCTAAAGCAAGCAAGGAAACAAACAAGTCATGTTAACTTTTTCTTTTTTAAAATTGGAAAAATAAAGCTGTTTCTTTCTTTGCAGTTTGCCTCTTTAATACTGAGTTCTCCTCAGCAGTTTGAAATGCACAGAACAGAAATCTGTTTCCGTAACGTTTTCAGTCCAATTTGCAAACCTTGGAGATTTGTGCAATATGGCTTTCAGTTGTACTTGTCTGTCTGAAGTTTGAGAAATTTATCTAAAAGAAACTGAACTTCAAGAAATCCATTACAAGAAATCCAAAGAAGAAGAAATCCATTTCAAGAAATCCAAACTTGTAAGAACTAGGTAACTAGCTTGTGTTGTGAAAGAATTTATTTTTTATTTCATAATTTTTGCATCTTTATCTGAGGCTACTTGTAACAGCAATAATTAGGGTGTATTTGAGGTTGCAGAAGGGACATGCTGACTGACAAACAAGTACAGTTCTGAGGATAGCAAGTTCTATTATGTTTTGCAGCTGGTTGTTGGCACACAGTGACTTTTGTACGTTGGTGGATCAAGTACAAGATGAAAATTTTGTGTCCTAGTCACACTAATGCCAACATGGGTGTAATCTGAAGCACTAGGACACATTATCTTGAAGTCTAAAAACCCCAAAGGAATTATGGTATGCTAAAGCCCTACGAGTACTTGATATGCCACATAAGAGGGGTTACCTGATCTGAAAATGCCTGAAATTTCTATTTGACAGAAATAAAAAAATAAAATCTAAATAGTAATTAAAATGTTGCAGTAAAATTTTACTGGTAAAACATAATTTCTGATATTTTGTTTTGAAAAGAGTAAACTGGCATAATATTTTCTATTTCTTAACTATTATTATGCTATTATCAAAATGTTCTAAATAGATAACTTCTACTTACATGTCAAAACAACATTTAACATTAAGGGAAAACAGAGTGGAATAGTGGTGTGCAGGGTTTCTTCTCTTGTTCCTTCTTTCTGCTTCCTCACATTATCGGAGTATTATTACTCCTAAACATTCCCAGTAGCATTTCTTAAATCTTATTTTGATCACTGCAATTAATAATAGTGATAAAGTGACAATTAAAAAGTCATCAGTTAAAGTTGAGGAAAAAATTATTCTTTTACTTTCATTAGATTTTAGATTATGCAAGTATGCAGAATATTCTTCTTTACATTGTATCAGCATTTTCTAATGTAAAATTGTTCCAATTTAATAGCTTTTTTGCTAGGTTGTTACAGATAATCCTCTCATCCAGTCAGTAGCGTGCTGTGTGCTGATTAATTCTATGTTAGAAAGGTCTGGTTTTTCTTCACCAAATAATTTACTGAGTCTTTTATGAAATGTGCTTTAAGACTTCACTATAGGAAAAAAGTGTGAAGTCAATTGCTGCCTGGAAATCTGTAACTAATGAATAATACTAGTCTAATTAATGTCAAACTAATTCAAGTCCTGCAACTAGCTAGCTGAAATAATTTTCACTTCTTGAGGTACAAATTATATTTAAAATCCATAGAGAGTTTCTAATAATATCAAACATCAATGTCTTACCTGTACAGTGTGAATCTCTAATAAAACCCTGAAATGAGCAATTAAAAGAAATATGGTTAGGACTAGGAGTTACTGTAATGAAATTTTATTTTTGTTTTCCAGAGTTAATCTTTTCTTGTGCACTCTCATACATACTCACATTATTCATTTTCATATAGCAGTTTCCCTTAAAAAAATAATTTAAGAAGTTGACTTAGTGCACAGTAGGATGTCAGCCTTTCTTAGGATTGGATGATTCATGGCAGAGCTCATTTATGCACACCACTGCCATGAGAATTCTGATGGAACTGGCTGCTAAGAACTGCCTGGGCTGTGATTGCCACTGAATCAGTCCCTTAAGAGTCACCACCCGGAGCAAAAAAGTTTCATAAAATGCCTAACACAATTTCAATCTATATTAGGTATTTAGTGGCAGCCAGCAGAACTTCCTGTAAAACACCCATTGACAGCCTTTTATCTGTTTGGGAACTGCTTCCCACAACTAAGCCCGAAGCAAGGAGGCTCCTGAGAATTACTGTGTTGTAAGTACACAATTTAATACCTGATTTTTTTCCTTTGTGTTTATTATTTTTCATAATTTTTTTTTTCTTTTTTGCCTGCAGCCATAGCCACATTTCAATAGTAAATGAAAGTGCAGCCCATATATTTAATGCTTTGGGTGTAAGCCCATAATGCCTGTTACACACCCTCCCTCCCGCCCTGCGTACTGGAACCCTGCAAACAGTAATTTGCACAACATCCCATTGTAAATTAGTACTTAAGAGATACATCACCTCATCAGTGAAAGTGCTGATCCAGTAAAACTGCTGCAATGTCTTATTTGATGTCATTAGTGCTATCAGTGGCTTGCCAAAAGTCATTCAAGGTCAGGTGCCAGGACTGTTGGAAGCCAGTGACCTCAGCTGGCAGCTCATTTGTGTGACTGCAAGATGGTAAAGCCTTCTTTCATGGTAATTTCTTTGTGTTTTATTTATTTATTTAGTTGGTTGGTTGGTTGGTAGGTTGGTTAGTTGGTTGGTTGCTTTTTTATAGTGACGTTCCCTTGTAAGGCAGAAAGAAAAAGATGAAAGTTGGATAGCTAAGGTGTATTATGTGTGTCTTTCTGTTCTTTCCCTCATTAATCAAATACTGAGGGATATATTTGTCTTTGAAAGTGAAGATCTGCATTACTTTTTCGGCTGGATCATAATTCACTTATAATCCAAATGGAATTAAATGCTTGAAATATGCAATTTAAAAGCTATAAAGAAATTAGGGGTCGACTAGACTGCAAAGAATCCCTTCTAAAATTGTAGACAGGTAATTTTTACTTACCAGAAGAAGGTGTTTTGGCCCTAGCTTCTGAAACAAATAGTTGGAGTCTACGAAATGTGTAAAAAATGAAAAAAAATTAAAGCATTCAGGGATAATTTTTACTTTCATTGCTAAATTCAGTTATGTTTAAACACCACTCTGTGTTACACATTATGTAATTTATAATGTCGTTTTGTTTGCTCTACAGTAAACCTGAATTTCTTTGTTGCTGTATCATTTTAGATATGACATTTTGAAATGTTTAAGCACATACGGCTTTGTTTAAGTATATATTGTAGATGTAAATTAATTTCAGTGAGAAATCTAGAGAAGAATTTAGTTCTTATGTGGGGAGAAAGCTCAGATAGTTAAAATTTTGTATAAAAGGAATAGAAGAAAAATTTGCTGGTTCCAATGGTCTGCCTGGAAAATTTCCACAGGGAATTCTGTACACCAAAGGACCGAGAAGATGAGCTATCATTATTTGCATTTTTTTTATTATACTCCTCCATATAACTTAATGTGAGGTAATTTCCTGAAAGGAGGAGCAATATGTTTTTAATTCAGAACTCACTAGCTGGCTGTAATAACCATTTCAGAATTAGCACATCATGTGCAGTTGACCATACTTTTGAAATACTTCTTTGTATCTTGCGATACCTTTTATATCTTCAGGGTGTCCCTGCTCATCACAGGGTGGCATTGGACTATAGGTGACCTTTAAAGATCCTTTCCAACCCAAACTGTGGGAAAAAAATAAATAAAATCTGATCTGGCACCGCACAATTCAGCATAGCATATACACGTCTGAACTTGTACCTGAGATAGGATAGCTATTGGAAGGTCTCAAAACACAGCCATTAAGTTCTCAATAATTTACCTTTTTCATAATGAATTTAACTATGTCTTTATCCCGGAAGGGGGTGTGGAATTTGGCCGTTAATTTTGGGGCACCAATTTGTTGGTGTCCAGCCTAAGATATCTTTAAAAAGACTGGCATAAGGAAAGTACCACCTTTTACATTTAGGCAGCCCTGAGGATATTTCAAGTTGGGCATCCAATAACGACAGTCATTTCAGAGAAAGTTGGCTCCTGTGTCTACCAAAGTTGTCCTTTGTCTGCTTCCTCTCATTTTCACTAAAGCTGAGTTCAATTTGAGAATACTGCTGGGCTAGCAATAGTTTCTTTTGCCTTGGCCATTTGAGGTAATGTATTGTATAGGGAGTCTCTGATCTTTGAGTAGAGTTTTATGATTGAAGTTCCACAGTTTCAGAGAAATAATTTCTTGTCATTGAGAGGAAAAAAGGTTAATGACTTGAACTCATTGAAATTTACATTGTAAAGAGAAATGAGAACAATGGCAATTTAGGAAACTTTTTCTTAAATGAGTGTGTTAGTGTACTAAAAAATACCTGGGAATGCCAAATAGTTCAGCTGATCAATTGTTGTCATCAAGAGCTTGCTATTTTTTCTATTTTGAAAAATAGGAGTCCATTCCTGTTGCTCATTTTTTCATAGACTATTTTGCTTGCTACATTTATGTTTTAATTTTTGACAGTCTGGAGTCAGAAAATGCATTCTGTATTAGATCTTATATAAATATTATTTGCAAAAAGCAAATCTCTAGGCTTTTCTTTGGAAGCATTTCATGTACACTGTAAAAAATGCAACAAAAATTTAACTGTGGATTCCCACAACTAAAATCACTGCAGATTATGCTGAGCCTCATCTTCCTGAATCTATAATTTTCTCCCTTAAGCTGGGTTTCTTTAGTTTTGTTTAGGAGATGCCTGTCAGAAACATCTTCATTCAGATATAATCTGCAAACTATTATTCATATTCTTGGCTTAGATCCAAACTACCATTAATTTGTGTGGATAAAGTCAAGATACCCTATAATTACTGTTACCTAGTACTCCATGTTAGTGCTTTTGTTGTGTTGGTGCTTTTTATAGTAGCAGAAATTGATGACCAAGTAGATTGGGTTTATGACATTACATTTCTTCACAATTCTGTAGAATTGCCATGCTTTCCTGAGCACTAATTAAGCTAAACATTTACATCCTTTTAACGTTTACACAATTTATCTCCAAGTTAGCCCTGCACTCAGATTAATATGAAGGTACTTCAGATTTTGAGCTCTTTTTTGGACAGAAAGATATGTTTTGCTTCTTTTTCCTGAAATATAAATTGAATGGAAATGGTTAAGCTTATACATTTTAGCAAAGTTTCTCTCCCAGTCATGAATGGAGTGGTTAGCAGACCATCTCAGCATTGGCTTATTAACCTTCTTTTTCTACTGAGTGTGTAACACATAAAGAAAAAATTCCCTAAACACAAAACCCAATAACCTCTGCCCACATTATAAGAATGGAGGGCATTTGAGGGTCTGCAGGTGAAAGGAGGACATGTGGAAGCTCTCATCAGCCTATGAGGGGAGTGAAAGGAGGGATACATACATACCACATACTGCCATATTCTTCACCATGGAATGGCAGAAGAAAGTTCAATTCTTCTTGCCCCATACGTGCATAATTTTCATTCATGTGGATGAGAACTATATCACTGCAGGGAGAAGAGAGTAGATGTTTTAGGCAGTAAGAGATACAATTACTTTTCTGACAGCAGTGAAATGGAATTTTTCATGCAGAAAAGAGGTAATCAAGAGCAGGAATTTAAGAAAATGTCTGCTTAAAAGCACATTGTCCAATAAAATTTAGAATTTTCAAGAAACATATGCTGAAATTTGTGCATGTATATGGCCATGTTCTTGAACATTCTTTTCTATAACTGTATACAGCTTAGGCATAAATAACCTCACTAAATTTATTGGTCCTTAATACTGTCTAAAAGGCACACTAGCTATTTTCTAAGGTCCACTAAACTCTCTAAAATAGAGGAAATTAATGGAAAATTAATTAACACTAAAATATTAAAAAATATTTTTGTTACTGAAACTTAAAACCATATTTTTTTATACTATTGGTTAGCCATAAATCCATTTAAGCAAATTTTTCTTTTAAGTCAGGTAAATATTTCACGTTTCTCTGAGTCCATATTTATTTTTGTTCCTTCAAATTTTCCGAACCATGAAGCTTGTACCCCAAAGGACTTTTTCCCAGGAACGTGAAGATTTTTATAAGATATTTTAGAAATGTAAAAAGGCAAAGGTTTGGCTGATCTTTGAAAACAGCTCTTCTGGTAATTCTGAATTTTTAATTCAGTATGGATTTCACACCAATGATCTGTTCCAGAAGAGTCTTTATCATCAGTATCATAAAATTGATTTAAAAAAATTGGGAAAAGAACTCTCATTGTAAAATTGATATGTCCATACAATTTCTTTATGTACAAGTAACAATTTGTTTATATCATACAGTAAAGAGAAGCTATCAATTTGGAAAAATAAAGAGAACCTTTCACTTTAATTGAACAAGTATACAAGACTGATTGAGACATTTTCATTGTTGAGATATTTTCATAGAAAAATGGTTTGGAATCTTCTGATAGAGTCATGTCTTTTCTGTTTGGTCATGTATTTCCTTTAGCACAGTCAAGTGTGGGCCATCTGGAACACACTCCTGTGCAAGAGACAAGGAAAAAAATTGCTACTGGGAAAAGTGGAGCAATGAATATTATTCTAGGGTAGAGATGTGCTTGCTTTTTGGTATTAGCTGTGTAGTCCAGAACAGCATCTGCTATTGAATTTAGACAAGGTTATAGGTATCTTTCTATGACTTCATGTCATAGGTTAGCAAGCATAGTCCCAGAAGGGATGTCCTTGCTAAGGGGTGCTTACAGTTTCCTCTGGGAACTGATAGAACCTATCAGCTGGCCAATTTGAATATGGACAATTCTCTAAGCCACTTAAAGTTGTGACCACCTCTGTGATCCACATTTAAGAATAGGCAAACTCCCCCTCCAAGCTCTCTCTCGTTTCCGGCGCTGGGACAGGTGGCTGCGGGCCCCGTGTGGGGGCCAGCGGGCCCGGCCAGGCCCTGCTTGGGCCAGGCTGGGCTGGGCCACGGCCATCCTGGAGCCGATGGACCTGTTCCAGCCGTGGAACTCCCCCCACTGCCTTGCCGTGGGCAGCCGAAGCGGCTCGGCTCTCCCCCCTCTCCACTGCGATAAGGAAAATTCAACATTCCAGCTGCAAAGCTGCAAGGCCGAGGTGAGATTAACCCTTTTTATTGCTGTGAAGAGCTGAAAACCTGAAGGAAGAGAGAGAGGAGATGCTTAAAGCTGAAATTCTGTTGTGAAGCTATGATATATCAGAGTATCCTGTTGTAATTTCATGAAGATATGGGGGGTGGAGCATTCAACTCGTGAGCAGAAGCACCTGCGCTGAGATAGGCAGATGCTGAAGCAGCTGTAATTTCATGAGAAGTTTGGACAGGGAGAGATGAACCAGATGAGGACTTTTGCTCCAAACAGGAAAGGAGAAAACCTCAGTCCCTAGAGATGCTCCCAGAGATAGTCCTAACGATGAAGATGATGAAGACCCTTTGCTCCCAGGGAAGGAGAAGGGCCTCTGTTCTTGTTTCTGAACGGCTCAACCTTAAAATTGTACCCCAAAAATCTTCAAGAGTGGACCCTTGAAAGCAGTTGCGGGAAAAGCTGCAAGTCGGGGGAAAGGACTCACACACAGGCAGAGAGACTCCTCTTCCTAAATGGACTGAACGATATTTGGAAGTGGGCGGCTGTCTCGTTGTGATAATGTTTTCATAGCATGAGCAAGAAGAGACTTCTCTTTCTAAATGGACTGAACAAGGTTATTATGGAAGTGGTAAACAGACTGAACATCTTAAGGGTTGTCTTTTTATGTTGTCAGTGGGAGAAGGGAGGAAGGTGGGGGGAGGAGGAGAGTTCTGAAGGTGGTATAATTTTCTTCTTCTTTTAGGTCTGTTAATAAACTTCTTTATATTCTTTCAAGTTTGGTGCCTGCTTTGCATTTCTCCTAATTCTTATCTCACAGAAGATAAACAGTAATGAGTATTTTGGACCAAACCACTACACTAAATTGGTGTTTCTGCCCAATTACAAACCGAACCCGCGACACTTCAGCTTGGTTATTTGTCTTAGAAGACAAATAAAAGGTGTATTTTGATTAAATAAATGAGTATGGGATGTGGCACTTCTGGACTATACATTGGTCTAAATAAGTGTTACAGTACAGACCTCTATGACTTTTGCCAATGTTTGAAACTAGAGCCATGACTCTATTTTTTGGCTTTTTTGGTCAGGATACTGGTAGGAGTCTTGAAATTCACTTTGGAAACAGGTACAGTTAAAGGTGTTGTGGGTGAAACTGCCTAAAAACCTGTGTCTACTGCCACTTGCATGCAGACATCAACTGCTGCTACAGAAGGGCAGGTCACCACTGGGTGACATATCATGGTCCAAGGCTGATGCCTCTGAACAATTACATTGGATAACTACAGTTATATGTGTCAACAGCACCGTACTAAATATTCTATCATTGTATTTCAGGCTTAGTGCATCAAATTTTTCTCCAAATCTTCAGGGAGAAATAAAAGTTAAATTCTATGGTTCAGATTTTTCATAATGCTAATAGACATGCCCAATAATAAACTATTGTTCAAGATAATTTCTATTTAATTAAGGTTGAGTGTTTGCTTATATTGACTGAACTCAAGGACATTTAAGTGTCTATTGAAGACTAAATATGTGCTCAGCTGTGTTGTGGAATGCTCAAGGAAATTGCAGTTACATAGACTGTGAAGGAAGTAAAAAGCAATTTCTCTCTAGATGGACAGATACAAAGAAAGAAGAACCACAATCAAAGTATGCTTTAAGAAGTGAGGAGTGTGGGCTTAGCAGTCAGAAAACAGGGTATAAAAAGAGTTCAAAAGGCAAATCTGCAAATTTTTAAGTGGTGATAATGGCTAACTTTACCAAGAAAGGACCAATTCAAAATGCAATAAAAGACAAGGGAGTAGTGTTGATGTAGGAAAAAAATAGGTTTAATGGATTTGGCAAAAGTGAAGGGATAGAAAAAATGCAGAAAAGTGAGATCTGAGTCCTGGAATTCACTTATTTCAGCTATTGGGACATACAGGCAGGAAGGAATGTACAATGAACATATAATGCGTGTAGGGATTCAGATTTTGCTGAAAGCAAATAGTTAAAAACTGTGACTGACTGATACAATTCTCAAGTCTTCTGTCCTATTTACCTGCATCAGGACTACATCATTCCTGATAAATTTATAAAGTTTTTCTTAAAACCTTCATTAATGGAGGTTCAGGAAGTCTGCTGCAAAGCTCAGCTGTCTTGGTGTTTAGAAATTTTTTCTTCATTCTTAGCAAAACCTAAAACTGAAGCTGCTGTAAAAAGAGGATGACTGTAAAAGATATGCAAAGTATGTACTTCATAGCTGGAGATACTATAAAAAGAATTTCAATTTTCACCGGAAAAAACACAGCAATGCTTACAAAAGCAAGAGCTAAAACAATAGAGGAGAGTGTTCTGCTTCCACTAAGGTTCAGAAATTTCCTTCAAATTAGAGGGGAAGAGAGAGCCTGTGAAGAATTCTGCTTCTGCAGTCATTATTGTTTGAATAATTAAAACATTTTGTAATACTTTCTTAAAATTTCTCCCCAATTCCTAGTTCACGGCAATAAAAAGAAATTCTGTTTTTACCTAATGCAAGGAAGATGCTGACACTTTAAAAAAATCTCTTAAGGCCTTATGCACATTAGCTTAGTAAACCTTTGATGGAGAAAAGGTGTTCTGCATGGATGGCTGAAAACAGAACTGAGACAAAAGAGTTAAATATACATTTAATACACTTCATTTTTACTTTCAACATTTAAGTTGATCTTGGCCTCTTTTATCTCACCGCCACTAACACCAGAAAGAACCAGATCATTAGCTGCCTGGAAAAGATCAGTCTGTGTACTGTGGAAACATTCTGCAAATAATCAAAGGCAAGAAATTGGAAAAGTGAGAGAAGGTAATTTTCTCACAGAATATTTCAGGGTAATGTATTAAAAAAACCACAAAAACTTTAATCTTTGACATGCTTCTGGTTTGCACTTTTGATCCATCTCAATGTAGTAGCAGAGTGACTTTTTAAACTGGAAAGGTGAGGCAAGATTCAGTGTGGAAAGGACTGACTGCAACACTTTCCCGTGACAAGAGGAAAGTCCTGTCCAGAGAAAGGAAGGATGGGAGCAGGGAGAGCTTGGAGGCAGGAAGTGACAATTGAAGTGCAAAGTGGGGGGAATTGGGAGGTGGTTTTGCTCTCTGTGAGGTTTAGCATGATTTCAGTGGAAAGGCAGCACAACTCAATAGTCAGTTCCAGAAGTTCCACTCTCCCCTCCTCTCTTTCCCCAACCCCCCCCCAAAAAGCTCAATTGCCAACCGAAGTTATTTAAGTTATTTGAGCCGTAAGGCAGTGATTTCCATCAGGGCTTATTGAATCAAATGCTGAAGTATTGATGGCTTCAGAATTTTTTTGGCAGTGAAACAATAAACTTTTGAAAAAGACGAGATTTTTTTGTAGTTACTAATAACTTAGTGGTTACAACACTCACCAGGGATACTAAATCTTTGTTGTGCCTTTGAACAAAGGCTCAATACTGGATCTCTTCTCGTGCAGACAGCTTAGTCCCCATCTACAGAATCAAGCTCTCTTTATAGTGCCATTAATTTTTGTAACAGCAAATTGTAACTCCACTAATCCAGAATGGGAGCTAGAATGGAAGACTCCATAATGAGGTGAGTAGGACTTCTACCAATGTGCAGGAGATTCAGTGTTTCTGCAAATCTGAGTTAAAAGCTGCATATCCTGCCTAATAGCTAGGACCTAGCAAATACCTTTCAAAATTCCCTTCTGGCTTGAGACATGCTCTGACAAAGATTTCTTAAGAAAGTTTACTCCTTGTGCATACATCCTCTTAATCCATTTCAGAATACAATTTTGACTTCAACAAACCATCATTTTCCAACAAAAACTTGTTTAGTTGCAAAATTACCATTTCTGTTCTCAGGCATTCTCCTCCAATTCACATATATTCCGTTTCAGGGAAGAGAGGATATGGCTTTTGGCCAAGATTTTTTTTTTTTTTTGAAGGAGAGGGCTTTAGAAAAACCCCCCATTTTGTCTCTGATTCCAGGATAAATAAATTATAAAAAAGAAGTATGACTAGTGCATGACAATTTTACTTAAGACAGTCAAGGAATACAATGTTTCTTACCAAACAAGATGTTCTAGGAGAAAAAACATAAATTAAACAAACCAACAAAAAAGCCTAGCAACAAGTCAGTAAGACAAAGCCACTACAGTTTTTGTGGTTGTGAAATTAGAATACCTGAGATGGACAACTGTGGGAAAAAAGGATTAAATATTAAGAGAAAAAAGGGAAAAGTCATCATTTATTTCAAACTACTAAATTAATTCTTTATATTGTTAACTACTATGCCTAGTAAACTAACTGAATTCTAATACCATATTCAGTGTATTTTATGTCTTCATCTTTCTGAAAGGAATGTGAGGAGACAACTATGAAGTCTAAATTATTGAAGAAAAAGCATTTGCTGAACACCATTAGAAGCTCTTCTCCACTAGTAGATATTCATAAACAGTTTTTCATAATTGCATAATATTTGGGATTGGAGAATTCACATACTTTTCTGTTCTCTTATTTAAAGATGTATTTGTTTCTGAGCAGCTTTCCTTTGCATGGTTTTATAAATCTGAATTTAAAATTCCCTTTCCATGAATAATTTTTAATGCTCACTTGAAGTTCATTGTTTCAGCAAAAATTCCTGTCCTGAATTTATGAGATGTTTGTCACCCCAGCTCAGCTTGATTGTTAATCAAGTATATTAATTTAGTGGGATCATACAGATGCTTCCAGCTCTATAGACTTCCAAGACTTACTGATTGGAGATCTAAGCTGAGACATGCATTTTTATTATCATGATCATCATCATAATTTTTGTGTATTTCACAGAACCACAGAATCTGATGAGTTGGAAGGGACACACAAGGATCATCGAGTCCAACTCCTGGCCCTGCACAGACCCCCCAAGGTCACACCATGTGCCTGAGAGCATTGTCCAAATACTCCTTGAACTGTGTCAGGCTTGGTGCTGGGACCACTTCCATGGGCAGCCTGTTCCAGTGCCCAACCATCCTCTGGGGGAAGAACCTTTATCTGATATTCAGCATAAACCTCCCCTGACACAACTTCAGTCATTGCCTCGGGTCCGGTAATGGGTCACCACAGGGAGATCAGTGTCTGCCCCTCCCCTTCGCCTCATGAGGATGTTGTAGATTGCAGTGAGGTCTCCCCTCAGTCTCCTCTTCTAAGGGCTGAACAGACCAAGTGGCCTCAGCCACTCCTCATCTGATGTATGCCTTATTGTGGCCCATATGCTGTAAGTAGTGTCCCCTGGTTTCCTATGCAGTAAAAATTAAGGGGAAGGAAAATGTCTCTCCTGTGGTGCTTGCACACCATTTTTTCCTTTTCCCATGCTTTTCTTTTCTCATAGAAAAGTTCAAGGTCAGCTCCAAGTTTTTTAGCTGCAACAAAATTAGCAAAACAAAATCTTGACACCTCAAGAGAAGGACAAAATAAATTGCTCTAGGGTTAGCAAGTTTAGTATTGATGGCTGAGGTACAGCAGACACCATCTACAAAAAAGAAGTTCAGAGTGCTGAAAATAACTTCCTTACTGGAGCAGAATCACAGTTACAGGACATGACATGTACCTTGCTTTGCTCTGCATCTGCTTCCGTTCTCACTGGGTTTCTAGGGCTGTGGCAATGAGCGCCTGTGCCTGTCCCACTGAGAAAGACAGGCCTGCCAGGTGAAGAGGGAGACATAAATAGGAGCTGAGCTCATCTCTAGCCCCTCCTTCTCTGCCCTGTAATCCCACTGAGCTTTTAAAGAATACACTTTAAGGAAAAGGTTGTGGGAGAAACTGTGAGAGGTGAGACCTGATTTATAGAAGCTGCAGAGCAGATTGGTGGCAAAGATGAGAAAGCAGTCACACTGATTTCCATACCAGTGTCTGTCCCTATGTGCACTACATTACAGAAAATTCTTCTAGGCTTGTTACAATAGATACCAAGGCATGCTTCAAAGGGAAAAATTTTCATGTGTTGAAGTGAAAGCTTTCTGTTTGAATGTAGAAGTTCCTCCTGAAAATGGTCTCACTAACAATGAGTGAAAGAACAGACTGCTCAAACACAGACCTATTAGATGGATTTTTACTGTTTGAAAATACAGAAGCTTCATTCGACAATAACATTTGGTTTCAGTATTTCTGTTTGCTAAACATTTATACTGTGATAGGCTACCTTATGAAAGCAAAAGAATTTTTATTGATATTTTATCTCTAATTATTATTTTGAGTGTATTTACTACACTTGAAGTTATTCCTAGGTTGGGTTCAGTGAGCTAAAAAGTGTCAAATAACTTCCTATTCTTTAAAGCTCATTTGAGATGATGTATCAGAAAAATGTTCAGCAAACGCTAATTAACACTAATTTAGCCATATACAATGCAGCTTGATTACATTTACATATAGAAGAAAGCCTAATGCAAATGGTATCATCAGATACTTTTATTGATGCTATAGTGAACACAGGCTGTAGAAAACATTATTTTCTCTCCAAAACAACATTAAAACATCTTGTTGCATAATAACTCCTTGCAGGCAGACTATTTGCCCTTCAGTGCAAACTTCCATGCTTATCTGATTACATTCACTTTGGAGACACTCAGGGTGACTAGGTTTTTAGAGAGACTGCAGAGGAAGGGTGGTAGGATTTGAGATATTTCTGAAGAAAATGCCTTTTTTAAGGTACTTGTGTCTTATTTGGGTTTACATATTTCTTCTAGTGCACATAAACCTCTGTGTTACTGGCTGACTAATTATATCTGTGCATTTTCAATTACAGTTTCCCACAGTTAAGAAATTCTGCATTTATTCTATGTCAGCATTCCTGTTCATTTAATGATCTACACTGCAGCGTATTTTCCTGTGTCTGCCAGTTCAGAGATGCACAAGAGAATATCAGTAGTTGGTGAATATATCAGCAGCACAGGGAAATGATGTGTCTCATCCAAAACTTGCTGAAATCAAGAACAGTTTGCCCCTAGCCTCAGAAGGCTCCAGAATGGAGGTATGTCTCCTTCCCACGTTCTCAGAAATAACCCACAAGTTCCATAATAATTTTCTGAGGTTGAGATTAAAGAGTCTCTCAAATACTTTATTCCCTGCTCTGAACTTTGATTACTTCGGCCTTCAAACATTGCCTGAATGGGTCCTTAGGTACTGCAATACCCGGCTGTCCATGTCCAGGAAATGCAGTTGCAGGCACATCCTGAAATGCAGGACTGCTGAAACAGGTTCCTTCTAGAAAGCATACACTGTCATAATCCTGATGCTCTACTGCACCTGGCTTCAGTAATCTCTTTGCAGAGCTCTGCCAGTGCTCTAGGGATGAACACATAGGTGCAGGTACCAAATTGAACGGGCTGGTTCTCTGCCAGCTCTGATTTTCACCCCTGCAGCACTGTAATCTGCCATCTCAGGGAACAACCTAGGGACCAGGCTGTGATTCCCACTTTGTTAATGTGCAATGGAAACAACACAGATTGTGAAATCCACCGTATCTTATCCTCTTTAAAGATACAATGCTTGTCAAAATGTTTTTGAACTATAAACCATATTGTTGTTAAGTCCTTCCTGTTTGAGACCCCTAGTGGGATTAACACCTACAGGTTTATGGACAGGATAATTTCAGTTCCCTCTTTCATAAAAAAATTTTTTTCTAGACACTTTTGTCAGTGTTATTACATTACTGGCATATCCTTATGGCATGGAATGACCTGGAAATGGTCTCTCTACCAGCACAGTGCGATTCCACCTCCTCATATAGAAAGAGAACCTGCAGATAGAAAAATACATATTGTCATTGTCAGATGCTGCTACTCGTAAGTTTAATTTGAGGCTTGTATGTGACATGCATGGCATATGAAGATTGCTGGCAGGGTAATCGTCTATGTAAATATATGTAACATTTTTTATTCTGATAATGCTCATCTTTAATCAGAAACTGTATATACAAAATCCTGTTTACAAGTAGAATTTTGGATAGACCATGGTTTTGAAATGGAGAGAGTTGTTCAGACTAAAATATTGTTCTTTTGTGCTTTGTGTTTTTGAATGGTTTTCTCATTATTTTACTTCCAAATATTTGCTGGTTATGATTTTCAAAAGCATTTACACTATTTCAGCTTGATTTCAGGAAACTAATTTACCAGAAGAAGCTAAGATCAACTTTGTTTTTAATTTAAATTAATGTAATCAAAGGATTCACACATTTTTCTTGGAGAGACTTTCCATGAAAAAAGTCAGGGGTTTTATTTTCATGAAGTATTTTAAGGAAACATTTATGACTGATACTTGTGATTTCAGGAAAAGAGCTTTGAAGAGTGCTTTTTGGAGAAATTCTGATGGGGGATTCAAATATTTTGAGTCAAAAATCGCCATAACCTTTTTATACTGTCCCCAAAATGCAATGTTTGCCCAGAGAAGACAGCTTGCTCCTTATTCAGGAAGTGGTGGTATCACATTTTACCTAAATCTTCACTCAAGTGATCTCATCTCATCAAGTCTATTTGAACTGGTGGACTAAAACAACACCGGCTAAACTTTTGGCCACACCTCAGGCTCATTTTGGATTTTTTTTTTGGTGCAGTAGTTCAGTGAAAAATTATAATTCTGGAATAACCATGCACAATTCCTCAAGAGATGTAGTTTCATTTTTCTATGTTCTGAGCTCTGCCTGGCTGGCTCAGGATGTGTGTATGCTGTCACCCAGCCCCACTTGTCTGCCTTTTTTTTGCTGATTGGCACTGTAGATAACAGCAGTGGTTTGTGTGGGGTTTCTTTTTTGCTGCTGTTCAAGGCTTCTGTCAAGAGACCCAAGAAAGAAATATCCATTGGATGCTTTTCTAATTTTGGAGAATTCACTAGAAGCTGAACTAGAATCTTCTGTTTTCTCATCTTTCTTCTGCAATTTGAATGCTACAGACCACATGCACATGAAAATAGTTTGTGACTATAAAGTGAATGCAAATAGCCCTTGCAGTGTAAGTGGCTGGTTTTTGAAAAACAGAAAAATAGGTTTCCATTAGGGAAAAAAAAAAGTAAGAACTTTGGCAATTATTTAAAATTACAGTAAAAGCTGTAGGTCAAAATCAAAGTAAAGATTCTTTTTTAAGTATTGGAAATTTGGTAGTATGAATGCTCTTTATAACCTAATCATATTCATCACTAGTGTAGAGACTGCATAATATTTTCAACTTTAGGATAAATGAGGAAAGATACTGCTTCTATTTTTGCTGAAGAAATGCTTTAGGAAGACGCCAACAATCTAAATTTCAATGAAAAATTAGTTCTAAATGCAAGCAAAATAATCTTCATATTTCAGTGAGTTAGGTTTCCCAGAAAAAAAGTCTAATTTTTTTAAAATATATGAGTAGCAGTAGTTCTTATGAAATATAATCTTTTATGGCTTTTTTTTGCTAGATTTATGTTTGTGAAAGATACTATTAGTGAGAAAAAGATAAAAGATATTTGAAATCCATCTGATAATTCTAGATGCACATATGATCATATTTACATTTTCCACGTAATTTTCAGAATTTATAGGAAGCTGAGCCTGCCAAAGAGAATTACAGTCATTGTACATATATAAGCAAAGTGCAAATTGGTACTTTAGGTAATCTGCACCAAATTTATGGATTTCTACCAGAAGGGGGTGCTTTGGGCAAACTGGTGTTCAAGAGTCCTCAGAGAAAACACTGAAGCCTTTTATCACACCACGGCTCTCGATATTCCATGTACCCTTTCAAAAGTTTTAAATATATATGTATATACATATCAGCCTATTTTCAGTTATCAAAGTCTCCGCAGTCTTTGAGCAAGAGCATTAAATAAAGAAAATGAATTAGTTTTGGAACTAGCTAAGCCTTCAAAAAGAAGAACTCAGATGAATGAAGTAGCATGGAAAGATTTATTTATTTCAGTTGTTCCTGGTAAGACCAGTAGCTGAGAAATTTTTTCCAAGGGTTTCTGCATAATTTTCCCCTGCCTCTTTTTTTTTTTTTTTTTTTTTTGATTTACCTTTTTGTTAATGAAGTAGCTTGTGTTTAGTTTGGTGAAGAACCCAATACCAATTCACAGTGGCCATTTTTAGTACTGTAATCAGAGTACTTATTTAGCAGGGAGAAAAAAAACCAACAAGAGCAGTGTTTTGAATGCAACAAAACCAGCCATAAAGCATAAGTTACTTCTAAACTACCACTGCATTTGTTTGCATCAGTGCTGAATATTAAGCAGTAGATGTGGAAGAACTGTCAGAGATTCATTTCTGAATTTTGAATTATAAGAAGTATACTGCCAAAAAGATATAAGATATAAAAATGATCAGTCAGTCACTGCCAGCATGATAAGAATATTATGAACTCTGCCCAGGAAAGTCAAACATGAGCATAGGTATGATAGGAATTATTTAGATGCAATTGGGTTGCTCTTTATAATGTATTCTACTATAAATGTGCATTTTTATTTTCTTAATGAAATATAATCCCTTTTCCAATGTACTTTTAGATCAGTTTTGTTAATAGTGGGGCTTTAAATATGATGAACTGTAGCTAAAGAATGTTCGAAAAATGAAAATAAGTAATGTTTATCTTCAGGCTGTAATTAAGGTTCATGTAAAGTTAATATTAGGTTTTCTACATGAGACATATATCTCCACAAAGTCATATAGATTCAAAATGAATAATTAACAGCATGTATAAATTCACTCTTATCACAAATAGGCTAAAGTAAGAATAAGTGCCCCAATCAAGATGCATATGAATATTTTTTATTACACTTAGAAATGCAAATTGGAGTTGCAAGTATTTTCAGGCAGTAGTAGAACCAAATGCTGTTTGTCTCTTTAGGAGCCCATAAGGAAACAGTCAAATTGTTAGCACCTGTGCTATTTACCTTAAGGTAATTGGTGTAGCTGAGTCTTTTTTGGAGGGAGATTTTTTTTGTGGGTTTTTTTATATTTTGGAGGAAATGGCAAAAGTGGCCAAAAGTTGGAAGTGTCCTGTTTGTGTAAGAAGCAGATAAGCAGATTTCAGAATAGACAGAAGAAACTGTCTAAGCTGTCTCAGAATGTGAATGGGTTTTGCTGCTCACACAGTTGGTAAGTCAACTCAAATCAAGCCTGAAAGCAGGGATGTATCTGCAAGCACCCTGTGGACAGGAAAGCAGTTGTTCATAAATGCCTCCACTTTGGTGTGGTTTCATGTAGTCACTTCAAGTTAGGACTTAAAGAAGGGAAATATCCTGATTTTAATTTCAACAAAACCAGGCTATATGTGATTGTAAATGCCTTTTGGTCTGCTTTGGGGCATCCCTTGTAAGTAAAAGATCTAACAAAGCTCAATCAAGGGTTTTTCTGACTAGGAATCCTCCCATGTACGCTTTATCACGATGCGGTAGATTAAAAAATTATTAGACATCTATCCATCTACATAAGTGCTATCAGTAGGTCTAAACCAAGAGCTTTTTTAGCTTACTAAATACTATTTCTGGAATTTTTTTTTGCCTTTGTGGGAATTGAGGAAGGTGTGTGTCTGAACCCTGGAAGGTCAGGGTATTCCTAATCCAACCCCTCCCCCAGCATTGCAGAGAATGATGAACTAAGAGTCTAGAAGTAGGGGTGATCTCACTTTTCAGCAATTGTTTTGATTATCACTTATTCTTAAGCTGCAGTTCAGCATGCTGTCAAGAATGCAAAATAGTACTCTGCTTAGGTTTTACAGAACAAAGGAATATGTAAGTTCCCTCTGCTACCCAGAAAAGGGCTTTGGGACAGGTGAATAGTGTCACACATAGCCAGGGAGGCTTTGTCTTCGTGTTCACAAAGAGCTAGTCCTTTACAGCCTGCTCTTGGTCAAATCATTTCCTCGTGCCTATATTTAAACTCGCTCTCAAAACTGATTAAAAAGGAGAATCCCACTGAAAACCAGATATTGTTGGGCTGAGTCCTTGTGGGCAGGTGCGTTACAAAAATCAGCAAAAATTAGCAACCCACCATTTAGGGTAAGGAGGAGGTCATAAATGATGCAAGGATGATAGATGATTTCTTATTTATATTCTAAATTCTAATCTTTTAGTGAATCAATAATGTCATCTGTACAAGCTAGGCCACCACTATGTTCACTTTGCGGCTGCTTTGCTGTATCACTTTCCCTTTTTGCTTGCCTCTGTCGCTTTGCACTTTTCATGCCCAGACCTGTAGTGGTGGCAATAAGAAATTAAAGAAAAGGAAATCAGTAATGGTAGAATGAATTCCCAGTGTATAATTTATTGGTATTTCTGTGGTGTGGAAGGAGTGCCTCATATTTTCAGTAAATTAAATAAATTTTTTGAAGGCAGGGTAATAGTGTTACTCTATTTTATCATAAAGTGATTTGCTGCAAGTTGTCTAGAAAGTCCTTGACAGATGATGGAAAAAGAGTTTTGAATTTCTGTCTTGTCCTTAAACCATGCTCTCATCTTTTCTGTGCTTCTTCTGAATCCCTGACTGGGAAGGGTAGGAAGGGACAAGGGTCTTGTTTTCATATCCACCTTATATTTTTGTGTTCACTGGAATTGCCAAATATTTCTTCTGAGTGTTCTGCTGCTTATATTTAACTACAGGCTTTGGAGTGGTCACACAGCTTCATAATCTATAAATGGGGAATTAACTGTCAAGAACTGTAAATATTTTTCTAAGAGGGAAAAATAAATATGGATTTAGATGACAGATTTTAATAAGGACATGTTTTTGATTGTGAATAGCTCATTATAATTACATATATTCAGTGGGGTTTTTTTAAGTTATCTTTCTTGTTCATTCTGACTAAATGTGTTGGCATAAATATGGGCAGTTAGTGTTCTGTGTCATCATTTTTCATTTGTATAGCACTGTAACTGTTAATGGTCCTTTATAATGTACAGAACTATACCAAACAAGGACCATAACTCTGCTGTCAGGAGCTTATGAACTCGGAACCAAATATTTAGACTGCTTGATGTTATGTTTAGATAAGTCCCTCTTTTATGTTGCTTGTATACTGAATTATCTCACAAAATGCTCAGTAATCTAACCTTGCTGTAGCAGAGCATTTAAACCCTAGTTCTGAGCAGGTGAGTATCCCTAATGACATGCATGGAGCTAAATGTTAAGGGTCTGTGCATGTACATGTGTGTGCATGATTTTACTTGGTATAGGGCAAAACCATTCAGAACTGTCCCTGAATGAGATTTGGGTGCTCAGTCCCAGAGATGATTTGATTTTGATGTTGCACAGAGTTGGGGCATTGCAAAGAATTCTTGTGAGTGAAGGACAAATCTCACGTTGACAGAATCTTAGTCTTGTCAAGAAGCTCGGTGTGGGTCCTGTCTCCTTTTTTCTCGTGATAAACTTCAGAGACAATGAACCTTTAAATCTGTGTCTCCCCAGCAGTTTCAGTGACTCTGGACAAGGGGGTGAGACCACCTGTTTCTGTACAAGTGACATTTGGTTATTTTATTTGGAGGTAGGTATTCCTGAACCTTGGGGTGTATGGGGGCTCCTTCTTTTTCCTTCCCTTACCACTGCTTTCTTTATGCGTTTCGCACAAAGATGCGATATGCTTTAAATTTATGGGCTGTTTAGGAATACTTGAGTGCAGGTAGCAGGGTGGGCCAGCTGCAGATTGAGCTCTGGGTGGTGAGAGCCTCAGGCAAGAGGCTGTGATGTGGTGCAGACCCTTTGCATAACAAAGGGCCTGGGGACCTGTGGCACAGGCATGTGAGGGACACTCAGAGACAAGGCAGGAGCTGAGGACCCTGACTTTCCCTGCATTTAGACTGGGAGGGTATAAAAGCCCTGGGTTTCCTTTGTTCAGGGTCCCTCCTCAAAGGCACCCAGCTCAAGCTGTTATTTTGTTACTGTACCATGATTAAATTTTTGAAGGATCCAAACGTCTGGGATTCTGCTATGGGAAACCTGCGGTCAAGCCATTAAGGAAGCCTTGTCTGACCTGTGGGAGTGGTGTGTGCAGGGAGTCAAGCAGGGAACCCATCAGCTCAGTGGGATCACCCGCTGTGAAGGGGCTTTTGTCCCAGCATAGGCAGTGTGAGTGTGACTGCCAGAGTGGCATGGTCCGACATGGAAGTTTCCTTACCAGGTCTCCAGCCCTGCTTTGCTGTTGTGGCAATATGGGAGAAGAAGGAAAGAAAAACGTTAAAGAAAGGAAAAAGGCAAGCTACAAAACTTGCAAGCTGATGCTTGGTCAAGCAGCCCAAATATCTTTGTTTCCGTCCCCCCCTCCCCACACTAGTCTGCTATTCTAGAAATCATCTGAATTCTTAGTATTTCAGTTTTTTTATCTTTGTCATGTTGTTACCTCCTGCAAACGTAATTTCTTCTAGGGAGGTTATGGTTGTGTGACTCTGAATTGGAGGATTTCAAAGTTCCTTTCGATTGACATCCTTCTGGGACTGGGTACCTGCATTCTAAGTGCATTTAGGACAGCAGCAATATTAAGTGTGGTAAAAGACTGCAGGTTTTCATAAGGTTCTTTAGACCTGGCTAACCTAAATGAATTCTGTACAATATGCAAAGTTTGCTCTATCGGATGTGCTGAACAGATCCATTAAGAAAGCACCACTAGTAACATCCCTCTATCATGGAAACAATTCCTCTTGCTTTTTCCCTTCTTATAACCTCATATGCTGTTGTTGTGAAACTGATACTGCTTAATACATTTCTTCAAGCTGTTTATCTGCAGTACAGGAGAAGGACTATGAGGATGGTGAAGTGTCTGGAGGGGAAGGCTTATGAGGAGCAGCTGAGGTCACTTTTTTTTTTTTTTCTTGGATTGATAATTGTTTATTCTTTTTTCCCTGGAGAGAAGTCCTTTTAATATAAAGCAAGCATTGCTTATTTACTAGCTCAACTTTTAAAAAATGAAGAATATTGCCAATAATAAATTTAGTTGCCAAGCTGTAGGGCATTAGTTGACAAGGTGGTGTTAGGGCATAGGTTAGACTTGATGATCTCAAAGGTCTTTTCCAACCTAGTTGATTCTATGATTTCGTGGCAGTCTTGTTACTTAAAATTTCTTAAGTTATTTAATAAAATAGTACAGCCCAATATCTCACTTCCCACACTGATATTAAATCATCAACTAAAGAAGTTAATCTGACCTTTTTTTTCTGTCAATATTTTTTTTAGTGTAAACCATGCCCCCAAAGTAATTATTCAATAAGGTGATACTGTAGTGATCAGTATGACACCTGTGAGGCCAAAAGCGTGAGTTCAGATTCATTTTCTACTTACTGAAGAAGGTGTATTGTTGAAGATGTTCTAAATCTTAGGAACTGGGTCACACTGCCTGGGATATTTTCCTCATCCAATTTTGTGACTCTTACTCTTGGAAATTTTTCCTAAATTAACAAACTTCAATTTCATCTGTTTTCACATTGATTTGTATGAAAACCATACAATATTTTCTCACCCCATCCCACCTCTCTACCCTGAATAGCCAAACTGCCAAAGAACTTCTGCAACCTGAAATTTAAAACAACACTTTGTCTCTTCTCCTCTGAATTTTGGAGCCACCTCATCCATGTACTTTCTATATGCCTGACAGGTGGTTGGGTTTTTTCAAATCTCCTGTTGGCTTTGTCCAGCATTTGTGAAATGGAGATCATAATGCTGTCTTTTCCCCACACGTTTTCTTGTCAGCCCACTTATATAATCACTTCCAAGTAGGAACTGTCCTTCTTGAAGCCTAAGCAAAGTGGGCTGGCTCCCAGTTGTAGCCAGTTGATGTAAACTGAGGCATGCAGGTGTTACTGTGGATAATAAAAGTCCATTTCAAAGATTATTAGGTTTTTGTCCTAAATTTTCAGCCTTGCAATTGCTGTGGCTTCAACATAAATACCAGGGGTCAGTAAGGGTTGAGCTCCCAGATTGAAAATGTGATGATTATTTGGTTTCTGCTTAAGGCTCAAAGCAAGCAGGATCCTTCCTGCTTCTCCATTTTTCTTTTAATACTGGGGCTTTAATGTTGCCCTTAATATTGGATATGGGAAACAGCAGATATTTGACAGTGTGCAAGAAAACATAAATGTTTCATTTCACTTGCTTTTTTTTGACAGTTTCTCAGTATCCTGGGGAATGTAAATTGGCATCTTTTAGAGTTGATTTGGACTCTCTCAAATCCATATTCTGACCCATTTATTGACAGTAAATTGTACCTTCTTCTGTTTGAAAAATGCATATACTTGATTTAGGAATTATGGCTACAGAGAGATTGCCACTAGCCGTAGTTTTTGACTACCTATCAGTTGATTTTAGAAAACTGGTATCACTGAGTTCTGGCATGATGCACTTGGAATCCTAAACTGGGGGTGGTTGGTGATGTATTAAATAAAACTTTTATTTTCTTAGAAGTAGAATGTTGTGCAGAGACACATTGCCAGGAACTGGGGCTTGCAAAGACTGCTGTTAACCTGACTCCAGTGACTGTCCACGATTAGTCTTAAAAATGCAAGTTGCAAATAATAAGGAGAAAAATATCAAAACAATTATCAAGATTTTAGTTCTTAGCCGAGATGAGCAAGGTATATCAATAATGACTGTTGTGAAGGTGATTTATCTACAATGTGTGAACCACTTGCCAACTCCTAATGCTACACAACTGTAAGCAAGAGCAGCTTTCAGCATGAGATCATCATTAATTTGATATGAAAGATCTTATTTCCCCAATGACATGGCAAAAATTATTCAAAACTTAGATTCTCTGAAAAATGTTGTTGTGCTGGTGTATGTATATTATTACTTATTTAGGAGGGGATTGTTTGAGACATTAATACACTGAGTCTATATGTTGACATGCTGAGCTTTAAAAGAACAGACAATGGAGGACACTTGTTTGTTGTTTTTTTTCTTTTGGTGCCTTTCTGTTCTGCAAAGTCATAAAATCTTAAAATAACGCAGAGTTTAGAGTTGTCCAAAAGTGACAATTTAACAGCTTCAGGAGGGCAAAATGCTATGGTAGCATTTAATCTTTCACCTTTTTCTTCCCCCTCCAGTGTAAAGGAGCTGCATCCTGTCCTCTCCCCACCCCTGCCATGACCTTCTGCTTCAGTTCCTTGGCCTGTGAGCCACACTGACTCAGTTTCATACAACCAGCAAGCCATTTGTATCACCTCCAATTTAAACTCCTTAAGTACCTTTTTTTCA
Organism: Corvus cornix cornix; assembly: GCF_000738735.6. Lineage (NCBI taxonomy): Eukaryota > Metazoa > Chordata > Aves > Passeriformes > Corvidae > Corvus > Corvus cornix. The sequence continues at coordinate 28,503,395 of NC_046333.1, forward strand.
TTGTTGAATAGTCTGAGGCATCTACATCTCAGATTAAACTTCTCTTTTGGACAAGCCCTATGGAAGTGGTCTAGGAAAGAAACAGTGCAAGGCAGCCAGCTGCATCAGTGGTTAATGCAGGTCTGCAAACATGCTTTTAGTTTGTCTGAGCAAGCTGCTGTTTGCTGGCTGTCAAAGCAGATAAATCTGAATTCTTTTAGTTACAGCTTTCCAAGAAAAGCACAATTCTTCACCAGGAGAAAGTGAATGGTGATGCCTTAAAAAAGTTTCTATCTCTTCTTAAATGTCTAACACATTGGGAATCAGGATTAGGTTTAAAATTTGGATCATCCCAAATTCTTAAAATGAGTAACAGCTTTGAACATTGAGCTGTAGGAGGATGCTGTCAGCTAGGCATTAATGGATTCAGGAAGTGCCAGCTGTCCTATTAGGCTACTTCCTCAGTTAGACTGAGGTTGACTGGGATCCTGGTTTCCCTTTACATAGTGTAAAGGTCAGTCTTTCTTGTTGGTGGACAAGTCACTGAATTGTAAGGGGGCAGACTAAGTGTTTAAATAGTTTTATTTTTCTTAATACTAATCTACTTCCACTATCTGAAACACTGGGGTAACTGCAAATAAAATGTGAGCCGACCTGAAAAAGAATAGAAGAAAATTTATAATAAATCCCAAAGACCCTGTTCACAAAGGTGATCTAGAAGGAATTAATAGCTGAACCAAAATAAGAATAACTACCTGAGTCTCTAGTAACTACCTGAGGCTATTTAATTGGTTTAAAACTGTGAGACTTAAGAATATAAGCAGACTAAACATCTGAAACCTACTCAAAAAGCTGTTACCACTTTTTTTTTCATTGAAATGTAGGCAAATCCTCTTGAGAGGTGAGCTACATGCAAAAAAGACAAGAAACTTCAGAAAAGGGAAAATAGTTGTTAAACAGCAGTCTCTACAGGTACTATTTAAGGGGAAGCAGATCCCAACAGCATCCTCCTCAAAGGGAAGGGAAAACCGGTCCTGAGAAATTTATATCACTGAGCATATGAAAACTCTGTTGGATAGCTTCTGGCACTGAGGTTTGGCCAGGCCACTTTTTTCTTCCTATATCTGGGTATGTCTTCTGGGAGGCCTTTGGAGCATGCACATTTAGCTTGCTGTTTCATCATAGCACTTGGACAAAGCCATGGCTGGACTCACAATGAGAAGAGCAAAGACAAGCTGACTATTGTCAACAGGAGAAGGAACCCAAGCAATAATGAAGGGATAAAAATTTCTGGAGTCTTCTGCCTAGAACTAATGTAATTTTTTTTTTTTTTTTTTTTTTTAGTATCATGCTAGAGTTGGCTTTTGGTGACAAAATTTCCCTAACATCATGTTCTACCAAACACAGTTGTATTTATTCTGTGAAAGGCATCAGAAAGACTGTGTTCTTCCACCTGACAAGAGTTTGCAGTGTCATTCCCCAAATGTATCTCAGTGCTCAGCAAAAGTAAACTGGAGGGATTGAATATTTTACAGAAGTACAAAGTTCTACTGAAATCTGTTGCTTCATTGTTGTCCAGAGAAAGATGGTTTTGGGTTTCTCTTGATGAAAAATACTTTGTAAATTTTAAAACTCTTCAGATAAGATGGACATGCTTCATGATCATCTGTGTCTTAGCAGGAGGCATGGATTGCTTGATTGGTTCAGGAATCATAAATCACATGAGATTTTACTTAGTTTTAATATAATACTGTGTCTTGATCTGAAATGCGAACTATAGAAGAGTCGAGCAAGATGAAAAGTAAGCCTCAGATTGGTTTGATGAACTAATTCCTAGAGATCTATGAGTATTTTATACAGTAATATTCAACTTGCAGAGCAGGTATTTTTGTCTCCCTGCATGATGGCACACACACCTGTTGTAGTTCTGCTGCATGGCAGAAGGGGAAGGCTCAAAGAACAAATAGTGGTGGACCTCCAACACCTTTTTCTCTAAGAATAGGTCTGTGCTGAAAGCTGAGGGTGTGGGATGAGCTGACAGCCACAGGCAGTTTATATCCAATCTGAAAGATTGGTGTCTGATAGTGATTTCAAAACTGTCTCCTTGCCATTTTCTCCAGTGGTCCAGCTCACAGGTTGCTGCATGGGGGCACTGCAGTAGCTGGCAGAGAGTAATTTCAGCACTCTCTGCAACACCTTAAGCAGTCTTCTGTTCACAGCTTGGTGTGAGTCTGTTAGTGAGAGTTTTAATGGGCTAGTTACTGGGCAGCAAGGTTCTCTTATGTAATCCACTAAGCAGGTATGAAGTTTTTATTAAAAATGCTGCAAGGTCCTTTCAAAATAAAGCCAAGTGAATTGCCAGAAAAAACTGTTTCCTGTGGATCTGTGAAGGCATTCATTTGGTCCAGAGCAACTTATACTCATTTCCCTTCCTTTTTTTAAGATACATTGAATGGTCAGATGCATTATGTAAATTAATAAATTATCCATCCTGTCTGGCTATAAAACTATTCTAGTGGAGCCCTCAGAAAAATTGAAGCACATCAATACTGCATGTTTTAGGCCTCCTATGTAGAAATAGCACATGATGGTTATGTATCAATGGCCCTCCAGTACTAGTTACGCAGTGATTTTTAGCAAGAGAGCTCTAATGGTTCAAGAGATGCAGTCATCTAAAAATAAATCAGCCTTTCCCAAAGTGCCCACAGTAGCACATCATAATCAAAGTTGATTACATTTGCACCCTGCATCAAATGGATGTATCAGAGTGCACCAAATCACAGAGACCTAACGGTTCACACCTGGCAGATAGCTATTTGACATTTCACACTATTAATGTAAGTGTTCCTGAGGCATGAGATTCATAATACCAGGCTCCACTGCAGTGTATTAAAGAGCTATCGCAGATAAGGCACATCAGCCTGGCCATTGACTTCTTTTATTCTAAGAGAATCTTCTTCTGTCATAGATCATAATAAAGACTTTATTCTGTCTGTAGAGTGTTTGCCTCCCTATAAAGACAGCAGGAGACAGACCTTTTATCTTTGCTCTTTCTTGTACCATCCTGACCAGAATGACCTCCTATCCAGTTGGCCCAAGTCTGTAGATTAACAACTTAAACACCATTCTTTCTCTCTAGGCATGTGCATAGATTGTGGTCAAAACTTTGCAGTTGGGTTTTCCCCTCTTCCTCTTTTTAGATAGAGTGTCCATGTGTAAATGTGTATTAATTTTCCTGCATGTAAGAGATGAGATCTGGTCTTTTAATTTTTTTCTGTACCTGTAATTCTGCCAATAGATCTGTTGTCTTCTATCGTGTTTCTTATGCTTGTTGCAAAAAACAGGTGGTAAACTGGCTTAGCCCACACCCTCAGTCTTATTTAAAACCACTTGTTGTCGCCAATCCTTTTTCTCCATGATGCTTTTTTTCCCTCATAATAGTTCATGTTCTTTATGATTTTAACCTTTCCACTGATTTTTTAAAGTTTAACCATCAATCATTTGGCCATAGCAAGCTGATTAGGAGAAAGATGAGAAATCTTCTAATTATGTGGGATGCATAGCCATTATAGCTTTGAAAAAGTCTTTGAAAGTTATTAAAATAAAAAAATACCTAATTGAAGCTCAGTCAACACTCCTTCAGTTGCCTAAAATGGACTTATTTTTAATCTGAAGGCATTTACAATATTAGGGGCTTTAGTGGTAGGCGTTCTCGCTACCCTGCTGTCCCTCATGTACCCTGATATCCGGTATCTTGAGATGTTTTGCAGGATGCTTTGGAGGCCACCTTTTACATCTTTTCTAGTCTCCTGCAGATTATTTCCTAGTTTTTCTGTATTATGAATATTCATAATATCTGTTTCGAATGCGTAGGACTACTTTGCCATGACAGTATTATTCCAAGGCTTTTGTGCTGCTAATCTATGCTCAGATTAATCAGGAACATGGTCCAAACAGGTGTAAAAATCTTTGTCACATTTACTATTGGCTAGCAAATACTGCAACAAAAATCATAGATATGTTTAACTTTTACCATGAAGAACTTACCTTGATCTTTCCAGAGATATTGCCATTGATGTAAAAGAGCATTTTTTATGAAAAAGGGGATGAGTTTGGGCCTTAGATGACAGAGTTATGTGTGCAATCTAGGAGCTCAAGTTCAACTGACTCACAGGTAGTGGATAGGTAATTTGGGGATGGTGCGCACATTCCTTGCAAAGGATTAGTCTCTTCATTAGAATTCAGCACAGTGATTTCCTGGCCCATATTTGATTGACAAAGCACATACAAAGACCTTCTAAAGCTTTTGTAGGAAATAAACAATGTTCTGAGGCCAAATTCCTTGTCAGTAGTCTTGAATTTTAGCAAGCAAGCAATTTATCATGTTCAGCCCACACAGGTGACAAATCAGTCTTACAGATACGATTGTACAAAAGCATCAGGAAGTTGTATAACTGTCGGTTCATTTTTTTCTTAACTCCTTCAAGGAAAGGACACCAGCTAGATTTCTGGTATGGGGTTGCTTTTTATTTTTTGAAGCATCAGCCTGCCCAGGAATTTTACATATTCATGTTTCATGAGTATTGCCAAACTCCTGCTGTTTACCTCCAGAGTCTGGTCAGAACAACAGGACTTCACTGCCATGGTGAATAACTAAAAACATAATAATGGATATATGTGAAAACCAAAATTAAAGATAACAAGACACATAAGGAGATAAAAGCCCCATTTACTTCAGGCAGCACTGCTGAGTGGATATTTTCTTTTCTGCATTTCTGCTTTTCAGTTACTGATGATGTGGGAACTAATATATTATTATGGGACAATTTTGTTTTGTTTCCACTTCCTTGCAAGTAGGGAATGGCTATACCACAGGAAGAAAGAGATAACTATTCCTAATTCGAATTTGCGCTCTCAACACTGAGTTTTTCAGATTTACTTTATGCCTAATCTCTGAGGGGAAGAATCAAAATGGATTGTCTTGAAGAAAAGAGAGTGGAGTACTATTGTTCTCTGGATCTCATAGTTTGAAAAGCTGGCATATTACAGGAGAGCAAAAGCAGGCATGTAAAAGTTTTGTTTGTTGTTTTGGCTTGGTTTGGTTTTGGGTTTTTTTTTTGTTTGTTTGTTTGGTTGGGTTTTTTTTTGGTTTTTTTGTTTTTTTAGTTATTGTTCAAATCTAGGAATATGGAGGAAATAAATTTTATTAAATACTCTGCATGAGGAGGGTAGGGTGGTTGTAGAGACCTTGGGAAAAGCATGGTGTGTAGGGCAGAGCTTGTGTCTTAGGGACACTGTTAGGGACCCTAACACTTAAGTCTTAGGGACACCTGTTACTACAGGTTGTATAAAAATATTGACATTCCTCCTCACCCCGCCCCCAAACCAATATTGGAATTAGTTATTAACAGAAAATAGGTATACCTTTAAGTGGATACATAATTTTTGATTCAAACTTTATCCAAATAATGACTAGAGAGTGTTCCACAGTGAAAAGACTAACCCTTATAGTAAATTCTTCTATAGAATATGTTAGATTCTCTAGTAAAAAGATATATCCTCAATATAAAGAAACCTCATATCATGTATGACAAAAGCTCTTTCAAACACCACCTGGGGCACTGGTAAAAAAGTCCTATTGATACAAGTAGCTTGGATTTTAGAAGAATTTAAAATCTTCAGGCTCTCCAAGCAGGTGATAGAGTTGCTTTCCCTGGAATTGTTCAAAAACCAAGTAGACATAGCACTCCACAATATGGTTTAGTGGCAGTGGTGATATTGGTCCGAGTTGATTTGTTGATCTTAGAGGTCATTTCCAGCCCTAATGATTCTATGATTCTGTGTTCAAAGCTCTAAGTTGTGATAGACATAGATACACAATCTGTTGGTATTTTTATTTCTGCTAGTATTTGAAGGTTAAAGAAAGTTACACTTGAAATGAAACTACATACACTGGCACAGAAAAGGTTTGCCAAAACCAACAGTTGTTGGGTAGGATTAGTAGGATTGATGATTAACAGAAACAAATATTTCTCAACTGGAAAATGTTCTCTCTATAACAGTGAGATTTTCTTAAAGGAAAAAGTGATTCTTAGTAGCTACCATTTATTTCCAAACAGAAATAAAAAAAATAAAGTATTTAGTTAGTCTATCCAAATTCTGATGGAAATAATTAGTTGTTAAATGAAAAACACCTCAGAAGATCATTTAAGGGAATGTATGAAATAATTAAGGTTTGGTTTGTTTTGCTTTCCTTGGGAAAAAGCTGCTGCTATAAGTATTGATTGAAAGAATGATTACTTGGAAAGAAAACAGGTTTGGTTTGTTTTGAAAGGAAACAATGTTAATCTCCTTAATCTACAAGGAATGAAGTAATAAACTCCTAAATAAGCAGGAAACTGTTGGAAAGTCACTCTTAATTATTCTTCTCAAAGAGTTTCTAATTCTAACTACTCTTTGTAGTTCTAAAATAATGTGCGTTGCTTTTTGTCCGTTACTTCAACTATCTGTAGTTTAATCTCTCAAAGTGTAATGCTTCTGGATTCTTTAAGCAGTCCTTGATTAAAACAATTCTTAGTAGTCTTTTAATTCTCAAAGTGTAGGTAGCTGAGATGACAGAAATCTGATTTTAAAGAAATTCTAATTGATCAGTGTGGTTTTGAAAAGGCAGATGGGATTCATAGTCATTTTAGTTTAGGCTAATTGAGTTGTAAAAGTTGTGTGGTATTATCTGCAACATATGCAGAGCTTTCTGTGACCAATGCTGTTCCTTCAGCAATTATGTTCTCTAGAATCCAGTGCCTCTTAAGCTTTTTCTCTTTTCACTAGACAGTGATAACCATGGAACATATTGCTCATTTTAGGATGTCTTTAAAGAATGACAGTAACATGTTGGAGTTACAAACTGAAAGCACCATAAATGTATTTAGAGAAGCGTATACTCATCCAGACATATTACAACACCTTGTTGTAAGTTGAATTCAAATGGAAATTCCTCATGCCAAGAGTCCTTGGCATGTGGCAGGCTCACAATGGTATCACATAGACGAGAAAGCATTTGGCCACAAGAAAAATTGTGTTTAAAAACTATTTCATTCAGCTGCACTTTAAGAGATGTTGGGATAATCTACTTTATTATTTGGAGATGTTCCACTACAGATTTTCACAGAACCACTGCATTTTGATAAAACCTTTCTTAAGGAACATATCCTGGCACAATAATGGTGTGTATGTAGAATAGAGCAGAACAAGCTCCCCTGAAACAATTGCACGGCTTCAAAGAGAGTGCAAGCTTGAGCAAAGGTCTTCATTTAGACTATGATACAACTGTCATGGATCTGTTCTTTCAGAAACCTTTCCTCTGAAATGAAGCAAAATACTATCCCTATGTGAAAATATTTAGAAACTAAAGAGGTCTCTGTTGTACATCAAGGTTAATATATTTTTATTTATATTGATATTGAGTTAAATGGCTACTTCATGTTTATAGTCTGTTTCTTCTCTCAAGTTTCTGAGACAAACAGATGCTTGCTGGTTAAGATGTCAGTAAATTATTTAGACACAATTGCAGAGAGTATTGTAGACCTGTAATGAAAAGTCAGACTCTCTTGAAAAATCCAACAATTTCAGTAATGTAACTGAATACCAGATCATTTGCCTGCATACAGCAAATAGGGGAAGAGCTGAGGGAACTGTACTTGATCTTAAATGCTAATGCTTTTTGTTTGGTTTTGGGGGTGGTTTTGGGTTTTTTCCCTTTAATTCAAGCAAGATAAAATATATTTTTTCTGTTCTAATAGTTGAACTTGGAACTTAAGAAATAAAATATGTAACTGTTCATTTAAAACCAAACTTTTGATACAATTTAAGTAATAACTCAGATGTTCTTAAGTCTAGCTGGACTTAAGCTGAAAGCTTAAAAAATTAGATATGCCACTGGAATTTTTTAAAATATTCTTTATTAAATTGTACTCAAGGCTTCAAAGTTTATTTGCCTCATAGCTGATTTGTTTCCAGAGGTTAGACCTGTGCTATAAGTTTTACATTAGTGTTGTTTCATGCCTGCACTGCTGATTTATTTTAACACTGCATTGTTCTTTGAAACTTAGTAAAGAGTGAGTAAACAGAGCTCAAACCTACACTGTCTTCTGTCTTTTTTCCCATTCCTTCTCCCCTTTTGCTGCCCAGGCTTCTGTGCAAGGGTCTTCTAGTCTAATCAGATGCAAAGGACTGATAGCTCTTGCTCTATTAGTTTTTACTTTTTGGTGTCTAGTGTTTCTTTTATCTAAAAAGAACTGTAACTAAACTTATAATAGTATAAAAATCAAGCCTATTAGTCATCTCATAAGAGAGATTAAAAATTGTCAGCTAGCTTCCCTAGAAGTGAGAGCTTAAGGTAGGACTTGGCCAGTTCATATAACTTACCTCATGCATCAAGAAAACTGTGTTAAGGTCTCTTCATGGTATTAAAGCCAGAAAAGCCACCCAGGCGTCTTACTGTCCTTCAGTTGTTTGGGCTAGCAGGAGCCACAACTCAATTACCAGGGAAAGCATCACAGCTGTGGACATTCTAATTGATGGGAGGCAAAGGGGGATGGTAAATTCCTTCACTCAGTCTTTGTTACCTATATAAGTGATGAAGCCCTTTACATTTTGAAAGTGAAATGTGTATTTGTGCATTTGGAAACTTCTGCCTTTCTCTTCTTCTTTCCCCCCTCCCTATTCCATAAATGAAATGAGTTTGGTCTTCAAATTAGCAGTCCACAATTTTTTAATGAAGAAACTCATTCTCCTTTGTATTTTTTTTTTTTTATTGTTTCAGAAAGTTTGTAGACTACAGTTCATTCTTTGTGATGCCTGTAGTTACAGTGTGTTTTTGAAGATTTTATTTCTCTAAAATAGAAATATATAAAAGACCAAGACACAATTTTAGGGTCTAGAATCTAGGTCTACTAGGACTGTGCCTCAGTCCAGATCTTTTCTTTCCTAAGATAAATTATTGCATCTTCAAATGAGGTTTTTATGATGGCACTGCAAATAAATGTGAAAAGAGAGCAACAAACCAACATCAGAATCTGATCACACTTTTATCATCCATTCCATACAACAAAAGGCTGTCTTTCAAATTAAAATTACATTCCTTATCAGCTAATTTGGCTGTGGCAATATTCCACTGTTTTTAAGATGTTATAACCAGTATAAGTCTTCATTTCTGATCATGACAGCTAATAGCTGGCAGGGAATTGTGCATGTTTCTTAATGGAAATGCAATTAACACTCGAGGGCAAGGTTTATTTAAAAAGTTAAAGAAAATAATGAGTAATGAATGGCAGCAGTGTAGCACGCATTTCATGTTTTCTCTTTCTAAAGAAGGAAGGAATTTCATTTTCTGGCACTTACTTGGAACAGAAAAGCTCTTCAATGAATCTTGAAAGAGAATATATAAAAGATCACTGCATTCAAGAAATAAGCAACTAGATAAGAAATGTAGCTTAACATGAATTAACTGCAAGTGGTGGAAGGGTCGCTGACAGCACCTCGACTTGATATAACCAATAGTAACATAGTTTTATAGATTTGGCAGTTGTCATTAAGATTGGACACTGAAAGGCTGGCTTCTGAGAATGGCTTCTGCAGTCAACAGTCCACAAATACACACATTGCTGAAGTCCAAGACAGTACATAGAATAAATATTGTTGCATGAAGCACTGTATGACAACCAAGAAATTAGAAGAGCATAAACATGTACTTAACTATATTCAAGAATAAATGGTAGAAATGTCTTAACTTAGGAGGCTTACTTACTATTTTTTTTTTACAAGCTGCATTACAAAAGATTTTATTTCCTCTAAAATGAAGACAAATATTTGAAGAACACATTGACAGTTTCAGATATTGAGGAAGAGAGTGTGTAGGTAAAAGGAAAAGAAAATGTAAGGGCCTGCTGAAGTTAGATAAAAATGAAATAAAAGGTTCCGTGATCAGAATAAAAGGTGCATGCCATAGTATATCTTTTATTTTCTTCTTCTCTTTGGCATCCATCTTTAACTACTAATCTGCAGTGGGTGTTCATAGACCAATTTCCCCAATCACTAGCCTATTTGAAATACTTTTCCCCCTACCCATGTTTCAAGGTCTTGGGGGGTTTTCTTTGTGTTTGTCTTCTCTTTTCTGGGGGTACTCCCCTGCTTCAGAACTTGCTCTTGTTTGCTTTATCATCTTGTCACACTGGACTTCTTTCAGATCACCTTATACCTAAAAATGAACAAAAGCATTCTCAGTACAAAAGCATTCTCATCACCTGCTTTCCTCCTTTGGAGTAAGTTGCTCAACTATTCGCATTTTTCTAGTGTTTTCCTTGTACTTGTCTCTTGTTTAATGATTGTCTGTATAGCTTGTGCTTTAGACCGGCTCTTTTAAACATAAATAGGGATTAAATGAGTAAGAAGTTTCTTCAATGTTTTTTGGAGTTCTGTAACATGTATTATTTACTTTCGCTGGCTGAAAATGAGGCTAATAGGAAGCACAAGGAAGGTCTGTCCCATCCTTTATTTATCTGTATATATTTTAGAGCCATAAGGTCAAAGAAAATACCTGATTATACTTTTCAGGTTACCCAGAACAGTAAGAACATCCTAACAGTCATTACCTTCTAGAGTTACTATCACAGCCCTAATAATTTACAAACAGGGCTATGCATGACTGATGTACAACTAAGCATAGCAGAGTATGTTTAGTGCCAATCACTTCTGAGGACCATTATTTTTATTATAATTATTTGAAGTAGCAATTATAAACTCAATTATTCCAGGTAAACTAGTTTTAGAGTGTCCCTGCTAGAGGGTAGATGTTTATTCAGCTTGGCACTGTATCCTCTGTCTGAGGAAACATTCAAGTGATATTGTTTCCCTCCCTTGGTGTAGAGACACATGGATGCATGCAAATAAATGCAAAACAAAACAACCAGAGACTTTCAGCATTACATTTTTTTTTTCAAAACAGTGTATCTTCCTCACATTTCCACTCATTCTCTGCTTAGATCCTGCATCTGCAGGATCTTAAAGCATTTAAGATGATCTTAAATGCTCATTGTTGATCTTAAAGCATTTTACAGACATTTCACATGTGTAGGGATCATAAATGCCACTTGTCCATGTGAAACAGATTCACACTAGAAAATACATTTAAGGTCATTCTTCTGACTCAGATAATCTAGTCTTTGCTGCCAAAATGAGCAATGTGTACAGTCCTGGGTGCTGTGGAGGGCCATGCCCCAGGGCCTTCATATCTGGGAGTTTTTTATGGGGAGAAAAAAAGAGGGTTTCATTTTTCATACTACCATCCCATCTGTGTGAAGCTGGGAGCCTGATGTATTGGCCAATATAGAAACTCCTCTGATGGACCTGCACATGGAGAGGTCTGACAGGAACTTAGGTCTGAGAACCAAGTCCTTTCCTACTGCTCTGTAATGAGACATTCAGAAATAGATAGCCTTCGTAGCCATTTCAGAACATAGAAAGGATCCTCAGAATTTCTGTAGAGAAAGTAAAAGTTCTCATCACCTCAATTTTTCACCCACAATGAGTTAGCAATAAGTTTGAGCCAAATGTCAAATCATCTTTTAATGTCACATTTATTCTTTTGAGTAGCAAGCAGTTTTAAAAATTGATGTTCTTGTTGAAAAAGAAAAAAGTAGAATATCTAATAGAGTTGCTACTCAGGTATTCATGCTCTAGGAAGTTGAATGTTGTTCAACTATATTAATTTTTATGCTTCAGAAGTAGTATCAATTCAATGGAGGGAAGCCAAACCCAAGCAAAACAGAACAAAGCAAAGGTACCAAACTGGCATCTTTGAGATTTTTACCGGTCCTTGCTATGCATTCTGTAAGTACACACGTTCATTCACATGGATGTCTTACTGAGGGACAGTGTTTCTTGTTCCCTAATTTGTTTACATAATGTTTTATTTGCTCAGAATGTGGATGGAACAAGGTCAAGAGCTCAGTCTGATCTTCAGACAGTGCTGCTGGTGAAATTGTAGTGATTTAAGTTCAGCATTCTATAGTTATACATATGTTGTTGTGAACAGACCAGCATCTCTTTCTGAGAAGTTCAGAGATAAGTTTAGTATCCTGTGTAAGAGTTTCTGCAATCATATTGCAGAATTTTAGGAGAAGAGGTGTTTTGAGGAAAAAAAAAAGGAGAGAGAAAGAAATTAATTTTATAAAACCAAGAATAATATACTGTAACAGCCTCTTGGATTTTCAGTGTATTTTAGAAACTGGTTTTAATTCTGATTTTGTCCTTAGCAAGAAGTGAGGAGATGGCGGTATGAAATATCTGGCTACTAATTAATTACTAGATAAATAAAAATATCTATGTTCCTTAAGAATCTTACCCTAGAAATTGTTCCCATTCCTACACTACTGATTCAAAGGGTACAGTAAGAGAGATCATAAATCCTGTTGTGCTCACCATGTGTATTTACAAAAGTCACAAAGAATGGCAGCACTGAAAAATAAAAGTTAACAAATTGCCTCTGCTCTACAGTGGATAAACATGTTTGGTGCCTTTATTTACTTAAAAGAGAAATGGAGGAGGGGAGAAAAGCAGTAGTATAATTCCCGTATAAATAACTTCTATGTTAATAGTAAAAAAGAATTGCATTTACACTAGGAAGTTAATGGTATAAACTTTTTCAGTTATTAAAATATTTTTATTCTAGACTTAAGAAGTCAGGATTTGACTTCTGTGACATCATTCAGTAGAGTATGTTAATTATTTTGAGGGCTCTTTGATCTGTCTGTAGTTTCCCTGATGTGTGTAATTCCTCTTGACCCACAGGTTCTCCTTAATCCTGTTCTTCAGAATGACTCTGATAGGTCACTTACACTCCATTTCACAAGGAGGACATCTGAAGTAAAAGGCAGATAGCTGATGTGTCTGAAAATTGAGAATTCAGCTTTACACTTGGACCTTAGATGCAGTGATTCATTGATCTTGCCGTCTTCCTATAATTACTAGAGAAGTTATGTCTGTATGTCTTTCATTGTTGGGTAAAATAAACTGTTGTGGCAAGCTTTTTCTAAGTTTATAATTCATTTAGACATGTAGGTGAAGTTAGATAAAACTTAGTGTTTCAGAGGAACAGAAGGCCAGTGCCTGCCACAGAAACTACCCTAGGGAAAGCTCTGAGGAGCTGCAGTGACGGTTCTTATCCATGGCACCAGTGGCTGCAATACAGACTTGGCACTGCTATTCTGAGATCCAGCAAGTTCCATGAAATTGTCTTACTGTTATTTTCAGAGCAACATGCACAAAGCTGAAATGTATTAAAGACTGAGGCAGAAGCACTCTGTTCTGCTAAGTCAAATACCCCACAGAGTGTAACAGTAGTAAACAGTAGTCATTTATTGCTAGTTTTGAAGAAATAATTTGCAATAAACCCCCATTTCTTGAGGAAAACATAAGTAGCATTTTTTTTTTGTCAGGACACAGTTTAAATGAGTAATAGTTTAACATAACTTATGAATGTTAGCACTTGCAGTCGAGTTATATTTTTAAATAATCATTTTTTTCCCTAATTCCCAGAAAATAAGAAGAGCTGCTCCTAAACATTGTCAGAATGCTTTTAGAACATGCAATTCATCATGTGCATGAAAAAGAAAATTGGTTTTATGAAATAGTGTAGACAAAAATAAAAGGCATACATTAACTTGTCTTCTGATATATTGGCTATATTATTATACTATGCATCTTTAGTACTTGACCTTACATGTCACTAATATAATACACGTTTTATGATACAGTTACACTGAATGCTCTTTGTGAATACTGCACTACATCCCAAGGTTAAGATAAAGATAAGATGCATTAAAACAACATCTCTGACACTATTAATAAAGAAAATCAATCATTCTGCCACTTCCTGTTCCCTTGCTTGCAATTTCAAGATCTGCAGCTTCCAATAATTATTTTGCCAGCTCTACTGGTGTGGTTGCTGCACAGAAACTCTTCTAGGTTTGTTTCCCATGAAAGGCTTTGACAACATTAGTGATGAAACGCTAATGGTCTTTTTTATTTGAACATATTGCTGTGCTGAATACATGAAAGGATTGTGATTGGGGGTTGTTTTTGTTTTGTGGTGTATGTACATATGCTCTATTTCTATTTACATTGCTAGACTCAGCTGCTCTGACTTAATTGATGATGCAGTTTCTTTGAAGTGACTGCTGCCAGGTGTATTCATCTGAGATGTACAGTAAGTGTTGGGGGGGTTTAATTGCTGCAGAGAAGGGCAAGGCTATAGAAGTAATCATCCAAAAGATGGAAGAAAAATAATGTAAGTAAAATAGAAGAAATTGAAACAAACAAAAGAGAAGTAGCATAAAATTCAGAAAGAGGATACTATGAACTAAAGCTTGCTGCTATTTAAACAGCATAGCAATAGCTGCTGCTGAAGAAACAGTATTTCAAAGGAGGAAAATTTAGCTGCTGTTCAGTGGAAACAATGGGAAAAATGCTGGAAAGCATATTTTGTTCATTTTGCTAAAGTTAGGCCCAGGAAGATACTTGAAATATGAAATTTAAATAGTTAATTCTGGGCTTACTCCACTCATGTTGGAGAATGGTGCTATGCAATGGTAGGTTGTCCTTGTATAAGAGAGAACAGAAGCATGGTAGCCATCAAATGTGGCAAAAGCTTTTATGCCAAATAGGATAAATCTAGAAATATTAAATGGTCCTGGACATGCTGGAATTTCTAGACACTACAATTTAAATAATGTATTAGAGACATCCTGTAAGTACACAGCACAAAGTCCAGTGGGAATGAATGACCTCAAACTGATCTGATGTAGCCACATAATTCAGGCATATCTTCAGTGACCTGACGACATGTGGCAGTGCAAAATCAAAGTTACTTCCAAAGCTACCATTTGCAGCTGGCGTCTCTGAGAAATGTGTTGTGCAAGGACAAAATGCTGTTACAAATCTGCTTCTAGAGGTATCGGTGGAATGAATGAACTGGAATTCCAACTGTTCACCGATAATAACACAAAAAGAGCTGCCAGAAAAATTTAGACTGGGCAAAACAGACAGAAATGTTCTCTGGAAATATCTCAAAATTTTCCCAGCAGTAATAAGAAACCTGAAGCAAAGTGTAGGGCGAGTCTCAGGATCTTGGCATGTCGAGCTTTACCGTGTCTCATGCAATAAAGCTACAACAATATGTTTATAAATATTTATTAGCATGTATGGCTGCACATACTTTGCATTCATTTATTAAATCATTTAGTTCTGTTTACTGCAAACCACTTTTTCCATCACCACTTTTTTATGAGATGGAGGTCATCCATCATGCAACAATATAGTTTTTGAACACTTACCTCTGTCAATCTACCTTCTGGTTTGTGACATCACTGCTTTGGTCACTGTTCTGCTGCAGGAGTTATTTTAGGGTGAATCTCTTTCTTTTGTGTTACTGCTGATAAAACACATTTAGAGAGCTTGTTAGCAAAGACCTTCAGAACAGGGCCAAAGTCATCTCTTCATTCAGGTTTTTTGTAGGTTCCAGCCCTGTCTAAAACCTCCATGTGCCTTTATTTCTGACTGCTTAACTCTGAATTCCAGCTTCAGGTGTCCACACTAGGTGTTGATGACAGCAGAGGGCTTTTTGTGGGGTTTTTTACTAACAAGTTGAACTCCAGCCATTGCGCTGTAGGTGCTCATTGGCTGGTTATCCTCTAGTAGCATTGTGCAATAAACTTTAAGCAAACTGTAAGTTCACACAAAATGTAGTCCAAACCCAAAGTTGTGAAAATTTGTTGAAATGTCTTGTTTCAATGTTTTTGCTGAAATATCTTGAAGAGGCTGAAATATTGTTATAGGCATTTCTTTTACAAATATATCTCTAAAAGAGCAACACTACTGCAACTTTTTATTACCATGAAGATTAACAAAGAACTCAGATTTCTTTCCACATCATGAAATGTTACGAATGATGAGGATATTCTGTATTCTGTCTTTCTGTATTGTAATGTTGGTTTTTTTTTTCACTTAGCACTACATACAAAAAGGCAAATTGAGCAGAAAATTGATGGGTTTCTTTTGGTGTTTCTTTTTAAAGATTAATAAGAAAGTAGAATTTTCTCAGATTGGCATGTAATTAACAAATAATAGAGTACATGATGAAGAAAACTTCAGTGAAGCCTTAGTGCTCTGTCTGTTGAGTTTTTGTCTCAGCTGCTCTTATGAGAACAGGCTCACCTAGAAACGTTTGTGCTCATTTAGAATTTCTGTTAAACAACTTGATACTTTCAAAAGTATTTCATATGCTGAATATGTCGTACATGAAAAAAATCATTGTTTTTTAAATATATTGAAGTAGAAGCCCATTAAGGGGACACTGAAGGGATAGTCTACATTATTCCTCTCTTATTTTGTGGATAAAGTACAATATTCCTTAACACAGACAGGAAAGTCCATTTTGCAAGTGCTAAATGTATCTAGAGAGAGGAAATTTCTCTAAAAATATTTTGGAGTAAGTGCATTTGTTCATTGAAATCACATTGTACGCAATGTAAGAAAACTTGTAACTGAAACAGAACCCAACAAAATATGCCAGAAAGAAGGGAATCTGCTGGACTTGTAGTTGTACAAGTGAGCCTATATTTTATCACCCACAAAACTGCAAATAGAGCATCTCTTCACCTTGCTAGTGGCTTTCCCCTTTTTGATATCCCAGCACATTTTATGCTTGCAAGTGCTGAGATGATGTTTCAATGTTTGTTCATGCTGATGACAGCAAATTCTCAATTCTGCCATTTTTCTGCATGGTTTGGGTTTAAAATCTAGTAAAAATTCAACTGGATATAGATTTCTCCCAGCTTTAGTGGACTACTCGCTGAGTAGTTATGAAGGTGTTTTGTTCTGCTCTACTGGATCAAAACCTTTGTGCTGAACAAGTTTCAGTTGAATTCCATGAAGGCTTTTTCATAAAGCAATATTGCTGTTAATGAAGAGAGTGAAAAAACGGATTTTGGATTTTTTTTGATTTTTGTTTTAGCTCAGTGATGTTAATACAAGCCTATGCTGACATATGGTATTTTTACTTCAGAAGAGTTCCTTATGTGCACTTAAAAGTATCTTTTTAAAAATATTGCCTTTGAAAATTTTATGTTTCTCCACTCTCTCTTGAACTATGAAAACAGAGAAACTTTCTTTAAATGTACTAAAAATTACTCCTTACAGCACTTGTATACCCCATGAATGTTTCAGATCTTATGCCTTGTACATTGATTTGACTTTTTTGCTTTCTGTAAGGGAATTAAAAAAGATAAAGCCATACTCTTAAAAATTAACAATAATTTAATAAAAAAGTATTTAAGTGAAGGTATGTCCAATAAACATGTTCGTGTAAAACACCACAACTTTACTTACAGATGCAGTGTGACCCCAGACATCTATTGAACATCAAATTAACTTCAGTAAGTTTATTAAGCTGTGTGACACTGGCACACACCAACCTTCATGAAAGCTTAATCTTGACGGCTGCTAGTGAAGTCAAGAACAGGGGAACAGCGTTGCCTTCAAGGATGCAAGGTCAGGCTTTTAAAGCAGAAGTGACCTTGCCAGACATAAAAATCAGGAAGCTTTCAAGTGTAGTAATGTCTTTGTTTTATGGCATTTTTATCTTCTAACTCACAGGCTGCACTGAAGCATGATGTGCCTGTGACTGCTGAGTCAGGGCAAGACAATAGATAAAAACTTGAGATACATAAAAATCATTCTGATTGGGAAGATTTTCCTGCTAAAATTGTTTTCTAGGAAGACGGACCTGGCTAGGGTGTAAGGGCATGTGAGGTTGCAGTGGCATGGATGGAAGAAGGGGAGCTGAGGAGCTTGGAAGCAGGTGGGCCCCCAGCATTGCAACCTTCCTCATGAGGAAATTTGCTTTCCTGCCACCCCAAGGTGAACCCAGATGCTTAAGGCTCCTTAGTGTCCTACAGATAAAAATGCTCAACACAAAAATGGTGGATTATGTACAGACTTCCATGTCCCACAGTTTCTCTGCAAAATACTGTTGAGAAAAAAGAGTAATGAGAGGAGTGTGGGGATTAGAGGGATGCTGGGAAGAAGAACACAATAAAATCCAACCTAAGTTGGAGAAAAGTAAAACGGAGCTTTTGAGTACTTTTATTTTCCCTCCAATTTCATATTTACCAACATGAATCACGAACTGAGATCGATGAACTGCTGCTCTTGTCTTTCTTGTTGGTACCTAAAAAGGGTGTGACATGTTTTTGAGGGAAGACTTTGAGATACACAGTGACTGCTGTTATTAATGTCAAACTGTGTATCCTGAGATTCAGAAGTGTTTTCATTTCTGTTTGTATCCGTGTGGCTGCCGTCAACATGTAAAATGCATCGCTACCCTCAGGCTAAAGTCAGATGTATGTCAACTCCAATGGGAACTGCAAGCTTGTGGAATGACATTGTGTTTGAGAAAAGAGTAAGAAAATTGATATCCTTAATGGACACTAGCTATTTCCTGAAAGAGGCAAACACTGTTTCACTCATGCCACATGTTTTCAAAGGACCTCCTTGAATTTAAAATCTGGTACTTTAAAAGGATTTTCTTTGATTACATATTAAAATCAACAATATGTTATAAATAAGAATTTTTAAAATGGTAGATGATTTGAGAGTAATTCTTTGTATCTTGAGACACCCCAAAGAAGCATATTTTCAGAAAGTTCTTAGTATGCCATGAAAGACAAATTGTGTCACCTCAAAAACTGCAACCTGGGGAGGCAAAAACACCAGGCACTATTGAAAATCCTATAAACTACCAGAAGCATTAGGACATCTTGAGAATAGCAACTTACCACAGCACAAAAGTTTTGCAACCACTCACAGTCATGTAACAACAGAACAACATTAGAAAAAGCAAATTCTCAATTCAATATAACTTCCAAAACAGGATAATTTTTTCAGAGAAGAAATCTCTGCTCTATGTGACTTGTTCTTTTTGAAAAATTCAACTACAGAAATACTGAAGTGGATTATAAATTCCCTAAGGAAAAATTAATACAGTAGCAGCTCTTCCACAGCTTACATTCAGACTGATAAAATATATTTTTCCTTCTGCTTCTTTTTATTATCCAGTGTAACATTTTAAAATAACCCTCTTAAAATAATTTTATTTTACAGTGTCTGTGAAGGTCTTGTTGCCCTCACATGGCCCCTACAGCCAGATTTGGCACTTACAAACGCATATGGTGTCTCCTGTGTCTGTGTGTTTCAGGATAGCAGAAAATCTGCTCAGTTTGATAACATCAGTGAGCCATATAACAGTTCAGCAGACACTGACTCAAATCATACATGACATCGCCACATAAATATTTCATATACACGAAATGGAAGTATAGAGAAGTCATAGGGAAAAATAAGACAAAATGCCTTTCTCTACAATTTAAACAGGGAGGAAAAACAATCATAAGGAGCATTAAGTAGTGACTTGCATTGTGAATGAAGTGTGTTCTACTCATGTTTCAGAGCAGGATGCACCTTGATGAGCTGGGCAAATTCAGAAGTGGGTTCAGCAGACTCTGAGAAGAGTGGCCATATCACATAGGACTTCACAAATAATGAGATTGTACTCTACTCCTACAGCCTCTTGTTTCTTGCATTCATGTGTTTTAATATGCAGTAGAGTTGTCTTCTAAAAAGCACTGTTGGGTATATTTGCAGAACACATTTTCCATAGAAAGTGTGGTACTATTACAAATAATATTCTGAACACTTTGTATAAATGGTTGAAGTAAAAGTTCACATAAACGGATTCAAAATCTATTAAGACAATTTTAAAATCCAGTTCTTTGCCTCTTTTTCTAGTGATTTGCTGTATTTACAGCTAAGCCTAGAAATGGGGCGTAGGTAAAATTCTCTGTTGTAGCTACTTTTAAAAATTATTTTGGAAAGAATGAAAAGAAAAAGTGGTAAATGCAGAGGAGGAGAGTGGGAAGAAAGAAAAAGTGTAATTCAAATAAGTCCATTTAAGTTTAGACATACATGAAAAATGTAAATGATTTTTTTTTTCTGATTATGCAGAACACTTTGACAATGCGGAACAAGTATAGGGTAGTATGAAAAATGCATGAGAAAATGGTAAGGTACGCATGAGACTGCACACACCTGAAAACATTAGCTGTGAAGACGTTGAGCTTTCCCCCTTTTCTTTTTAGTTTCATGCCACTTCTGGGACTAGTGCTCTCCTTCAAGTAAATGCCATTGAAATTCTGCTGGTACTATAGCATTTTTAAGTGTAGCTGGCAGAAAATAATTGGTTATCCTGCTGCTGCTCCTAGAACAATCAGAGCTCCCATGCTGCTGTCTCTTGTCACCTGCGAGAAGATACAGTGAGAAGAAAGCACGGGTATTGTTGTGATGGTGTTCCTCAGGTCATGTTCACAAAACACCTGGGTTTCTCACAGATGTAAAATATCTTGCACACATACATGTTCTTAGTAAAAGTTCCCCTGAAGTCAGTACAGCTACGTATACATTTGCAGCTCAACTGTTTGCATGATCATAGCCCACCTCTATTGAAAATCTCATCCTCTAATAGTATTAACAGGTAACAATATGGTATTTATGACACAAGGGCTAATCTTTACCCAAACATTCTAAAATGCAATAAAAACTGATTCCATTATAGATTTTTGGAGTTAGGGCTCAATTGGTTAAAAAACAAACAAATAAACAAACCAAAAACCTAATTACGATAGTTGTAACTTAATAGCATCATAGATTTGCTGTCTGCCTCTGATGTAAGCTATGTTTAGAATTAGTTTTGTAAGTCAAGTGTATTTGCCTGCATTTAGGGGATAGTTTAAGAGATAACCCACATTTTTTCACCAATGTGAAGTACTAAAGTAGAGATAAAAGAAAAATTCAGCCCCCTGGTACTTCCAAATATTGGAATTTCATTGAAGATATCTTATTTACCTCAAAAGCTATAGACATGAATTATTGAATAAATTCTTCTATCTTTTCATAGATAAACTTTGACAAACTGCTTATCGAAGTAGTGCCTGTTTTCTTCTGAGCATGACAAATATAATAAATTTTGACAGGTGCAACTTTGTAGCATCCTCTGTTCTGGAAACACAATTTGCCAGGCTTTACGGTAATTATAATTTTCCATATGGAGCTGCAGATTCATTGAAATGTTCAAACCACTTTGTCTGTTTGCTTTTCAAATTTTCCAGTCCTTTTTCACACCGGTTAGAGAACAGTTTTTCTATTCTTATGCAAATCTAGTCTGCAATGGAGAAGGCTGAAATATTGTTCCTACTGGATCTAGGAACTGCAGAAACTCTTAGCACAGGCCAATAGCAAGAAAA
Organism: Corvus cornix cornix; assembly: GCF_000738735.6. Lineage (NCBI taxonomy): Eukaryota > Metazoa > Chordata > Aves > Passeriformes > Corvidae > Corvus > Corvus cornix. The sequence goes on from NC_046333.1 coordinate 28,524,784, forward strand.
CTCCTCTCAAATCCAAAATAAAAACCCACTCCAAAATAACATATACTAAGTGAAAAAAAGAAACTGAGATTTGCTCTTAGGTTGGTTATTGGGTTTTTTTTGTATTTCTGTATGGAATGAGGCCTTCCCCATAATGTCCTGGATTCTTGTATAGACTTAAGTTTGTGTTCTTATTTTTTTCACTCTTAATTAGTTGATGGTTTTGTATTTTTCCTGATGCTTCTCATTCACCAGTGAAAATACAGAAGAACTGACTGTTATACAGGATTTTTTTTTTTTTAAACTTGGATTGCCTGTCTGTGAAATTTGCATTAACTGATCTTGTGATAAACCTGACAACTTATTAGGAACACTACTGGGTTTTTTAGTACTGGTGGTAGGAAAATCCTGTAACTCCTGATGCTATTTTTTAAACTTTTTGTGTTTTAAATTTATTTCTCTTTTCTTAGTTTTAGTGCTCATTCACAATTGATTATTTACTTCAGTTCCTTTTCAAAGTGTCAATAGAATTCTGTAGGAAAAGCAGCTAAAGTAGCTGCAAGTTAAAGGGATTCCATTGGTGCAATTTGTTGATTACCTGGTTAAACATTTTCACTTTAAGGTGCCCTTGTGTTCTGCTACCTCTGATAGTCTTTGAGAGCAGTGCCATGTGCAATAAGTTATCTTGTTCTGGTTTTATCTTCCATAGATAAAATCAATTTTGGAAAGTAGCTGGTTTTGTCACTAAAGATAGAGTAAAGCAACACTTTTCTACTCATCCTTCATTTTCTCATAGCTTTGGACCTTATATCTGGGTTGAACTTTACAGACTGAAGGTTTTCATTAATTTTTTATAAGATATTCTGTGGAAATTATTTGCCAACTATTATGTTCTAATAATAGATTATAACAGTTATATATTTGATTTGGAAAGTGGATAGAGCAGGTACCTGGGTAGTTTAACAATGCAATTTGTAAATAGTTATAAAGTTAATAATAATTATAATCTAATAAGATATCACTGTGGCTGTGAGAAGATGGAGGGAGATTTGCCATGCAGTGCCACTGGCTAGCAAGTGTGAATTATTTCTCTTTGTGCATTTGTTCCTACAAAAGGGAAACAAAAATTCAATAGGCTGCTATTCTTATAAATGTTTAATAGAAGAAGTAGAAAATAGCTTCACTAGAAGTGGCAATGTGGTATATGTATTAAACAAGACAATTTGAGCACTTCTAGATGGAAACAGAACTCTTCAATGAGAAAAAACAACATCTTTGCTCTTTGTGGGTGTAAAGATTACTCAGCACAGAAATCCCAAGTTCAAGATCTAACCTGTTGCTAAATAAAGTGTTGTGGTTGTAAAGAGCATTAAGTATGTTTCAGTCTTAGCCTGCAGGAGAGATCTCCATAATTTAAGTTAGCCTGGGGATACTAATGATGATAAAACCACAAAACATCTGTTAAACATTAAAAAGAAATTTTTCCTTCATTACAATCTGTAATCAGATTGTGCATGTGAGTGCAGCGGGATAAAATGGCTGTAAATGAATGCTCAGTAAATTCCTAAGAATCCTCCGAAGCCTACCACAGTCTGCTGCAGTCTACCTAGCCTGTCTAGGTTTACATCAGAGACTCTGATACTGAGTCCAAAACTACCATAGGCATGTTACAGCTCAAAGGACTGTTAACAGCCTCTGAAGAGACCTGCTGTAGCCTTTTGGTTTTATCTTAGCGGTGGGTGTGGTATGTGGTGCACGTGTGTAGAATTTACTACGCAAAAAAATCAGAGAAGATGAGGAAAAGCAGTAAATATAATGTATGTTGGTACATTTTCCTAACTTTTTATTTATTGTTATGTTGGAGCAACTCAAGGACTATTGTCTTACACTAAAGTTATAACAGTATAAAAACTTGGTTAATACCAAATTTGACACAAATCCGTTAAAGCATTTTAAGACATTAATCTGAAAGGACGATCTCTTTTTCATTTTCTGTTTTAGTGTTGAGAAGGTAATGCAAGACTCCTTTCTCCCTCCCTGGTTTTTGTTATCTCTGTGTTTCCGTAATTAATAGAAAAGTTTGTGCACACATGTTGACATAACTGTCCTACTGCAGAATGTACTTTTTGGTTGCATGTGTTTGAACTTTGTAATATTACCCATGTAATTCCTGATTCTACTATTTTTAACAAGTTTTCTTTAAAAATATTTTTCCATTTTTATATTTAGCTCTTACTCCAACTGTATTCTTCACATGATTTCCTCTTTTGAAGTACCTATACAACTTCGTAGGAAAAGCAGCTGAAGTAATTGAATGTAAAGACATTTTGTTTGTATAATTTTATTTTCTGTTCAGGTGCAAAAGTATCTTCTGGTCTTTATAGAAGCTCTAAGGACCCCAGTATAACCGATTTGCATGCCTACAGTTGAGTGTATGTGCGAAGTTTTAAGAGAAGACCTTTCAAGTCACCTGTGTGTAATTCCAAATAAAAGTTAAGAAGTTCTTCCAGTACCTACAAATGATAAGGAGAAAAGCACAGTTCTTAAAGGAGAAAGTAGGGTCTGCAATTCTGACTCATTTGCTTAAAGGAAAAAGAATTAAGGAAGTAAAAATCTGGGTTTGGATCATCATTTTTGTGTTGTACAGGTTGCTCAGTTTCTGACAAGGTGATTGTTAACAGATCAAGCAAAATTACTTTAGATATCTAAATTGTAAGTAATTCTGGGTTATGTATGTTTGAAAGAAGTGCAAGCAGAATGAAATGCCATACTTGACTTAGTTCAGGTATAATGTGGAACCATACATTGGCAAATGCTTACAAAAACTTTAGCTTTCACCAGGACTTATCTAGACACTTCCTAAATAATTATTAAACTAAGGTGAATAAATTCTGCATATATTTCCATCTATTTATTTAAATGTGTGATTAAAAAATACAAAATTGAGAGATACAGTCATATGGTGCCTGAAGATGTGTTCTAATCATGGCACCTACATGTAAGGTAATGGAAGAAATTTAGAATCCTATTCTTCAGATGGTCAGATGGCAGAGTACATAAATAGGCAGAACAGTTATGCTGCCTGTCTCCAGATCACAAATAGAACAGATCCATCTGATAAAATATTTCTGACAATTAGAATATAAGAGAGGAAGGAATATGTCCTGATTCTGCAGCATGATAAGCAGGACTGTTCTCTGCATCTGCTCACCCCCACTGAGTTTATATGGATTTTGTATGGGTTATTTTTCCTTCCTCTGCTTGCAAAAACCTTTTTTCTACTTACAGGAATATTGAAAAAAAAAAAAAAGGATTATAACAACAAGAACTAAGAAATGAAGCAAGGGACATGGATGTTTGGAATTTACTTTTAATTTTATTATTGGTGTTGTTGACATTGCTCCTTGAGGGAATAGAAGAGTGCCTGCTTTCCCTATTTAACATGCTATTTGAAATTTCCTTCAGCTTTTCTTCCCTGTTGAGACTTGCTCAAAGAAGGCATATTTTAAAACAACAGCAATAACAATACAAGCAAAATATATAAGGAATACAGAAGATTACAGCTTTGTAAGTTAAAGCACTGAATTTAAATGTTTCCTCAGTATTTTGATGCAAGAGCATTTGCTGTTGATGGAAATTTTAATTTAGATAGATTTCCAGTGGGCTGTTTATTTTCCATCTTCAGACTGCAATGAGTCATTGGAAGGGTGCATTTTTGACCAAGCTTAAAACAAAATAGAAATTTGCAACAGCCCTTGGTCAAAATCTGAACAGTATATTCTCTGTGGTTGGAGAAATTATAGATTTTGCTTTTCAAAGTTTAATTATAGCTTTTGCAAACAATCAGTGTGTAGCTTACTGAGTTTTTTTGGTGGTGCTTTCTTCTCTTGTGCCAAAAATGTTTCAAAACTCTGTTGTGTTTAATGAGCAACAGAATCTACAGCTTGGTGATTAGGGCCTGGGATGAAAAAGATATGATTTTAGGAATGAATAGCATGAGATGACCAACTCTGCCTGATCTCATGTGAAATACAGACTTGATCTTGTGCTCCTGTAGCCCTGGGCACTATCCTAAACATCTGCTTATACTGGAAAGGTGAAACCTCATCTTCCAAATTGTAAAACATTTTTAAAATAATACTGCTAAATGGGTTTGGGCAAATTTTCTGCTGAAACTTTTGGGTGGCTTTCATTTAAAAAATAAGTGGAACATTTGTGAGATTTGTTGTAGAAAAGACTTGGGGCATTTTTACTCAGAAACAGTGCAGGAAAATGGTCTATACAGACCCTCAAGTATGCTGTCAATCAAGAAGAGCTGTTAGGTCATGCAGTCCTTCCTTCTGGGGCCACAGGAGGATTGACCACAGGCTATAACATAGAAAATAGGAATTATATTTCTTAGAGAGAAGTTCTTGAGAGAATACAACTGTTAAATAAAAATAAACCTTTTGGGGGAGCCATAATAGGAAATAGTTAAATATATTTTCTGTATGAATCTGTCTAAACTGTTAGTCTTGCAGAAATCCCATGGGATAGATATTTAATTACTTCACTCGTCTAGTTCAAGCACCAGGATCAATATTAGGTGAACTTTTATGTGCATAAATAAGAATTCTGGATTTTTTTCGGTCTTTATGGGATACATATAGCACTGATGTGCTAGCTTTTTGGGACCTTTCTGAAAACAAAGAAAATGAATGAGCAACTGAAATACAATCTGTCAACTCGCTATTTTCTCATGTGGTCATTGTAGCTTGGTCTCTTTTTTATCCTGTGGAAGTTGCTTCCTCCTCTGTTGAATGAAATATTTGTTTTATATATGACAAGTATGATCATTAAATGCCCCAGTCTCTGCATTTTTCTTATCGACCTCTAAAGAAATCTGAATCTTATTGTTAAGAGAGCAAGAAAAGGCAAATTAAAAAAAATTTGTTAGTGGAGATCTTGGAGGAACTCAGGATTCCCAGGGAGACAGAACTCTTCTTAACTTCTCTGGTGAGAAGATGTAGGCAAGAATACTGAAGGCAAGCAAAACTGTTGTCAAGAGAGAAGCTTGGGAATATGGTAAAGAGTTGTATAACCTTTGTCAAACTAACATCAGCTCACATCAGTAGTTATTGCTTAAAACAAAATGGTGCCTAGTTGATGCTAAAATTCCATTGTTAAAACTCTGTAGAAATACCATCTCTTCATGAAATTAGCCATAGTTATTTTATAGATCTTCAGATACTGGCACGATTTCTTGTTATGCATTTGGAAAGTCTTTGGCTGCATTCAGGTCTGGAATTCAGTTTTCAGCTGGATTCTGATGCAGTTGCCCTCGGAATCACAAAGCCTTGAGGAAGGGATAGGAGACTGGCACAGAGCTGCTGTGGCACAGAATCAGCTACACTGTGCTTATTGACTGTAGTGTTAGCTGAAGTAAATGGAAATGAGCTCATTTTGCCTCTGGAAGCAACTTGACAGGAATATGGACCTTACTATAGACATCTGTAAAATTCTGGATGAGGCAGTTAATATGTGAAACTTCAAACTACTGAAGCTAGGCTGCCAAAGCTATCTTAGCCTTTTTTTTTTCCCCAATATGGCACAAAATGCAGTATGAGCACCCCTTGAGTCTAAGCGTTCAGGTCCTTGGAGGATGTCTCAGGGCACTGCTTTATGAAGCAAAGCTTTGCTTTCCTGAAGCTGAAAATAAGATGCTCACTTTTCTGGCAAATCAGTCTGGCAAAAACATTGAATAAAAACTCAGTTGTTCCTATCTTTGAGTTAATCATTAAAAAATAATTTGATTTTGGGGCAAATTTCACAAGCTTCAGAAATAGAACTCAGTGTTTTAGTAAAAATTCCTAGATGAGAAAGAAAACTTTTTAGGGAGCAGGGATGTATCCTTCATACTTGTAGTGTTCATCTACATTTGATAGAAAGAAGCAAGCTTACATGGCGCTTTTTTTACATATGCATGCTCTGTCTTCAAAATAATCATCTGGAAAAATGGAAACAACTCATTTTAACTGTTGTGTTAAAGCACTCACATTTGAATTGAAACCAAATAGCCTCTTGCAAAGCTGCGTCTCATTTTCATGCTATTATGCAAATAAACACCAGAGATGAATCACAGATATTACTTCTTAATCCATTTTCTGGAACTGTGTTTAGCACACACAAGTCAAAGCAGTTCAAAATCCTGCAAGGCTACTCTCAGTAACAAGCAGTGTCAGTGCTCAAGTTCAGCAAACATGGCCCAGGGCTTCTGTGAAGAAACCAGAGCTTTGAGCAGTTAATGGAATTAGCCTTGCCAAGTTGCTTGCAGTATCACAGAAAACATGTTGTTCCTTCATGATCAAGGTAAATAACTTTCTATAGTGATCCCTGGTCTTCAGATAAGAATTAGAAATATTTAAAACTTGCCTTTTGGATATCTTATGTAGAAGCTTTTTTCTTAGCACCTTAGTGGAATCTCTCCTCAGGTCATTGGAAAGAAAACTACTTTTTCCTCAACTGGCAAACAAAGCAGATTACTTTTACTCTGAATGAAGGTCAGATATGAAACACATCCTTCCTGTGTAAGTTAGTTCAAAAAATAGGATATGTAGGGCTTTCAAGGCTTAACAAACTTGTCTTGTCTTGGTCCATTTGTCTTGTCATCCTTTGCCATTTGCATGTAATTTTTTGGATAAGGTTCTTGCCACACAATTGTTTGCAGGATTGCATTAGGTTTTTTTCTTTTTAAATTATGAATTACATCCTTTCATGTGCAAGTAGGTAACAAAACACAGAAATCGCCAATGAAATATTAACTAAAAAACAAAAGCTGAGATCTCCTTCCGCAGTAGTGGTAAGGGAATTCTTACCTATGTAAGAATAACCTCTGCTAAATTTCCCATCTATACTAACTGTTCGTTATGGATTTAAGCTGCAGACAAACAAAATTAGTTCAGGAGTCAACTGTTAGAAATAATAATAATAATGGTATGTGTAGTAGCAAAGGGGTGGGAATCCACTGCTGTTTTCATAGCTTTCAAAGGAGTCTGGGATTAAAAAATGAATAGTAAATCCAAACTGATTAAATTCAGGTGTGAAGAAAAAAGCAACTGCAGCACGTTCAATCATGAAATGTGGTCTCAGTTTATGCACAAAAATGAAAAGCTTGCTTTTCAATGTAGGAGGGTTTTTTGAGTTCTTACCATATTGTTTTTACAATGTCATATGTCTTTGTTTTTCTTTTATCTTCTGGAGCTGCTTTACTACCAGAGCAAGGTAGCCCAGTTTTTTTCACACATGTCTAATTGTAAGATATTAAATCCTTCTATTGTCAGTATCATAATGAAGGAGTTAAGCAGAGAATATTTCCCCCTAAGTCAGACTAAACTGAAGGTTCAATTGCTCAATACTTCACAGAAAATTATGAGAATATGAGATATAGCCCTGCATTTCTAAGGAATGTTGAATTCAATCTTTGTGAAGAAGAAAATTTCTTGCTCTTTAGGTAACACACATTAGTTTTTAATGCCTAGGAAGAAAGAATTTAAGTAACAGAGTTTACCACAATGGGTTTAACACAATGTGAGCAGGTTTCCATTCCCAAGTTTTTCAGGGAAGCTCTAGTAATATTAAACTGAATTTGTATCTTTTCCAGTAATTGACACTTTTACTTCCAACAATATTAATTGATTTTTAGGGATTTCTTTTTAAGTTTTATGTCAGGATAATGAATGCTGTGTTTCAGTATTTTAGAAAAGCTGTAAATCAGTACTTTCTCGTTTCTAAATCTACTAAGTGGCAGCATTTAATACATTCATAGGTAAATAAATACAAGTTAATAAATAGATCAATATAAAAGTAGAGAAAAATTCATATAGAAAAATAGAAAAGACCATGATATCTGAGTGAACTACTTTCCTAGAATTTAATGTCTAAAAGGACATAGAAATCTTATTCAGAAATTACAGAAATGGTCAAATGAATGAAGAAATGTGTTTAAGCCACGGACATCTCAAAGTCCAAATTACACTGCTTTTATTGGTATGTCTCTATTTAAAATAATGTTTCTCTGATTGCCAAAGAAAATAAATAACTCCATTCAAAAGACTCCAGAAAACTGCTTCCCACTGATCAATGTCTTTGCTTTTAATCTGAAGAGTTCTCTGAAAAACACTGTCTTCAGAAAGCCGAGAAAGGAGCTAGAAGGGACATTACGCTGCTCAATTCAAGATGGATACACAGACAAACATTTCTGCATGGAAAGATTTTATAGGAGACTGTTTGACCTTCTTGTCATTTTTAATGATGCAGCCCAACGACAAAATAGAGTTGCTTTACTGCTGTGTTAGATATGACAGTCTCATTGCAAGGATGAAATCCTGTGGGAAATCTGTTGATGTTACTGGGTGCAGGAGATTAGTTAGGGTGCATTTTCCCAAGCATGCAAGAATTAAGTGGTGTTCAAATAGATTTGCATTTTTTCTTAAGCATCTCTATAAGTTCAAAACACGAGTAAATGAAAATGAAGGGCTTGTCTAAAGTTATAATGTTCTATATTAGTACATTAGTAATTAGTATATTATGTGAGACTGTAGACCAGTAGAACAATTATATATTCACATGGAATATCATACAAAGAATTTTAAAAATACTGTAAAATGAATTAAATTGTAACTGTATGAGAACTTAAAGAAAAATAAATAGATGCAGCAGTCAAAAATAACATATGTGAATGTAACAAACTAATGGACTGAAAGAAGAGCACTAAAATTCAGTGGTTAAGAAGAAGTGGTTAAATGTTCTTGTGAGCATTTTTTATGTTTTGGCCAAATAGTGAAAGATGCAATAGAAAAATTTCTATCACAGGCAGTTGACAAATTAATATGCCTTTGATTTTTTGTTTAGAAAAAACAAGGTGCTTTAGTTAGAAATGTCAGATAAAACAAAATCATTGAGATATAGTCAGTATAACCGCTGAACTGAAAAATGGAGTCACAGAATCACAAAAATCGCACAATTTAGGTTTGAAGGGACCTCCAGTTATCTCGTCCAGTCTCCTACTTGAGGCAGGGACAGTGTCAAAGAAGGTTGCTCAGGGTCTTGTCCCATTGAACTTTGAAATATTCAAGATTCAGACAAATTTGTCAAAATTTGTCTGAACACATATTCACTGTGTTAAATCTTTCTAGGAAAACAGTTCCATTTTTTCACTCTCATTGTGAATTATTTTTTCCCTGTGCCCAGCAGAACTTTTCTTACAGCAGCTAGTGACTGTTGACTCTTGTCCTCTGAGTATTTTGTATGATATCTACATAAAACGAAGTGACAAATATTTGATCAGCAGTGCAGCCTGTTCCTACTTCCATTAAAACATTCCAGATAATTTTCCTTATTTTTTTCAGTTACAAATCTTTACCTTCTACTCTGTTTCTGTTTTCCTTGGATTTTGAAAACTTCATGATATGTGCTGGTTTTTTTTTTTGCAGGGTGAGGGGGCACTGGTAATGGGAACCAGATTTATTCAAATTAGGATTTTTGTTTTTCCCCAACATGATATCAACCTGTCCTATAGATCACAAATTTTACATCCTTGATTTATGTCTCTAGTATAGCTAGTCTCCAGAAGGAAGGCATTTGCTCACCAGTGAACCTACATTTCACTCGGTGCCTTTTCTTATGGGAAAGGAAAAAAAAAGAAAAAAAAAGGGATTGTTTTATGACTTATGTTCCAAATCACTGTGTCATCTGCAGTAAATAATCTGGCCCACCTGAGTACTATGAGAAGCATATTTCTGTAACCATTAGAATTTTTATTCAGAATGTGCTGCAGGTTTGATTACATGGTTGGCAATCTGTCTCTGCATGCGTGGCACAGATCAGGACAACAGCCTCCTCCATTATTTCCTAACCTTATGTCTCTGCTTTTTTTGTAATGCTGCTCTGTTCACTGCTAATGTGTCTTTTGATCTTCCCAGCACTGTCACAGTTGAGGTTGCCTTTCTTCCACACAAGTATTTGAAAACCTGTCAAAGAGCTGAGGTTTTCATTATATGCTTTTCATCATTACTCTGTCTCCACTGAACAAGTTTATTTCAAAGGCTTTGCAAAAAATGACAAGAAACATGACAATTTATTTCCTTGTCCTTTCATTAGATTAGAAATGCCACGAAATATTTAGAATCCATTTATTTTTATTAAAAGACATGATGCACTTTGCTTTTCCAATGGAAAGACAGTGAGAGAATGAGAAATATTAATTTAGGCTTTTATGGTGATTGAGGGGCTTTGAGTCTGAGGCATTTGAGTAGGAAATCTATATATTTGTAGTTCACAAATACAAATGTTTTAATTGCATTTTAGAGATGAATTGCTGTGAATAACACAACCAAGGATAAAAAACCCCACTTTTGATGCAGTAACTATAGTTAAGCACTTCTTTGTAGTCAGCCTTGGAAAATGCCATTTTCTTTTGCTCTGAATCACAATTTAACGTGGTATTTATTGTCAGGCTATTAAAGATGTTACTGCTATATAAGCCATAGTTTCTTTTTTCTTTTACTGTTATTGCATTTGGTACAGATCAAGAGATTTTTACTTAACGCTTCTCCTAACAATTAAACATGAATAAAACATGTAGGATAAACTGAGAAATACCATGCTTTGGAAGGTGCTATTCCATTAAAACATTTATCACACAAATTGTGATTTAAAAATTTTTCAAGCCATCCAAAAGCTAAATCAAATTGTAGAATTCTTAAAGATACCAAAAAGAAGTATTTTTTAATTCTGACAACATTAGCTGTTTTATAGTTACAAAGAATACTGTTACAAAAAGTTGAAGTATGTTTCGTGTGTATGCAAGTGAGCATGATTTTAAAGGATGAAATTTTGAGCCTGATTAAAGCAAATTCGGAGCTGTGCCATCTAATATTCCCTGATATTTTTAAAACTCTCTCTCAAAATTTCTAAAAGAGAAGACTAAGTAGGAGAAGCCAATGTGAGTTTTGGATTTTGGAGAGTATTTTTAGTGTCTTGGGAAGGAGGTTTGTAAATATTGTTTGTTAGGAAGACTGCTGCAAGTTAGCCTCCATATAATGTACAGCAAACCCCATTTCTCCTGAGCCTTCTGAATTACTTGTTGATACTTTGCATTCGCCTGATTCACCTGATTCACCTGTATCTTTTCAGATAATGGAAGTGTATGGATTTAACCCAGCTAAAGATCTGGGAATGTATATAAAGAATTTATAGCCTACTGGACCATTATGAGAATAAAGATGCTCCTTAAAGGACTAAAGTATAAGACAAATAAACACTAGTTGTATTTTTACCAAAAGGTATTCAACCTGAGGTTTAGAAAATTAACATGGATAAACTTCTGCTTAAAAAAAAATACCTTCAGTGTTAATTTACAACAGAAATATCAAGCAGTGAAGAAAGTTGAGGTAATAAAAACACTGAGAGAATGTCATTTTAACTCACAGTTAATTTGCACATTCTCATTAACCAGCATCTTGAAATAAGGCTCATTTAATTATTATGAGCTTCTAAGTACAGGTATAAAATACTGACCTTCTCTATAAAGGACATTGGTCATTTTTACTGGATTTCAAACACCTGTCTCTGGGGTAGCAATTTAAAACTTGAAGTGATTTCCTCTTTGACTTGCTTCTGATAGGTAGAAGAAAAGTGAGAGGGTGAAATGGAAGTCAGAGTGCACCAATACCTGGAATTATCCAATATCAGGATTTAATCAATACATTTCATATAAATATTTCCCGTTTTAGAAAAAAATTGTGTTAGTCTCCCACCTGAAGGGTTGATTGCATTTTTTCTTGGAGTTGTGCTCTAAAGTAGTATATAGTTAGTGCCAAAACATCAATAAAAGCAAATGAGTTTATTTGACATATAAAGTATCATGAATTTTGCAGGCACAAAGCAATTGTATGGGGTTCTTTCATATTTAGTACATGTCTGACATTTGTGCACTGACTTGTTTTGCATTAAAAAAAACATTATAAACAGCACTATTAGATGGCTGGTATTTTCCATATTTTATGGAGCCATTTGAAAAGTGAAACATAATGTAGCAAGTCTGAATATTTTATTATGATCTTATTCGGCTCTTCTTCCATATTTTGCAATCGTCCCTTTAATTTACTAAAGAAAATAGGAAAGCAGAATTATATTTGTTTAAGCAAGAGAGAAAAGAAAAGAGAAAAAGTAAAAAAGAAAAAAGAAAAGTTTAGGAGTCCAGATTGCATATTCATTGTGAGACTTTTCTTTGGTCATAGCAAATTAATTATAATTACGGAAATCCTGAAAAAACACTTCCAAAGGTATTGATATTTGGTTTTTACACACTATGGGTTTGGCTTTATTTCCCCATTGCTGTATTTAAAGAAAAAAACCATCATTGCTATTATTTTATAGTCCTTAATCTATTTGGAGATGCAATGCAATCCATTCTTTTTAAACGAGAACAGTTCATTGTGAACACACAATCTGTCTTATTTATTGCCCTAAATCATCCTGAATTAAATCAATTCATGTGATGAATTTGGCAGTACTGTTTACACAGTGCCTTCTTTTCTTTACTTACAAGTGTAAATCAGGAACAATTTCATCCAAATTGAAAGAGAAGGAGTAGAAAGTGTGCTCTTGATTTCAGATATATGTTTTACAGCAAGCAGAATGCAGGAGGAATGTATTCAGTATTACTCTTCTTAGTAACCCTCTGCAACTGTCAACTTTTTACTGACTGAAGAGAGACATAAAACTCCTGAAAAGACTATTAATTATGCTTCTCTAAGACTGAGCATTTGTAGAAATCACATCACTCTTCTTCAAGAAACATTTCAAGTGACAGAAAGCACAATCTGTTTGATGAAGACACAGCTTGATTGAAAGAGGTAGGAATTAGGGGAGAACAGGAAAATATTTATATAATGTATCAGTTTCTCATATGTCTGGAAGGTTCTAGATCATGGAATGAACGGTCTTTGGTTCATTCCAGAGTGAATTTTAAACATGAATCAGTGTAGTTGTTAAAATGCACTTGAATTAATTTATGTACGTGTTAGATTTAGAAAATCCCTCTCAGCTATGCTGAAACCTGCTTATAAGAACCACACTTTTTGTCCTTTTTGAGGATGCAGAAGGAACTCTGCAGCTGAACCAACCCCTTCAACAGGCCCTGAACAAGGCCAATTACCAAAAATGTGCAGTGATTTTTCAGGAGCTGGTGAGGTTGATTATGGCTCAGATACACCCTGTTCAGCAAAGTGCTGTGCTGGGACCATATGGCAGCTCTGGGTAAACTGACACAGCCTGGGATCCTGGAAGAAGGACCCCTTCTTTCTTTTCTTTTTTGCCAGCCAGGTCATAAATTCACAGAATGGCTGAACAGTGAATTTTAGTGAATTGTATTGAAAATAAACTAGATGAAAAATAATTTACTTATTTCAAGTAGGCAAAACAGATCTTGTTGCTAGAAACCTGCAATTTTAGAAGAAAAAATACTGAATAAAATTTTGTCTGTAGAGGAGCATCTGGATACAAGCATTAGAGAACAGTCTCTTTGGAGAAACACTTTAGCTGCCATTCCTACCTACATTTAAAATGCATGGGCAATCCTAATACCTCTGGGACTATTGGAGAAGAAAGGTTGTGCATTACAAATTGCAGAATTGAGCAACAAATACATGTAAAACTGTATCTGAATGAAAATAATTTAATATAGTAATATTTATATGATAGCAACACTAAAAATAAAATAAATATAATACAGTATTTCCACTTAACTATTTGTGTGTGTGCTTCTCTCTTAAAAGATTAGTTTATTTGCTTTCTCCGGGTGCTATATGCATTGTGTGAGTGTTATTCAGCTTCAATACATGTTCTCTTGCTCTTCCACCTGCTTGCATATCTGACATATGATTACAAAACAGAGTCTCCTGGCTTCAGAAAGATGAAATCCCAGTTACAAAACTCCTAGATAATTAGGGAGTACAATCAGAATGCAATCTTCTGCATTAGAGTATTCACTGATCTTGCACAATAATTGAAGCAAATGAGAAAAAAAGAAATTGCAGAAAAGCTTTTACTAATAAAAATGGAATTCTGATTACAACAGCTAGATGGACTTACTACATTAATTACTGAGCTTTAAAAAACGGTGCTTTATATTTTCTTTAAAAATATTATTTTAATTGACTAGGTTTTCACTTTATGAATATCACCAATTGTATTAGCGGAGAAAATAAGACAGGTTTTCAACCTCAGCTATTGAGTTTCAACACTGAACGTACAGTAAGAGCTGCTGTTAAACCTGCCATGAGGGAGAAATTAATGTATTTCTGCAATGTTAATAAGCTAGACTAGAACATTAAAATCAGACCTTGCTAAGTCATGAATAAAATTTCTCTTGTGTCCCTCCCATTTCCCTCAGATTTCAAGCTTTCACACTTATGCAAAGGAGTGAAACTTTTGTGCGTCTGCTCTTCTTGAAGAAACATTTAAACTGACAGAAACTATTATCAAAAATGCAGAGGCTCAGAACTTGGGCACAAGAGTTCCAAAGAATTTTGGTCCACTCTTGTGAATAACAGATAAGGTCTTCAAATAACAAAAAAAATTCAAATTACAAAAAAAAAAAAAAAAAAAGCTCTTCTCTGATTGTTATGGCTAAAGGAGCCCTTAAAGTGAATGAATGTAAATTTCATTTTTTTGAGTAATGTCCCAAATTGCTTCATCTTTACAGTATTATGATATATCTGATGAGGGCAACTACTTTTTCTTCTTGTGAAGCTTGTTGCAAAAAATTCATGTTGGGAATACAATGATAGCATAATGAACAGCTCAGGAAATCTTTTACACAGGAACATAAATAAAAAAGAAAAAGTGAATGCAGTTCCTTACTTTCTACTAAAAAGGCTGAGATTTCCCAGCAAAACCTCCCTGAGTCAAGAGAAGTTCATCCATCTCCACCTTTTTCACTCTGTATTACACTTGCATGCCTTATCACAGATAATTTTACTGATTGTTGCTGCACAGTCTTGGGAAGTTCTGCTGCCTTTTGGCTGCTCTAAAGCACAGCAGGTGCTGTCACCAGGATCACTCATATCCAACCTCTCATCACCCCCCTCTAGACCCTATATACAAAAATGATTTTTTTAAATAATAACATTTCAAATATGGACATTTTAGAGTTATAAGGTGAAGAGCAGTGAATATATTTTGTGTTAATAGATCTTTTTATTTTGAGGAAGAGATACGTGTGGAAGGAAAGAGAGATGCTTGTAAGAAAGATGCAGAAAGACTTTTTTCCCAAGACCTGTGCTAACAGGAAAAGGGACAACCATCTGCAACTACGAAGGAGTAGATTTAGATTGAATGTTAGGAAGGAATTTTACTGTGAGGGTGGTGAGACATTGGGCTGGGTTGCCCAGAGAGGCTGTAGATTGGTCAGTGGAATCTGATCCATTGGAAAATGTCCCTGCCCATGGCAGAGGGGTTGGAAATAGATGACCTCTAACAGTCCCTACCAACCCAAGCCATTCTGTGGTTCTGTGATACTGAACAAGAAGTCAATAAGGAGTTAAGTCACTTTTAGCAGTGGTTAAAAGATCTCCTAAGAAGGGAAAACTGAACTGCAAATATATATTTTCCTACGCATATTTATTTTTCATCAATGCATCAAGAGCATCTGTATTCTTATTCTGATTTATCTTCAGGATTAAAACAAAATTAGGTTTCTGGGTTTTGACTAGTAGCCTGATATTCTACAAGTCCTATTAGCTGTGATGCTTACACTACCATTATACTTTAAAAATAAAGGGTTTCCTTTTTTCCCTTTCTGCACAGATTAGCAAATAGTGTATTTTTCTAAGTAAAATTTTTTACTATCTCATCTTCCTACATGATCAACACATTTTTTAATCCAAATTTTTATGAAATGGATAGGATTTCAAACAAAACATCCTTTAAGCAAACTAAATTATCTGTAGTATAAGCCCTTTGTGTCTCACTCCTTGCGCAAATGCCTGAAAGCCAACAAGTTCGGCTACTAGGAAAGTGCAAGTGGAATTGTAGAAAATTGACAGATTCACTTTCAAAAAGAAAAAAAAAAACTGGTTGAAAGCCTTATCGGTGCAGCTGTCAAACCAAGGTCTATTCAGCAATGTTTTATATCCATTTTTTCTTTAAATTGGATTGGTGTCTGTTTTCTCTTTACCATCATCATTCAGTAATCTCAGGACTGGGAGGCCCCATGATCAAAGCTGTTGAATTGCAACACAACACAGATTAAGATCTTATAAAATAAACTCCTGCAACTATTTTACTAATTAAAATAGAGCTGGGGAAGTTGTTAATGCACTGGTCTGTGACCATCCACACTGTTTATTTGTTAGCCTGTTTCCCAGCATGGTCTTGATTCCTGTCAAATACCAATTTCTCGGACAGTGCCCAGACACTGTTAAGGGAAAACAAGAAACAGGAAAATTTGCTGCAGCCATCTCTTTTTGCAGGCAAAGAGAATTCGGGCTTATGGATGTGTGTACCCTGCATCCTTTTGCTGGCTCTATCCTCAAAGGTAGTGGCTGTGAAACACTGTGAAATGGCGTGTCGAAATATCAAAATTCAGGCAGAAATCAAGTGACAAAGTAACTTAAAACTGTTGTCTCTTTAGACAGGACTCCTATCATTCCACCACCTTTGCCTTCTCTGATGTAATTCCTCTAGATTCTTTCTTGTGGAAGCACACTAAGAAATGCGGCAGGGTTAGGTGAGCAATAATGGTGGATATTGTCACCCTTTGTTAACTTAGTAGTTTTTCTGGAACTTACATTGCCTTAGAAACATGTTGAACTCTTGAAAGTGTTGAAGACTAGGAAGATACCTTGGATTTATGTGTATGTTTTCCTTCTGTATATAGAGAAATAAAAAAAAGTATGGATTTATTTTTCCCCATAATTCAGTGGAATGTACAATTTCACCCCACTGACAATTTAAAGCATTATGCACTGAGTAACATGATTAATGTGGTCAGGAAAAATTCAGCATTTTGCAATTTTTGTCATTATTATTTCCAGTCATGAGTCCACACTAGCATTTGTCTTTATTATTTTTCTGATATATTGGATTAGCCTGGGAACAGAAGTCTTTGAAAAGGAGAGATCTCTTGAGTATTGAAAGTATTGCATCAATCTGCTTACTCCAAGAACTATAATTTCACGGCCTTGAGAATATAAAACTGCTGTATCAGGAAAGTTTGTTCTTAATAATAATAATCATCATAGTAATCATAATCATAATAATGCTGCCAGGGACTTCTAGGTTTGCCAGCATTTTTGCATTCTACTGCAGGGGTGTAGAGAACTTTGAAGAAGAATTTATTTAAGAAAAATCTCGTAACATTTTCTCAGACTGGAAAATAGAAACTTTTAGATTGTGTTAAATAAGGCAGCAAACCCACTTTTTGAGCTCAATTTTCATTACACCCTATTTAAAAAATGAATAATTTCAGTGGATTTGCACTGAGAGAAAGACATGACTGTGTGTTTAGACTCAGGCAACCTGCCTTAATTTGCTGTCTTGTCTGGCAACTTGCATTCTGATTATTTTGAATCAATTTACTTGAAAACACATAGATGAGAAATTAATTTCTTGAGCACTGTTTACTAAAGCCACCATGAATGAAAGCTGCTGACAAAGTTAACTTCTCTCACCAGATATAAAACAAAATGAAGAGTTGGTGCAAGCACTTCTGGGTATCATCTACACTGACTAATGCATATTCATTTTTTCCAGATAACCTCCCTTATCCATCCCCTGAAATTCTGTCTAAACCCACCTTATGCAATTTTACGCAATTTTATGGTCTGTTGCTGGAGTGTACTAGCAACTGTTTGGAACATTCTATTTGTGACTGCTTTTCTTGGAGTTTCCCTCAGTGCATGTAGAGATGTTTACTGGTGTGCTGAATTTTGATTTAAAAATTGCAGGCCTATGTGAAGATGTATTTGAGCTAGCATGGAGTTGAATTAGCAGTGAAATATCTTAATGGAGAATGTTAGATTGAAATTTCAGTTTTATTTATTGGAAAGCATCTACTGAATGCTGTACCAGGCAATCTCCAGAGTAAGAATATTTGCTTCACAGTCACAATTTTGCAAAAAAATTCAGGTGATGATAATTTTGCTCCTGGCACACTTCAGTTTTGTTATTTCTTTCATTGCATTTCACCATTGAACAATTTCAGAAGGTAAGACTTAAAAAAATCACTACAAAACTGGCTTTTTTTCATGTATTCCTTCCCTTCAATAGTCAATCAGGATAAAGAAGAATGTAGTCTTTAAAATGTTCTCTTCTTTTTAATTATATTATATATCCTTAACAATACATTTTCCAGTTAGTGTTCACTTGTAGTACAGTCACAGCTTTTCATAATGGGTATCTGGGAAGCAGCTTTTAGTCAAGGTACTGTCACTCTCTAGATCTCACAAGTGCATTTACATCTAATTAATGGGATTAATTAAATCAGATCCTTACAGGAACTTCCACTATTGTTTGCCACAAACAACTGAACAGACAACAAAACTGACTGTATGAAATGTTGTTTGTGCCTTCCCCTTTCACAGGAAGATAAAGAATTCAGACTGGTCTGAGATAGCTCCTGGCTCTTCCCAAGATGGAGCCCATAAAGTAAACTAAAGTATATTTAATATTTTGCTGGAATTTGCATAATTGCTTTGGATTCGCCTCAGAGAATAGGTCGGAAAAATAATTCAGCCCTGTCATCCACAGGCAGGTATCACAGGTTTATTAATCCTTCCCTTCTGTGGTGGGAACAGGGCAAGAGAAGGGTAGGTACAGCCACTCTCCATCTAGCTTTAATGCTCACACCAAAGACTGCCTTTTCTTGTGGATCAGAGGGAAATCATATACAATGCTTCAGGTGCCAGATACTCTCTAAGCTTAGTCTTAGTCATCTGTTCAAAGTTTGGTTAAAATGGAGGGGGAAAGAAGGAGGAACCCAATGCCCTTGACAAAAGCAGCCTTGCTTCCCTTTAGCTGTGTCTAGACTGTTTTGCAGGTGGTCTTTTAGGCAGTACTGGCCTATTGTAGCCCTTGCTTCTGACGGCAGGATGTTAAGTCGTTGGATTGGTAGAGTCTTTCTTGTCATTAGCTTCACCCATCTCTTTATTCCCAATTTCACAATAACATAAAAGCAACAGTGACAGCTGTCCTGGGGAGAGAAGTTTCTCCCTACAATTCTCCTACTTAGTTGTAGTCCCTCCTAACAACTTGTTGCTCTACTGCTTGTGCTCACCAGGATGGGGGAAGAGCCCTGGGAGACACAGAGAGACACTGTCTGCAGAAGGCTCCAAGCTTGCCTCATGACAGGTTTGGGGTTCATTCTCATTGTCCGAATGCCTGTGCCTCTCCTGAATTCAAAAGCATCAAGATTAAGGGTATTTTACAGAATTATGTATTAGGGTACCCCAGGTCCTCTACCTTCAGTGTACTATTGAACTTGGACTGGAGTTCCTTTAAAAACCCCCACACTATTGTATTTACAAGGCATGGCTTTGACCTATGAATTTTAGTTTTACCAGGGAAGTAAAGAAACTTACAATAGGTGGTGTCTACCTTCTTTTTTTTTTTTTATTAATTTTTCATGAAATCCAGAAAGAGGAGGTAGAGTTGTTAATGTTTCTAATTTTACTGTCAGACACCTATTCCTGAAGTCTGTCTCGCTCACAAAAAGCCAAACCCGAACAAGAAACCTTACTTTTGATTCAATAGTAAGTTTAAGATATAATTATGTAAACTAATCTTTTTAAATGACACTTTGTTAAATTAAACTGTTTAGGAGTGAAATTTAATTAAATCCTACTGCTTGAAGAACTGAATAATATTAGAACTGAAGAGTTACATGATTTCAGAATTTATGTGAATCTTCTTAGCAATGGATCATATTTTGATGTGTACCTTAGCTTTAGTTCTTTTTATCTAGTTAGCAAATTAAACCACTGACAAAAATAGTCAGAACTATATAGTGTGTGTTTACCAGCCTTCATGAGTCTACATATAGTTAGGAGATTTTGACTTTCATCAAAAGTCTGACAAACACAATTGCAAGGGAAACATGGATAACAGAAAAGGATGACATGACTAACTAGACAACTGGAGCACATCTAAGAATTTATTTCTTATCAAAGTGTTGTGCCACATTTGGGAAAGAAATGTGTTTCAGAATATTTAATTCATCTTTTCCCATTAAAACATGGACCTAGACAGCAGGGCAGCATATTTTACACCTGCAGTAATTGCTTCATTGTGAAGTGCCAAAGCAGTGGAAATGATAAACTTTTTGTGGAATGAAACGATCTAGCAGACTGATTCTCTGCAGAGGCATATTCTGTAAATTGAAATGTTCACTGATAGCAGATTTATGCTTGAAGTCAGCAGGTTTTTCAAAGGGCTTGTGTTGTATCATTCTTGGGTGGATTAGAAATGGTCATCTTGGTTTTCTTTATAGTTTGATATGTAGGTCTGTAAATAAGAAAGGTAAGTTGAGCAAACCTCCATTTGTGGAAATTACCTGGGGAGGTTTCTGCAAGTTACTGATACCTCACAATGTCCTTTTGAGATAGTGGGAACTGAGATTTATAATGATTTTGGTGATTCACATAGAAAGTAACATAGCTTCTATAATGAATATATTTTTTTAATATGTCAAATATATTTGACTTTATAGACACAGCATAGTAGTGCACTTACCTAAAGTGAGTAAAAGTCCTGATCTTATTCTTGTTCCTGAAGGATTTCTTCAGCTAAGTGCTTATCACTTGGGATGCTGGATATGTTTTGATGCATTAGAAGTTTTATTTCTGGTTATCTTTATATGCCTACATTATCTGATTGTCTCAACCAGCAGAAAATAATAGTTTCACTGCAGTAATGTGAATGTAAATTTCAATGAAGACAAGGATAAAAATGAGCATTGGAAATATTGAGAAGCCTTTTCACTGACACTCCCAATGATCCTAAGTACTCTGACTTGTGATTTAAACAGCATTGTGTAAAGGGTACTTGTTCACTTCTGGAAGGTGAGTGCAGTTCATGAGGTCTTATAGAAGCAGACTTTCAATCAGACCACCTATTACTTGCACATTTTTTCAAGCATTTCCTCTAAGTGGTTTTAAGGAAAGAGGCTCGTTGTTGTGTCCTGGTGAGGATTTGTTCCGGGTATTCACCTAAGCATGTCATTATACCAAATACAGTGCAAAGGAGAATTGACTCTTATTTATGTCCATTTGTCCAATGGAATAAGTATCTAGAGAGCCTAATGCCAATTGTCTGGAAATAGACTAGGTAGGAGAAAATGAGATCCAGGCTCCCTTTGTATGAACTTCTACGTATATATAGAAAAAGCAGGTGGGTATGTTACACTTCAGGCAAGCCCAGTTCTACTTGGTTGATTCTATCAAGAGGTCTAATTACATAAATAAGGAACTGGCAAAAGAACTTGTTACAGTGCATTTCAAAGGCCTCCTTTGCTCATGACTTTGCTTTGTTGTCAAATGAAATAACAGTGTACTAAATCCAATTTAGCAGAGCTGTCACCAACTTGTAAAGCTCTCATTGCACAGGAGTAAGAGTCAGGGTGCAGTTCCTTTTTCACTTCCAACTTAATCATCAGCGCAGTCCATTAAGAATCCATGGGTTGAGTTACTGTGTCTCAGTTTCCTTCATCAATTTGGATGTATGGAACACATGAGATAGATTCAGTTTTACTAACAGGATATGTAAACCTAGGTTGACAAAGTGCTATTTGGATCAGGTACCTGTGGCCTCCTTTCCTTTCCAGCTCCTCTCCAGTAATTCTGAAATAGTCATGATGGTCAGAAGAGCAGGCCTCATTTATGAGAGCCGCACATCTTCCAATGCCCTGAGAAAAATTGCAACTTTTAGTTGGAAAGACCTAAAATCATGACACAAAAGAAATCAGGGATGCTGTCAGAGGAAGAGATCCTTCTGCCAGCATTAAGCTGCATAGGGGAATACACCCCAATAGTCCTTGGAAGTGAGCTGTACCTCACAGGACAGAGAAAAACCAAAACTCTGGTATTTCTGTGTCCATCTGACCTGTGGGGAAACTCTTCACCTCAAACCTAGCATGTGTAATCAGGATACAGCAGCCAGCATGCAAGATGCTTTAATTTCATAGCCTATAAAATATTTTAGTGTTAGTTACTGATATTTGTAAATTTTACATCTACTTAAAATGCTTGAGAAGTAACTTGTAATAGTCCTTCTCTGAACTCATTTTGAAAGTTGATACTTTATTTGATATAAGGAATACTTAGTCTCTAGACTAAGTGAACGTTTCAATTTACAACCAGTGTTTGTTTATTTTACTCACTCAACACTTCCTTCATTAATAAGTTTAAGACCTCCACTAAAACAAATCAGTTCTTTCTCTACATCTACACTTCACTAGTTACTAAAAAGAAAGATTTCATAATCTTCACAGTGTTTGAGTAAAAAGTAGCTTAAACTATTAATATTGGCATCCTAATGTATTGTAAGAATGTAGATTATTAGGATGCTTTCATGAATCTTTATGAATGTTTTTCAAGTAGTCCTCCCAGACTGAAAAATAGCAAGAAAAATTGCTAGGACATAATTTTTGATCAGTTGCAGTTTTCATTTATTAATTCTTAAGGAATTAACCTTTGGGGTTTTGAAACAAACACAGAGGCTCTTTCTTGTGGTTTGAGACACCCTGAATTATTTATATTGATCCTGCATTAGTATAGCTGAATGTTTCTAGTTCTTACTATCTTCATTTTCCAAACACTTCCATCTAACAGAAGGAATTTTTGAGGGATGGTGCATATCAGCATGATACGGAGCAGTACCATGAAAAGGTTACTGAGCTAGCTTGGATACTGGAAATATATTTGCATTATCATAGCTTCTCACTTGAGCACATAGCTCAACTTAAAAGTAGTCTGTAAACAGTGTGGGCTTTTTCAGTCCTACTGCTTTCTTCACTGTTTGCCTCAGAGCATGTGTATTTCCTCAAGCCTTGTGTTGGGTCTAGACAACTGCAGGCAAATGGAGTTGCTCAGTCATTCTATTCTGAGTCATTGTCTCCTATTTGGCAACTAGACTGCAGCCTCTCTAAAATATATTGCCCAGGTGCCACTGTTGTTGGGTTTTTTCATCCTTTAGACAGAGCCTGCAGATGTTATCAAATGAAACACAGCAGCAAAAAGATGTCTCAGCTAGCATTTGTGAGGCTTAGTTATTCCAGTTAAGATTTGGGGCATGACCTTTCTGGTGTTTTGTAAAATGTATTTGTGCAATGCTGAGAAATTTGAAAGTTGTGTCTCACAGTAAGGAATGAGGCTGCCCAGCGATGAGCAGGTCTGAGCCCACTGTCTGTCATATGGCACCAGTGTTTCTAACTGCAAATGACTGCTGCTGACATGTGAAAATATGCAGCTGACAAATGCATGCCTCTTTCAGGTGGTGATGGCAGATAAGGCTAGTAGTATATGCTGGAGTGTGACTGAAATTGAGGTAAAAGCAACCAGCTAAATAAAGCCTTTATACTTTTATTAAAATACTTTATTAAAATACTTTTATTAAAATGTTCTAAATATCTATTTATTACTGTTAAAAAAATGATGCTGCACTCTCCTTTAATTGTATGCATTCTATTAGAAAAACACATTTTGTGTAAGTTATAAATGAGCTAAACTTTAAAGCCAGGATGACATTTTGTATCTACGTATCTATACATTTTTAAGTATAGTGTTCCTATATATTTATAGACATATGCATTATAGATAAAAGATCACTTCTGAAAAAACAGTATAAAGTACATTCAAACACTTGAATCTTTATGCAAGGTTTGCTTAAGACATTCCAATCCCAAGTCTTGTTTTTTATCTCACTGTAGTTTGGAAATTTCTGTATCAAAGAAATTTAAAAATGATAAATACTCACTGTGGTGAAATGGCTAAGAATAACAGCCTGGGTCTGATACTGTGAGATTCTGAAAATGTCTGCAGCACTAAAAGGATGGTGTTCTCTGCGGCAGAGGCCACTGAGAGTCTCCAGGACTTCATTATGCTGCTTGTTTTGTATCTGAATGCTGAGCTTTGTGCTCAGCCACTTCCACTCTGAGGTGATTTTTCACTGGAAACATGCAGACCACTTGGGATCACTGAAGTGGTTTGCTACTGTAGGGCAGTTGTGTGCATAAAGGTTGATGATCTTTGCCTCTACATACAAACAGCAGCAATATCAGTATCAGTTCTTCCAAAGCCTGTCTCTTTTCAGAAGGTGGTAAAACTGTTTGACTTCTCACCATTTTCAAACAGAGGTATATATGCTATCAGCTGGGGGATTGTGCTGGAGTTCAGGGTATAGTTATGTGTCAGCTGTTTCCAAGGGGTCACCCCATGCTGTAGCCATCTGTGAGGACGCCCAGGAAAGGCATTTGAAAGTACGAATGAAGAAGGATACAGCCTCGATGAGTCTGAAAGTGGCGTACAACCCTTTTGAGTGCTGCAAGTATCAGTCTCATGAGAACACTCTGATTTAGCTGATTAAGGCAATTTGTATTCCTGATGTTGGCTGCTCCTCAAGCTGGGTTGAAAAGGGCAGAAAAAGGCTTTACTTTGAAATGCCCACCTGGCTGTGCTAGAATTTCCAGAGCAACCCAGAGCTATCATTAGCAGTACAGGTTAATGCCTGGGGGAGTAAAGGCAAAGAGTGTTTTGAGCTACTTTGAGCAGACCTTTGTCTGTCCTTAAAACAGAAGTGAAGCACATATGATTTAAAATACAATTTAGTTTTTCAAATGAAGTCAAATAAGATAGACTTCCCCCCTGTAAATACTATGGTAGAAGATACACTCCTCTTTTAATTAAATAGAAGTAAATTTCAATGAAGGCAAGGATAAAAATGGTCAAGTATAATCTATATTATGTAATAATAATATCTAAAATGGTAGGTTAAAGTAGAATTAAAAATGCAAGGGCCAGCAATCAGTAAATATAAGGTAGTACATTTTAAAAGATCTTTGAAAACAACAAATATTTTCTGAAGAAAGATCTGAGTTCATTTTAGCTGAGCCTTCTTAAAAAGAAAATAGAATTTAAAAAATAATGGGTTGAAACATTATGCTCAAAGAGCTGTCTAGTTACAAGTTTCAGCAGTGGGAACAGCCTGGAGAGCCAAAAACAGCCACCCCTCATTAGCTTTTCCCTCACTGCACTTAGTCTACCAATGTTAGCATTTTAATGCGGCTTCATCAGTGAGAATCTAAAAATAAGATCTTAAAGGGAAATAATTCAGGAAACACTACCAGCCCATTTGCAACAGTGGGGTTTTTCCTATGTTTTTGTGATGGCGTTTTTTTAATTCAGAATTGCTTTCTGAATACTGTAAAACTTTCTTTAGGTTTGATTTTGTTTTAAATATGCTCAGTAGTCGTCTTGCTACACATATATATGTAGCAGAAATAGTTTATATTTCAAGTAGTAGCTCCTTTCAATAAAGAACAAAGGCTTTTCAGATGAAATAGGCTACCGAAAAATTTAGAACAGCAGCCTGCATCTTAAACAGTGTATTTTATGCACTGAAAAGAGAAAGCTCCTGTAGGTAGTATAGAGTGTTTTCATTTTATTTCAGTTTTACTATCCTGAGAAACTTTTAGAGACATGGACACGACATTAGACATCAGAATGCCCTGGCATTTGGGAAGAAGATCACCTTATTTTTTACCTTTCTTTTACAGTCCTTCCCTAATGTCATATTTTTTACTGGTGGCATGGGAAATAACAAGGCTACATGGCCTTTGGTTTGACTTTGTGCAGGTGTTCTTACATATGCAAAAATTTTTTTTCTAACTCAGAACACACATTACTAATATTTTTCCTCCTAATGCATTCATAATTCATTTAATTCTTTATGTAATCCATATAGGATCTAGCTTGAATTTTTTTAATTAAAATTTTTCTTATTCTTTTTGTTGAAAGTGGTTTTATCTAAAAATTGTTAAGTTTAAATGTTAATGATCTGTTTCTTCATAGAAAAAATGCCTTTTATATGTTTTTTATAGAAGTCAGCTGTTGACGGGACAAAATTAAGATTGTCATCTTCTAGGTAATTACAAACTAGAAACTATATGATATTAAGTGTTTTATTTTGAAAAGCTATTAGTTTGATCATTAGCAATTTAAAAACCATATGAGTACTATGGAGGCTGTCCTCTGACCAACATTATTACTTCAGACACCCATTTTTATGAAAAATGCATAATTTCAGGAAATTCAATACTCCTCTGAAAGTACGTTATCAATTGACATTTTGTTGAACAGCAAGTTACACATTCAGACGCATTTCTCTTTTTGAAAAGGTACATGTTTACTAAGAGGGGGAAAATTCCTGGAGGGTGGTCTGTTTTTTCCTTTTTTAATTTTTGTGTTTTTCTTTTTAAATTAAACTAGAAATCCTGGAAGATAGCTCTAAAAAATTCGCACTGTCTTTGAAATGTTATTGCACCAAGAAAGGCTTTAAAATTTATCCCTTGATGCTGAAGTCATACTGGCAACTGTTATACCGTTTTTATGTTATGCCTCTTTTATAGCCTGGTCCCTGTTTCTTGTACTTTGATGTTGCATTGCTCTTCTACCACAACAAGGTACTTATTGTTATGGAGAAGCATTGTGCTCAAAACAGGATATTTTAAAGGCTTTTGATGGAAAAATGAGGATTTCTTATTGCTTTCTCTTACTTTAATTTTTACTATAGTTTTCTGTAGCCTCTTGCTTTCATTTTCCCTGGATTTTTTGTCTTGTGCAATTCATATGTGTAAATATCTGCAAGAGAGAGGGCCAAAGGAATGGCTGGCAGACTTCTTCGGTGATGTCCAACATCTGCAGCATTTGGAGAGGAAAAAAGCATCTCCCTGGAACTGCTGTAATGCAGACCAAGACTGAAGCTACAGATTGGCTCTGAGAGATGGCTTGCCTGGCTAATCCAGGCTTTGCTCTACTCACAGACTTGTTTTGAGACATTTTCATCCTCATTGACTTTCCCATCTGTGTGCAGCTGGGTTCTTCTCTCTCATCATTTTCATGAAAATGTAAACAAGACTCCTAAAAAGCTTAGTGAGAAGATGTGGACTCAGTTCCTTTTAGGGTACTGATGATAACCAAGTATGTATCTCCAGCTCTTTCTGTAGGAGAGCTAAGAGGGACTGAAATACTCTGGCAAGCAGTGGCTCTGATGTGTTTTATATGCTCTGTGTTACACAATGCTGATAACACTCTCTTCTGTGAGAAGAGTTGACCTTGTTTTTTAATGCCAATAGAAGTCAGTGCTAATCAGAAAGCCAGCAGGTTTGATATCTTGCATGACAATAGAATATTAAAATAGCTGTTCAACCACTTTCTTCCCTTTTTTTCCCCCTTACGGTCAGAATAGTTATTATGATAAATTCAGAGAGAGTTTTCACACTGACATTTAATTAAAATGAAATTACCTACCATTGTTATGGACTACACAGAAGCTATTATTTATGTTTATATTATTCTAATACCTTATTAGACTAGGTTTGCATTTGCATCAGTATGTTAGCATGACTTGAATTATTTCTTTCTGTACTCCTTAAGTAGCAGCAAGAGCAAGCTGCAATGTTCAATGTTACAGAAAAAGATAATTCAGTCTTCTTGGAAAAGTCAGGGGCATTGTTCAAGCAGAGGTTTCTTTTTTCCACTCTTCTCCATTTATATTTTGGTCTGTTCACTATGGCTGCTCATCACAGAAGCCAGCAGGATGGCTGAAGGACTATTGTTGATAGAATTTTTTTCATGCTAGCTGGTTGGATTAATTCCCTGTGCATTAGAGGAAAAGATTGTCTTTTAATGCAGCAAGACTTTTGTGTATTAATAGTTTTACTCTATACACTATTAAAATATAGCATAATACCATAAGATCACTTAGAAGCAGCATTTGTCAAATGTACTATACTCTTTTTCCTGAAGTAACAGAAATAACTAAAGAGGGAGGTGGTGAAGGGGTTATGTCTATGATCATCATGAATTTTTCAAAGAGCAAAATAATCTGATAGGCTTTTTAATTCCACACAGAGTAAGTTTAGAGGTATGGGTAAGAGTGATGTTTGTGTCAGCTGTTCCACTTCCAAAACAGCTGCTTCACAATGTCCTGCCACTTCCCACCTGGACCCCTCTGGTAACTGGGGAACTCCCACTGTTCCTGATCCTTTCACTCCATTTCCAAGAATTCCAGTGAAGCTATTTGCAGATCATTGTGACTGTTTAATAAGGGCTCATGCTTTCAAGGAGAGAAACTACAGTGAGTTTCCTACCCCTAGAAACCTCCTGCTCCAGCTAATTTCTAATTTTCCTTGGACCCCTATGTTAATGCAATGTCTTTTGACCATGTGCTATGGGTATTAGCCTTGGGACTATCAGGGAGCAGCACTGATGGGCACTGCTCCATAAAGGAAGGAGAACTGGGAGCCAACTGTGACACCAAGGCAAGCAAGGACAGTGATCCAAGGTTAAGGGGCAATCCCACAAACAGAGCAAGCGACGGCAGTCAGCTTCAGCCAAAGGCCCAGACTGACTGACAAATCTGTAACTTCTGATGTAAGACTGGGATCAAACCATGAAGCAAAGTCAAGACAAGATTAATGACTTTTCCTCCCCTAATTTATGGATAAATAACTGCTTTATATTTTAGAGATGGAGTGTCCATTTGTTAGCCAAATTCTGCAGGCAGTTGGACAGAGAGTGGGAGGAGGGAACAGCATATGCCTGCAGCTCTGGGCTTGAGGGCAGGGGCTATACAGGCAGCCACTGGGAGGCATTTTCAGAGAGAGGAGTAAGAATTATTTCTGCTTCAGCAGGAGACTGTCAATAGAAGGTACATTTTTTCAAAGCTTTAGTTTATATGTGGCAGCAAAGATGGCTCTGCTCAGGACAGGGTACCAACAATGTTTTTCTCTCTCAGCATTGCCTCAGACCAATTTGGATGAAATCCTGCAGGCTACAGCAGTCAAATCCTGCATGGCTCTGTAGTGAGTTACAGCACATATACACTTAAATCACTGTCATAAGAGTATATTTGGAGTTTAATTGGGGATGACATGAATGTAGATGAGCTGTCACATTGGCTGGAGTGTTTTTTACTGTTGAGAAGCTCAACATAAAAAAAGAAAAAGAAAATTAATGATAAACTACATATGAACTAATTCATGCGCTAAACCTGCCCATCAGGTTGAAGAAGGAAAGTTTTTCTAAAAAGAAAAGCTTTGGGTTATGGAGGGAAAAGTATTAGCCTAGAATATATAAATGAAGGATGAGAGATATATAGGCAAATCTTCCAATTTTTATGGAAGCCACAGCTAGAGTTGCTTTGGCTTTAAACGTCAAATACAAGCACAGATGAATTGGCAATTATATGCTTTAACTGCAAGCACAGAAAAGACAAACAAGTAAGAGCATTTGATCGGCATATTCTTGGTAATAATGCATTAAGATAAAGTGTAGAACACTGAAGCTTAACATTGCTTACTGCTCAAATGCTTACCCAAACCTAGACAACCATTTAGTAAGTGATACGTTTAAAAAGCCAAAATACATAGCCGAAATATGATTTAAAAGTTTCCATATGCAAATAAAAAGCTCTTTCCTGTTATGTTTTCCTCCACAGAGTTGTATATTAGAATTTGGTAGTATACTTGTGTGTAGCTTTATTTTTCTTAAATTTGCAACTGTGGTATTTGCAGGGTAAGTAGCACTACCTAGGTTCATTAATGCAGCATTTATATTCTGCAACTCTTCATGTAAATACTGTGTGTCAAGACAGCATTATGAATATTTCACATGCTTTTGAAATAGTTGTGAGGCATTTTTCCTCAGGAGGGAGACCTTTATTGTTAATATGCTGCTTATCTAAAATGATTGCTCAAAAACATTTCAATTGTATTTTTCTTCCTTTGACAAGCTTGCTTCTATTGCAATATTCTTTAATTATAAGATTTTTTTAAATTACAATATGATGTCATCTTAATCTTACTTATTTGATTGTTGTACCCTCTGAATTAGGAACCCTTGAAGACAAACAGAAAGCTCTTTCTGCTCCAGAGTATTGCTGGACATGCACAGCTCGCACCAATGGAGAGAATTGCTGATATTATAGCAGCTTTAGCAGCCTCTAATTTTGGACCAATGTGCAGTTCAAACATTTAACATTCATTTTATTTCTGGGGAACTTTAGACAGGTATTCCCTATTTCAAATGTAAAGATATCTATAAAACTTGTAGTGATAGATCTCAAACTTTGAAATACACCATGGAGGTACTTCAAGGTAATTTCATTGACTGAAGTTACCCAGGGCATTTGAAATCTCACCTGAGGGAAATGGTTTCCCCAGTGTTGTTCCTGTACTCACATTCAGCTCAGCTGGAGGCTGGAGTCTGGTTGCCAGGAGGTAAATCCTCAATTTTGCTGTGCCAATGTAACAGTTGAATTTCAGTCAATACTTTTAACTTTGTCTAGAAATTGTCTCTGTTAAATAATTGGTTTTCTTTTGAGTGTTCATTCTGCCTTGAGGAGTTTTTTCTGGTTCAGTCTGCAAGGCCTGTACTGTCCCCTGTGTATAAAAACCCCAAACCCTACCTTAGTATACTGTGGGCATGCCATAGACCTGAGAAGTGTGCAACCTTTCCTATTATACTGCACATTGAAGGGACTGTTAATATCAGAATCAAATATTTAATTGACAGGCACAGATACCGTTCCTCTAATGCTAACATATGTTAATTTAGGGGTTAGGTAAACAAGCACAAACGGAGTTGCTGCCTATTACTGTTTGGACAGTCCATTGGTCAACTCTTCAGCACTTTGCCTTCATTTCAAAGAATGCCTTAGATGAACTCATATATTATTAAGTAAATTATATTATTAAATAAGTAGCCAGAAGACTCAGGAGTACAAGACACTAACCAGTTAAAAATACTATATTGAGGAAGTAAGGAAGGGAGATCTTTTTCTTATAGTAAAATATATTTTTCAAAATGAACTGGACAAGGACCTGTGCTTTGGTATTGTTGATTCTTGAGAAAGAGACCTAATTTGTTTCAGTAGTTTTAAGTAATTTAGGTCTTTGTTGGAGTCTAAATATTTCATGGAAGAAATTTAGACAAAATGATGCTCATATTGAACATTATTGTATTTTAGTCCTCAAAAAAAAATCTGTAACTGGAAATGGTGTTTGCACCATTTTTGAGAATATTTCAGTTGTCTCTTAGTAGAAATTATTTCAAAAGAGTAATCAGAAGGCTCGCTAAGAAAAAGGAAACAAAATGGAACTTAAACAAACATTTGTTTCCAACATTTGGAAACAAAATGTAACTTAAAAAAAAAGAAACTATTCTACAGATGTCTACCTTTCACTCTTCATGTCTCAAATGTCTGTTCTGTTTAATTCCCTTGTAATTAATTCTTCAGCATATGGGCAATAGCTTTTATTTACCTACACAAAAGTAAGGGAGAAGCATGATATTTTTCACAAGGGAAAAGTAAGAAAGTACTTCTTTGGAAGAAATAGCCACACTCTAAAACTTGTCATGTTTTAATTTTCCAAGAAGTGATTGCTGGAGAGTTCAGAAGGAAGAAGGTATTTCTGTGTGCTAATGGTAGGGCACCATTCCAGCATTGATGGAGTGAAAGCTTTGACTCCATATTGTGTCTCTTGGTGGTGCAGAAAAACCTGTCCAGATGAGCTCTAGCTGCACTCATGAAGCAGTCCAGTGAGGATTCCCCTGGGTCAGTATGGGGCCTGTGGATAATGTTAATGTGTCCCATAGCCCATATTTTCCAGCTTTGAGTTAAACTATTCAAGATAGGAGGCATGAATAATTTCTCCACAATATATCTCCCCCAAGAAAATTATACTTCAGTTAAAAGGGCCTAAATACATCTTGCTCTCTAGGACTAAAAGTTTATTTCTTCAAGAGTCTTTTGGGAGTATGGTAGTATTTCTGATATCCTTGAAGTACCTATTTACATTTAAGTTCAAAAAGCCTTTGTAAGACTTAGAAAACAGCCTCCTTTTACAGAGTGTTGAAGGGAACTTTTACAAACAAGTGGAAAGGGAGGGCAGAAGTGGGAGAAAATCTTTTCATCTCTACAGAGAATCAGATATTAGCACTGCAGTGTAACTTGTATGAAATCAATCATTTCCAATGCATGTTTCGCCTGCCTGTGGCAGTGTACCTCTGTTCACTGGATTTAATAATCTGGATCTCAGTTCTAAACTTTGTTCATTACCAGGAAAGAAGTTATTGCTGTCACGTTATTCATTAGACTAATTTAAATATTAACTCAGTGATCACACTGTCTAGTCCAGTTTATTTTAAAAAGGGAGCATATGCATTTGCTCTAGTGTGAGTTTGACACAAAGGCTGCTGTAAAACCTGGAGATGTAAGGACATTGCACAGTAGCTGCTTGTTCTGAGGTACCTTGTGCCATGCGGATCAACCACCTTATGGTATCTGTTCCAATTCTGGAATTGGAATTCTGCATAATTCCTCCCCTTGCGGAGCTCGTTTCCCAAAGAAATGGACTTTTGCCACATGGAGCTGTACTAGGCAGCCTAAATTCTGCCCAAGTCCCTTGTTTATCAACAGTGGGACTTTTGTAATCAGTGTCCCAAGACAGCCAGTTAGTAAGGACCTATGTGGTAGGAAAAAAATAAAAGACAAAACTTTAAAATTATTGTAAGCAGTTATGAAGACAACTGAAAATGTCTGACTTCATAGTATCTATGACATACTGTTTGCAGTCATGCAAATATTATCTCTAGACAGGGGAGAACCTCTGGTGTTTTAGTTTGCTTTTTTTAAAATAAGAAATGCAAAGGATTTTGTTGAGCTCACACTCAAGGATTAAAACATTTTCCTTACTGTTTTTTCTTCTAGCCTGGGGTTTTCTTCTCAACAAGACATAAGAAGAATTTCAGACACATAATTCATAAATAGCAAGCATGACTATACAGATGAATCTTCAATATGTTCTGAAATTAGAACAATTTTTTTTAAGTGTTTGAAATTGGGCAGATGTCTCAAAACTTAAATTTTGGGGGGAAAATCTGTCTTGGTCACCATTTTTTTCCTTTATTAAAAAAAAAAAAAAATCTGTTCTCCATATCTAGAAATATATTTTTTCTTTCATTCAACTCCTGGAAGCAATGTTTTTGATGCAGAATTCTCATAACAGTTTTTCAGTGTTTCAGGTGTAGTTATGGGGAAGAAAAGAGTGGTGTGACTGACACAGCACTTGGCGAACTCCTCACGTGGCAGTCAGCTGCTGTCAGGACAGGTCTTGGGCAGAGTGGTCAGGGAGCAGAGTTAGATTTTATGGCACATCATCTGTACTAATGATGGCTGAGAGTACAACCAGAGAGGCAAGGGGTGCTGGGAATAGAGGAGGAACCACAGCCTAGGGAGATGCTGTAGAGATGAAAGCAAAGACACAAATGAGGTTGGATAAATTGATTGGAATACCTTAGTAATACCTGATATTACAAAACCAATTTGTGCACAATGAAGAAGGGATACTGAAACTATCCACATAGGAGATAAGAATGAAGTCTGTGTGGTTACTGTAGGACTAAGAGATGAGTAATTTAATTATTGAGATGAGCACCTCCATGCATGTTCAGCCCCTTAGAGGAGCAGAATTTGCACTAGTTCTGTTGCAGTAAAGAACAGCAATGAGCAGCTTTCATCTCAGGGACAGCAGGGGCGTTGGAGTGGCACAATGACCGCAGTTACAGCAGATACTGAAAAGCTGTGGTGCAGGGAAAGATCTGCTGGCAGTTCACTTGGGCGGCAGTTTGCCTTGGTAGGCCTGGCAATCAGCACATTTCCCTGTCTTCATTTGCTGATTTCCCCAAAAACAGCAGCTAATATTGAAAAATAATTGAGATAAAACTGTAAGAAATAAAAATCCAACACCCTAAATAAATTAAAAATTAAAAACCATATGCCAACCTAATCAGAAGGAGAATAGTTCAGATTGGATATTAGGAAGAAATTGTTTACTAAGAGGGTGATTAAGAACTGGAATAGGTTGCCCAGAGAAGTTGTGGATATTCCTGGAGGGGTTCAAGGCCAGGTTGGACAGGACTGTGAGCAACTTGGTCTAGTGGGAGGTGTTCCTGCCTATGGCAAGGGGCTGGAACTGCGTGATCTTTAAGGTCCCTTCCAACTCAAACCATTCTATGAGTCTATGTTTCTATGACTGTGATTTAAATTTAGCCATTTAATTTTTTCTGCATATAATGAAGAAGTTGAAAATTTTTAATTACAGAAGAAATCTCATTAGGAATAAAGGAGAAAATAGAGTTTATTTTTGCTAGTCTTGGCTGGGTGGGGTTTTTCCTACAACAATTTTCTTGTGCAAGTGTACTTTAATGTGGATACCATCTTGTTGTATGAAGGAAGTCAATATGGTTGCCTGTTTACATGGTATTAATCGTGATGCACACGCATGAGTTAGAGATAAGCTCAGGTGTAAATGCATGCCAAATTGGTCCTAGCTTAATTAGAAGAAGAAAGCCGTGGTGGGCTTAACTCGGCCAGCAGCCAAAACTATCCCAGTCTTTTGCTCACTGCCCTGTCCTGGGGAATGGGCTTTTGTTTCATTTGTTTTGTTCATTTTGTTTTGAAGAAATGTCTCTCCCATCTTGTCTGGAGCCACTTTTTACCTAGTTTTAGTCATACATAGCAAAATCTCCCTGGGTAAGCAGAGGAGTGCATGACTACTCATTAATTTTTTCTATTAAGAGGACATCTCTCCTTTATGAACTTACCTAAGTACTGAAGCAAAAGAAACTTGGATAATGCACTATAGTGAAGCTTGATCCTGCCAGCACCATATGGAGACAGTTTTTGGCTGCCTTGTACACAGCAAATATATGAAAAACACAGACAGATTTTAAGTGAGTGTAGTTTTGAAAGACTTATATCTGTGCTCTTCTGCCTTGACCTGAAATACCATGATTAAAGTAGTATCAAGGATTTTTCTTCCTCTAAGCAACCTTATTTCTCCCTAATTGGAGAGGAAATCTGAATATTAATTTTCACTTGTAAAGCTGTAAAACAATCTTAGAGACCAAATTTAATTGAATTTTTACTTTTAAATTTCTGTATTGCAAGAGATTTTCTGTGTATTTTAACCCAAATCTATTACACAATTCTAATAAACTAATCTAGTTAATATCTCATGTAGACACTATCAGCAGTCTCCAGCATTCAGTGTTACAAAACTTCTAAAAAATATTTTGATGAAAATTAATTCTTCTCTTTCTCCTATAACTTGTGAAATAAAATGGGACATGTAATTTTGCTAAAATATCCATGGTAAGAAATTGGTAGATGAGAGATAGTAATTCTTTAGAAATACAAACACATGAAAAAGGGATGTGCTTTTTTTTATTTTTAAAGTAATACCATTTTTTGGTTAAATGTCTTTTTGGTTAATATGTGGTTTTCTGCATATTTACATATATGAACATATATATGAACATATAATTTTTTTTTTTCCCCAATCTTATAAATTATTTTCCTGATTGGCACAAAGACCCTGAAGTGGTACAGATGTTACTATATTCCATTTTTATGCTGAATTAGAAAATTAATTAACTCCTTTGCTGAGGCTTCAGTTCAAGAAACATTGGATTTTGCCTTATCAGAATCCCAGTCACAAGGACAAGTGACTGTGATTTCCATGCAAATATTTCAATTTTCAAGTCATTGAAGAATTAAGATGAGTTTTTTTCAGATATGAGGGTCTTTCAAAGTTATCAGTGAGAAGCACATTATTGTTTTGTGAGCGGGTTTTGTGAAACCTGCATACCCAATTCATATCCCCTATCCTAATCATTTCTATAGGCATAGCACAATCCAGCGCACTTGACTTTGTCGTCCTGGCAGCATTTGGAGATCTGAAATGAAAAAGTCAGACAATTAGCTAAATCAGACAGGAAAGAGATAAGGATTACAAAAAGACAGGGCAAAATCTTAACCTAAATACAGGCAATGAGCTGTTTGCTGCTTTTGTAATTTGATACGATTAATAACAATGCAAGAAAAGGTTAGTTATTATCTAACACCCGCAAATGCTAAACAGTGAGAAACAATTTTTACAAGTCTTTGGAAGCCCTTTGAATAGCCTTATATTACATGTAACAGTGAAATAGTTAAATGGTACATTAGAGGCTACAGAACAGGAGGTTGAGGCTGATGTTCTGGAATCTCTTTTCATATGCAGTTGGCCTTCCTAACAGCATGCGAATATACGGTTATAAGAATTTATTTGTAAGTGATGTTATAAGCATCTTATCTTCTTGAATATCTGCAGATATTTTAAAAAAGAGAAAGGACATATAAATCCAGAGGTGTTTGAACTGGAAAGATAAGTGGTAGCCCAAGCACGATGGCTATAGAGTCAATTGATTACAAAAATACCAAATATCAGATGGTTTGCATACACACCTCTAATATGAAAAAGTGTGGAATAAAAAAGTTTGCTTATCAATTCTTTGTAATTCAGAGGTTTATCTGAAAATGTACTTATTCAAGA
Organism: Corvus cornix cornix; assembly: GCF_000738735.6. NCBI lineage: Eukaryota > Metazoa > Chordata > Aves > Passeriformes > Corvidae > Corvus > Corvus cornix. The sequence continues at coordinate 28,561,457 of NC_046333.1, forward strand.
TGTTATGTTTGTGCAAATATTCTGTGGTGGAGTTACAAGGCACAAATACAAGCAAGCCATAAAACTATGAAAATATTATGTACCTGAAGAGATGGGGTTTTGTTTGTTTGTTTGTTTTTCTCCATTTTTTTTTAAAATACTTTTGCTGTTAGTGCAACAAGCCTTTGTTTTGAGGTTGTTTATTTTTTCTCTGTAGTCTTTTTTCATTAAGGATTGCAATGAATCTGCTGCTTGCTCTTGAATGTCATGCAGAGATAGCAAATTCATTGCAACAACTCTCAAGTAATGTAAGAATAGCCACACAGAACATATAAGCAGTGTGCCTCTCAGAGCTTTGCTTTTGGTTGCTAATGGAGAGCATTCAATGTTTAATAAACAATTTATAGTGTTTTGCATATGTCCTTGACACAGCACTTCTGGTAGAGAAACAGCATTGTGTATGTGTACAAATCAAATGTTTGTCACAGAGGTTGAAGCTGTAACAATGAAAAAAGTGTCAGAGAATGAACAGCTCTGCTGATAGGAGCAGTGATGTTACTTAACCACATACCTTCTGACTGAAAGGGCCAGTGTCCAGAAAAATAATCAAATGAATTTTTAACTTGCAAACTGCAAAATTTATTCTTCTAATATCTGGAGTATTTGCTGGCATGTGTTCTATTTTTTGGGAATGATGTAAAATCCTGAGGGAAATCTAAACAGCAGATACAATATATCACAAATACTATGAATGTAATAAAATGGAATAAAGTACGCCAGTTTTTAAGTACTTCGTATTATTTAATTGCTTATGACAGAAGGTGTTTAATAGTCTTGAAGATGCAAATGACATGTCCTGTATGAGATGATAATGATATATATCTGTAGTTCAGTACGTAACAATTTCTGCAGTTTGCTTCAAAATGTATTTTACTCCTGTTTTCTATTTGGCAGCAAAGAGAATGAAAGCACTAAAACTTCCTTTCTATTCTTGATTTCTCTGCTAAGATTGCAAAAGGACAATATTCAGTACCAATTTTAAAGGTCTTTGTCCTGACAACATCTGCCTATTAGAAAATAGGATGAAATGATCTACTGTTGGACAAACCAGCAGTTGTCAATTGGTAATGTTTTGCCATCTGCATTTAATGGTGAAGCTGGTGGTAAGCTACTGGTAGAAGTCTATGCACCCTTTTATAAATCTCCTGGACCATCAATTTATTTTAGTGTATAATTGTTTGTATGCATAATGAAAACGTCCGATGTTATGAAGTATGACCAGCTCACACACCTTCTTTTACATATGTTTATCTTGTAAGCAATATAATTACAATAATACTGTAGAGGGAAAGTGAGTGTGTATATATATTTTCCAGAGCTATACTGATGAATATTATCTTATATCGCCATGGAAATTCAGAGAATTATTTATGCCCTATCCTGGGGCTGTAATTTTTTCCCTAAGAACATCTTTGCAATTATTTTAACTACAAGGTAATGAGAAAATTAAATAAACAAAAGGCCCCTTCTGTCTGTGAGTCTTTTATAAGCCATGTAATACATAATCTATTCACTTTATTCCTTGCCAACTAATGACGAGGCTGTAAGCAGGCTTTGCTTTTAAAAGGTCAGTTTCTATGCTTGCATAAACCCCGACAAGCTACATTTCTCATGTCTGTTTTAATATGAATGGATGAGCCATTTACTGGTTTCTTTCGTGAGGGTGAGTGCCCATTTCCTAAGCTCTGAAAAGTGCTGTTGTGATCAATGTTCTTGTTATTTTTTTTTCTGAAAAAAATTATAGGTAATATTATCTAATTACCTAACATTACCTAAAATTACCCAAAGAGGAACTATCTGTTCCATGTATATCCTCCTGTAAAATCTCCACAAAATTTTACCAGCCTTTCCTGTCCTTGATATTACTTGTCCATTTTACTTGCTGCCAAGATATCCAGGCAGACTTGCTTGTTTTCAAGTCTGGTAGTGGATAATTTTAGATAAAAAACAAAGATTCTCATTACCTGTCCTACAAAACAATGTTTTGTGATACTGGAAAATTTCCAGAGTATGCTCTCCCATGAATGAAGTTTGGTGTCTTCCTTTTAACTTTGTACCAGGAACAGATCAGTGTTATGAAAGATAACTAAAGCCAACTGTAAAAAACAAAACCTAATCAATTATTAGTAGACATACCTGAGACCTTTTATGGTGACTTAAAATATTTCAGAAGATACAAAGAAGGGGATAACCTTTTATTTTAACCGTCTTCCCATTAATATGCTGATTCCTGGGAACCTTCAGCTTTACCAAAGTGAATGGTCTTCAAATACAGATCTTGAAATACAAATTTGCCAGTTCTATAATGTAAACTAAAGGTGAAAGTATTAACAAAAAGTTACATTAATGACGTAAAGATCTATTGTATAACCTGGATAACGCTTTTTCCTGAAACAAGCCGATTTGTCAATATGAATGCACATCAAAAAGGAAGCATAGAGCATAACTGTGTGTTGTTAACTGAAACTGGATTGAGAAAAGTCTAATTATCCTTAATGGGTACTTCTTTGGGTATTAAACTATAAGAGAGACTGTGCACCGAGAGACTGATAAATGAGATGACTCTTGAATTATGTGCCATTCTTTTCTGCCCCCAAAGTGACTTCCTCCACTTACTTAGCTCATGTATTTTCTAGAGCAGGCTTTCTCTGTTAGATGGGGAACCAAGCAACTCCCATTGTTAAGAAAACACATTTTCAATTGATCACCCTGTGAAAGATCTTATCATGTGATATAAATTCACCTGATATTCTCCAAATATTTATGGGTTTATCTTTTTCCTCCCAGTGAAAGGTGAAAGGGTGAAGTCTTTTTAATAAGACCTTTCATCATTGAGTGGACCAAGAATAAGGCTTCGCCTGCACTTAAACCAGCTGCTTTTTTTGTACACTTTATCTAATGGCTTGATGAATATTTTTGGTCAATAATTATTTGGATAAATGTGTCTGTAGACAAATTTGAGGATTGTCATTCAGCATAACACCTGATCTCTCCTGAGGTGATGTGGGTTTATAATGTGGTGACAAGGTGATCATGTAGGAGAGAGTTTGGCTAAAGTCCAGGGGTTCCAGGCATCAGACACCTGTGGAGTCAGAGGAGATTAAGACAGCAACATACTCAAGAAGTTACCCATACACAGTATGAAAGATCTCCAGTTTAAAGACGTGGAGGATACTTCGGTAAAAAAATTGTCAGTATAGGACTATAACCTTCCCCCTTAATAAATTAAGTAAAATTGTGTACTTAGTTGTGGGGTTTTTGTCTTTAATAAAAGGGGAAGAGATGCTAGAAATTCCATGGTGGTTTTGAATCACAGTGTCAGTGTAGTTTTAGCTAGGGAAAAGTAGCCATTTCAGACTTACCTGAGGACAAAATTGTCCTCAGGCAGTGGTAACTGCCTTCTTTTTGTGGTAAATTTAATGGATGATAGATTGAAGAAACACCACCTTATAAAATGGAAACTAATAATGCTGAGTTTAGTATGATAATACTCCAAATTCATGTAGTAGTTTGCATGAGGGGAGAGGAAAGGTTATCTTATCTTGAAGATGACATGTCAGCAGTATCTTATGTGTTTCATTTCATGTAGTAGCTATTCTTTTTTTTTGTAGAAAGTCCAGAAAAATGCAATTCTGATTATTAGTCCTTGAGTTCCTATGTTGATGATAAATAAGAAGAAAATACATCAAAATTCTGGTAGTCAATGTTTTTTAATCTGTTATGCTCAAATAAAATGTAGTTGAGATTTGTCAAATCACAACTTTTATAGCAATTCATATTTGAAGGGAAATTAAATCTAAAGGTGTAACTGTCACAAATGAATGTTTTAAGGTCATTTAAAGGACCACCAGCAAAGATATTGGCAAAAGCAGGTTCAATATAAAGTCAAAAACACAACAGTTTGCTGTCAAGGTTCACTCAACTACTTGCTAAGTGGTTAAAGCATATAGAGGAAAAAAAAGAAAAAAACCCTCAAAATTAATCAGTCTACCAACAAAAGAGGCTGGGAGTAGTGGGGGAGGGAAAGGAAAGAGTAGGAAAGGATAAGGATAAAACAGAATAAAAAAGACCCTCCTGTTGAGTCACAAGGTTCAGAATAGACCCACTTGCTAAACTGAGTGCCAGACTTGACTGACAGGTTAGGCCTAAAGATTTAACAGCACTTAATCGATAGCTTAAGTTAACATTTTAATGAAGGATTTATATAGAATAGTTACTATAGCACAGCAGTAACACCCTCACTGGCCTAGCTTACTTACAAATTTAAAGTCCTTAAGAGTCCAGGAGAGCAACCATATTCATAATCCTATGCACACAGATCTGGAGGAGTATGTAAAGGTGCACCTGTGAAAAATTCCCCTTACATTCAGTGAATTACTGTTATCAGAGGCCTTTGCATCTTCTCAATAGGCAAAAGGTTGAGCCTCAAGGAGTGGGGTATCAGCCCAGGATCTCTTGTTGTCATTCACCAGTCCTCCAAGTACAGCAAACTTGAGAGTTCCCTGGCTCTGAGAGGTGTCCCACTCAGAGGGAGGTTGCTGGTCACAGCCTGCTGAGGTCCAAGAGAGCTTGAACAGTCTCACTTTGGACCACTGTTTACAGGGTTTCAAGTGAGTGGGCTTTAGTCATAATAAATTTTCATCCTGGCTGCAGTTCAGGGGAAAGTCTCTGAAAGTTTGATAACAACAATGGTATTCCACTTGGGTTGTTACTCAGACAAGAAAAATAAATTTCCAAGGCAGTTCACTGAAAAACAGGAGCTTGAAGGACAGCAATAGTTCCTGGGAACAGACAGTGTTTCTGATAAGCTCAAGAAGAGCTTAGCCCAGGTGCTGTTCATTAAAGATGAGGCCTAACGAGAATTTCTCAGCTCATAATGTGGCTCAAGGAGTGGCGGGGGGATGCACCACACAGTAATGAAGCGTAGGAAATGGCTATTAATTGTGGCATTAATACTGAACTTTTTTTTTGCAATATTGGTAAAGATTCTCTCAAAAGCCCATGAAGATTAAACAAGCTCACTCTTATGGCAAAAGATTTAGTGGCTTTCTGAGCTTAATTTTTCCTATATGAATAGTTGAAATTAAACAAATAGTTTATTCTTCTAAGCAAATCTGTTTAGCAGGTGGATTGTAAGATGTCTTTTATAGTTCTTTTTTCTCCTTACCGTGAAAAGAATGAAAGCATCAGACAATTGCCAGAAGCGAGAAATTTGAAAGAAGGCCTTCACGCATCTGACTCATTAAGTTGAAACTTTTCCATCTGCATTCACTTTGTTAGCTTGCAGAAATGTTTAATCAAGAATTAGAAAGACTGATGATAACTTGTGTTTTTTGTTTAGGTTGCTTTTTATGGAGAAATAATTCCAAATTAGATGCATTTCTCATGTCAGGGATAATGAGCCTATAAACCACTTTCTATCTTTCTAAAGTGCAGGTGCCAAATGTGATTGTGACATGACGATATCTAGGAATGTCTGTAAACATATAAAAGTACCAATCTATGCACTTGTGGGAATGTGAATATCAGCCATGACAAGGTTCCTAATAGAGGATGAATTCTGCTTATATTTTGATTTTTTTCTGAAGAAAACCTGTAGTTCTGTATCATTTTGTGGAAGCTAGGTTTGGTGTACCTAGAAGAGAATCTGTGTTGTATTGAAAAGATGTTTGTGAAACATAACTATTAGGTAGATCCTATAATTATCTCCACAGAGATCGTCTCAGAGGCAGCATTCATTGCAAAATACTTTTGATTTCATTAATATCACCAGCGTCTATTTTTAAAGTAGATTTATAAAAATTAATTGTGGTGGGTGAGAATAACCGCCCCAATAAACAAAGGGAAAAACTGTTGTCCTCATTACCTGGGAAACATGTAGAAGGATATAGGATTCTAAATATTTTGAGAAGAGATGTGGCAGAAATTACAGAATCATTTTGTAAACTAAATGCCTGTTCCAGTACTTTTAGATAAGACAACTTAAATGAGATAGTAGATTGCCTGATATTAACTGTAAATAGTGTTAAAGTCTTTTAAAATTATTGAGTACTGTTAATGTCTCTAAAAGCAGCAGTCATCATCATAGCTAGGCTTGGCTGTTTTCATTAATTAGAAAGAACTTCAATGCACATTACTTGTATGCCTTGCACTGTTCTTAAAACAGCGATAATTTTTTGCATTTTTTATTAAATATTCTCATTTTGTTTGACCCTGATAAGTTTCAAAAAATTGCCACTAAAAATTGTACCATTTTCCTTACTGAATATGAACCATGTCTTTCTCAAAACCTATTTTTTTTTACTGTACAACTGAGGATGAATTTATTTAAAGTTTTGTGTCAGAAAGGATCTCACAGTACTTAGAAAACAGGGTAAATTGCAGTCTAATTAAAACAACTTGTTTCCTTCACCACAGAAATTGCTGATAGTAACTCTTCGCTGAGTTTGACTTAAATATTTTGAGATAAATTGAATGCCTAATTTTTGATTTTCAAAAGCAAATGAAAGAGCTTTTTTTTTTTTTTTAGTCATGTTATTGGTCTAGTTTATTATTTGCACCTGAAATGTGGTTATGATGTGGAGGTGGGTTTTTTCCCCTTCCAAAGCCATGTGAACTAGCAAGATGCTGTGCTATTAAAAGGACTTAGGTATTGGCTGGGACTCTTTTTATGCAGTCTTGTATGATCATTTAACTCCCTTATTTCCCAGGAAAAGAACATGACAGCAGCTAGACTACAGTGATTTTTCAGCAACTAAGACCTTCCAAGGGGTGTGTGATTAATAATATTCTAGAGGTAGATTGTTTCTTCCTCTAAATCAGCCTTTTTCTACTAACTGGCAGCTGCCTATGCAATGTATGTTTCTGAAGTTCTTGTTTGAATAAGGTAAATAACAAAGGATGTTTAATATTTGAAGTCGCTAGATTTTTTGATAAATAGATTTTATGACAAATTACTGGTTTCAAAATTCTATCTAGAATTATTAAGATTATGCTTGTCAAGGTTCTGTAGCTAACCCTCTAATTAAAGAGAAAAGTACTTGGTTCTTGCAGATGGATCTGGATAGATTGAAGTATGGGAAAATCATCAGTGCCATGAAATTGAGGATGATCAAATGATCAAAATTAGATTCTGTATCTGGGATGGAGTAACGCTGGACACAAGTCTAAATTGAAGAGCAGCCCTGCAAAAAGGGTCTGGGCATGCTGGTTGCCAGGAGACTCAAGAGGAGTCAGCAGTGCTGACCAAGAGGATGGTCAAACCATAAACAGAGTTCCTGGAGAGAGGGTTAATAAATCTATTCTGAAGAGAACAATATCCTATTCTATTCTATTCTATTCTATTCCTTATAGTGCCACTGAGAAGATCTGAACTGCACTAAAGTTGATCAAGCAAATGTTGTTTCATAAATATATTGAATATATCAGAGTTTATTTATTTATCTCATGCATTTTCTGGAGCTTTAATATTGTCAAAATGCAGCCTTGTCTAAATGCTTATTTATCGATAATTTATTCTTAATTCTTATGATTTTTTGAATAATGGGGCATGTCATATTTTGAAAATAGTGTATCAAGCTAGAGAGACCACTTCTGGTAGGAGCTTAATTAAGTTTGTGTAGTAATTGTAGAGTGCTCCTAAAATTCTGCGCTTCACAGGGAATTAGCTTGTGGTTACACTGAACTAGCTTTTACCCCATCCTCCTAGTTGCTAGACTTTATTAAAAGATGCTGAAATCTAATTAAATCCATCTTTATATAAATTATCAGTGTTCTTTATTGTAATGGCTTTCACAAAGACAAAGATTTAATTGCATGTGGGAGAATATTGGGCATCCCAACATCATCTACTCTATCAATTTTTATCCCATGCATTAAATGGGTGTAGCAGGGGACCACAACATGCTAAAATTAGTCCATGCTAATATTTGCATTTCTTGGCCTTTTGAAAATTCTATATGTCAAATGTCATAGAAGTTAGTGTCAATAATAAAGCAACTCTAAATGATATTTTGTTTACACTAATTTTTCTTTCCTAAGAGCACTTTGCAACATTAATGTGTCAACAAGGATATGTCACTTTGTTTCCCCCCACTGTTTACCGTCTGTATCATGTTTCCCTCTTTAAGAGAAGAAACAGGTATACAGGACCTCAGTATTCCCCACATACATGTTCATCTGGAACACTTCAACAGAAACATTTTACTTGGAATCTTAAGCTTTGTGTGGACTTACAGAAAAATCAAAATCACGTCTAGCATACCCACTAAATAGCAAAGACTCCCAAACAGTGCTACATGACAAATTACTGTTATTTTTAGTTCAGCTGAACCATATTTTGAGCCCAGATGTCCTTCACAAAATAGAAGAGAAGGAGATTGTGTTCCCTTCATGTCTTTTGGTCAGTGATTTGAATTTTCAAGTGGGACATAGAAAACAGGTTTAAAATCCACCTTTTCCTGCTTTAGAAATAAGATCAAGACTGCCCCAATGTTTCTTCAGAGACTTATCTTAGGAGACTTTGGAGACTTAGGAGACTAACGAGTCTTCTACAGAGTATGCACTTAGGAATTTCTAAGAAACTGTCCTGCTGGAGTTGTTGCATTTAAAAAAATGATTAGATATTTCTTCAAGGGGGAATAGGATTGATTTCTCCCAGTTTTGGGTGATTTAAATTGCAAGACTAAAAAAAACTTATCAGCCTTTTATTCCTCTCTCTTTCCTTCCTCTCCCATCCCCAAAATACTCTGACTCAGGGATTTAAGGAAATGTAAGTTCCTTGTCTGATTTACATAAGCAGTGTAAAGTCACTTTGCAAAGATATGTAGAATAACTTTCTATAAACATTGAATCAGTCCAAAACTGAAATTTGAAATGTTATTTGGGTTTTTTTTCCATTTATGGTGACAATTATTTATTCAATTTAGCTAAAATCATTAATAAATTTGATTGTCCCAGATTTTGCAAATACCTATACAAATATCCCACCCAACTCAATTCTGAGCTTTTGAAATAGCTCAGTAAATATCAGAGCTTATTCTACAAAGAATGAAAAGCTAATAAGTGTAACATTTTCAGGATTAATGACAAAAAAAAAAAAAAAAAAAAGGATATGGTAATATTCAACAAAGAAAGGTGACCTACCTGGGATGTGCAGGTCAGTTATCCCTCTAGGAAAGTGCATTTAGAATTTCCTTGGAGGAAGATCTGGAATTGTAGAGTTTAAACAAGGGGGGTTCTCTTGAAGAGAAATTCTCCATTACATTGGTTTTGTAAGTGAGGTTGTCTTTTATTTTAATTGAATCAACAGTCCAAGTGTCATTCTTTCAGTTGAGCTCCAGTAAATTATCAGTAATTAAAATTGTTGCAGCAACACCTTTGAGGCCAGAGGTTGAAGAGCCTGACATCCCTGAACCTGGCAGAATAGAGATCATCTGATCTTTTATTAAACACCTGCTGCTGGGAGTTGTACAGTTTTACCTGCATTAGCTGGCAAGATGTTCTGGACAGCAGGACTATTGCAGATTTGATTCAACAGTAAATTATCGTCAATTAACCAGTAGCTGTTAGTACCTCACAAGATTTTCCTAGTGTTGGTGGGAAGACTAAGTAATATTTGTGCTTTTTTGTTTCCTTGACTTGTTTTGGCAAAGTTATTTTCTCATCAACCCATAAAAATAAGGAAATAAACCCAACCCCCCTCCCTGTAATACTTAGCTTTTACTTTTAAACAGATGATTTATATCTGTCTTCTTTAAAGTGCATGACTGAGAGGAAAACAGGGGTCAAGTTATTTTATGACCTAGAACAACAGGACAGTGTGACTCACACGCCCCAGTTTCTCATCTTTAAACTGCATAGAGTAGGTTTTTTTTGTTTCAAGTGGAGTTAAAGAGACTAGGTTTTTGATAGCATGTGTAAAATACTGAAAAATTCAGTATATGAAAATAAAATACAATATGAAAGTTGTATTAATTATTTCTATGCCACTGAAATTCCTTAGAATTTATGTGTACAGTGTCATGTAATTACACTCTACCATTTAATCCGTATAGTAAAGATCAGAGCCTGAAAATCCATATTTATTTTGCCTGGATTCCTTCCAGCTTTTCACCACCAGCAAATTATTCCTGTCCCATGAAAATATACATATCCTCCAATAGATGCTAGTAATGCTCATGAGGAGGACATTTTTCTGTGCTCTGCATGTGACCTATATGCTGTCTCTCTGATCTATCTAGGGATCACTCTGATTTCTAGGTAGTGGAAGCAGACAGAAAAGATGAGGGTAACTAATCAGAATCCTGATTTAAAAAGTAAATAAATTTTAAAAAAGAAAAAAACAAACAGATGAAATATCCTCTCAAAAGCTGTTGTAACTCAAATCATCTTGCCTCTGTGGGAAAAGCAGAAATGCTGATTTTAGCTCTGCTATCATCTTCCGCACTGAGCCTTCTGGGTGCCATGTAATGCAGCAGCGTGAAAGCACTCTTGGTACCTGTGTGCAGTGTTGCAGAGAAATAGCCCAGGTTTTAAGTGGTGCCTGAGTAGGGATGAAATTTGGAAGTAGGCCCTGGAAAGGCTCGCTGATAATTGGACATTAAACTCACAGGCATACATCTGTTGAATTCAAAATTAGGATGTTTATAGAATATATACCTGTGTACTTGCTAATGTTTTCTAGACCTATGGGATATGGGGACAGGTGCTACACACACTGCAGCAGCTGGTCAGAGGGCTGTTTTCTATTTCTTCTGTTAAGGCAAAGCCATCTGATTACCAGAGTTATGCCCAGCCTGCCATGGTAAATCCTATTGTATATAATGCAAACAGACCAGCAAAGCACGAGAGTTTATGTGCTTTCTGGCAGGAAATGAGGTCTGTGGTAGTCAAAATGTTCAGGCATAAGGCGGATATCACTGGAAATATTTGATCAATTCAGAGATAAGATAAACAGATCAAAATAAGCAAAAAATGTAGCCCTGTTTGATTAGGTCATCACTAAGCACTGTGAAGATGGGCTTCTAAATCAGTTTGTGGTTATGGATATTGAAACAAGAGTGGAGAAGAATCTGCTGGTTTTGGTCTCCAATGCAGGTATAGAATAATACATAATTTCCCCATCCTTCTGTGAGCTTTATTATAAGGTAAAAAACAGAGAGTCAGGATGCCCAGTGCAACCTAATAGGAATAAATTTGAATATCGCTCTGAGCATTAGGATCTTGATTTCCCTGTATTTCAATTTGCACTTAGAAATTAAAAGGAAGCTTTCAGGAATACTTCTTTTGACACACAATTTTAACTTGTAGGAAGAAAAATGTTTATATCATCTGAAAAAAAAAATTACTAAAATGGAAAGAAAAAAGTATATTAATCTTAAACAGATTATCTTTTTCCTTTAAGCATGATAGACTATGTAACAAAATAGGTTTATTTTAATAGATGTATGTTTAATTAGCAGAGCAGGAGGAGGTAATACAATAGAGCCAGATAGTGGAAGGAAATGCTGTTTAGCAGCATGGGGCTCAGGTATTGTAGAGTTAAACTTTTAGATAAAGCTTCAATTTAGATCTATGAAATATTTCAGAATACCTTGTTTTGCATCCTTTTGCATGATTTAATCATCCTGCTCTTAGGAGTTGAACGTCTTTCAAATACATCACAGGAAACAGGCTAAATATCTCTGAATGATGATGATGATGATAACTTGTCTCCATAATGTGTAAAACTAATGCAGAAAATGCCTATTATAACAAAAAAGAAATCAGCCAAATCACAGTATCCTTTCAGCAGCTCTCTTTATAGGATTTATGGTACAGTTTTAAATATGTCTTTAAGAGGTGGTTCTCCCACAGGTTTCAAACAGCCTTTAAAAGAGACAATCTTTCCTGCAAGCTCAAAAGCATGCAATACATGGAAAGCAGCCATCTGGTTTATTTTAAAAGGTAACCATGAGTGTTTCCAGTTAACCAGCAGTAGCTATAACACAAGCTGTATGAACACCACAGTTGTTGGGCAAAAGATGTGAAATCCCTTCAGATTTTTCTTTCCCATTTTGGGCTCTGAATTTCACTGAATGTGTTTTGTGACTGGGGATGTGGCAGTCACAAGGAATTCTATACTGCTGGCTTTCCAATAGCCTTGCTCTGGCTGGTAGCTGTGTAGGATAGCTAAGCTGCCGCATATATCTGCCTTCTCACCTATTGACAAGGAGAAAGGCCTATTCCAGAGGGCAACATTGTACCAAGAAACCCGAATGCAGGGAAAAAATTTCAGTTTTGAAACCCCAGCAGGATTTTTCTAGTAGTTTCTCCTTTTAACTTACCAAAAACTAGTTTTTAATATGCCATGTCCCATATTAATTAAGGTGAAATTTTGTTTCTTCTCCTTAATAAGGCAGGAAATAGTTTTCCCAAATTCTTCTAGTTATTTCTGCGTTAGTGGAAGCATGTGTGAGAATTGTGTTTTGCTCTCAACCTATACTCAATTCTCTTGCCTCTCTGTCATTCCTCTTCTGTTCCTTTAGCTACTTTTTGTTGTTTACATTTCTAGATGCCTTGAGGAGCACGGTCTTGAGCTTACCTGTGATAATTACTACTTACATTATGTCTAAAAACTTATTTTCTAGACAGAGCCTATGATTATATAGCATTAGTATGTACAGGCCTTGGGGAAATCACAGCCTCTTTGTGATGTGCTCTGGAGTGCACACTAACATACTGTGTTTGCCTTCAAACATTTAACTGAAGCCTATGATCTTAAAAAAAGATGCAGCTAGTATAATTATAGAATGGATTTCAAAGGGCTGCTTGTGGTGGAAAGAGTTAGGTAAACACCAAATTCTTTGTAGTGCCCAGGGTGGAAAAAAAAAGAGAGAATATATATAAGGGAAGGGAAAAGGGAATAAAGAAAAGAAACATTTAGGATTGAAAACTGCTGTAACACAATTTAAGCTCTGCTAATGGATGTAGGAAGGGCATGTAGATAGGTAACTCTGCTAGCAGCTATACTAATGAGAATTTCTGTAGGAGCCCGACTTTGCACCTTTGGAGGACAGTAACTAAATGTCAGCAGTGCAGTCATATTGACTGATCTGTACTCAGTTTTGGTGTGAGATACACATCTTGCAGAATGAATGTTTGCCAGTTAGACACTGAGAACCTGTCTGGCTGGAGGAAATTTTGCAGATTTAGTAAGTGGCCCATAGCTCTGCAAGTGACAAGTGGTTCCCATTCCTCCTCTCAGACTGGCTGATGCCGTATTATCCAGTGCATAAAATAACAAAAGTACAACTTGCTCAATATCGTCAAGGAATCTTCTGTGGAAACCCACAAGGAAAAAAGAGTTCTATGTACATGGCAGTCAGTGACATGGACTCCAGTATTACTGGGTTTTGATTTGTTGTTTGAAGCTGATGATGAGTGATAATATTTGAAATTGAAAAAGCCACACTAGAGAGAAAATTTGATTGAGATTTTATTGCAGGGTATAAATGAAGTTATAGCTATTTAAAATAAAAAGTAGATATGAGTGTATAGAGAGAAAGTGGTTGAAACACTTATTGTACAGATTCCTTAGGTGGTATTTTTTTTAATTTAATAAAAAGATTCTTAATACTGATTTACTCAGCAATTTTAAAACCTAACAAGAAATATGTCTCTATTCTCTATCCTTTTTCTTTGGTGAGATGCAATAGCTGTCCACCTTTCAAATTGTCCATGTGGATATGTGTCCTTTTAATAAGTGTTTTGCAGTGTTGAAGTCAAAGCTTAATAATAAACAGAAGCTCTGTGTATTTGCAAATATTTGTTGAAGAGGTTATCTAAAACAACTAACATGCTTTGAATAGTAAGTTTTCCTATGTAACAAAAAGGTGATGAGCTACATGAGTTTACAAGTATTCACAAAAGTCATTGTGAGTGGTGTACAGCCTTTGAAAGCTTTTTTTTGTGATCATATACGTTCTTAAGCAATGTAAATGAGTGTATCAGTAGTTACTGTGAGAAATTTCCATGTATAAAAATTGGGAAAGTATAGTATAATACTTACCTTCAATAAAATTGAATGAGTACTCAAAATGTGTTGAATTGTAAATTCAATGTTAAAAAAATTATTATTAACACAACGAATAAAAATGAAATATTTATATGAGTCTGCACTCACACGTGTGTGTGTATCTGTGTACACAAGCTTAAAAATATCTGTGGAATGAAAGTATTGAAAATAGAAGTCGTATCAATTTAAAAAATATTTCAGCTTTGGTTTTCATGTTCCTTAAGGAGCAAACTGTATGAAGCTTCTTTAGAAACAAAAAAGTTGACTTCTTTTGAAATGCTTCATCTTGATTAGTACCTTGAATGCTTTGCTGAAACTGCTGCATTATTCCCTTCCATTATTATTACATGAAATGGCACTTTGCAATGGAAAGCTCTCATATTTAAGCAAAAACTGGTTAATCCTGTATTAGGCCAGGTTAGTTGAAGACATATAATGGTGAATGAAGAATATACTCATCAAGTATATACTCATTGTCCTGCAGGTATGAGTAGCATCTTAATATAATGTGCTAAATTAGCTCTCAGGTGTTTTAATCTGCATCCTTTGCAACTCGGTGCCCTGTGGTGTTGCACACGATTTTCAGAAATGCTCTCCTAGCATACCTGAGGTTAAACTCCAGCTGACCTGATGTGGCTTATTGGATGAAGATGCCAAATGGGTCTTATATTTAGCTGGCACCCAGCTGCCTTCATTTGAGGAGAAAAAATAAATCTAGCATCTGGACTGCATAAACAGGCACCTGCCCTTGTAAATGACTATGGGTCTGTGAGTTTTGGAATAGGAATGAAATATGAAAACTCTAGGGCTGGAGAAGGCATTTTTAAATTTCTTCCTTGTCAGAGGTACAAGAACATGGGCATGTCCACTTCAGGGGGAAGGTCCAGTGCACAAGCTGAATATGAGCTCATGTTTGGCACAAAAGAGCAGCCAGGGCTGTTTTAGATCTGATTTCTTAGTATGTGTTCATTTAGTCATGACTAAAACTGCTGTTAGCCTGCTTTGGCAAAATTATGCAATTGCAGTTATCACATCGAAGGGCCATAGAATAAACATGGCTGGGAAGAAGATAATTATCTGGAAATGAAACTGCTCATTTGCTTTAGTTTACTAGGGAGGGACTGATGCTGCAGGGATATTAACTTCCTGATGGGCAACAGTTTAATGCAGTACCACCCATTTATTACATCTGTTAATATTAAGTATCTTGAATAAATTGAATGTACAAGAAAATGTAATTATGAAGGAATGGTATGATTGTTCTTGCAAAATGCCAGATTTGAGACTAATACAGGACTTTCACCTAAGTGTTATCTTAGGCCCTATAATGCTTTTACATAAATCAGTTCCTATATTATATTGCAAATTAAAGATGAAAAAGGATTGAATCGAGAAAGGCCAGCAGAAGTAGTGTGGATTCCATGGAAGGTGCCAGAATGGTAAATGACACAGAGATAGCTTTGTGGGAAGAGAGATTGGACTAAACAGTTATCATATTTTGAGAAAGAAGAGAAGTAGAAGGCATGTGCACAATAATGGACTATACTGACAAGATAAATGGCGGCTCCTATTTACCACTTATCGCATAAAGACAAGGAAATAATCACGGAAATTGAAAGGCAGTACATTTTAAAACTGAGGAAGAGAACTAATCATCCAACATATGAGATTTATGGAGCTTTCTGTCCCAAGATAGCACTGAAGCTAAGAGCCCAGCAGTTTTTAAATCTGTTTGATGTGTGAAAATGTGGTATTAAATGAGAGAAAAAGAGCTGCTGGAAGAATTCATCTTTTCAGTTGCTGTTCAGCAAGTGATCTTCCTCCTTTGTAGGGGCTGAGCTGCACATATACAGAATTAAAAATTCATCTCTGTCACAAGGGCAACAAGTAGTTTTCCTCAGTTTAAATCGATATGGCTGTTATTAATAAGCACTTCAAAGTTGCTTTTGTTTGTTTTGTTGCCTCTTTATCTTTTTATTGTTTTGTCTTTTTTAGCAATGTCACTTACATCAAGTTGAGTCAACCAAATCTAATTTAATTTATCTGCTGAAGTAATTATGCAACCCTACGGCCCTAAGTAGGATCAAATATCTGTCAAAACACAGCGCATCATTAACAATATTAATGGTGAGTGTTCACCAAGATCTTCTGTTCTTGTCTGTTTGGATGTGTGTCACAGGCATCATCGATATTAACAAGCTCACAGGGGTTAGGTCAGGGCATCTGATTGCCCCCACTCTTTAATCATCAGTGTGGCCGTAGGCACGGGCCACCCAGCACTCCCAGCTAGGAGACTGGAGGCCACTAAAGTATTTTGAAGTATTTCAGGTGTGTAAACACCATTTGTGCTGTGCACTGGCCTCAGTGCAAGAGAATATTCCCTGGTAAATTTTCTCTCCTCATGTAGGCATTGTCCCAACTCCTAAGGACCAAAAGAGCAAGTAGTATCCTGCCCACACGCTAAAGGGGATATTTTGAATTGCCTTTGGGTAAGAGAGAGCTAAATTTAGTAGAAAAGAAAATGTAGGTCCAGTGACCAGTGGTAGATGATTTGGAGATCTTTTTACAGGCTGTGGACATATAGGGCTTTTGTTTTGGCAAGGTCACACTTTAACTTATTCAATATCTATAAAATGAAGCTGCTGATTACTGAAGTTTTAGAGGACTTTCAAGGACTAATACATATAAATGTCTGAAATAGTGATGACAATGATAAAAACTCCTTTCACATCTTTTCAGAAACTTCAGGGTTTTTTTTGTCACAGAGCAATAGACTTTGTAGGCTGTTATATGCATGCATTGCCAAAACACCCACATCTAAAAGTAAATATAAGTGCATTGTGACTTATTTTCCCATGCTTTCTCCCACAGAATTGTTTCTGTTTAATAATAATTGGTGTGTGGGAGAAAAAATCTTGCAACAGCACTTCTCCATTGAAATTGCTTGCTAGATACTGAAGAGGAGAATGCCATAACATGACCTGTTCAGAGGTCATCCATCGAAGTAGTCAAGCATAAATCTGTTTTATTTTCACTGTTGTCCATTTCTGCATCATTTAAGTCAGAGTGGAGTTATTCTATTAGACCTCTGGACTTGTCTTCTTTTCTGCAATCACTTGGATATTTAAAAGGCTGACTTGCAAGAGAAAGACTAGAGGTGTAGTTTGTTTCTCCTCTATGGTATTTCTTCATCCATTTTCAGTATGCCTTTCAGTTGATCTATATGCTTTCTTATTTTCAAACAATTTCAGTAGTGCACATTATTCTGCTTTTTGTGGTTCTTTTTAGAAACTCTCTGTGGGGAGTTGTTCTGCACCTATACCCTTATGTAAGGAAAAAAAATTATTCTCCATATCTTCACCCATCACATTCTCCACAAATTATTACCTGGGATGATGATCCCATTATATCAGAGTCACAGAGGTCATTGTAAAAACCATCTGTCTAAAAGAAATGCTGTTGTCTGGAACATTGAGCAATTACAGATCAGAGTTTTTGAGATCCCTTTTGGGGAAGAAAATAAAGAAGGAAAGAAAAAGTGTTGCTATTGGAACTAAAGAGGAGAAAGGATCGAAAGCAATCCCTGCATGTGAGATTTCTTAACAGTGTGAAAGCTAATACTGTGTATATCTCTAAGGATAGAAGGTTTAAGTACATTCATTTGAATTTGTTATTCTAAGAACCACTTCAGTACAGGTAAATTTGGAAGAACCTTGGGATCTGAATGCTATAGAAACTAATTGGAGACTTCTGTATTTCCTGGAGACTGCTTCTTTTCATTGCGTGCATGTTGTATAGTTGTGCCAGCTGAAAAATATTTTAAAAATTTACAGAGTATCACATTATATACACAATCGTGTATCCATTACAAACTTGTAAAAATGTTATAGAACGGACAAAGAGTTGCAGATTCAGAACCTGTGAAAGACTCTGAGGAAACAATTAGGTGCAACTTGGACAAATGGTGAAATTTTGTCAACTTAAGTCTGTGTAGAGTTTGTGGGATGTACTACATGGTTTCTTGAAGGCAAAGGTGTTGTGTCATGGGACTAATTTTGTCTTCTCATTTTGAATAATTTTTAGGGGTGACAAGAAAATAACTTCTTTCAAAAGTACTAATGTTGCATCATACTAGGAGATATAAGGAACACTGTAATCTCTCTGACAGAGTGCAACAGATACAAGTAACTGCTTAAACAAAAAGAAAGCGACTATTTGAGACAAATATTCTTGGGCATATATGATTGTTCTGGAGACATTTGATTACTTTTTAAAAATCATAGAATAAAGCCACTTGCTCAGAAATTCCCTAATTTCTGCAAGTAGGAGAATTTCCAATACTACTGTATGTAAAATAACTAAAATACTAAATAGATAAATAGAAATGTGTTGGCTTATGGCAACACAAATACAGTCACGAAATACATTGAGGTCTTGAGCAGTGGCTAGGATGATTAAATGCACTATTTCTATAAAATTTTCTATACTTTATAATAGGACACCCATCTGATGATAAAACCGTAACCTCTGGAACTCTGAACACTCAGATTCCATAAAACAGATTTATGCTTCCAGGGAGAAACTCTTACTCTAGGCCTTGTTTTCAAGCCTGGTTGTGTTGAAACATGAAGAAGACATTACCTGACGTCAAACAGACTCTCAGGATTCATAGCTCCAATGCCAGCTGGATGTTTTTGTACTGCCTTTGAATTACAATGATAAAACAGTAAGGGATATCTGATCTTTCTGATACTGATGAGCTGTTATGCAGTGCTTAGGGCCAGATTCACAACAGCATAAAAAGTGTGAATCCTAATAAAATGAGAGGCTTTTCAATGCCTCTGTGATTTCAAGAATGAAAAGGCAGGACAAAGAGTTGCAAGTTAGAACTGTCATGCTAGGTCATAATTCAGAAACGCAGAGTTTGAGCACTGTGGAACAACAGCTCACCTGGAACCAGTTGCCTATGATTCCTCCTAATAATGAATTTCTGTGTGCAGAAGAGACTGCATCTCCAAAGTACAAATCTATGAGGAAGTGCAGTGTGTTTAGTTAATTCTTACAAAAGAAAAGCTTTATTTGCATAAATCTAGAAAGCAAAAAAAAGCAATCCTGCTTCCCTGGCTCAGGAAACCTAAGACTGCATGCAGTGTGTATTACAGATTTTTGCATTGAGAACCAGGTACAGAGTCTTAAAAATGCATGATCTGGGCATTATGTAAAATATCGAGCACATTTGTAGGCATGAGGAAAACTAATTTGCATATTCTAATGTTATAAACAACCACAGCTGTTTGGCTTCATTAATATATTGCCAGTAAAAAGTAGGTCAATATACATTTGCTCCTTGTTCTCTGAGCCAGCTGTCAGACTAATGGATGTGTGTACATCGTGGGGGGTGTTCATCATAGGCTTAATTTCCCCATAAATTATTCGGAAACAAGTTCAGACAAGAAAAGTTGGAGATAGTGAAATACTATAACTTTTAGAATTTGGTGGAACATATGTCTCTGATATAGGCAATTGCAACTTTTAGTCATGTCTCTGAGGGAAGCTGCTTTTTCAATCCTGTATTTCAGTCCTATATATAAGATGAACCTATATTGTCATGAGAACAGTGTGACTAGATAATGTGATTTATGCCAGGACAGAATTTTTTTTTCCCGAATATCTCTTCATCTTACTGTTCCAGCACAGTTGGCTTATGACTTGAGTTTGCAATCACATTTTCTTTTTTTTCTTGTTATATTTTGTTTTCAATGATTGTGGCATTTCACTGAGAATCTATTTGGGAATCTTTCTCTGGGACTTGTCACTAACTGCTGCTTTTGAACAACTCATGGTAAGCTGCTGAACTTGGCTCAGGGATTTAATGGAAGCTGTGTCCCTGTACGCATGCTTGTTGCATGATCTCTCACATACCTTCCTCATTGAGAATATTTAAAATATTTTGGTGGTTTTGTGAGAACATGCTGAGACTCACAGTTTAAAACAAGGGGAAAAAAGATGTTTCCTATAGGTAATCTTGATTCCATAATGTAAGGTATGTAAAATACATTAATTTAGACAAAAGAAAGTATTACACAAATGCTTAACTGGGATGAATAAATAAATACATGAACATTGGAATACTGTCTTGGCTTTTCATCATCTACTCTGAAGGTTGCCAAACCTTCAGAGTAGAAGCATGCTCATGTAAGTAGGTGAAAGTAAAGGACAGTTACAGTTGTTCGTCTTCAAAATTTTCTCCTTTGGAGCACAAGAAGGCTTAAGGAGAAATATTTGAATAGCTAAAGACTGAGATTTTCATCATACAAGCTCTCTTAAAAATAACTCAGCTGCTATTATACAAACTATTTTAAAATTACTTAAATATTCATTAGCTTGAATATAATATTTATTCTGTATTGTAACTTGAAAGTAGAATTTTAAACCTCTGGGTATTAATGCATTACTCTTTTCTCATTTCAAAGCCATAAATGCAGCAGCATAAAAATTTGAATCATGTAGAAGAAGAAACAATCTACGCATATGACATAAACACGAGAAGCCTAACTGTTTCTCAGTTTCTTCCACAGCTCAAGGGAAAACACTTCTTGAAAGTGCTTCAGATTCTCAGTTTTTCATTAGTGATTTATCCACTAATATATAGGTGGGTTTTTTTATTTACATGCTTTTTAGTCACTCTGAGATGTATCAAGGCTCGTGTTAATACATGATAACACACACCACATGTTGGAAGGACAAGGCTTCACCTTCTTTCTGACAACCCTCACAAAGCATATGTTATCTCTCACTAACACTTGCCTTGTTGTCTCTCACTGCTCAACTGAATCACACAATCAATTGCACATCACACGTGACAGCCCTTGGGCTTCAGCCAGTCCTTTTTTTGACAGCTGGCTCTGGCTGTGAGGAAGCAGTCTATTAATAACCCAACATTATATTAAAGGACTTACTTAGGAGCGAACTAGAATTGTGAGCAAGTTCTCTTAAATTCAAATATAAAATTTGTAAGATTATGACTAAAACAAACCAATGAAACTGTAAAATATGAAGCTATGGCTAGGGATTCATCTTTAACATGTCCTTGTTCAGGAGGGTAGAGTGAATAGAAATGCCACAGTGCTGCCTTCTGGTATGGCTGAGAAGCCCTGGCAAAACAGGGAGATTCTCCAGGCTGCAGATGTAGTTCTTCTTTCTCTGAGGCTTCAAGCCTCACCCAGCTATCTGCCTTCCAGCCAGCCTGCAGGCCTGATTTGGAGTTCTCCAATGCTTCCCTCTCAAATGTGATCATAGTGAGGATGCCCTGCTTCCTTTAGGTGAAAATTTTGGAAGAAGAGCAGAGAAAATGAAGAGGCTGAGACTGGCTGGCTGTGAGGGACATTTAGGCAGTGGGCACATAATGGCTCTGAGGGAGAGACAAATCAGATAGCTAGAAGCTTCTGTTAAACATCTTTGGCATATGAAATTGAGCAAAATATGATTCTTTCCTAAAGACTTTGTTCATACATGTACTGTTTTCATAAATGTTTTTTAAGAACTTGGGAAGTACTCCAAGCCCCAGAAGAGTAATGAAGAAGCTTGTTCGTTTTCCCCTTCAGAGATTAAATGCAACATGTCTTGTAGCCCCTTTTTTTAAAAAAACCTCCAAAAAACCTTATACTTCAGTATTAAAATTGCTAAATAGAATTTAAAAAAAATGAAAGGGAAGTTTCAAAACTGGGCAAATTTGAATTAGTTTAGCAAAACTCAGCAGAGAACTTCTCTGATTTCAGATTAGATCTCATTCAAACAATCAAACTATATGTCAAAATTCCTGTTACAAGTTACATGGGATAATTGGCATTCCTGATTAAATCTGGAATAACACAACAAATATACTTTTCAAAATTAGCCTAATAGTGGATATAAAACTGACACACCATAACTAATTCTTGATACAAGTCCGGATTTGAACACAAAGAATTCATTCCTAGTGGTTGCAGAGATCCTAAATTGCCCAATCACTGGCAAAATGTAGTGGCAGTAATGATTCTGAATCCCATGTGATTTTATCTTTATTCTGCTTTTCTCTGAAGCATTTCATCTGAGTTATGCAACATTAATCCTGATATATGGCTCCTGCAACCAGTGATTGAAAACCTTAAAGGTTAAGCTTAAAGAAGGATGCAGGAAAAACAGTGTGAACCTCCTTTTTCCACAATCCTGAAATACTTATTCCCAGGTTAATATTGCAATGGCCAAAGCAGAAAAAAATATTTGACTAGAATCACAGATGAAACTGATAGTTTAGTTTCAGCATCCCATCTGAAATATGCAAAGAAGACAAGTATAAATACTTTTATTTAAGTCTAAATTTCACAAATCCTGTAGTATAAGAAAGATTTTATCTATGTACATAATTGTTTTGAAGTTGAAACAAGCTACACAATTATCTTTTGTAGGATCAGAGTCTTAAGATTTTATGGGAAAGAGACTGGTTTTATCATTTTCTTTAGGCTAAAAAATAGAAACATTTTCCCCAAAGTTCTTATTTTGTGTTACACACCTGGCAAATGGTTTGAATGCTTACATGGCAGTCCATTGCACAATAGCACCAGGGACAGATGGGCTTCTGGTCCATATGGATGGGGCTGATGATGGGGTATAGTAGACCCACATGTTTTTAGAGATGCACACAGAGCTAAAAGAATGTGAAATGGTACTGGACACAGACTCTGGGTAACTGAATTCTCAAATTAACTCTTAACAAAGATTGTCAGATACACAGGACTGCCAAAAACAAGGACGAGTGCTCAGTCTTGTTCTTAATTTTAAACATCTATTCAAAATTAATTTTCTTAGATTTTTGAAACTAGTAGTATTGTCACAAGGATTTTATGACTTACCCTAGGAACAGATATATACCTATTAAGCTACTGTCAATGACATCTTTCAATTTTTAAATATTTGTTGCCTCACTGTCTGCTCACAGCAATTTTCTGTGTCAGGTTTTCATCCATGATGGTGACTCAACAATTTCTTTCTAAATCCAGCATCAAAAATGTGTACAGTTATTGAATGTTATTGCCATTTTAGTTTAGTTTAGCTCAGTTGTACATATCCAAATAAACATTTCCTGTGAAAACAGATTTCCGCCTACAGAGTACTAGAGAAGCTTTTCATCTGTTAAGCCTGAAGCAAATGCATGAACTAAAAGGTCCGTCTGGAATTTTCCAAACATAGTTTTGCTTTCAGATATGGAAACAAAGCTATCTTCATAAGAAGAAGAAAAACAAACTGTAAGTATGAGAAGAGGTTGGAAGAGAACATGGTCTCTGTCAAAAGACCTTCTTGGATCTTTTCCACATTTATCAAAATATTCTTATCTGTCAATATTGCCTGCTCTTCAATAATATGAGTCACTTTATGCATCAACAGGGTTTTTTATCATGTTGCTGTTTTATTTCTGAAGGACTCTTGTATATAGTTTCCCCAGGAGGTATAACTATCACAGACATTGAAATCATGAGGTTTAAATATATTCCCTGGAGATAAGCTCATTTTCACACTTGAAGAACCTGTGTATTTAGGCCAATCTAGCCACCTCCCTGGACAATTAAATTTCTTGCCTAGACTACCTGGGTAACAACATTTATGGAAGGAAAAAAAAAATTAAAGCGTTAACCACTTTTGCAAGCACTAAGCTGACATATTAAGTGGAGAGAACATAATTTAGGACACTAGTGACCCCCTTTTGTAATGATAACCCCCATTACATAAGCCTTTAAGTGACAAGAATAACAAATGAACCACTCAGATGAGTGTAATGGCCCTTGTAAAGAAGAAAGTGAGCCCAGAAACCCAGGACCTCATAGCTCTTTGCTCAGAGATATCTGAACATCCTTTGAGCAGCCAGCTCTGAGACAGAAGAAAGTGAAGGCTTCATTAGAGTTCATTTCATTTCCATTCATTATCTGTCCTAATGGAGATAGGGGCTAGTGATGATGGGCTCCTAAATCTTTGAAAATCCATCACCTTTCCACTTCTACCTTGAAAGAAAAGGCTGTCTCACAGTATGTCCCCACTTTGTCTCCTGGGGTGAAAGATCTATTGCCCGTTGCAGAAGTTTCAAGTGGAAAAGGCGGAAGAAGGAATGACAGGGATTGCAAGAGGAAGTTTCTTCCTCTTCCAGACATTTTGTCTTCCTATTGTCCAGCTGAAAGGAGAGTGGACTTTTGCAGCAATTAATTTTAACTGATCTCTCTTCCTCAATAGATAAGGCATTCAGCTAAGCATTGTAAATTCTACCAGTTTCTTTTATTTCCTGATCTATTCTCCCACTTTCAGCGTGCAAACCATTTATGTAGGTACACTGGACTCACCAGCTGTATATTTTGCCATCAGACAGGGACCCTCATGAGGGCCAAAGGGACAGTAAACAATTGTAATATTTATGGTTTAAGGAACAGTCTGACTTAACATAAAGAAGTCCATCAGGCCCGCTTCCAGGAGGAACAAGAGCTACAAACTGGCGGACATTATTCCTACAAGATTGCAATAGGATTTTAGAATAAAAAATATTTGGGTTGGTAGGGGCTTCTGGAGATCATAGCCCAAACTCCCATTTAAAGCAGGAACAGCTTCCAAGCTAGAATATTTTGCTCAAGGTTGCTTCAGGGACTGAGATTTGAAAATTTCCAGGGATGGAGTTTCCACAGACTCTCCGAGCACCTTGTTCCAGTGTTGCACCTCTCATTATTGCTATTTTCTTATTTTCAAGAAGCAACTTTTTACTGTTACTACTCATGCTTTCATTGTACTGCTCTGTCTTCTCTGCAGCCACTCTTTAGGTAGTTGAAGGGGGCAATTAAATCTCTACCTCAGCTTTCTTCAGGGTAAACGAAACCAATTATCTTTGTCACTGTTCAACTACCATATGCTCTGGTCCTTAACCATTTTAGTTATGTTCCACTGGACTCAGCAGTTTGTTGATGTGCTAGGAGACTTGAAAGTGGATAAAGGGTTCCAGATGCACCCTTACAGATACCAAATAAAGGGAAGTAATAACCCTCTGTTGAGTTACTTGCTATGCTTTTGCTGATGCAGTCCACTATGTGGTTAGTCTGTATCCCTTGCAAGGGCACACTGCTCACCCTCAGCCGAGAACCCCCCCAGATCCTTTTCTCTATGCGAGGGCATAGCTGCTACCCACCCAACCAGTCTACATTCTATACTGGGTCATGGGTTTATTTCTATCACGGGTGCCAAAGTGTGCATTTGCACTTGTCAGACTTCATGAGGTTCATGCTAGCACATTTTTCCAGTATATTGGGATCTCTCTGAATGGTGCCCCAAGCCCCCTGGTGTACGAACAACTCCACTAAGCTTGGTGTCGTCCAAAAACTTGCCTCCCAGTCTCCTGTTGTCCAGGTCACTGATGGAGATGTAAAATACTATGGAGCACTTTTTTCTCTAGAAGGATAGTATTTATAACCAGACTTCGATCCAATGTCTATCATGTCCCTGCTCCTTGTATGGGGATTGGACTGGAAGAACTTTATAGGTCCCTTCCAACACAAACTCTTCTATGATTCTATATCCACCGCTCTCCCCTATGCAGAGAGCCAGTCATTTCAAGGGGTATTAGAAAAAAATACATTTCTTTTTTTCAGCAAATTCTTTGATGCTTCTCCTGAAGAGTACTTGAAACTGTAATTACCATACCCTGAATCTTTTTAGTTTATGCTGATACTAAAGATGGAAGTGTCAAGAAATATTCTGGAAGGGGCACAGGGAAACAAAGGAGGGATTAGACAGTCATGGCCCTACAAGAACATACTGGAGACAAGTATTTCATTTTATTAAAAAAGAGATGCTACAAGGAGGCTTTCAAGTATTCCTCTTCATCAAAGGAAAGTTAAAAGCCTGTGAATGACATGGAGGATTTTTTTCCCTAGTTTAAAAATCCTTTAGAGTTCTGCAAGGCTCCTTACAGTTAAGACCTATTCTCCTTTCCACCACCACCCTTTTGAAGTTATTTTGCTTGGTTTTTCTCTCTGCAATGTTTTATTTTTTCTATAATCTGATATTCATGTTACTATGCTATATAAGAAGTGCTTGGGCTTGTAGAAAATATGTCAAATTGTGTAATGGTGCAAAAAACGTTCTGCCTTTTCTAAAATGCCATGAATATGCCATGCTCAGTCTTCCAGCTACAGAGTGAATTGCAGTTAAGGACAGAATCTATTTAACTGTGTCGTTATTTTAACTTTGTGCATATACACACTAATGGACATGCAGAGTCAGTAGCTCCACAGTTTATGAGAGTGTTCGAGAGAGGTTGTACTGTGATGACCTGTGATGTGGACTAATTCTACTGTTTGTAGTTACACTTTGGGTAGCTGGCCTACTTTGTATTGTGCTTCTTTTCAAGTCCTTCTATCTCTGTGGGGTTCCTGACAGTTCGCCTTCTGTTTGCCAAATCCAGGACCTGAAAATCAAGAAAATTTCTATTCCTTTCAGAGATGTTTTGTATAAAATAATTTAATGCCATTTTTGGCTTCCTTTTTTTTTTTTTTTTTCCTCAAAAGAACTCTTAGTCATTTTTTTTTCCATTTTTTGAAATTTTAAATACCCATTCAGTTGTTTCTCTGATAAGTGGCTAACAGACTAAAACTCCCCCAGCATGCTGTGGTTGCAAGTTACTTAATGAAGCTCTCAAGCCTTCCAGAAATCAGCACTGTAATAGGATTGTGAGTTGGCTGGCTTTTTCCTCTCCTTTCCCTTGAAGCAGTGATACAAGGATGTCTAATGGAATAGAGCTGAAGCACACAAGGACAGCAGCTGTTGGCAAGGAGAAGGAGCAATAAAATCCTTAAATATTCAGGTACTTTTCCAAAATGTAAACAGAATTTGAAAGAATATCCTTTGCACAAAAAAAAATTTAGGATGTTTTCTGTAACAAAGGTACAGGAACAGAGATTTTATGACCAATCATGAGCTGTTTGGTTCAAAACACAGTAGATGTACAGAAGATAGATGACATATTGATATAATGTACTTATAAATTTAAGATATCTTACACAGTGTATGGAGCTGCAGGAAAATATAAACAGAGTTCAAAAATTCGGGACTTAATATTAATGGATCCCTGAGTTTCTTGGCTTTGGGAGCTATTTATACAGTAAGAAACAGAGTTGCTTGGATTAATTTGGTGTTGTGGACTTCAGCAAAACAATGGTCATCACATGCTTTTATTACGAATGCACAAACTAATTTCCAAATGGAAGATTATCCATGAATTAATGTCATAAGCATGTATGTAATGCAAATTCTGCAGAGGCATAGTCTGAGTTGCAGTGACCAAAACAATGTACATGTGTGAGGGAGGAGAATATGGTTTCTGAATTTTTACATGCTGTATTCCCCTTTACTTCAGGGAATTTTGAGTAAGCATCTGTCCTTGGAAATAGGAAGGAATGGAAATTCTGAGTACATTTGTTATCTAGAGCGTCAAACTTATTTGCTGAAGCAAATGAATTTAATTGTTAGGATTATTTGTTAAATATTACATCTCTCAGCAGAGCAGTGGTTCCTGAATAAGAATTTCTGTCCAATGGTTTCCTCCAGATTGGTATGTTATATACATCAGTGTCTATGTGCTCAAGAGTGTGTGTGTAGTGGGCTGCCATAGGAGAGAGACCATTTGCAAGGGCACATAGTGACAGCACAAGGGTGAATGGCTTCAAACTACAAGACGGTAGGTTTAGATCAGATATTAGGAAGAAATTCTTTACTGTGGGGTTGAATCACTGGAACAGGCTTCCCAGAGAAGTGGTGGCTATCCCATCCCTAGTAGTGTTCAGGGGCAGGTTGGATGGTGCTCTGAGCAATCTGGTCTGGTAGAAAGTGTCCCTGTCCTTGGAACTAGATAATCTTTAAGGTCCCTTCTAAACCAAACTATTCTATGACTCTACGATAGATGTGATAATTTCCAGTCTCCCTACAGTATCATAATTTTTATTATTTTATTTTATTTTATTTTATTTTATTCTATTTTCAAGTTCACTATTCCTATACTGTGCCTCAGTCCTTGAAAAGGGGACTCTGTGTGTGTTTCTCTTTGGGTGTCAGGCAGAAGTTTCAGAAAACGATGGAAGCTTTGTTTTTAGACAATGTAGACAATGCAAAGATTAAACATTAAAAACTTCTTAAGTAATTTTATGTGGTTTGTCTACTTTTGCAGCAGGAGACTGTTTTTGACCTTGAAAGATAATTGCACAGATTCACTCCTATTAAGATCCCTCCCCACTCTCCCAATAATTTAATAAGTATAGGAGACTGATAAATAAAGTGTGTAATGTCAGTGTTATGAAAGTTTAATCATTGGTCATTACAGTAGAACAAAGTAATTTAATAACTGCTCTGTGAAGTACCATTACAGCATATTAACTAAGTGCTGTTGAATGCTCGACATCTGAAGAAATGTGCAGTATCTCTCTAGAGCAAAACAATAACTGTGTCTATGCTGCACAGGGAATGTCTCCAAAGGATGTATGCGTACCCCAGATTCTAATGCAGAGATGCCAGCTCAATCAAGGCAAAGCAAGAGGATTGGTTTCCTGGACAGCTGGGCTTTGGTTAGCTTTACAGATAACCTGGCAGCAGGTATATGCTATAAGCTGCTGGAGCAGAGCCAGAGCTCTGGGTTTACATAATGCTCAGCAGAAAGACTATTTCTTTACTGTCCCTGATGTATTGCAAAATGTAGTGATATCCTCTCTTGTGCTATGCTGTGTTAGATTACAGACAGAGCGATGGGCTGCCTGTTCCTTTGATCACTCAGCAGCCTAGTAGGCACCTGGTCACATCCCCCAAAAATAAGTGTAGGGCTGCAGGTGTAACTCAGCAGGATCTTTATTAATAATTTGGTTGGCTGCCCCTTTCTGAGAAAGTGCAGTGCTAATCAAGAGAAACTGAAGGAGAGATCCTTCTATGGAATCTGAAATAAAAGATTCAAGTATATCTAAGGCAGTTCTAGTTCCAAAATTTTCTGCATCTGGTCTGTAAGCAAACCTGTTGTATGGATCCTTACCCTGATGTCACTGTTGCTTTTTACCTATGTCTTGAAACCCTAATTCTGAATATTTTAAGTTTGCATCTGAACCTGATTTTTAGCTATCACATATCATCCTATACATGCAGGACTTAAGACTTTCGCCATTTAGTTTTAGCTTATACTTAAATGCACTGACCCATTAGACGCAATGGACAAAGAAATATGGTGGTTGAAATGTGCATAGGTGATATCCCTATCCATAAAGAAAACTGGGTAAACAAGACCACACTGCAGAGACAGAAGTGATATAAGCTAATAAGACTGAAAAGCAAAAACCAGATTCATGGTAGACAAAACAAGAAACTCCCTGCACTGTGGTTTATTTTTTTCCCCTTGATTATTTGTTTTTTCCAGCAGCTAGTACCTAGATTTGTCAGTGTCATTAGCATTTTCGTGCTAATACCTCCTTACTGTACAAAGGCCTTTGTTAGAATTTCAGAATAAGCAAATATATTTATGAAAAACCACAAAATTCCTATAGTTGATTTTCACCATGGAGAGATTACATTAAGCATCCCAGATCTTAAAATGATGTGTATTTTTTTCCCACCCTTACATCTTGCAATGAAATTAGAACTTGTCTTTGAGTTTTTATCCAAAAATACCCCAAAAACAAATTAAAAGAAAGCAAAAAGATAATTACCTTTTCTGTAAATGAAAGAATAGGATGAAGAGGATGAAAGAATATCTCTAGAAAGTAAATCTCTCCCCTGCTATTCATTTCTCCCAAAGCAACCTTTCCGGCATAAAAATGTTGAATGAGGCTATTTCTTCAAGAAAAACATGTTCTGCTTTGAAGAGAGGCGAACTACTCTACTTTCTTTAGCAAAGTCTTTATTAATTAACTGCCCTTAATAAACATTTGAAAAGCGAGAGTTCAAAGGCATGTGTTTCTGAGCAGTTAACACATTGATATCCAGACAATGACATCTACAGCAGTAACAAAAAGATATTTCAAGGCATTCTAAAATATTATATATTTGGACCACATACTTGATTATTACTTGCTATGAAGTTCAGATTCAGAGGGATACACTTTAACAGCCTTATACTGAGTATTCTCAGTGAGGATGTTGGCAAAATGTGGTTAGGAAGCAGTTATTTACCTTCTTAACTGTACAGCCATGAAATAAGAAACAACAATTAGCCGATAGGCTACAAGAGAAAAAAATTAAGGACTGAATATACACTACTATTGACATTTTGGTTTACAATTTACTGGTCCATTATTAAAATCATAACAAAAAAAAATGAATACAGTAAACTCCCAGTGATTTGTTTCTTAAATATGAAGACCGGGATAAGAATAAGGACCTTATCAACACAGTGACATCAACAAGTCAGAGAAATTAATAGGAGCCTCAAATTGGCATTAAAATATATTAAATAATCATGTAAGTATTGTAACTGGCAGGTAAAAGTCACAAGACTTTGGGTGAAGTTTCTGTCTCTGTGAACGAAAAGAAAGAAAAACAGGAAATCCTGAGTATTTCTCTACAACCAGAAATTTTCTCAGTACAAGATGGTTGCATGGGTAGTGTACTTAAGTTCTTTCAAGAAATGCTAAAATCAGCATAATTCATTGTTAAACAATAAATTAAATTCTAGGTAAAAGTCTTCCATGTAACCTTCCCATTATATGACATAGAATAAATAAAGGAAAACATAATAGAAATGAATCTGAAAAAGACAGTAGGGGAAAAATACCAATTTCTGGCAAGTTGTAAACTGCGTGGTTTTCAGTGGACCTGGTGTAGGCTTAAGTGTCAGGTGGTTTTGTAGTGGTCTTAACAGATGAAAAGTAATAATTATTTGCTGAAGGGCAATAAAGTATTTGCACTACATTTCTGTGATTCATCAAACTCATAGAAACAAAAAGCTGTGTAATTTTCTGACCATGAGGTTTCAGAAGATTTGAACATTGTTATAAAGACAACAGTTTTCTTAGTTTCTGAAATGAATGTTAAATGGCTTGGAAACTACCACTGCAGTTCTCACTCTACAGAAGTTCAGGTTTTTCATTGCTTAATTTTATTCCTTCAGTGTTTTCTGGAAGAAACATTACATCAGTATTCCCCTACTGATTCCAGCCTCCATACCGAACTAGGGTTTGTTAACTTCTTTTCAGTAAAAATGTTGTGCTTCTCTTTTTCTTACATTCTTTTTAAAAACAGAACTGAAAGCAGTGTCTTTGCACTGCACGGTTTTAAAGTGTTCCTGACAATGTACCTGCTATTATGCTCCATAAACAGTGTCTGTAAGTGATAGGAGAACAAGTGTTTTGGGTGTAAGGGACTCTTTGATTCAATTTTTATTCTGGACAATTAATTATGCTATGAATTGACCATGTGTATATATATTATAATCAATTATAATTGTGCAGCAGATAAAATTATTATTGACCTTTGCGGATTTGTTTGTGGCTTTTGAGTAAGGGTTAATTACAATTTTGTACTGTATGGATTTTTTTTTGATACATAGATCAGTCAGCAGCAGCAGCAGCACTTTGGTGTTGGGGTGAAAAGAGTTTGTGAGAACACTCAGTTTTGTTTCTGGTCACAGCTGGCATTTTTATGGGCCAGTGTGGATGTGGCTTAAATGAGAATGTGCACTACAATAGCCTAAATAGTTAAGACAAACAGTGCTGTAAATGTCATCTAGAATTATAACTCTCCAAATGTCCTAAAAAGATGAGTACGTCCTGGACTCCCTGTGTTTTGTACCTTTCTGCCAACTCCATAATCTCCCCTTCACACACCCTTTATTATTGCAATTACTGGGGGTGTGTGGGAAGAAAATAGTGCCAAGGCAGAAATGCAGGATGGGAAGCAATGTCAACTACAGGAAATTAATTGCAGATGCTTTGTTTACTCTTCCTTGCTTCCCTTTTGCATCAGTGTTGCTCCTATCTTTTCTTAAATGTGCTTCTAGGTATTGTTGGCAAAATAGAACCGTCCCTCAAAAAGGATGGCACAGCCACATAAAGTTTTTTGTTTGCTTGGCCCCCTCTCCCCCCACCCCCCGCCCCCCCAAGTTTAAAGAGTGAACTGTGTCTCAGGAAAGTTTAGAAGTGAATTCCACTAGGTTATAATTAGCTCAAGGTATCATATATTGCAGTAGGGTTTATTCTTTGAATTGCCTGGAATTTAATTTGACAAGCACAGATCTGCAGACATTGTTAAATTCCTCAACACAGCCATTTCAAAGCTATTAGAGGCTCTGAGGCTCTGTTTCTCTTTCATTGGCATCAATACAGCACCTTCAAAAGCTCTATGATAAGTTCAAAACATTTGACAGTTGTTTATACACTTATATAATTTTGAACTCATGCAAATTTCAAAACAGGATAGAAGGCACACAAACTTGTTCCTATTCTTGAGGAAAATTCTGTCTAGCTCTCAAATGATAGCATCCCTCTCTCGCAGGAGAAGCTCATTAGCAAACTGTAACTCCTGTAGTCTTGCCTTTTGGGCTATGAGTCATTCCAGCTCTGCTGTGCTGCCTCCTTCCCTCCCTTGTGTACAAAATGGGCATGCACTGTTAGTTTTACTGCAAAGTAATTTCTGCTGCCTTGAAAACCTCCTAAATTCAGCTTTAGGAATTTGAAACATAGCTCTGAAGAATATTCAGTTTCAAGAGTCCTATAGTCTGTCAGCGCTTCCTGGCTGCAATCTGGAATGTGCAGTTTTATTATGGCAAGCATTTCTTCATCATGGACTCTTTACATAATATGTGCACAACCTACAGTTAATCGTGTGGAAATGTGTTATTGCAACTTCCTCTTTTAAGTAGACATGTTTCTAAATTATTTTGCCTAAAGCATCTGTTATGCCTCCTGTATCTCATTCAGTATTAAATCCCCCTTTCATTCAGTATGAAGTATATAAACAGTATGAAGTATATAAAAAGAACCTCATCTTGCTTAGTTTTTTCTTACCCTATTTTGTCAGACTTTTGGTGAGGAATACATTGTGGTTATCCAGTCATATTAGATGATTTAAACTCCAGTCAGGGTAAAGTAATGTGCAAATAGAAGAATTAATAGTGCTGTAAACCGACAATACAGTGTATTGAAATTAGATAACAGAGTAGCAAATAATTGAAAAGAAAATTGTACTTAAATTACTTATAAACCAGAAAATTCTCTTTCTCCTTCAACTGTGATCTTAACATGGTTGCCAGCAGAGAAGCAGATTGTGCAATTACATCTTCAGTTGTATTCTAGCCAATGAAACTCCCCTTTGTGTTTCCTCCACCAGGGTTTACTTTCTAGGTCTATCATTTCACTTCTTGCAGGCAGCTTTTCCTCTGAAGCCTCAAAATCTTCAGGCATTTTAATTCTTTCCTATCCAACATGTAATCTACTTACTCCTCTGATTGTAACACCAAATTAATGTGTGGTTTACTTAGAGAAGCAAACATCTCTTTGTTGGGCTGAGTATAACTTCTTGTATTTAAAGGTTAAATGCAAACTTCTTGGTTCAGCAAAGGATAAACCTATCCTCTCTTTCTGTTGGTTCACTGAAAATTTCAGAGTGAAACATGTTTCATCCTAGACAATCTGGTATTTTGCATTTTGTTTTACATATTAACAGTTTCTACATACAAATGCCAAATCAGTGAAACTTGTCATTGGTTCTTAATCTCAGGGAATGAACCATTTTGACATTAAATGAGCTAGGAATAAATAGCCTTCAGCCTCCTTTTCCTAAGTGTACTGCAATAGTACGAGCGAGTCAAATACACACCCCAGCTCCTAATAAACTGCATTAAAGTGCAGTGATCATGCACAAATAATGACAAAGATGTTACCCTGGACTGGAAGGAGATCAATATTTCTTTGTTGAGAACATAATAATAATCTGAAGGTTCAGAAAAGCAAACAAAAAGTTGTACTTTTTTTCTAGTGATCTGATGCACCACTTTTCTTTCCACTTGCTGGTTTATTTTTAGTATTTTGGAAAAATCTTCCATTTTGGGGGAACCAGGAAGATTATCGTTCTGCCTGAGACAGCTAGAGTTGAATGATAAATTAGTTTGGTCACAAATCAGATCAGGTTTTTTTATAAGTTCTCTGACTTCTGTTATCAGAAGTTAACAAAAGATGTGCAACTTTTTATTTATTGGATAAGTATTTTGGTTTGTTTCTCTGTACCAGATAATAAGATTTCTATTTTTGTGAATATTATAGAAAAGTGGTACTATTACACAAATGAACAAAAGAGACAAATTATTTGCAAAGGAAATTGGACTGGTGGCAAGTAGTGATTAGTCAGCGACAGATGAGTAAGCAGGTTTTCATTGGAATTCCACTCTATGAACCAGGGTTTTTTTAATAAAAGAAAGTTAATAGTTGTAGATATATACAATGCAGAAGACACTTCAGTACTCCTGAACTTGGATCTTCCTTTCAGTGCTCTACAAAACCAGTGTATTGCTATCTGAGCTGTGTTATATTTGTAAACTATAAACTGGAGTCAATTCCTGAAGAATGACATGTGCCCTTGCAGCAAGAAGGAATAAATACTGGCTCAGTTTTTCAGAGCTGAGAGGGTTAAGGAAATCTAGCAATAAATGGTCATCCTGCTTTGTTTACCTCACTTATTTTGGATTGAGTTCAGTTATTCAGAACAGTAACGGACAGGCATGTTAAGGCACACTTTGTTCAGTACGATACTGTTTGCAATGAGTCTGTCTTCATACAGAACTAGTTTTGTTTCCCATGTCCCTAAAGCATTTTTGATCATTTCTTTGTACTAAACCAGGCAATACCGCTAACTGTAGGTTGAAAACCCAGCCCTCAATTGCACATTATACAATGAGATAGAGTAGCTTTCAGATCATGATGGGCAAATTTTGCCTTAACAAGCATATACTGGTTTGCATGCTTTCCAGGGATGAAGATTCTTTGAAGACAGACAATATTGTAAGTGCACTTTAAGGGAAGAATGTGAAAAAATATTCTGAAAGGGTATAATTGATATAAAAGGTCTCACTTGTAAATGTTAAGTGTTGTACAGATGATTTGTTGAGGATCTTGATACTGAAATTTGAAAAAAAACCATAGACGATTACAGCTGTGAGTTAAATACTGGGCAGCATTTTCATGTACAGTTTTATGGTATGACTTTAAAAATATTCCCTATCTAAATCCTGATTCAAGTAGTCTATGAATTTGAAAGTTCAAACCTCTATCCTAAATATCCAGAGTACTACCCAGTCCTACTGCTTTTCTCTATTTCTGGTTCCAGTGATGTTTGTTTAAAACTTGGTTGTAAACTTTGATGGAAATGAACAGCAACCAGGCAGAAAAAACCCTGCTTTCATTTTAATAATTTGTTTTTACATCATAGTATCTAATTCTATGTTTTAGTTCTTCCTCATTGGTTGATGTTCTTTGTGTGTCCTTATGTCATGCAGACCTATTACTTGACAGGCATAAATTAACTCAGTGGAATTTATGCTCTCTTGAGCTCCTCAAAATATTTTGACATTTTTGATGATATATGAAATTACCAGATCATTCTTCTTTAACTTAAAGGATTAGAGTCAGTTTAAACAATAAAGTTTGTACTGCACAGATATTAGTTATATTGTGAAGGAGATTAGAATTATTTTCCAATTAAATCTCTCTTTTCCTCATCTTATTATGTAGGTGCTTTTATGAACACTGCCAGAATTTTTTTTGTCAGTTCTTTTTGTTATTTGGGACTATTTTTCGTATTAAGAGAGTTACATTTAGACTTATTTGGTGGGATGTTTGATATTCAAAATCTACCTTAGAAGAAGTGATACAATGATGGTATTGGGTTCTATGCAGGAATTAAATTTTATTTCTTTATTTTTCTGTCAGCTTAACTCTACTGGGTTCAGTAAAATTAGACTAACCTACACTAGCTGAAGGTATGGCACATTAGACAAATCTCCTTTCTGTGGCAGTCTCCTTTTTCATTATTATCCACCCCCAGTATTTAACCTTATCTTGTCATATGCTCTATTGTCTTGGGGTGATTTTATGACAATCCTGTATTCCCCTATGGTCTGCTTTATGCACAGAAATGGGTCCCACAGCTTTAAGCTGGATCCAGGAGAGGGGGGAGAGAAGCTGTTTGAATTCTTCAGTGCTGTTTGATTTCAAGGACTCACACACTACCCAGTGTTCTTGCCACTGCAGAGCCAAGGGAGCAGTTTCCTGCTTTTAGCCAGCCTGTTAGTAAAGGCAAGAAATTTTTCCTGGGACTGTGGCTTCTCCTTCTTCTCCTTCTTCTCCTTCTTCTCCTTCTTCTCCTTCTTCTCCTTCTTCTCCTTCTTCTCCTCCTCCTTCTCCTCCTCCTTCTCCTCCTTCTTCTTCTTCTTCTTCTCCTCCTCCTTCTTCTTCTCCTCCTCCTTCTCCTTTTCCTTCCTTCTTCTTCTTCTTCTTCTTCTTCTTCTTCTTCTTCTTCTTCTTCTTCTTCTTCTTCTTCTTTCTTCTTCTTCTTCTTTCTTCTTCTTCTTCTTCTTTCGTCTTTCTTCTTCTTCTTCTTCTTCTTCTTCTTTCTTCTTCTTCTTTCTTCTTCCTTCTTCTTCTTTCTTCTTCCTTCTTCTTTCTTCTTCCTTCTTCTTCTTTCTTCTTCTTCTTCTTTCTTCTTCTTCTTCTTCTTCTTCTTTCTTCTTCTTCTTCTTTCTTCTTCTTTCTTCTTCTTCTTCTTTCTTCTTCTTCTTCTTCTTCTTCTTTCTTCTTCTTCTTCTTTCTTCTTCTTTCTTCTTCTTCTTCTTCTGCTGTAACTGTGCAGCTTTGCTCCAGTCCAAAACACACTGCAGCCCAGAGGGGAGGCCCTGGGGCACGACATCCCAGCTCCAGAGGACCTCGGGAGATGCCAAGCAGGACTCTAAAAAAATCCACCATTTTCTCCACAATGAGAAGGTTTATTATCTAACACTATTCGTTTGGTTTTTTTTCCCTCTTTCGCCTGCATGCACCCTGTTTGTTAAATAAACAGGGTTTTTTTCACTTTCCTCCAAGAAATTCCTTTCAAACCTGTGGGGGAGGGGCTGCCAAAATCTGCCTTCCATTAGAGGACGTGTTCGTCTCAGGATGTTTCCTCCTAATTTGTCTCAAACTGAGACACCTATACACTTCCTTCTTCTTATCCCTTTTTTCCTACCCAAATAGGAGTTATCAGCTTCATTCATATGTTCTTTTTATTCCCCTAACTCCAAACCAAGTTTCTTCTGCTGTGGCTTCTATTAATTACTGCTTTTATGAGGAATCTTTATTGCACCACCTCATTTTCCAGCTTCAAATACTTTTGTGAACTTTGCTCCCCTTTTCACTCACTAACAACATTGTTACAGCCTATTTTTTTATGACCTATTTGCTCCTTGTCCTGTTTGACAGTGTTTCCTGGTTGTCTCTTGCTGAGTTCACAGTGTGTAGGGTCCTGAAACACAAAAATACATAACAATTTCTTTGTTTTGAGTTTATAGAGCAATTAGCATATGAGAGTTCTCAGATGCTAGGCCATATAGACAACCTAAATTAATCCATGCTCTACTGAATTTGATCTGTGGGGTAAATTCAAAATTCATGACCAGAGCACATCAGACAAAATATATTTAAGGTAGAAATTACATAGAAGAATAAACACTGATGTTCCTTTACTTTTTCTTCTTTTTCTTTTTTTGCTTTAATTTTTTTCTGTATTTTAACAAGTTTAGGAATTTCCCAAAAATATTTGTTAAGTATATCCATATATCTAGCACTCTACTTAAAAGGGTATATTTGCAGGTCAGTAAATTCACTGCCTTCCAGTAAGAACTTTGGAAATATTCATCTTGTTGTCTGAATTTCCCCCAAACTTGGTATAAGAGGGCAAATAGAAAGGGAAGAGTTAATAAAATAGATATCTGTACAAGTATCCTCCTAGGCTTTGGAAATGTGTTCATCTTTATTTCTGTTCAGCACTTCTGGTGTAGTTGTGAAGATCAGAGAGCATAATTCCATGCATTTTTTTATTTGATATCTTTCCCTGTCTTGATAGGTCCAAAAGGCTCTTCTTACACTGGGACATGTTGCCTTTTTTCTCCTATGTGCGTTGGTATGCAGTGTTCATATTTGAGACAGGTTATGCTTTCACCCAGTATTATTTCTTTCCTTCTGCCCTGCTGCCTGTAATTTCCTAAATAATTTATTTCTGCTTTATGTTCTTAAGACTCTGTTGATTTCAAAAAATTCACAACTCAATCTACTCTAGCAACATTTTTGCATGGAGAAATGTTCTATTTCTCAAAAATACTTCAGCAATGACATCTTTCACTATATCAAGTTCCCTATAAACTGGTAAGCAATTTTGAATTGCAAACATTTTATTTGGAAAATTAACTTAATCAACGAGGTTTTTTTAACTGTTGGAAAAAAATGTCAGAAAAGATGCTTATACTTCATGAATGCCTTTAAACTCCTCCTTATAATAAAGTCTCCATAGTTACCACTTTCCACTATATAAACAGAAAATTGAATGAGTGATGAAAATATACCGCATAGTTTGTACAAAGCAAATCAAAACCAACTTTTTCACTCCTTCAGAAGTTTCAGGGGTTTTCTTATTAATTGGGGCCTGCCTCAAATTATAAAGGCTTATGCAGATTTCTAAAGCTTCATCAAAGGTCCTTACAGCATAATGCAATTAAGTTTCAGTTGATTAGGCAATTATAAATAAATGAGATTTTTTTCTGTGTGAACAATGCACACAGATAAACTGGTTTGTGGAACTAATATGATAAAAGGAATGCTGTGGGAGGGTTGCCACATGTATTATGCAAACTTAGAAAATCCTCAGAATGTGGAACTTTAAACATTCTGTTCTCCCTCTGGCATCTATTGATTTTTTGATAGAGAAAACCAGATAAGATGTAAATTATTGCCCATTTTTTTCTGTTTAAGTCAATTATTCACCATAAGTCATAGGAGATATTTGCATGTTAAATTCAGGCTTAGCTGTGAAAAAAAATCTGTGCTTTGTACTCAGAAAACATTTTAATTAAACATTTATGAATATGGAACAAGTAATAAATGCATTTTGTTTGTTCAAGAGATTACTGATGGATGACAATGTTCTAAATTGTAACAGACTTACAGTTTTTTTAAAGTATTTTAAAGCTCTCAATGCTTAATATAGAACAATGCTTTTCTAACTTTAAAGTAGACTCTGCAGAAAACAGTATGCACATTTTTATTCTTGGTGCTATTATTTCTACTAGTGACTAATATGTATGTAGAGCATGCAACCTAAAACAAGCGTCAGAATATTCAGGCTGTATGCTTATCCTCCTTAATATGTTTTACAAGATGTGCATTTATTTGAAGACATTCTAATCATTTGACACCAAATGTTGCATGCTGAGCAGGGCATATCTGACCAGGAAGTCTGAAAAAGAAGAATGTTTATTCATATCTATATCTGATAGATAAGAGGTAGCATGTAACCAGGTTTTACTAATGAAGCATCAAATGCTTTTCTGACAGACATACAAATTTTAAAACTGCACTGATTAAGGTCTTATATCTTACTGATCATGCTGCCCTTGTGACTTCAGTAATGCTGTCCCCACATACTGTAAGCAAAATGAAGACAATGGGATCATTTAGATAAAGCACACATTTAAAGATTTTGCCACACTTCAGTCACAGGCTTTTTCCTTCTAGAATCCAGCCTAACTCAACACAGGACTCATTTGCCTAAATTAAATCTTAGATCTTTTGCTGTGAATGGGAAAATCGCTTTGATAACTGAACTTGATTTTAATATTATCACTAGTATTTCACTCTAAATGAAATAATCTTTCTAATCTCTCTGATTTCGGCTTGTTTTAACATTAACAAGGAATTTATCCTGACCAAAATAAGATTTAGCTTTTAACTTACTGTTTTAGGAACTGAAGGTGAGGCGGTCCAACTCCGTGTCTGTCTGCCACTAATTTATTTTGGATATGGTGACCCAGTTAAACCATTTGAAAAATCAAAAGTAAATGAATCTGACTGAGTTTTGTTACAAGCCATGGCTATATATAGTAAACACACACATATATATATCTCTCTATATAAAAATATGTTTGTATGTATACATATATATATATATGTATATTTGTTCTCATCCAGGAACTTGTTGAACACATTTCTCTTTATCACATCCTTGCCAATTTGCTTAAAGTAGGAGGCATCCTATATGGACTTGATGTAGCATATTATGCAGTGATGTACAAATATACCAGAAAGAAAGAGAAGTTCATTCTTACTTTCATAGAAAATACCTTTTTTTTTTTTTCCCTGTTTAAAAAGAGCAATGAAATACACTTCTCTGGAACTTTTTTTGTTTTTTTCTAAATGACCTTAATATTTCCTTTAGCTAATATTAAGGTATTAAACTAAGACCTCAAAACTTTTAAATTTGAAAGCTGTTTATGGAACTAAATTTTTAATTAAAAAATGCTAGTAAGAAATATTTTGTTCCCAAAGTATTCAAATAGTGATCCATATTATTAAATTATTTTCTCTCTTATGTCAAATTGCAACTATAGCCACATTTTCCTGATGCATATTACTTTTTGATGAACTTGTAGAAAGACATTTATTGGAAAAACCTCAGAGCAACTATTCTGTACATATAAGTTCCTCTCATATTGACAGAAAATTGAGAAATCATTTCTTAGGGGTGGATACACAGGGGAAAATGAAGAATCCAGGCAGGAATGCTGATATTTTGGTTTTGATTATTTCATCAAAAACTTGGAACTCACTGCTCATTGTTTATGACAGATCACATTCTTTTTCTTACCTCGGGTTATAAAAATTTAATTACCCAAATATTCTTTCATTGATTTAATATGTTTCCCTATTGGCAAAGGGTTCAGCAGTATATTTTCCGGCCCATTTCATAGTTTGGTTTTGGATGGGTCTAGTGGCAGGATTTCATTCCTCTTTTCAGCTGCCGAATTGATCTTGCAATCTTAAATGTTTCTTAATGGTCATTTAAAATGCAATCTTTTTCTTTACAGCTTTTTAAATGCAGTTTGAATAGTATTGTATTCTTTTATTGTATAAGAATAGGCAATATATTATACCAAAAGGAACTAGCAATTTATAGCAAGATGTGTTCAGGCTTGATCAGTGGTCTCATCTTTTATCTGACTTGCCAACAGTAGTTATGGGCAATATTTGCATTTAAATATCTATCTATCTACATCTCTCTCTCTCGCTCTCTATGTATAGATAATGCCATGGACCCCTCAAAGATGACACAGCAACAACAAAAAAATATAAAAATGGCAAAATGAAAAGTTGTATTCTTCATTAACTTTGGCAATGTGGTGTTAATAACAAATAATTCCTTTAAGTTATTATCTTATATGTATGCATTAATTTATTGCTATTTTATTCCTTCTTATGTGACTTCTTAAATCCCCTCTTTAATTGTTCGCACCTGAACACTGCAAAAGCATTAGATAGCTGTAAGGAAGAAGGCGGGACGAAGTGATAATAGGGCTATAAGGGTGTTTGGGACCTTCCTAACCCCCGCTTGAATGCACTCCACTTGTTATAAAGCCCCTTTTCTTCACAGCAAGCAAGATTAGAGTTCACACAACAGTCTTGAGTGAATAAGTCACAGAGTAAGTCATGCTTTCTTTCACTAGTTTAAAATCAAACAAAATTATTCAAATTTGACACCAGTAAGAAGCCATCTCGTCTTTACTTGCTTCTACAATTACTGTTCTGGTGAGTACCTCCAATATTGCCACATGTTTATACACAATTTACAAGTCAGAAAGAGATCTGACAGCAGAAAAAGTTGAAATTCTGGGGGTGTCGGTTTCTGGATACAGGAATGTGAAGGCTCCAATTCTAAGTTTTAAGGTGAGCAGAGATTCTCATTGGTGCGATTACACTAGGATGAGCTGCCTATGGCCATTGGGAATCCTATCAGATTCTAAACTTAGCACATCTAATTTTGCACATGGAGTGCTTCCACTGCGTGTCCCAGTACCTCACTTATAAGTGTGGAGGCATAAATCAGCAGTCACTGCAGACCTAAAAGCTTCCCAAAGGGGTAGAAGACATGCTGGAGCTCTCCCTACTACTTGGAGCAGAACCAAAAAGGAGTTCCAGATGGTAGGTTTTCAAATTGAGAACAGTCTGATTACCTCAACTTTAAAGGCCAGTGCAGCCCAAATTGAGGAGAGGGTTTTCATTTGCTACAACCTTCTGGGGCTCAGGACTGTCCACACACTGCATCTTTACTGGCAACAAAATTCACAGAGGTGCCAATCCTGCATGCCTGCCAGGCAGGCAAAGAGAAGAAACTAATGAAGCAACCTGCATCCTCATTACAAGGGCAGTGCTCTGAATTGTGCCTTGGCATGTGACTTCGGCCTCTGAGCCATTAAATATTCAAACATTTTTTAATACACCAGTGGAGACCTTAAGTGTATAATGTATGATGAATCTTCATCAAAAATAAGCCTTTATTACTAGTCGCTAAATCACTAATGAATTCTACATATCTTTACTGAGTTTGACCACAGTAGATTTCACCTTTATATTTGTTTAAATTTGACTGTGTTTCACATTTTTTTTTCAATGTTGGATCATCTTTACTAAAACTGAGAGCAAACAGCTGAACAGTGATTCATGCAGGATTTGAAGGAAAAGAAAGGGAAAGGTCCTCCATGATTAAACTTGCAATAGCTTGTTATATTGGTTTCTTGAGATAATATACTGGCATCATGATGTATGGCAA
The DNA here is from genome assembly GCF_000738735.6 of Corvus cornix cornix. NCBI lineage: Eukaryota > Metazoa > Chordata > Aves > Passeriformes > Corvidae > Corvus > Corvus cornix. The sequence continues at coordinate 28,604,427 of NC_046333.1, forward strand.
CCCTCCTCCCCCACAGCTATAATTACAGGAAGTAGAGTCTTTTAATGGGTGCAATAAATTTTAGATTGAAAAGCCTTTCCAAATTTTCCTCTTCCTCTTCCAGTAGCAGTAGGGCATCCAAAAATCCATCAATTTTTATCTATAGTAATATTTTTAGCATGGCCAGGTCTGAAACCTCTGAAAAACCAGATCCTGTGGTAATGAAAATCAATATATGCCTGTTGATATGATAACATTAGCCTGATAAGAATGTAAGTCTTACATTAAGGCAATAATTAGAGCTTTGCACACCTCTAATTTTTTGCTGAATTGAGAAATACCTTTCTGGATGCATTCAGGTAAATCCATCTGCAGATAGAAATGGATTTATCTTTGTTTCAGTAAAGATGATTCATATTTTTTTTGGGCTTGCCTTGTTGAAGAATGATAAATAACACTCTTCATACTTTTATCTCAACTGACTTGCCTGCCTCTGGTCTATTCTCTGGTTTAAAGAAGAGGAAGGACAATTTCTGTGACAAGATTCTTTGGTTGCGCCTCCAAAAAAAAACTTTGACCAGCTTGATAGGCTAGTCTGCAGGGACTATAGGAAAAGAAACTGTGTGTCTAGAAGATCTCACAACACTATTTGTCCACTGCTAATTTTTCTCAAAGCAACCTCTTCAAATATTTGGCTGTGTTTGAAGAGTTTAAAAAATCTGATTTTTTTTTTCTATCAGCAATAATAGAATCATACTATTCAAAATTATGGTCAGTTCAGTTGTAGAAATCATCACATCTACTGCAGTGATAACCCTAATATCAGCACAGAAATTCTTACAATGTACTACCACATTTGTATCACAGCAGACTTTCTTAATAGGTGATGGAAATATTTTGCTATTGTTAGAAAACTGTACAGACACTCACATGGAACACATATCTAAAATATATTTCAATAGCATTCAACTAGTGAAGATACCTTGACAGCTCTTCTTGCATAAACACAATGAGTTGAGGGATTAAGTTTTTTTTTTCCCCAAATTATCACAAGTGCAGTAGGAGTTTGAATCAACTTTCTGTCTTCTATCATTCGCTGATTTTACTTGGGCTGAATATACTTTGAAAAAATCGTGATATGGGTGCAGTTTCATTACATCTTTATCAGAATTTCACCTGCTCAAAACAACCTCATATATATATGTATATATACTCTTAGTTTCTTGAGAGATTCCTTGATGCAAGTACCTAGCATATGTTAGAAGTCTGGATCTTACCCCTCATATTTTCAGTATTTGCAGGGCAAAAGGAAAGTGTAAAATAAGGAGGGTAGTTACAGTACACCTACACTGCAGCTGCCAAAATACTTTGTTGGTAGGGCCCCTAACTGTGCTTTGTCATAACCATGTTGGTACTACTACTTGCTATTTGAAAACTACCTCAGTTGTGTGTATGATCAAATAATTTCTGCAGCTGTATTGCAGAGTCTCTTAGTCCTAGATTTTTCAGACAATGCTTGTTGCTGCTTTATAAGAGGCTGGGCAGGGGGTGGGTGTTGTTTCATAGCATTTTACCTGGAGTATTTGTTCTTCATTTTCTTGAAAAGTTATAGAGCTAGGGTTTCCCTTTAGATGTTGCCCTACAATACAGTTGGTCTAAATTGTTTTTGGTTGACTAGTAGTGTTAGATGAAAAGGCAAATTATCATGGAGGTCGCTGTCTTACTCTGAGAATGTCAAATATCTGCTTTTCTTGGCAGAAATTATATGCGAGCAAAATTGAGAGCTTTTTCTCTGGAGTGAATGATGGAATAATTGCTTGATAAATACTGGTTAGTTTGATAAAAGTTTTTGTTTTGAGAAGTGGTGGTTTAGATAATTGGATTAGCTCTTAGAAGTTGTGACAACCTTCTACTACCTATTAATAAACCAAAAGCATTTATTATTAATATTTAATAGTACTTAAAATACACAGTCTCAGATTAAAAGATAAAAAATCTAGGAATTATGTCAATGAATTTTCTTAAATGAGGCTTGCAATTTCCATTTAACTTTTATAATCTTTCCTTATATTATGATGAAGATACTGAACACTTCATTACAGTTCTGTCTTCATGCAAGCCAGGAAATAACTTGAAGTTACTGAGAAGTGTTTAAGAAGTACTTTAAAACCTCTTGCTTGTGTTATTCTGGAAACCTGTCTTAAAGTAGGAAGAGTGGTGAGGAGGCAGAAATGCTTCATACTATTTTGACTTCATAGGATTTAATTTTTAAAAGGATTTAAATCAAAGGATTTAAATATTTACACTGGATGAGTAACTATACTAACAAAATACTGTTTTATAAATTGAGTGGCTTATATAAAGGCATCTTCTATTTCCAGTTGTAGGCAGTAGCAAAATGATTTTTGATCACTGCTGCCACACATTCAACAGTAGGATTGTAACATGTGTATTTATTTAAAGTCTAATAAAAGTCATTTCAGTCACAAAATGATGGGGTTTTCTTAAAAGTTTAAAATTTTAATGAAAAAAAATCTCTCGTAATATACTACATCTGTTCTTTAACAGTGTCTACACCAGAAAAACTTCTCCATCACTGCTGGTAAAATGTGAATAAAAATATATGTGGAAATAGTCTTCTCTTTGAAGACAGGAAAAATGAGAAAATGTAATACACCATAGGCTTGAGAAGAAGGATTGAACTTTTAAAATAGGGGCTCATAAATTAGCATGTTCTAGCTCATTCTTTAGTTTCTGAAAATTACTTGATTGGAATGAATTTGTGTCAGGAATGTTTGCTCATATGTGAGGAAATGAAAGAAAAATGCAGAGGAACCACCCAAAGAGCAAGATCCTGACAACCAAAATCTTTGTTCTATGGAAATTGCTCTGTATTTGTTTATTTTTATGAGCAAGAAATATGAATTAAAATATCTACTACTCGCTGAAAGAGTCAAAAGGGAGGGACTGGAGCTCTAATTAAATTCCACATGATGGGTGACAGGGTATCTTTCTAAGATTTGTGATTTCCCTTCAGCAGATCTCAGTTTTCATCAAGAAAACTCTCTTCCTGGTCAGCATGAGCTAAAACTGTGGATAGGTGTTATTTTGCCCAAGAGGTACAGCATCTTTGGTCTTTCTGTTCTTGCTTTGTGCCTCCTGGGATGGAGGTGATCCTGGAGACCTGGGAGCTCTTCCCTAGATGGGCAGCTGGTGCTGACCTTGCCTGGAGGACAAGTGTGGCCGTTGTCACCGGTGCAAAGAGGCAGTGAGGGTGCATGATGTGGCACGGAAAGCCACTGAGGTGGGTACCTAGAAGATATCTTGGAAGCATTGCAGCATAGGAGGAGTCCCACTTAGTTGCTGGTTTTGTGTGAGAGGTTGAACTGCCAGTTTTATTTGTATAAAATTTCTCTTTCAGCCACTCTGGGAGTGTGCTATGCAGTAAAGCTGAGATAAACCCTGCTCAAAGCCCTGGTCAGCTCTGGGTGGTGTCAGCAGCATTTAAGAGTTTGGCCTCCTGCTGCACCATCCTATGTTTATAACTGTCAGCCAGGGCTGGAGCACCCCTGGCATGTCTTGAGCCCTTGGACCTGCAAGCTGCTGCTCTGTGAAGGGCAGGAATTGCCTTCTGGTGGGGTCGAAACGTCAGCCTGGCTCCTGCTCCCCACTGTGCTTTGCCACAGCTGGCTGCAGCTCATCTTGGGTGGGAAGCAGGACTTTGGAAAGATAACCACCAGCACTGGTTCCCCTCCTTCCTTCATCTCTGCTGTGGTATCAGCTCAGCAGCAGCCACCACCTTCCCAGCACAAGAGTCTTCCTCTAAGGACTGGAAGAGGAAGGCACTCTCTCCTTGCATTTTGAGTCTGGCTGCAAGCAGAGTCCCACTGGTTTCAATAATTTTGATGGAGCAGAGTTCAGGATTTAACCTGGGGCTCAATTTATAGATAAATTAAAGGGAGAGCCTATATTTTGTGTAAAGTTCTCACAAGCTCTTCAAGAGAGTTGGTAGAGCTTAGTATGTATTCGTGCCTTCAGGCTGAAGAGATAATTGAAGATACATAGATGGTTGCTCACAGTCCCAACAGGAAGTCCCTCAGTTATCTAGTAATCATCCCAGCCAGCCTCTTCCAGAGAGTGGCTCAAAGCAGGATTTTAACTTAAATGTACCAAGAACCCATCTTTCACTCCTGACTGATTAGTCATGCAATACTGCTGTTGCAGAATGTGCCTGCAGTAGAGTAGAAAAATTAAGCCAAATAAAGCTCAATTCTTTCTTCCAGAGAAAGAATTAGTTTCTTCAGGGAGAAGAAAGAGTAACAATCAAAATATAGTAATTCAACAGTGTAATAAAAAAAACCCAAAACAAAGAGTTAAGGCTGTGGTGAAAATTTTTAAAATTATTTTTATTTATTCAATTATTTTCAGATCTTTGTCACTGTTTAACATAAAAATTATTTCATGCTTTTCTGGTGGTGAGATTTTGTGCAAAGAAAATGCTCCAAGAGTAGGAGATTGACCCACTCTTCCCAGCTGGAGGAACCTGACTCCCGAAAAAGCTCTGTACTTATTGGATATATTTAGTATTAATTTCTGGTTTACACTTATTCTTGGTGAATATAATGTATCATCTCGTCTCTGAAAAGCCTGTGTTATATGAGACGTCCTAATATTATCAGAGGAAAAGAAATACCACTTCTTCCTGTCTAGTGGCAAAATTAAATATTTATTATTAAAATAATTTTTTCAAAGAGAACAAAATCTTCCAAAAATTGAAAGTTTGAGGGGAGCAGAAAAACTTAAGATGTTAAAAAACCGGAGGAAAAATAATTTCACAATTTCATCTGAAGTGTCACAGTAATTACTAAAGTTTTTGGAAAGGGGATTAATTTATTATTTCATATTATGACATTCTGGTAGTAATCACATGTGTATCATAGAGATAATCTCTTTTTTTTTACATTTTGGTTGGAATTATGTAGAGCTGGTTAAAATACTTTCCTTTTTCCAGTTTACATTTTTTACAAGTTATGCACAGAAATTCTAATGAGATATTGGGAAGTGGGATAGTATAACAAAATATTTTTAAAAATTAATTAAGCCCCCAAGAACCTTATTTTTGAAATGGAATATTGAAATTAGTGTCAAAACCCCAAGTTTTTCTTTAAAAATTTTCTCAGTAGAATTTTAAACAAAATTCAAAGCAAAATCTGGGATCAAAATATAAAACATTTTAATGAAAATATTTGAAAAATTTTGATTCCTCTCTGAAAAAAGAATTGCTTGAAGACACTGGCAGAAATGAAGCGTAATTTTCTTCCACTGGAGACATGTGCTTTGTTTACTGCTAAAGAAAAACACCTTGCATGTAGATATGTTGCAGTCACAATTTTCTTCCTCACCTTCTCTGGTCTTCCAGCCAACAAGAGCTAAGCATAGGTTCTTTTGAAGCCTCTTAATAATTTACTGTAATCTGAATGCCAAATAATTGCATGACATAATGACAGAAACATCTTCCCACAATAGAATATCGTGCCAAAGAAGTACAAAGAGTAAACATTGAGCCTCATTGACAACAATCACCATAGTATGTTGACCCATCTCTCTTTGACAAAAAGAATGACTTTGACTCTCATTTATTCAAGGGTTTATTTAATTTGGCTCTGTCTACTTGTGTCCTGGCTGGCCCACTTACAAGATTGTTTCGTTTTCTACGTATTACTTTGTGCTCTAGGTGACAGGAGACCAGCAAGGAAGGGCAGCAGCAAGAAATAAGGTGTAAAAGAGATGATAGACTGAGGAGAAAACAAAAGAAGAACAAAGAAACTGTTAGTTTCACAAGTAGCCCACAAGTAGCATGTATTGTTCCACTTTTATAAAGCTAAAAATCTCCAAGGCTGGCTGGGATATTTGTGGTTTGGACAAAGAAGCTTGTAAGAGAGGACCCCATGAAACTGCCTTGACCCTTCCTCTGGATTTACCCCACAAGCAGTGGCTCACTCAGGACAGAACCACCTGCTCTGGTGGTGGTTTTTTGATTTTTTTTTTTTTTACCACCTCACTGTGCTCATGGCACACATGCAGGGACAACATGAAGCTTTAACACTTTTCTGATGATTCTTGCAAAGAACCCCTTGCACAAATCTTCAGGAAGAAGGAATTTTTAGATTGTGTGATGTTTTTTGAAAAGTTTTTATTTTTCTGTTACATTTACCTCTTCTTCCATATTTTGACACCAAATCACAGTAAGGGTGTCTAAGAGACAAAATGAAGGAATTACAAGGCCAAGCTTTTAAGGAAAATTCTTACAAGGCATTAGGTGAGTCTTGGGCCATTTTTCACCAACCTGTGTGCCCTGAGATGTGGCTTCATCATTGTTTTGAAGGAAGCTGTTTCACTAGAAATTTTGACAAACTAACCCCTCCTTCCCTGACCCCTCAAGTTCCTGTCAGGGGGCTGCTTTGCCTTCCCTAGGCTCCCACTGCTGCCTTGACTGCCCACTGCCACTGGCTCAGCTGGATCAGAGCCTTAGTGATTGGCTGCAGAAAGTTTAATAGGTAGTAAATGAGACAGTTTGGACCATGAAATGTTTGTTTTGACAGAAAGTGAATGAAAGATTAAACAAACTGCATCTCTTACGTTAATATGAGCCAAGAGGTAGCAGATTTTGTCCCAGTTTTTGCACATATTTTTATGTTTACTTATAATGATATGAACGTGTGAGATAGGTACAAATCATTTAGATGTAAATAATGTAAATGTAATGTAAAACTTTATTCTTTAGAAAAGTGGTATTTACATTTTTAAAGTGCTAGGGAACTTTGCTGGCTGAAGCCCTCAGGTTTTCTACATCCATGACCCTAACTCACAAGCACAGACACTGGTTTGAATTGATTTTGTAGATTGCTGGTATGATTTGGCTTTCTAAGGACCCATTTTCAAGCTCCTTTCTGCAACTGTGAGAAAGGGAAATTTAAAGATAAAATTGTAATGGCCCTTAAGACCATTACTTAAGACCATTCTGCACCAGAGTGCAGAACAGTGGAAAAAGTTATGATAGAAGTGTGAAGTTTGGGCTTCTGGGGGAGCACAATACTGTTGGTCATATGTATATGTGTGTGTCAATATTTATGCTTCAAGACTAAAATCTTTCAAGGGATATTTAGTTCATATCAAAATCACCTGGAAGATACGTCAGAATATGTCTTTCAAGTTAAACCACCAAAATCTCAAGTTGTGACAAATGATCCTTTCTAGTAGTGATGTTCCTCCTTTTACTAACAGAAAGCATACTTGGAAGACAGAGATCATCCAAATAAAATAATTAAAATATATGAAGAACGGGTTACACTTCATTACATATGATTTTGGGATATTGCAGAGTCAGTAGTCAGTACATTAAACATTATGATCTTCAAATGTGTATGCAGCACTGAGCACAAACTGTGGAGGGGGCAGACCAAGTGTAAAATAACCATATCCAGGCAGATCCTGAAAGTGCTAAGAGTTGTTTTTCCCCCCAGAAAGGAGGCTTAGTCAATAATTAAAATAAGCAATCCATATTTGGCTTAAGACAAAAAGAGCTAAAGGCATCTGTTTTTCTTTTTCATTTGGCTTTACTTTGGCAGTCAAATTTAAGCATAAATCGAAGCATAAACATGCTGTCTTTGAGAGCTGCTTTTACCACGAAGGCAATTGACATGGAAATCTGGAACATAAATTTAGCCTAAAAATGGCTTTTCACAAAGATTACTATTACATTTCCCTCTGCAGCCAGAAAAAATGTGGAAAAGATAACTTGTTTCAGAATGAGCTGCAAATCAAGAAGAAACTGGCACAAATTATTGTAGTCTGATCAAAAAAAGCTTGCACCTTAAATTGGTGCATAGCATTGTTAACGAATGCAAGCATAATCTTTATTATTTTGAGGATATTGAAAATGGATTAGAGGTAAATTTAATGACACACAGAATGTCCAATGAACAAGAGCAAACATGGATCTTCAGGAGTTTGCAAACTTGCTTTGCCAAATTTACCTCTCTTTTACCTCTTGTGACTTGAGCCCTTTTGTAGAAAACTATTAGTTCAGAGTCTCCCCTTCCTCGTTGTAGGCTACCATTTTACACCACATCACTTCAACTGATATGAGTATTTGCAGAAGCTGTAAAGGCAGTGGCAGGACAGAGCCTGTCTGTAAGTGCTTGATGTGATGTGCAGTCCACTCCTGTCACTAGGATGTAATTTGCAGCGACTTCTGCAGGATTTCCGCATGCCGTGCCGTCAAGAGAGACAGACTCTTATATCATCTGTGTGTGTTCTCTCTCACATGGCAGTAAGTTCCTAGGTAGGGGCTGGTGTAAAGGAGGTAAGTAATAGACTGTTAGTTTAAAAATAAATAACTTACTATTACCAATTTCCTGCTAACTTTTTAATTCTCTCCCGGTTAGCTCTAATTCTCTAGAAGCAGCAGCCTGGGAATTTGAAGTTATTCTTCCAGCTCAGTGGAGTGAGCTTAGTTCTTCACAGCATGAGCTTATGTAAAAGGAAAAAATACTTGCTAGGCACTTTAATTGATTCAATGTCTTGGTTTTTTTCTTGCTTTGGAATTAAAATGTATTTAAACTCCCCAAATTACTTGGAAACTACTGTGCGTTGTAAGCATGCATTTTTCTAAACTTTCCATTAGTGATCATCTTCTGATCAAGGAAGAGGACAGTAGGTAATATTTTAATAATTACTTAGTACTAAATAATTGAAGGAATTACTGATTTGGGACTAGATCCCTGTATAAACTATCTACATAATGGATACTAGGTTCCAATGATACTGCATAAGCTGTTTGAAATAAGGCCACAACAAGTTGGTCAAAAATATTTAGAGGTTATGAACTGACGTATAGCAAAGTTAACTTAGAGTCAGTCACTCCTGTTCCTTGGTAGAACTTCTCTTTATTCTCTACTTTTAGCTGTTTCTGGTGTGTACTCTAACTTTGGTTATATTCTTTAGACTTGAAGAGCAAGTTCCTGCATTGGATGTCAATGAATTAATCCACAGCCCACTGTAAGAATTCATACTAGTAATTGTATTTTCTTTCTGTATTTAATTGAAAGTATTTTTTGTTTGCACTGCAGTTAGGGAATTTTAATTTTATTTTATACACTTTCATATGTAAAATAGTGTACAGGTGCAGATATAGCTGTCTGGAGTAACAGCTGTGAGAGGCAGAAACTCAAGCATGAAATCACAGCAATGATTTTTCTGAAAGTATTGTCTGAAGTGTTCCACATAAGAGAACACTTTAAAACTTGTATGATTAGTTAACATTAGAAATGGTTTTGTTAAGAACAGAACATTGAAAGTAGGTTAAATTAACAGTCATATCTCTCAAATGTTTCTCTTCAAAGCCTCAGTGAGTTCTGTGTTCTCTAAGTTGAGGAATAAATTGTCTCTCCATCTGAACTTGTAGTTCACATCATTTGATGGGGTCACATCTCACACCTGGAAAGCACAACTTTGTAGCAGTCATCTGTTAGTCCATCTTGGAATACTTACAGAAAAAATAAACTTTACTGTTTAGTAAATTGCCTGTGTCCTTGGATAGTGTGGTCGTTTTTGGTTTGGCTTTGGTTTTTTTTTTTGGTGTTGTGTTGTTTTGTTTTGTTTTCCCTGCAGAAGTAAGAGTGTTTAGCAGTCATTTTGATTATCCCTTCTACCATTAGGAAGCTGCTAGGCAAGAAAAGAGTTTCAGCTCAACTTTTAGCTTATCCCCAGTATCTTTCAAAAGACACAATTGTAAAGAAAAGAAAAAAGACATTTTGCACTTTCCATATCCTTTTTTTTATATTACATATTAAGCTTTTCGATTCTCTGAAAGATTCTCTGATGTCTTGGATTAACATAAGAATAGGTCTTCAGAACTCACAATGAAGATAATGTAGTTCATATGGTCACTTCATTATTCATTGTGTTCTAACATCTCATCAAATGAGGTCTGGGCTTTTTCCCAGTTCTCCTTGTTGCTCTCTACCTAGAACACATCTTTCCCCATAGGACAGTCACTTTTCATTGCGTTTGTCTGCTATTGTCTTCACTTCAATTTACAATTGACTGCAAAAATTATTTTTCTATACTTCTATGAAGGACACAATATAAACATAATTTGTGTTGAATTACATAATAAAAAGCCTATTAGTGTGAATACCTTCTTTCAAGGTTGTCATAATGTGTCCTTTTGAAGAAGTAGCTAGTTCAGTACTATGTTAACTGTGATCATTTAAAATGTAATATACCTGAATTGGTTTCTTTTTGCGTGTAATGTAATGGGGTATTCTGAACTTTGTATCAAGGTCATTTTTGCACAATACCAATAACTAACACTACTGCTGTGAGACAGCCTAATAAATCATCATTTATGTTGGCTTTAACCTAACTTGATGGCTAATTTTCTTTAAGAATATTCCTACAGCTGCTAAATTTCATTACTTATGAAAATACTGAAGATCATTCCACCGTCTTTTGGTATGCTGTCTGTTATTCTGCCATTACCTGTCGCTCTATTGCTCTGTATCCCAAAGTGGTGGAGGTGGAAACCCATCTCAAGTATCACTGAACCCGATTCTGCTCCTACGACACTCCTTCCTGGTATGTAGAGACTGAGCTACCTAAGGCTGGGTCACTGACATTGATGTTATTTTTGCTTCTATCTGAAGCAGGGAAAACAATGCTTTTCCCCTTAAAAAGCAAGCCACTGTGACTGCCTGCATCAGCAGCAAATAGAATTAAGCTAAATCCTTACCAGGTTGAAGTCTGGTTTCCTAAGGAAGCAAGGCACATAAAGATATTTGGTCTATCCAGTTGGAAGTTTTTAGGCAAATTTTGGAAACCCAAACTTAGTTGCAGTCTTTCTTCACAGAGCAGCTTGTTTTCCGTGAATGAGTGCATAATAAGTACGTCAAAAACAGGCCTGCAGTCTATTTTAGGTGCTACTCCTACACATTATCAGATTCACACACAGCAATGCAATTTTATGTTCTAAAAAGATTAGTATAATAAGAAAAATAATAGAGCAATCTTTTTGTAAACCCCAAGTCAAGAATAGGTACCTTTAATGATATTCTGCACTTTGCTTTTCATCCTCAATGTTAGAAGTACTTGGTGTAATTTAATCTTACACTGTTCTATAGGTGACAAAACAGACTTGAGACTACCCTGACATAATCAAATATCTTGGCTTCTTGCTTTGCCATGTTCTGTTTAAAATGAAAAGCACACTGTCTCACTCATATCATCCCTCTGTTATTTTGTGTATATTTCTCACTCAGCAATCAAGTCCCTCTTAAACACATGTATTTGCAGGTCTATAGCTCTTTAGCAGTGTTTGGAACTGAAAACATGCCCTGGCGTGGTGCTTATCCCCTCATGCACCCAGGCTTTCTATGTAAAGAGGTGAGTCTGCAGAATGGAGATTACTGTTATTTTCCTGTTGTGTACTGTGAGGACTTGCCTCCAGAAAATGGTCTCCTTGTCTTGCTTACTTCTGCATATATAGATATTTGCACAGATTCCTAGAATTTTAGAACAGAAAGTTTGCATGAAATTCAATCAATCCTCAACCTTCTCTTCTTGAAATCTTAATCATCAAGTGGTGGTTTTTTTCTGGATTTTAAATATCAAAGCTTCTTTTACTGTAGTCTAAATAATTCTGGAAGCATTTTTTATAGATTTTCATGTATCTGCAGATGAAATATGTCAGTAGAACAAATTATATCTTAAATGCATAGTTGCAAATGGAAAAATAGCTAAAATCCACAATTATGGTAAATTGTTTTAAATACAGGAGAATCAAACAAAAGAAATTTTGTTATTCTGAACCTTTTTGAAGAAAAAGGAAAACAGAGCAGTGACGGCTAAATGGCAGCAAGGTAAGAAGGATCCTTTCTTAGAGCAGGTAGAAGAGTCGGTGAATGGTCTAGGATGTTCCCTACACCTCCAAAGTGATACAAACAGTTATGATTGATAAAAATGACATGATATCAACACTTCCTCTCAAGCAGTGGATTACTGAAAGCAGCTGTGACTTGTGGCTGTTCCCATCCTTTTCCAGCTGAAGGTGTATTGTATTCTGTGTCTGAAAACTCAGTCTGAGTGAATTCCAACAAAGCCACCTGCAGACTTTGGCTAACAACCCAATGTTTGACACCAACACCTCCACATGAGTTCCTAGAAGGTCTTGAAATATTCATCCTGTAAGGAATGTGAGCATATCACTGTCTTCAGACTAGCAAGTCAGCTTCCTTAAGAATCATAATGATTCAGTGACCATGACCATGAAGATTTTCTCATCTGTTTTATGCAATATTTTGTTATTCTGATATTGTTGAGGAGTCTAAACCTTCAAAAAAAAACTGAAGTAGGAAATCTGAGCACAACTGATCCAATCTGGATTTTTTTTTCCTTGCTGCAGTTAGTTCTTTCTGTATCTGTGGTGCTGTGAAGAAACATCTTGCATCACATTATCAGTTTTGCTACCAAGTTGTCTATTTGACAAGATAAAAAAAGCTGTTGTAGCCCTTTGAGAAACCTGCATCCTGTTTTGTAAGCAGCACCAACCCTATGTTGCCATTGCTTTCACTGCTTCTGTTACCTTTTGGGCACACTTGGACTGAATGTGATAAATAACTTGGTTCAGTAACCAAGCCTTTTTTGAGGAAACGTGGTGCAGAATACTTCCAGCTTCATGATCACCACACTAACCATCAGGAAGAGAAGAAAGCCAAACTAATAACTCAGGAGAGCAGAAGAACCTTTGGGAACTCTTTCCTGGAGCCTGCTTACCACACTTAGGGTTTTCCTGCAGCAGTTCTATTCAGCGAGAAATTTAAAAGCTGAAAATAGATTGTGCTCATGCTGAGTGACCAGAACTCCTGCTGCCCCTGCATGCAGTCATAAGACGATAATTTTGCATTTTTAAAACCACCCAAAACTCAAATATATTTTTAGAAATAGCAAGCCAGGTCTTTCTCTTTTTGTAATTTTAATTTGATTTTATTTTTAGTTTTTCCCCCCTGAACAGAGTAAGCATTTCACAGATTTCATTTGCATTGGAAGTTTTTATGCAGATGAGCAATTGTTTTGAGTTTTAGAAGGAAAACAGTTTTATCAATTGATTGGCATTCCTATGCCCAGTGAGATCTGTGGGGTTTTTGTAGTAAATTTATGAATTGATTTGGACAAACTGACATGTACCTAGTTGCTGCTAAAGATGGTGAAGGTTGATTAGAAACAAATTTATGCCCACATATTGGTGGCTCTGCCTATTTCTGCACCTCTTTGCCAGCCACTGTGAAACAGCAGCAAAAAGGACAGGGAGCTGCCACTGCACCTGCTGTGCAGCGCATTGCACTTTCTGAGATGGAAAGACTTCCTGGTGATTCATTCACAGAATTTTGAGAAAGTGGCTGAGAACGTGACATTGTTTAAATGTTGGAAGCGCATCTTGTCTTTTACAACAAAGCAATTTTTTTGGTCTGGCTCTTTAGAGTCCTCACTGACACATAGAACATTTGGACTGATATGTAATTATGAACATAAAATGTTGTTATATGCATTTAATGAAACTGAAAATATGCAAGATATTTTTGATTATGAGTTCAGGAAAAATGAAGTTTTCTTGCACTGAATGTCTATATACAAACTGAATTAAGAGATCGATTATCACCTCTGTAATGTCTACATGGGATTGCCTCTTAATAACATGTACTGAACATATTATTAATAGAATATCTAATTGAGATTTTTGATTACCCTTCATTCTATAGAAATAAAAGACTGGCAAGTTTACAATGACCAAAACCATCTAAAATGATTTGTAAGTGTTAAAACAAGAAAATATCATTTTATCTTCGACTGCTTTATGCATAACACAGGATATTGATATTTCATCTGGCAATTGCTGCATTAAATCTGGAAAACAGAGGCTATTCTTCACATAAATACCTCATTCTTTTATTGAAAAAAATTGTGGAAAGGGGTTAGTTGTGTTACCCTTCCTGTTGTTGCTCTGAATTCCTTTCAACTTCCTGCTCATTCAGCACCTCTTACTACTGTCTTAATTAATTCTCTGTGATCATCAATTCTTTTTTCCATGTGGAATGATGTGTAAGGCTTTAACCTAACTATCCTGCTAATACTGGTGTTTTAACTTAGTAGATGGCTGGTTTAGGCTGTGGGTATGCTTATGTTATTAAAAATGCATTTAATGAATGAAAAATATTCAGACAGTGGCATCCAAAGAGAAGGATTTTTCAGAGAGGTTTTATGTGTTTTCTCACTTAAAGATGTGAAGCTTAATATATAATATGCTTTTTACATATACCATGATTTTACTTTTTTTTCAAGTGATAGATTTGTCCAGGAGTAAATCACAAAAGGGCTATCAAAAGAGCTATTGCTACATTCACTTTGTCCCTGCTGAGATTTTACGTAATTCTGTATTTTGTGGATTTTTCATTTTTTTATCTTTTACTTTGTGTGATCCTTTTATGTGTTTGACTTGAAACTCAATAGAAGTACCATGTCCTGAAGCATAGTTAATCTGCATGTTCATTCATACACTGACTTACAAAGACCTTATAATTTCTCATTTGCTGTTGCACTTTCTGCAAACATACTCCCTACTGTATTTGCATAGCTCTGGTATTGAGCATCCGAGGAAGAGTTGTCTTTCCTTGTCCCTTTGCCTTATATGTGGGACAACATGCATCATACAAGAGGTACACTGGTAAATACAGTATTAACATTTTTAATGTTTTAGAGCTCTTCAGGTAAATCTTGCTGTGGGTGTTTCATAAATATTGTTGTAAATGCTCTGTAACAGCTCCACTATGATAATTGCTTCCTTTTTCCCTTCCTGAATTTAAAGAGTGAAGAAAATTCCACTGAGCTAACTATTTGTGAAAATGGCTGTCTTCATTGTGATCTCTTCTGAGTGTTTCAAATCTGCAATTGGTTTTATAGAATTAAGGAAGGAAACTCCACTGAGAACCATGCAGCATATGCATGGTGCCAGAAACTTGACAAATGATGATGCTTGACATTTGTATTTGTCAGGTGACATGAAGTAGTACTGGAAAAAACATAAATATGGAAAAAGTATATGAGACCATAATTTAGTCCAGATTCTTTTAAAAGAAAATGTGGAAATTATTTGAAATAGCATCTGTTAGTAATACCAGATATCAGAGATGAGTGAGTTCTGCTTACATAGCACATGCATGAGACACGTGCTTACAGAAAGGCCTCTCTCTCAACTAAGAGATTAAAAATTTACTAAAATTAATTTTCAGTCTGCATCAATATTTGATCAGCACCCAAATAATTTCAGAATTTTATTGTTTCCTAACACAGCAAATACGTTGCAGTGTTGGAAATACTTACAAAGTGTAGGAATTGCAGTCCATTGAAAGAGAAGATGAATTGAATTTCTAAGTCAGTTTGGCCCTTTAATCCTTTTTTTGTGGTTTCTTATAAATTCTAATGCAAGGCTTCATCCAAACTTAAGAGAAGCAAAATAAGGCTTTTATTTCACTAATTTATTGGACCTTTTATTGTGGTTTCTTTTGCAAGGCTGGCAGGCCACCAAGGATCTAATGTGTGTGTATATTTATATGTATTGTCTGATATCCAAGATGACAACTGCATGAGAGAAGAAGAACAGAATGGGATAAGCAACATTTCTGCCACCTCCACTGGTTGTGAAAGGCAATTTATAGGCACTTTTCTTGCTTAGTGATGAAAAAGGAATTGTCAGACAACATCACTTCCTACCAGCATCATCCCACTGAACCAAAAAGGTGAGGAGTTACCCTGACACTGTTTATCAGGCTTGCTCAAATACTTAGATACAGCCACAACAGGAAGTTTGGAAATGTATTTTTCCACAAATTGCCTAAGACAGTGCAGCTTTCATTAGTCAAGCTGAATCAGAATCAACTTTTTTCATTTTTTTGGGTTAAACACTTGATGCGTTTCTCCACAACATCTAAAAACAAACTAGAAATATTTCTTAAATTTTTTCTTATATCCAAGAAGATTATATGCTCTGTTAATCATTCTTGCTTTACGTTGAAGTAAACAGAAACACACAGAGGTATTAAAGCTAGATTTGCAAGAACACAGATTTATTTCTGAGCACCATTGCTTTTTTATTAGTATGATGAGATTATTCATTCCTAGGTTTTCTTATTTTATTTTGTTTTAATTGTTTCAGTATATTATAGTGGGCCTTAGGACGCAACAGAGAAGAGACTGAGAGGGGCCAAAGTGGATAATAGTTTTATGGTAAGAGAAGGTTTTAGCTTTTTGACTCTATTTATAGTCCAACAGAGATTTTTTCTGACTAAATCAAGGATTAGAAGTAAATCATAAATACTAAGATGTTTGTACAAGAAGAACTTAGGAAGATGATGTGATTAGACAGTTGAGGGAGTAGTAGAAACTCTACAGGCTGCTGAGATTATGACAAGTCAATACAGAATTTGCATAGGTCAGGATCCCCTTTCAAAGACTGTTAAAAACTCTTTATTTACTCATTTATTTATTTATTTATTTACTTGCATGTTTCTTTTTCTTGCAAGAACTAAGAAGCACTAATAATAATAAGTAGTATTTGGCCTAAAAACTAAAAAGCTGTTTGGTCCCTAGGGTGCCACTGGCATTTTTTCCAAATATTAGAATTACCTTCCAGTCTGCCAAAGAAATTTTGGTTGATAATTGAAAAACTACAAAGGGAATTGAGTCCAAGAGGAAGAAATTCCTGTGACTTCATCCTAAGATACACAGCAGTGTGCAGCAGCGATCCAGATAGGGGATAAAATTCAAGTAAGGAGGACAGTCAGAGCTAAGATAGCCAGAATTGCTGGACGTATGACTGGCAGAAGAACTTGGTCTGGAAAACCTTTTGAGAATTAAGCTGTTTAGTTCTCTTCCTGGGAGCTCTTAATCTTTTATTTTAATTCATCCACATTACACTGGGTATTCCATTTAAATCCAAAGTAGTTCACAGAAGTATTTAATATGATTGCACTTATACAGTAGCAGAACTGATATGCAATGGAATGAATACTTTTATAAAAAATATTTTTTATTTCTTCACTGTAACCATAAGAGTGGGTGTTGTTAGCTTTTACCATAAGATATCTTCTGTCAAGTCAAGTTTTTTTTTTCTCTGTTACTGGAGTTGAAACTCCTGAGTTCAGGATGTAACATCTAGAAAAATTTCTGAAATACACATCACATTGTATGTATTAAGTACATCTGATTTTTTCAGGTGATGTTTCCAAGCAATAGAAAATGCTCCTTTCCTAGTTTTTTCTTAGTGTTCTATGTTTGAATATTTTTATTCTACATCTATTAAGCCAGTGTTCTATATCAGGAAGTCTGAATTCTGGCATGATAGGTTACTAATAGTAAATCTAAATGCAGTCAGAGGGACTAGTTCAGAAAGATAGTATTAATTGTAAGAATATCAGAACTGTATAACTAATAGCCTTCTTGTATGTTCTTCCACTCTTTAAACTAATTGTTTATACCCCATAGAACAGTGCAGAGAAAGCAAAGAATCTAACCTTCCCCTTTGTCATTTGAAAAATTGTTATGATGATGTTGATGCTTTAAGAGGCCTCCCAGAAACAGGGAGTGGACAGGAGTAAAAGAATAAAATAGGTATTTATTTGAGAGGCCTTCAAAGGTTCACCCTGGGAGCCAGAGGCTATTGCCAAAAATGGACCCCAAAATGGATGACAGGTCACGAGTTCTGCACACTTTTATAGGTTTGGTTCATTTGCATATCAGGATTAATTCTCCAATTAAAGCTTCAGTTCAATGATGTAATTTCCCCTCCACTGGCCCCCCTTAGAAGCTCTTTGGATTATACTTTTTGGGCCTAGGACACTCTGGGTGACCTTGGAGAGCAGGCCCAGAGAGTCTTTGTTATGTCTACCTAGCACAAGTGAACAGAAATTAGCAAACTACAAGAGACCTCAGAGTTACACTCTAAGCAGTACAGAAAGTTAAAACCTAGGCATCACTTCCCCCCTTTAGGGGCTTGACAAGGCCTCTACCTTGTCTGGACTCTATTTTAAATATTCTAATATCCACAAATAATATGTATCTAACAGCAGTATGTTTCTATAAACAAGAATTATGATTACAATCATTATAAACAATCTGTGATCTAGGGTCAGTTTGGTAACCATGAAACCAGGGCGTGGAAGATACAATCAGCTTTGAATGTTATCCAGTGTAAGATCTAAGTTGATTCTCAAATTGTAAACAAATTTTGTTGATCTTTCCACTTCAGTTCACATGTCAATTATTACTTGTATCCAAATGAATGTCTTTGGATATACTCTGGACTAGAATCATACGCAAAATTTGGTTCCAAACCTGAGTCAGGGTTACCAACTGTGTAAATAATAAGCACAGGAAAAAATCATTTAAACTATATCACCTTCATTTGTATCAGTCTCTGTTTTCTCAGTTGTTTCAGGAGCAGAAGCCTTAACTCTGGAGTAGTGAATCCAGGGTCCTTTGTCAGCAACTTTGACTGCGGCGAGGGTGGTCAGCAAAATCTGGAATGATCCCCTCCACTTGGCCTTTAGAGGGTCACTGTCCCACCACTTAACACAGACCCAGTCTCCAGGCTGGAAGGGATGTGCAGGAGTGTCCAGTCCTATGGGTCTAGATAACACGATGTAATTCTGGAGCTTCTGCAAAGTAGAACCTAAAGCCATTAGATATCTCTGCAAATCAAGTTTTCCTCTCATGTGAATTTCACCCGGAAGGTGTGGAATTTGATATGGCCTGCCACACAGTATTTCATAGGGACTGATGTTATCCCTTTGCCTCGGTTGTATGCGGATCCTCAGTAAAGCTATAGGCAAGGCCTGAACCCATGTCATGGATGTCTCTTGACAAATTTTGCTAATTTGTGCCTTAAGGGTCCCATTCATACATTCTACTTTACTGCTTGCTTGGGGTCTGTAAGGTGTGTGCAGATCCCAAGCAATTCCCAAAATTCGGCTAACTTCTTGACTCACATTTGCCACAAAATGTGGTCCCCTACCCAAGGACATACCCAAAGGAACCCCAAACCTTGGTGTTATATGATTAAGCAAAACTTTCACCACCTCCTTGGCTGTGTTAGTGTGACAGGGGTAAGCTTCAGGCCATCCACTGAAAGTGTCAACCAACACCAGTATGCACCTGTATCCTTTTTTGTGTGGTAACTCAGCAAAGTCTGTTTGCCAGTAATCTCCAGGAAGATCCCCTGCCTTTGTTACTCCTAACACAACTCTTTTCCTCGTATCAGGATTGTTTTTGTAGCAGATTTCACACCTGCTCACTACTGGTCGTACAATATCTGCCATTCCCTTTTCTATTACTACCTTTTTTAGATGTTTCAGAAGATTTTCAACCCCGAAATGTGTGCTTTCATGTTCTCTTCGAGCTAGTTCTTGAAGGATTAGAGGTGGGACTACAACCTGATTTGCAGGTGTGACAGCCCATCCATTTTCTGTGATCTCAGCCTTAAGAAACTTAATTAACTTGTGGTCTGCCTGATCATATTTTGGGGTGAAACCTGGCAAGTCAATCTTTTTTTGTGGAATTACTGCAAGAACACCTTTTTCTGCAGCCCTTTTTGCTGTTCCATCAGCAAAGCGATTTCCCAATTCTGGAGTGGATTTCCCTTTCTGGTGATGCCTACAATACATGATAGCTACTCATTTGTCAGGGAAAACAGAGCAGGATGACATTTGCATTCTTTTCCCAGATGCTGAGCCTTAGTTCAGAAAGTTAATTCTACATTTTATTTTCAAGCTAGATATATCCTTGCAAGGAAGAGAATAGGGGGAAAGTAGAATGCTCCATCCTGATATCCATGAGATCCAAATCAGCTAGAAGTTTTGAGTGAAAGGAAGAAGAGGAGATTATGTCAAATGAGACTGAAGGGGACACAGAGTGGTCAAAATCCAGTCTCATATCAGCACCATTTTATCTAGAGACAAGATCACTCTATTTGTGAGCAGGGATGCAGCATTGCTCTACAGGTATGGAATAGAAGCATAAACTCTCATCTGTGACCATTTGCACTTCCTAATCAAGTAGATTTAACTTTTCAAAGCAGAGAAAAATTAATGAAAACAATAGTTTATATTACTGTTGAGTAATGAAAAAAAAGAGATTGGAAGATAGATACAAGTAGAAGTGGGGGATAAAGTAATAATGCTGCTCTGTAAAGGTGCCCAATTTATCTATTTATTTATTTTAATAAAATCTCTGTTTGCATGAAATGAAGAAATGTAGATTGCTCTGTTTGATTCTGCTTCTTCCCAGTCATGTACGAAGTTTGTACACGAATGACAGGGTGATGCTCAGAGTAGGTGGGATGATAGCAAAGCTGCTGCCCTCAGCATTGGCAAGAGGAATCCTGTTAATTTAGGAGTGTTTAAATTTGCTCTGATACAGTTGTGTCTGCCAAAACAAGCATTACCTAGCTTTGCTTTTATCACTGAGCTTGACCCAATCTGTTTTGAAAACACTGTCAAGATTTGGCTAGTGAGGGTATGGGGAAGTTGAGGAGAGAAGCAGGGAAATAGCGCAAAGTACAGAGGTCACGAGTATTAGTACTGTGCAGTAATCCAAATTTCTCTTAATTTCTCTTAAAGCCAGCATGTCAAATTGGACATATATTTAAAGAACTTAAGTTCAAATAGTTAAATTATTTTTAAATGTACTTAACAGCAGAGATGAAAGAGACCAGAATGAGGCCTGTAAACCTCCCAAGCTCACTTGAGGATTTGATTCTATGAACCTCATGCTAGTACCTATCCATATTTATACAATTCATCCATTTCTTCATGGCAATATGAAGAAACCTTTCAGGTAGTTTCTCAATCAACATCAGTCATCTTCCTAGCTACAGTGAAGATGTGTCTCAAGTATCTACTCTATGTACATGCACCTGCCCAAGAAGATAAAACTCATTATTGTTTCCTTTGGGTAGTGAATTCACTCTGATGCTGATAATACTGGCTGGAATATATGAAACATCACCTCTTCGCATCTGCCAGACTCCAACACCTTCCCTCCCTCCCAAAACCAAACAAAGCCAATTCATGTGTAGGCTTTTTTGTTTTGCTTTGCTTTTTCTCTTGATCACTAAAATTTTATCTTCGTGGGTATTTCATAATCAGATTGAATAAACTGTAATTTTTTTCCTAATTCCTCATATTGGTCTCCTGGACTATATTGAAAGCAGTTTTGAAACAAGAAGCTTCAATGATAATAGCTGGACCTGAAGTGGAAGAGCTTTGGGTTTGGGCACAATGGGAGAGGGGAAGCAGGGGAAGCATCTGGGATTGTTTTGTTACTGTTTTATTCCCGTGAGTTTATCAAATGGAGAGGTTTCCTTGTGACTGAAGGCTACCAGTTTGAGTTAAATTACTTCTGTTTATATTTGGAGACTGTTAAGGTATGAAGTTAGTTATAGTCTGTTAGCTTATTTGGCTTTGTAGTGGTAAAGTGGATTTTTTTTTTTCCCTTGATTCATTCTTTTCATACCAATGCCAACCTGCAAAAAATTGGGAGCAGTCAACACAGACTGTCGTTAATGAGTAGAAAGTTCTTTTTCTGAGACATAAGCATCCACACTCTCTGCTATTTCTTGTCTTGTTCACCAGAGTGCACCAGGAGTGCAGGACAGCAACAACACAGCGGTGGGTGCCCACTATGTTACTGTGCTGTCTCCCAACACTACAGCCTCGTTGAGTGCTGTGAAAAAAAAATTAATAAAAAAGAAATTACACCATCTTCAAGACTTGCTAGAGCTTGACTTTTTGCTCTTTCTGATAACAGGTGGGAAAATATGACAGCTTCTTCACGGGAGTTTTAATGATTTCACTGCAGTGGAGAAAAATAGTTTTCAACAGTCAATGGGGGTGTTTATTTAAAATATCCCAAACTGTCACTTATTCAGCCACATAGCAAGGTTGTTGAGGATGAATTGACAGAGCTGTGAATCAAGATTTCCTGCCCACATGCTTTCCTCTCTTGTCAGCCTTGTCAAATTTCTCTTGCTGAAATCAAGGAACATTCAGTTCCTTTAAAGAAGTGATCCATTCTCTGCGAGCACAGTTCTTTTTTTTCTTCCTGCCTCATAAATATTGAAAAAGAATTAATCTTGTTTGTTACCTGACTGATAAGCACTGGGCAAAAAAATCTGTCAATGCAATTTCATTACTGAAATTAGATCAGAGCTTTTTGAGTGTTGTTACAGTTACTGGGTAGAATTTTAAAATATACCCAAATGACTTTGGAACAGATTCACCATTTCCACTCTTTAGTAGCACCATTATTAATTCATACATTACACAGAGTTGATGCAATTAAAATTTACACTTCTTTTGTGATATATTCCAATAGCAGTTATTTATGTTGCAGAATGATGCATGAAATATGACTCCAAGACATCGTGTCACGGTTTGGGATATTGTTGTACTCTGAGGCAATGAAGTACAGATCCTGCCATCTTTACTTAATCCTGTAACTAAAATGCTTAACATGAATGTAATTACAAAAGAGATCGGTATGTGGTCCATGCAATAATTTGGCTTTTCTGTGTTTGCTGCCATTATTGTGATGGATTTTTTTTTTATTTTATTTTTTTCCCTAATGAGCTATTAATTTTTGATACTGAATACTATGTAATCAGATAATCCCAGGAGGAAACTGGAATCTGTTCAGTAGCAAAGTTTATTTGGGCCTCTAGGAATTAGGAAATCAGGGGTCTTCGGTGACTCTCTTAAACTTTTAATGTTGGTTGTTGATGATACTACTTTTTTAGTTTCTGTAATGGCTATTAAGAGTCATGGTTTAAACCCTGCTGACAAAGCAGTACCATTCAACTGCTCACACCCAGCAGGATGAGGAGGAGAATCAGTTAAAGGTAAAACTAGTGGGTTGAGATAAGAGTAGTTTAATGATTGAAATGCAGATGATAATAATAATAACAATGAAAATAATAACAATGAAAAATGATAACAACGACAGCACTAATAATAATAATAATAATAATAATAGTAATAATAGAAAGGAGATAACAAAGAGAAAGGAATAAAGCTCAAGAGAAACAAGTGCTGCACGATACCATTGCTCACTATGCACTGACCGGTGCCCAGCCTGTCCATGAGCAGTGATTGGTGACTCGTGGCCAACTGCCCCCATTTTGTACACTCCTTTCCAGATTCTTTAGCTTTGTGTCCTTTTGGAAAAGTCCGTTTCAGATTTTTACCCTGAAAGTTTCTTATGAGTGTCTCTTTTATATTCTTCAGACACACAAATCTAAGAAACAGGAGTAATGTCCTTTAAACAGTTAATTGAAAGATTGCAACTTTTTTCCTTAACTCTTCCCACATACTCTGCATCATGCTCTCTATAACAGGTGTTACTGCAGATTTCTCTGCTTCACAGTGTACCCCCATAATTTCCAGTTCCAGGAGTATAGAATGCACCAGGCTGACAGAGGGGAGAAAGAGAACTGCAGGAACAGAAGGGAGAGGGCAAAACAGCTGAGATAAGTGGAAGTAGCCTGTGGGATAAATGAGGAGACAATGAGTTGTACATTTTACATCCTCACAGAAACTGTCTGTCATCTTGGAGTCCACTGTCTCCTTCACCCTCAAACCATGAGAATTTCTAAACTATAAATTTATAGAAGAATAAGTAGGTAGTGGTTAAGAGGGAATAGTTGTATATAAATATTTGAAGTTTTGTTGAAAGAATAAGATAAGAAGATGACCAGAATGGAAAAAAGAGCATGAGTGTAGTGGAAGGGCAGCCAGACAGAAATATTCCCTCTTGGGAATATTTGTGGAGTCCATTTAAAAATAAAAAATCGATCAGAGAGAAAACAGTTTGGGAGCCCCTGCCAAATGTTTACATATATTCATTAATCCTTCCAGACTTGAAATAGATCTTCTCTGTGAAGACTAGAGTGTTAACTTACTCAGGTCAGCCTATGCCATCCAGAAGTGGGATGCTAAAATTCCCCTTACACATGTGCTTTTCTCTGTACTGGTAGGACAACTTGCAGTTTCTAATCTTAATTAGGCATTTATCAGTCTTCATTGGCTTGAAGTCTGCATATGTAAATTTATGGGTTTTTTTTTTAAATCATGAGGTGCGCTGAATTGTTTCATTTCATTTATCAGAATCCCCCATCTCTCCTGGAGAAATAGGTTATTGAAACTGAAATGCAGTAGCTGCCCATTCTAAGTAGTCTGATAAACTACGCGACAGCATGCCAGAGTGACATTCCCAGTCTATTGCATTTGATTTAATACTTTTAAACTTTGTTATAACAAATTTGGCTGGGAAAAATTGGAACTACAGATGTGCATATCTACAACCCAAATAGTATGGCTTCCTTCCAGCATGGCCTGTTTTCTTCATCCTGAAGAAAAACTGAAGGAGAGAAACTTGAACAGTTGCATTGCAGCAGGAGTCAGATACTGACTGCACGATCAATGGTTTGGGCTGGCAGTGATCCACTGTAGCAACAGAAGGCGTCTGTAATAAAATCCAGTCTGGGAAACTAAAGCAGATGATACAGGTATGAGTGAGACTATCCCTTAGTGGCTGAGGGTGCTGTCCCTCTTAAAATATTGCAGAACCAATCCTTTTGCAGTCTATTGTAGTGGGGATAGTCAGTTGTCAAGCCTTGTCCTTTATCTGCTCATGAGCTAGGCATATTTAGCATAACATAACCTTTGGAAATAAGCTCTGCTTTCTTCTCTAACAGTGCTATTTTCTGCCATCTTCTGACAACAGTAACAACTTCCCAAGGGCAGGTTGCTAGATAAATCTGAAGAGAAGTATAAATATGAGCTTCCAAAATAAGCATGTATTTGAGTTTTAGCATTAAAAACCACACATATCAGATGCACACTTATGATCTCTGCCTGCCTGCCTTCACATTATTTCTACTCCTTTGGCTACAGGCCCTGAAAAGTAATTGCTGATAAGAAATGTTATTCAGGACAGATAGAAATGTTAATGATTATGTCTGTGCTACACCTGAGATCATGTAATAACCCATGTCTTACAAGGGCTAATTATATAATTAGGCTGCGATATGGATGAAGTACAGCAATCATAAAGCCCAAGCTGAAGAAAGGAATTTTGATGTATACATTTTTGATAGACATTATTCTCTTGGCTACTCTTTCAGCATTTAAATTTGCAGACAAGGAGAAATGCAGGATGATTTTTCAATGCCTGTTCTGACAATAAATATTTTTCCAATGTTTTATCCTGCATAATCTCCTAAACTATCTATTGTAGATTTCCTTTACATATTTACAGTAATTGGCCCAAACAGAAGACAACTTTTATGTCATAAAGCCAAACAAAATCTTTATAATTCTGAATGAAAAATCTGGTTTTCTCACACATCTGTATTCTGCTGAACAACACACACAACCACTGAGAATTTGGTGAAATAATTTCTTAGCTTTCTAGAAGAGCTTTTAAATTGCTGACTGCTAAAACCTATAGAGGAGAAAAAAATGCATAATATCTACCTTTTTTCATTTTTCCATAAGCTTTGCCTTCAGTTTATTGTCAGAGACAGGGTATTGGGCTATATCTGTTGATTTTTGGTCTGAACCATAATATCCATTCTTTTTACTTTATTATTTAGCTGTACAGGTCTTGTGAATATAGAAGAACCTTTTTCATTTTACATAGTAGAAATAGCATTTAACATCACCAATTTTAGTAAAAATATGCTTGCTAATATCTCCCAGAAAATTAGAATAGGTAATGTTTTATTTTGTTAAATAACATTAATGGTTGATAGAGTCTAGATCTGGTGGGGTATTTTGCCAACCTGATGATGGTCCTTTTGTTTTTATTTTTAAAGTGTAAAGTAGGCCTAGCTCTAGGTGTTAACTAGGGTGTTAATCCTTCAAGGCTTGCTAAGGCAAAAGAGTTAAAACAACTAGATATGTATGTGATCACAGCTAATATATGGCATGCAGTGGCAGTGACCCTTTAGGCTCTTTAGTATTAGGGTTATTCCATTCTGAAATTATAGTTTCCCATCTAAAAGCTCTACTGCACTTAAATTTTATGTAGATCCTGTAGAAGAGATTTTAATCCCTTTTCTTGATCCTTCATTTCTTCTAGAGTCTGTGCCTACTGTTAGATCCTTTTTAAGTCTAAATGTTGTATTTAAGTGGTCTTTAGAGTTCAATGGGAACTTCATTTTACACAGGAATAGTCACCCAGGTTCCCAGCAGATATTTTGGTGATTTCACCTAAGTAAGCCAGAAAGAGAATGGCAGGAATCTTCTTCCATTCTGATCCCTTAGTGTGGGTTTCTTCATGCTCTGAAATCTCTGCCAGTTAATAACTGCAGTCAGAGACTACCATGAAAAAGGTCTGAATGCTTCCTCTTCTGGTTTCTGTTTATCATTATATGGAAAAGGAACATTAGCTATTCAAGGTTTGCTTTTTTCTTGCATTTGAAATGTTTACTGCACAATCATCACATTTAGGCACAAGGCTAGAATAATTTTTTATTTAAGATTTTTAAGCTCTTTAGTATTACAACTAATATGGCAAATAAATTAAGTGTTTATATAAAGGCTTCGTATTTGCCTAGGGAAGACTGTCCTGAAAATAGGGGTAGCATTTCAGAACTGGAGGCATCTGCTGTTCTACAGATACCAGTGAATAACAAAATTAATCCAATAATATGCAGTTCCTTAAAAAGAGAAGATGTAATAGATCTTACTTGCTGAATTAATTGATTTTACATGTAAATGTAATCCTTTTCTAAAGACAGATTTGTTCCCAAGAATACAATTTGAAGTAATGAGGTTGCCTAAATCTGATGGTGTTTCTACCTCATGTTTGAAAGCTTCGAAGATGAAAGAGAAATTCACAATCGTTTTGCAGTTGAGTTTAAATAATTCATTTGCTTGCTTACTGTTCAAAGCATACTAATAAAGTAAAATATCTTTCACGGTGAAGATTTCACAGTCAAAAATAGTAAATGTGACTAGGAAATATAATTTACTGAGCTAATATTTGATTACGCTATTCAGAGGTTTTGCTGATGTTGTGGAGACAGTGTTGCTGTAGAATTTTCCGAAGTGTGCAATGCATTTCTGTTGTTTGGTCATTTGCTGTGCAAACAGATCTAAGGCATAAGATCCTTGATGAGAAGAGGAGATGTGGGTAAAAAACTATAGACCAGATGCATCTGAAAGTTTATGGACAATACAGTCTTGTCTGTCCACAGGGACTGCACATTGGATGTCATGTTGGAATCATAACAGAACTTGCATGGTCTTCGTGAGTGATAAGGTTATCCTCCATTAAGGCACGATTTTTAATTTTTCATTAAGAGGGAAACTTTCTAGGGAAATTAATGCAATACAGGATAAATATCCTAAATTCAAGCAAAACTTCCACTCTGTTTAATGCGATCTTTTTTTTTTTTTTTTTTTTTTTTGATAAAGGAATCTGGGGTTATTTTTTTTGTATTAGGAGGTTAAGCCTCTCTCCTGAAAGAGGCATTGAAGGCCTAGCACACTGCGGATGTAGCTACTCTAGCTAGTGATGTGCCAAAAAATGCAACAAACAGGAGCTAAGATTAGATTTTCATGAAGTGGAGACATAAGAATAAAAGATGTTCAATGATGTATCTTCACAGATTCAATTTTAAGCATTTGAACATGAAATTTCCTCCCATTTTGATGGAAGTCAGTTGAATTATTTTAGTCAGAGCATGGGTGAAAATGTTGATACCATTTAATAACTTCCTAGCCTTGAGGAAAACATAGTGGGAGTGCTATAATGAAAATGTTAAGTCTGATTTATTCAGAAGTGACACTGTGATTGGCAAGATGAATGACTAGTTGCTTTGCTAGATGAGGGGTTTCATATGAAAATCTCCTTAAGATGGCAAGTTGGTGTCTGTCATATACAAGGACACTTTCATATTTTGTATACTCTTTATCATTACATTAGCAGAAAATGCTGATGTCGAGCAGGAAACAGTTTATTAGGAAAAAAGGTAGAGCAAGAAGAGTTGATTTTCTGCAGGAAGATACATATACTACCATTGTTTCAGATACTTGGGGTGAAGTAAGTGAGAAAATTTTATGCTAAAAGGAACAAACAAGACTTCAAAGGAAGTATCAGGATGTAGGGATGCATTAATCAATCTGAAAATACCTTAAAAGTCCCTAATATCTTTTACTCCCAAAAGCTAAAGGTGGTTGAGATCATCTTTTGAATGATGATTCTATTTGTTAATGTGTGGATTTGTAAATCTACTGGATTATGAGCTTCACTGAAAACAAATAACTTTTGCAAGTCCTCAGTTGTTCCCTTGGGAAACTAATGAAGACATGTATTACCACTGCATGCCAACTGTAATCAGTTTGATATTGTGTTAATTATAGCATATATAGACAACAAGGCTTTATTATTTGAGATATTGTAATAATACTTGGAAAAAACGGTGGTAATAAAATTGTGTGCCAGTGGTTTTAATGCCTTCCAGAGGATGACATAGAACTGTAAAACTGTTCCCAGCTGAAACACTACAGTTTGCACTACAGTATGACTGTAATTCCCCAACATGTTTGCTGTTTGCAGTGGCTGCTTCTAAGCTCACCCATCGTTCAGAGAGTTGAAAGCTAAAGTTCACAGTACCTTGTACGGGTTTTAGTGAGTAGGTGATATCACTAGGTGATATTGCTTCTAAATTCATAATGTAAAAATATGGTAGAAACCTTTCCTGCTCATAATGAGGATGACCAGAATAAAGCTTTTGCTTTTTCACCAATTTTATTTTTCTTGTAATATTGGAATAAATGACTACATTTCAAAGTATTTTTAGAAACCTTCTTAATACAATATTTTTAGCATTATTAATGACTTCCATTCTTTAATTGGGGATGTGAGCTGCTGCAATTCCACAGCATGAACACTTTCCTTATTAGAACATTAAGCAAAACTTCTGCACTGTTGAGGTTTAGAAGTAACACTGGCTCTTCACATTTGCATAAGGAAAATTTGCAAGGTGGCAGAATCTTCTCTCTCTGGCATAATTCTCAATTACTTCTGAGATAGGCTTCCTTTCTTAATTACTTGTTAGAATATTTAGGAATTGTATGATTTTTTTTGGAGTGTGAAACAAAGTCAGGGTTTTTTTTTCCCTCAGATTGTTTTTTTTCTTTTTAATGTATGGTGTCTAAACATGAAAACTCTAAGTTTGTAAAATAAGTCTAAAAGAAATTAATGCTTCATTAAGTCCATACAATAAATTCACTTCTAATTGTTTAGATGAAAGTATTTTGTTACAGTTATATTTAAAATAATTTTAATTTTTAAATTTGGAGTTATTCAATTTTGTGGAAATAATATAGGACATCTTAAGTTAGATACTCAAATATGGATAATTGTGGAACTATCATCCTATCACTTAATGATAGGAAACTATCATTACTCTTTTCTTGGTTATAATAATTTAAATTTACATTTCCAGTAATTATCCCTGTATTGTGCAAAGACTTGATCATGTATGGATCAGTAAAAGTTAGTCACTTAAATTAGTGGCCTAAACAATGAAAGAAATTCCAACTTTTCTAAGTGACAGGTTTCATCCACAGATGTACTGATAGAGTTGTTCTTAAACCTCTACATGATTTTAAAACTAGGAAGTGTATGCTTAGCTCTGAAATAGAGCTAAATAAATATTCAGATATTTTCTCAAATAAATTCATTTCACATTATGGTGTGTTTAGCTCTAAGTTTTTGCATAATGTTAGAAAGAAGAGAAAATCAATTAGTTTTTCTGAACACATTTTAGAATCAAAGTTTTTGATTAAAGGTGTTAGACCAGTACAGAGTCCCATTTTCAAATTGTCTGTATGCAGATGTGTTTCAGGTTTTAAACCTTTTCAGATTTTGGTGTCAAAGGAAAAAAACCCGATTTGATTCAATATGGTCAAGAGATAAATAAGAATGTGCTGGCTCACAAACTTTTCCATCACATAATATAAATTTGAGATATGAATAAATTATGCCTTTTTTGGCATAATTTAAGGCCAAAGTTTCTGAAATATGTAGAAAATCGGCTTGAAAAGGCAAATCGGGAAGGCCATCAGAAGGAACTCTTAAAAATTACAGCCAGCTTCCGGGTAGTTGATTCTGCATAACAGCCCTCTACTGTGGGGAAAAGTGAAACAAGCTTTCAACCTGATTCTAATTGTCCCTGATTAGAGTGTGCCTGATTTACGGATTGGAGTGAGCACAGAGGCACAGCGTGCACTGCTCACTCAGCCAGGCAGCACATGTGCTTTACCTGAGTGATTACCCATGGCAGAAGTGCCCAGTCTGCTGCTGATGGCTGGGCAGTGATGGACACTCTACCTGATCAAATAATACATTTTACACTTGCGAGGAGTCCATGGTATTACTGCCAGTGTCACTGATTGCCAGGCAAAATGAGTCAATGTGCAACACTACTGTGATCCTTGCTGTGCTCTGTGCTCAGTCACTGTTGTGACTAATCTATGCTGATGTCTCAGTCAGCCTAACTAGAAAGTATCTTTTAGTTCATGGTATTCAGTAGGAGCTGTTACCCCTACAATTTGCTTGTCTTGGGTTCGGTTAGGTTAGGTTCTGATACGTGCTCTTGATTTTAATTATATTTTATTATTCCACCTGCTGTAGAGTTTGTGATAGCATGTCTGAAGACTAAATTATGCCATTCTGTTTCATGCCAACTATATAGAAATTTCTATTCAGTAAGAGTTCAAGTTGTCCTGTTAATAGAAAGAAGCTTACTTGTAAAGTAACATGGAATCAGGGTATTCTAAGTTGGATCTGAGAGATTAGTTCAAATGTTTTCACTGAGTAAGTTAACACTAAGAAGTCATTAGAGAAGAAAACAAAAGTAGAAAGCAAAATCAGACAAATTTTCTGAATTTCTGAAACAGTAACTCCTGAGAAGCTCTTTTGATCATACTTACCTGAAAAGATTTGGTAAAATGTGACATGACTACTCATTATTTAAAGAATATACTTTTACATCCATGAATAAAAACCACAGTGAGCAAGAAGCATTAGTGAAGTGTTTGCTGAAAATAAGGACTAATACTTTGTAAATAATAGATTTAACTTTTTTTCAAGATAAAGCACATGCACACTTTCATTGACATCAAGTTTGTATTAAGCAACAAGCATGGGAGAATAGAGAATACAAGAATAAGTTTCTGAAATTAAACATGCATGCCTGATACTATGGGATTAGGCTTCTGCCGTTTGACAAGCAAGCCAAGTTAAAACTAATCTCTCAGGTGACCAGGAAAAAAAAAAAAAGAACTGATTAACTGAGATTCTAGCTGAATAGAATATTCTGCTTGGCAAAATACTGCACAATAGGGAAATTAAATGTAGGCACTGAAGAAATTATTTTTCAGTAGAGATGCTGCAAAGATCTTTGACCTCATGCTGATCATAACCGTTTATACAAAGGACTACTAATCACCTGGGATCTGAAAGGCTGCATTGGTGTGGCAGTGAACCTGTTCTACTAAGTCCTGGCTTTCCATGAGCTAGCCTGCAGTTACTGTACGTCCTGCTGTTTTCATTTCATGACTGACATATATGTTACTGCTGTCAGTACCTCTGCATGACGGTTTAGATATGACCTACATCGTTTTCCCACACCTCTGGATTTAGTTGGAAAAGGAAAAGGAGAGCTATCTAGTGTATTTTAAGCATTAAGTCTTTAGTTTTCAGCACATTTAGAACTGTGGGATTTTGTTTAAAAATTAAATAGTCCAAAAAGTACTGTTCAACTTCATGACACCTGAAGCTGTTGTTTATAATTTTAAAAAAGTACTCTTGAGACATTAGTGTAGAAGAGTATGTTAAAAAGTAGCTTTTGGTATGAACATGCTAAGATAATGTTGAAGTTTTATCTATTAAGCCATTGTTGTGCTCACTGATGAAAGTAATGAAAGTATTAACAGAATAAAAAAAAAAAGTAATATTCTATGCAAAGCAGAGTATAGCTAAGGAGTTAAAAGATGAATAAAACTGCGGTGTTCAAAAATTAATCAATAAAGTATCTTTTTTATATCGAATGATTTACACTAACACTTGATTTTTCTGCTGTTAAGAAAAAGCTAAAAGTAATTTCACTTGCTTCTTGCAATTTTAAAATTAAAATCTTTGGAAATAAGTTATTCATAAGGTGGCAGGGTGTCTTTTAGCATCCTACTTTTCCTTCTTTTTTTAAACTCACAATTACTAGGAAAGTCAAAAAAACTTTGTTGAGCATGAATAAGAAAACCCCTCAACTTTTTGCGTAAGGGGATTTTATTTTGGGTTTTTCCTTTTCTTCCATGATACAGTGGAGTCCATTATCCCCTTTCTACATAATTTTGTGTTTCAGAAAATCCAAATTTCAGTCCACTTAAATCAGGCCAGCATGATTATAAATAATAACTTGTGATAGCCATTCACTGATCTCAGTTTGTGGTAATAAATGAGTGAGAACTTTTTTTACACAGCTAGTGTTTCCTTTTACCCCAAACTGTGGCTTCACCCCACTGTAGAGGATGCTTCTATTGCTTTTGTACATGAAAAGTGGTCAGTGCTATCCATTGTTTCTTTTCCACACAAACCTTTTTCTTTATTTCTCTCTTAATTACCTTCTAAGTCCTTATTAGACATAGTAAGAAATGGAACAAGTCTTCTTACTTATTTACTTAAATACTCTGATGAAAAGAGATGTGCTTACTGTGTAGTTACTTGGGTTGGGAAATCCATTTCAACCAAGATTTAGAGAATCTGCTTTGTTAAGCAACTCTTGATTGATACCTCTTTAGTCACATTGCACTGCCGTTGTCACTTCCTGGCTGAGCTATTAGGATTTTCAAGGGTTTATTGTGTACTGCTTAGCACTATGCTGACCTGTGCATTGTGCACCGTGTCCTATGTCTTTCTTTATTCTGGGACATGTCAGGCTTCACAAAATGTGTTTGGGGCTGGATAGGAAATTTTGTAGCAGGACCCTGTCGGAGGCAGCAGTGTTTTATAAGGCGGCACAAAGAACACAAAAGTCTATTTCTTAAGCTGCTGACTTCAGGTTTCCAAATGGAGACAAAGTGGTCACACAGTTAATTTGTAAGGGGAAATATGTATAGGAACACAAAGAGTAATAACATGAATAGCCCTTGGTCCATGTGTCTCCTTTGTTTTGAGAGTTGATTAGAAGCTTTGATTGATGCCTTCTTAAACACACTGTTGAAGTGTGAAGACACTGGTGTGCTGTGACTGAATGCTCCATTTAAAAAGAAGCACGGGTAGTTAACCTGCCATTACAGCAATGGTGCAGGTGTGAAAAATGAACAAAATCAACGTTAAAGCCACCGGTAAAGACAGTTCACGTTTCTTGGTCCTGTTGTGCAGCTGCCCAGAGTCAGAGTCGATTACACATGCTTACTTGTCCACACTCTCACTGTGGTGTTTACAATCTTGTAGGGTGACTTTGAGGATAGAAGAAAGAGTAGGATGAAGGACAGAAACAATTGATTGTTTCCTCAAAGCTGAGTTCAGTACTGAGAATGTGTATTAAAAATGATGGCAGGGAAAAATATCTAATCCTAATCCCAGCTGTGAGATAACTGACTGGTACATTTCAGTGTTTAGGGCTGGTAGCTGAGATTGACTTGAAGTATCTCATTTATTGTGTAGCTGATTTTAGTTAACTAGGATTTAAAATTTTGGCCTTAACTGATATTGACCTTATGTGCATTGGTTTTCTTCTTTGCAGCAGTGCTTAATGGATGCTTTTTAATTGATTCCCTGATTTCAAAAAGGGAATAAATAATAAATAAATAATAACACTTGATAGGTCTACTTCCTATTACATACTGCCATGTATTTTATCAATATAATGCTAGTTCTGTTCATTTCAATTTTGAGCTTCCTTCTAACTATACTTAAAATCTGATCCTTTGCTCAATCTGTTTCATGTTATTGAAAGCAACACTGTTATCCATAATTTTATACTTTTACACAAATTTTAGAGTAGCTTCATTTTGGCAGCTTTTGGTTGTCTGTAATCTTCATTTTCATACCCATATTTTTAATATGTTGATAATCACTCTGTGTCCTTATGCAGACCCTTTCTTCTACCACCTGTAGAAAAACCCCAAATTGATGGTTTCCTTCAACTTTTCCTTTTTATTTTTTTTTTTTTTATCGTGAGTATATAAGAGCTTGTAGTTAATGACCAACTCTTTACAAGTGGCTTCAGTGAATCCAGTGGAATGAGGCTATCTGCAGTGATAGGCTTAGATTTAAGATCAATGATACTCCTTGTGTATTTGGGACCTGTTTTGACAAGGACTTTAGAATCTGATCAGTGTCATATAAAACGTTACATTTAATTTCTTTTTGCTCTCTCTCTTCTTCATATCTGGAAGCGTTCAATTAGTTAACTTTTAGTATTTGTTCTGTGTTGCTTCAATCCAGAAGTTGGTCTCAGTTATAAAGTTTAATTTAATTTCAGTTGGTTTTAAAAATTTGTATTTCTGCTTAAGAATTTATGCAGGGAAAGTTTGACAAAAGACAATGGCCTACCACTAAATCACTCCTCTCATTCTGCATAAATACATACTTCTCTAACTACTTCTCACTGGGGTATTAATAGTCACTTACTGCTTTCAGCTTTAGAAAATGATTTTGTTTGCAGATGTAGATTTGTGAACTTTTCATCTCTCTCTCTCTTCTCATGGTTTTTCACCTCCCCCTCCCCGTTTTCAAAGTTTATTTTCTTCATTCTTCCTGACTAAACCTATCTTCACGTGCTAGAACAAAAATGCTGATTAAGACTGAGGGTTTGGTTTGGTTTTAGCATCATTGTTTCATGTCAGGAGGTTTTTAAAATGTACACAATGGTCTTTTTGAGATATGGGAAAGATCTGATGTATATTACCATGCTGATCACTCTCTCTTTAACCTTTAGAGGTCAGAAAATGCATATGGTACCGATACACATTACACTTTACAGGGAAAGAATATTTTTTTTCCCCATTATTTTCTTGTTTTATATTAACACCTCTGAGCCCCAACCTTTACCTTAGAAAACGGGCTGCTGGCTTTGGACATATGTACATTATTTGAAACACTAGTGCTGTACTTAGTACTCATGAATTTTTGGCTAGATCCTTTGCTCTCACAATGAGTGTGAAAGGTGATAGTGGTTAATATAGGCAGATTAGGTCAGGAACATGAATAATATTACATTGTGTGAAACCAGTTGAGAGCCTTCTCAAAGGTGATGAACTCCCAGGTCTGCTTGAAGACTACATGGGTTGAGCATATTTCAGGACAGCAATCTGTAAGATTCCCTCATTTTATAAATAAAAAGGATTCTAAGTATTGGAAAATCTGTTTTCTTTGATAGAATTGGGCACACCGAAAAACATGTTTGTCATTAAATTAGTTTATGTACTGTGGTCAAGTGCTTTTGCGAAATGGTACTTAAATAGAAAGTACCAACAAAAGCTGTATTAATTTCTTGCTACTTTTAGAAAGCTATTTTCTTATTGTTGTCCTGGATAATTTTTTTGCTAGTAGCAGTTCTTAAGAAATAACATTTTAGAAACCAGGTGGTTAAAGCTAAATTATTTTAACTAATATTACAATCAGTTTTGATGAGTACATAGTCTTATTTTAATGTAAATTTCTTAAATCCTTTTATCTGCTAGTACAATAAAAGCTTGCTATACCTGAGAAGGAAAAGTACTAGTTTTCAGCTATCATTTTTGTTTGGTGCTCTCATCTGTGCATTAGTACTCTGAATCAGCATTAGTCATAAAGCATTTAAAGATTTTTCAAACAATCAAACCCATCAATTTACTGAAAGAAGATAGTGAGGCATAAAGCTAGCATTGCAAAATAAAATGTATAATCGTTGTCATTGTTGCCCACTTCAAAATTTCAAAAGAAGCTGTCTCTCATAATGGAACAAAATTTCTCAGTATTCTTGGAAATTGAAAGGCTAAATTTTGTTTTTCTCAAAAAATTGTAAAGGAAAAATGTCCAGTCTTTGAGCTAGAAAAAAATATATAATCAGTAACATGACCCAACAATTGTAGAAATGTGTGTGTTGGGGAGGTTTCATACTTCTGTAAAGATAGATAACTGCCTGGGAAAACCTATGTGTTTAGATTTCTAGGCTATAAATACATATATACTTATATATTATTTATATATATATATAAATATATTTGTAGATTTATTTATTTATAGATATACCTATAGATTTATAGGATCTTTTGAATGGAACCAGTTGCAGTGGACACTTGTGAATATACAGAAACCTGCTTTGTGAGTCAAGGGTGAACGTCTAATGTCACAGAACTGAAGGACAAACATCTCTGCAGCATTTTGGGAACACCCATTATATGTAGTGAATTAGCCTGACTGAAAGAGGAATGTAGTTTAATAAGATGTGAAAGTATAAGAAAAAATGCATATGAAGACTTCAGTAGCTACCATGTAATTGAGGTTGGCAATTGCAAAGATATATGTTCCCTAGCAAAGCTCTAAACTGAAGGCCAACTGTGATTCAGAAATAAGTTACCTAGAATTGGCAAACTTATCCTTGAACAACTGTTCTTTAAATAGAGAAGAAGAGGTCTTCAGTAATGTCTTTGGAACCAGTACATACTAATATGCATGACAGAAACTAAATAAGTTATCATTGTCAATAAATAATATTTTTGTCCCAATTTCTTTGTATTAATAATGGTGATAAACAAGGCTTTTAGGCTTTTAAAGAAAAACTACGTAAGATGTTTCTCCTCATTTCTCTTCAGTAGTATTCTTGCTGGATTTTTTCTGTGCACATTTTCTAGAACTTTTTTGGCAACTCAGGTATTTTTGTGCATCTGAATATTGTAAGCAAATTATCTAGAGTATCTATACAAACAAAAGCATGTGACATTTCTTGAGTGTTGCTTGATATTTCACAGGTGTTTGTACTGGTTCCAATTCTGTTTAACAGCTTCATTAATGACCTAGATTATGGGGGACAGTGCATACACAGCAATACAAGATTGGGAGTCGTGGCTGATAGACCAGATTTTTGTGCTTGACTGGTGTAGAAATGATCCAACAGGAACCTGATGACGTTCAATAAAGGGAAATTCCGAGTCCTGCACCTGCAGAGGACTAACCCCGCATGCTAGGGGATCAATAGCTGGAAAGTAGCTTTGCACAGAACCCTAGTAAGTCCTGGTGGACAAGCTGAACAGCAATGTGTGCTTACAGCAAAATAGGCCAATGGTCTCCATGGATGCAGTAGAAAGAGCATTTGCCAGCAGGGCAAAGGTGGAGGTCCTTCCTCTCTACTCAGCACTGATGATACTGCATTTGGAGTGATTTGTCCAGTGCTGGTGAGTCATGGAGCAAGTTCAGCAAAGGGCTGCTAAGGTGATTAGGAACTGGAGCATATTTCAGAGGGGAGTCTGAGAGAGCCAAGACTGTTCACCCTGAATTTGCAGTGGGGATCTTGTCAGGGTGTATAAGTTACTGATGGGAGGGTACAAAGAAGGCAGAGCCAGACTGTTCTCAGTGGTATACAGTGAAAGGCCAGGAAAGCACAAACTAAAATGCAGGGAATTCTGTTTAAATACAAGGAAAAACCATTTCTGTTATGTGGGCTCAAACATTGGCACAGGATGCTCAAGGAGGTTTTGGAGTCTAACCTTGGAGATCTTCAAAACCTGACTGGACACAGCCCCAAGAAACTTGTTCCAACTTATCCTGCTTTGAAAAAGCAGAGTAACTCCAGAAGTCCCTTCCAGCCTCAGCTATTCTCTGGTACTGTGTTTCAATGAGTATATGTTATCTGATGTCTAAGATCAAACTCCAGGTAAAATTGTAGAAAGGTGTTTGTTGAATTGGCTTTTCCTCTACTGAAAAGTAGTCACAGAAACCTACAAGATTTTTGGAGTTACATATGGAGGCTATTTGGGAGGAGAAACAAAAACATGAACTCTTGTTTCTCATGTTGCAATGGGAGGAATGATGGTACAAACCCAGGAACATTCATTTTATGTTTTAAACTAACCAATGTCTTGATTAACGCCTTCTAGCTCAACTAACCAAAATCTTGCTCACTGGAATCTCCAATTTCTAATGATAGAAAGTTGCTTTCCAAATGAGATGGATTTTAATTAAAATTGCTCTCATTCTTGAGTGGTATACTTTGTCACAATATGACCTCATATTTCATAACTTTGAAAGCTGCCTAATTCTAATTTTTTCCACTTTATAGGAAAAAAGCTGAAGGTCTAAGAAAATGTGTGCTAAGAAGTTACTGACATGACAGATTTCAATATCTCTAAGTAATTAGTTAAGTAATGCTTGTCTCTTTCATTAAAGGCACCATTAGACAGCCAGATGCAAAAGATGACTGTGGCAAATGGTTTTCCAGGTAATTCTTGATAATGTTAAATGTGGTTGTCATTTCAAATGATCATTATGCATCTTTTCTTAAATATCCATCCATCTACTTGAGCTGCCTGCTCAATAAATTGTATGTGGAAATCATTAGGGTAATTTAATGGAAAGAATTCCCCCAGTTTAACTAGCTGCAGGATGTTTTCTCTGTTTCTGTGTTTTTCTTTTTCATTCTCCACCGAGATTGGTGAAAAAATCTATATTACAGATATTTCTCTCTCCTTTGTTCCTTATTGCATTTCTCCCTATTTTAAGCTTCTTTTGGAGACAAAGTATACTATCAATGTGCTAAGTAGAAATTTGTAAATCTGTGTGAAGGGCCATACATTGCCTTCAATTTTTGCTCATGCTTGCCTTTAGTTTTAGTAAGCGCACCAAATGTTGATGGGGCCACTGGTTCCTGTCATAGCACAAGGCTGAACTAAAGCACACTTTCCCTTCTGTAAATGTACAGACTTTGCCAAGTGAAAGCCCATATTATTTAGGTTATTTTTTACATCCTTTCATTGCTATAAATTTTACTAGATACAGAAGCTAGAGCAGGAGAAGGACTAAATGGCGGATTTTTTATCTTGACTTTTTGAAAAAAGGTTGGTTGGTTACTTGTCTTTTTCAGTGTTGCTATTATATGAGAAAGGGTGATGTGCTGATAAAGAACACAGAATGCAAAATTATGGCTGTTACTTAGTGCTTCACACTGGCAAAGGAGAAGATAGTGTGGAACAGGGACATTCCCAGCCTGAGAGGAAATTCATTGACAGGCACCCTCTAAGTTTAAAGTGCACATTGTTTGTGTGGTGAAAATGGCATTCCCATAATGTCCCTAATCTGCCTTATAGCTTCTGGAAGTAAGAAGCTTGTAAATAGTCTTGAGTAAGGCTCTCACTGTGCATCGTCCATAGTGTATCTGCAGACTGTAGGATCATGCATCCTATTTCTCTTGTCTGCACAACACTCAAGACTTCACTCTCTCTTTAACCCCTCTGAATTCACTTTACAATATTGGGCTTTCTTCATTTTTCTTTGAGTAAAATTGCTCGTGTAATAGTGGTGAGGGGCTTCGGTCCTGTAATTTCTAGCTGCATTAAACACTGTCTCAATCTTGTTGCTTATGCTGGTTATTTTTGAGGAATTGCTGAGTGCTTTTAGTACCACTCTTTGAAATCAAAAGAAAGACAGTTCTCTCCTGGATACAACTGTCATCAGTGCTTAGAAATTTTTCATTGTTCTCTTTCAGAACATGCTGTCTTTCTCACTTTTTTCATTTATTGTTGGCTTTCCTTTTGACAGAATTTTTTCTTTTATTTAATGGTGGTTAATCAAGTAAATAGAAGACTCTTTAAATAGCATATTTTATTAAAACAAAACACCTAATTAACTTATCGTCCAGTTATGTGCTCCAGTAATCCGTTAGTGCAGGCTTCTTAAAAATTTTGTTAATACAGATAGGAAGAACTAACATAAATTAGAAATGTCAGGTGATTTTTGAAAGAGATTTTTTTTCCCCTGTATTTTAAAGGAGCCTATGTACTAGTTCTTTATTGTACGTCTTGTGTATTTCTTTAACTTCATTATCTAGGAGCTGTTCTTAGTGGGGGCCTTTAAAAGTAGGGGCAGCTACTTAAGTTTAACTGGATTGAGTAAAGTATTTGCCACAAATGTAAAGTCATTATCAATTCATCTAACTTCCCTTATAAAACATTAAAAAAAAAAATAGCTAGTATTGGTTCTTGTGTATATTCCACTAAAACACAAGGGTTATGAACTACATACTTGAAGAACAGGAAGCTAAGTACAGTGCTTCACAAAGATATTCAAGTGGGGAAGATATTTATTTCAGTTTAAAATATCCTAAAATAAGGTAAATATCCTAAAAATAAGGTAAATATCCTAAAATATGAAGAAGAAGGAGACTAAATTAACAAAGGTGAGCAATAGTAACTCCTTCTGTGATAATTTGATTCCCCTTGAGTGTACTAGAACTTTTAGATGCTTTCAACACTGCTCAGACACAGCATGGAAGTGTGCAGAGAGCCGTAAGCTTTTGATTGAAAGCAAAAAGGGACAGACAGAAACTCAAGTCTAGCAGGGAAAATAGAGGCATTCAGGACAGCAAATCTGGAGCAGATGTAGGAGGAAAACAGACTGGCTAGAGAAGATAACTTAGAGAGCTCAACTATTTAAGTGAAGAAGAAATGGGTAAGAGCAGGCATTTTGGGGCTAAAGCTAGTGATAAACTAGCTGGGAATAAAGATAAGGGGCAGCTCTTTGACAGCTGACTGGGAAAGCAGGTAGCTGAGGATGTGCAGATTGCTGAGGGAGCCTGCATCGTGTATTCAGATAAATAAGGCATAGGAAGGCAAGGGCAGAATTGTGGTGAATGTGCTGAAGGGTTGTATCCACTGAAGTTCACTTTCTTTCTGAGCTCTGAATGGACTATGAGACTTCAGAGACTTAGGGTTCCTCTCTTGTCAGAAAACCGCCATTGAAGGCAGCTTTCTGATCCCTCTGCTATATTTTCAATACATTTTATAGTGAAAAGAGCTATATCCTCTTTGCCAGATTTTTGTCAAAATACAATCATTCCTTGTCACCATGTGTATTTCTGTGAAAGTTTGGACACTTGGAAGGTCTTCAGGTTCATTGTATTTTCTTCTTTCTGACTTGCCCAGACTTCTCTTTGGCAAGCCATCCAATCAATAAATTTGCTGTATACATAATGTGAGTATTCCCACTTAGCCACCCTAAGGCAGATTTTTGGTTTGTCAGTTTTGTTTTCTTCTGTTGTTCTGAACAATTAAAAACAACTCTTCCACAAAGTGGAGCGACAGTCATTCTAGGATAGAAGTAAGAGAGACCTATTTTCCTAGGACTTCTGTCTTTCTTGAAAGTCATTATGTAGTGGAGAGAATGGTGGATGCTGGATCTAATTATTGCCCTAAGGACTTTCTTATTGTCTTTGTACTCCTTTGCAACACCAGGTAATTACTCAAGCCATACTTCTTACAAATGGTTAATAAATGCACTTCTCATTTTTCAGAGTAAGAGCTAGAAATTTCTGTAGAAATGTCTGGCAGAATTGCTGAGCACTTATAACTGAAGCCAATGGGAATGCTAGTTTGAATGGATGAAGTACCGCATAGCAATCACCTTCTGCAAAATTATTCACTAGAGTTATTAAGTTAGGTGTGAAAATTAATAGGAATTTTTTTCCTAGTCTGTCTATGCCTCAGCCAACTATTTGTAAAATGGAGTGATATCATCTTTCATTTTGCTGGCCGGTTTAAAGATTGATTAAGTTTTGTGAAGCAGTCCTCTGTTCTGGGAAGTGCCATAGAAAGTTCAAGACAAATGAATAGATTTAACAGGTTTGCCATAGGTTTTAACAGTTTTCAGCAAATATTGACCAG
Organism: Corvus cornix cornix; assembly: GCF_000738735.6. Taxonomy (NCBI): domain Eukaryota; kingdom Metazoa; phylum Chordata; class Aves; order Passeriformes; family Corvidae; genus Corvus; species Corvus cornix. The sequence continues at coordinate 28,646,444 of NC_046333.1, forward strand.
CTAATCATGAATAACTTTTCATTTATTACGTGTACCAGTAGTACAGGGTTTCTGGGAGGGAGGGAGGGAAGGGAAAGGCAGTCTATTAGAAATTGCATAATTTATATACACAAGTGAAGTGAATTCATGGTTGAGTAGAGTACCCTAACAGCAATGGAGTTTAACTTCTTATGAGTTTGACTGTACAGCTTTATAATCACTTTCTTTTTGCTTTGTAAATGTAAACCTGTATTCAAAATGTAACTGTAAAAGCAAGTACTGTTTTAGGTGGAGGAAGTTGTTGTTTTATTGAAGATGGGAAAATTTCCATCCCCTACTATTTATTCCTCTAACTTTTCACTCATCTGTGATGAATGAAATAATATATGAATATATGCATGACTAGTTTGAATGTCAACTTAGAAATGAAAAAACTCATTGCTTTATTTCTCCACTGAAACTTCATCTCTGACTGTTCTCATGTGACTCTCAGGCTGGGGCAGTGTTCTGAATGAAATCTTGATGTGTGATCATATACACTTTTCAGAATTCCTAATGTTACTCATTATTGCAATTCCCAGAAATGTGCTTAAGGGACAGGTAGCTCTTCAGCAATGCTCCTCCCAAAACCACAGATGATACTGGTGTGTATCTGGTCAACTGCATTTGGCGTGTAGGCACGCTACTTTTAGTGTGCTTTGAACGGTGGGTAAAAGTTCTCTTACTGGACTCATCAGATTGCTGCGATTGACCAGCAGTGATAGTGCATCAAATGCTGTTTAGCATATTAGACTTAGAAATTGCTGGAATCCAACTTGATTTTTTCTGCCCAAAAATATGGTCCCCTTATTTTTATAATGAAAACAAAACCGATACAATTGATTTGGTTCCAAAGGTGTTGCAAAATGAGCACTGGAATATGCTTTCTTCTCTAGGTGATTTGCAGGGGGTGCCTAATGTGCTTGCCTCACAGGTCATCTTGTTTCTCAGGTATACATTAGGGCGCATCTAAAACATCCTAACACTGGGTAACGGGTGTTATGTAATTAAAGTCAGCTATCTCTCTAGACAAATAATAATTCTCTTAATAATGGACATTGTAAGCTGCTGTACATTTCATCTAACAAATTCCGATTCTCTTCCACTTTACATATGCTTTCTTTAAGGGAAAAACAATCTCAAGTTAAATAGACTATGCACACGATATATTTCTTTATCTTCTTTTTGTGCAATTTCTTTCGAACTCCCTGTCTCACTTTGTTCATTGATGCTTAGTATAATTTTAAATTGACTTGTGGACAAATAGAATTTCGTGCTCCCTTTCCTTGCCATTTTTTGTAACTTTTTCAACAGTACAGAGTTCTCCTGTATTTTTTACCCTCAGTCTTACATTTTTGCCATGTATTCAAAGTTTAAGAAGAATTTTAATTTTTACAAATCAGATTATTTCATCATTTTAATATTAATATTGTTGTTACTATTTAATGTTGGGGGAGAGTCTGTTGTGTTGTTAAATAATTTATGCTAAAAAGTCAAATAAGTATCATATAGATTATAGGAACTGATGATAAAAGCAAATAAAAATGGAAGTAAAACATTTTCTGCTGATGTGGAACCTAACAGTTACCTGTTCAGATTTCTATCTGCAGAAAATATTTGTTAACTTACATCTCCAGCTTTATCTACCAGGCAAGATGTGCTATCACTGTTGGAGGCACAGTGAGCTTCTAACATAATAACTTTCAATGGGAAAATTAAAATAGGTTATAAAAGTGTATTTTCTCTTACCTGATTGCTTAACAGTGCTTTGAATTCCAAGGCTGAATGTGAGATGGTCTAGTTTAGCTGGTGTGCCTCTATTCTGGGCATGTAGCAATTTCAGCCTGTGTTTTGTTCTGATGTTCATAGTTCAACAACATGAGCTGATTGCCAACAAACTTATTATTATTTTTATGTAAAGGGGGACAGTAAAATTGCATCTTTTTTTCTAAGAGTAAATCACAGACTGATCCATAGATAGTATTGCCGCAGTTTTGAAATAGTACTTCATAATCAGATTCTTTATGGAATGCATCTGAACACTCAAGAAGTTGATAACTGCAGCTCAGTAGGTAATTACACATGGTGTGCAATCAACTGATCAACATGATACAAATTATACTCTTACGCTGGTTTTAATCCAGCAATTTCTACTTTAATCAATGATATTATTATAATTTTACAGCAAGACTAATAAGACCAGGACTTGACATTTTTCATAAGCGAAACACTGAGTCACAAATTCACTCTTTGCTTTTGGTGTTAATTGTGTCGTAACAATGTTCGGTACTGACTGAGGGACTGCAGAGGTGCCCCCTTGCACAGCAGTAGAAGGTGATGACTGCTTAGTCCCACACCTTCCTTCGAAGGTGAATTTGTCCTTTATAGTGCTAATATGTCACTCCTATGTTTGTTCTTTTTGGCAATTCAGATTTGTGCTTTACCTTAAAATGGTAGACATAGACTTGTTGGATTGGGTCCAGAGCAGGGACACAAAAATAATCAGAGGGCTGGAACACCTCTCCTGTGAGGAAAGGCTGAAAGGGTTGAGGTTGTTCAGCCTGGCGAGAAAAAGACTCTGGGAAGACCTTATTGCAGCCTTTCAGTACTTAAAGGGGCTTATAAGAAAGATGGGAACAAACTTTTTAACAAAGTCTGTAGCAATAGGACAAGGGATAATGGTTTTAAACTAAAAAAGGGTAGCTTCAAAATAGATAAAAGGAAGAAATTTTTTATGATGAGAGTGTTGACACACTGGAACAGGTTGCCCAGAGAGGTGGTAGATGTCCCATCACTGGATGTGTTCATTCAAGGGGGTTGAAGCAGATGACCTTTAAAAATTCCTTCCAACCCAAACTATTCTATGATACTATTCTATAATTCTATTACTAGTCCCTGGGAAGTCCTTCAACTAGTTGCATTTTCAGAGTCAGCCCAAGATTGTACCTAAGGATCATACTGTCAGCATTTCCCTAGGCATTCAGAATAATACTGCTATTTTTCTTGTATTTGAGATGGTAGTTTTAGCTGTGTGTAAAAAATAGATTTTGCCATATGCAAAATCTAACACAACTTGCCACCCAGAACTAAGGAAACGTAAAGACCCAAGTACATCTTTGCAGACTGTCAGTCCCCTGTGGTCCCAGCTTGCCCTTATAGCATGTACCCACTGGAGAGCAAGTTACCTGACAGCTCTACTTCCTTTGAACTGCCAAGGAAAGCAGGAAGAGGAATGTAGGAGTACAGCCCAGAGTTAAGTTTTATACATACTGCATTGTGTGTTGTAACAAAAGCCGTTGCACTCTTCTTAAGGTTAACAACCAGGTCATCTTTACTGTCCAGAAGTACTGCACGGGCAGAAAAGAGTATTTCAGCCATCTTTCCAGTATTTCTTCTTTGGAACAGTAGCTCCAGTTGCCTCCCAGTACATTGGAGGCAAATAGCTGGCCAAATAACTAAATTCCAGTAAACTGTCAAGCAGCTACTTATGTCAGATAACTGCTGCACATGTGTCTTCTTGTCTGACTACCCATGAGATTGCTCTGGAAATCTGATGAGTGCCAGAGGACACAGAAAACAGCTCTAGGAAAGAAGGGACCTAGACAACATAATTTTCCTGACTTTATTTGGTCTTCTTTATCCTCAGAAGTATCACAATTACCTGCAAACAAGAGTCTTTCCCTGTGGTAGCACTAGTTAATCTCTTTGAGAATTGAACAAAAGGTCCTGAGGAGCACCTGAAAGCCCGGCAATATGGAGGGATGACAAAGTCTGCAAGTCTTGGCCCTGGGTCATGCTTTTCTAGCCCACATATGGGCAACAGCATGAAACATGAGGTGATTTATCTGTTCCCATTATATTTAAGCCTAAAAATACTATAGCAGCATTCAAAAACTATTCAGAAGTCTTAAGCATTGAATTTTTTTCTTTTCATTTTTCAGGATGCTGACAGTCTCCCTGCTGATAGTTTGATAGATGGGATGTTTCTGTAACTTTCCATAGCAGATTATTCTACCCCTCTCTAGGCCCATTCTTCCCTCCCTTGATTTTTGTCAGATTTACATCTGTTTCTTTAGCAAGCTACTATAAATATGTCTTCAAGTCCATTTACAATATATGCTTAGTATCAGCTTCAGAACACAGAGCAGAATGCAAAATGACTGAACTATTTTGAATAAACAACTCTGGGTTTTTAAATTCATCAGAATTCTTTTTTATTTCCTCTTTGGAGGATCCCTGTCTTTGAATGGTTTGTGCTATGTTTTGCTTAGGGATGTGTTTGCATAATAAGGGCTTTGATTTGAATAGGTGAATAGACCTGGGTGTTTCTGTTCTCCCACCATTTTCACAATTGTAGCAGGAAAAAAGGGCAAGGACAGTTTTAGTTGAGTAATTTAGCATATTTTCACATTGAGATTTAGTTTTGCTGGATAGTGTAAGACAATGCAACTCTGTAGATAGGAGAAAACGTGAAGTGAGAATGACGGGAAGAAAAAGGAACTTCAAGAAGATGATCTCTTGCAACTGCACAACAGCCAATAACTACAAATTAGTTACAGCTTGAGTGACAGACAAAAGACCTCAGGTATACTCTAAAAAGGAACTGTAAAAAAAAGCTGCATATTTAGTTGCTCTGACTGTCATCTTTGTGTAATAGACTCAGAGAAGTGTGTGGTCATATTGTACTGATATTTTCTTTCCTTTTTCTGTCAACACTGTGATATTCAGGATTACATGGCTGCAACAATAGCTGCGTGAAACATCTAGTGACCTAAGAGAGCAGTTTTTCTTACTGAATTTTACTCCAGTAAAATTCCCTCGCACCTTAAATGATTGTTGAAGATGCATTTAAAATAAAATCTTAACTCATCAGAGGTTCTTCAAAAAGAGGTTGAGTTCTCTGCTTTTTCATTGCCCTTCTGGAGAGGTGTGATGACTAAGTGACATACTATAAACATAGCTAAAAGGAATCAGTTTTGGCCATCTATTCTCCCTGAATGATTTTGAGTTGAATATGACAAGAATTTGAGGGAACAGACAGAAATTTGAGCTTTGACATCCAAGTATAAACATAGATAAGAAAGGAGAGTGACAAGTTTTGTTAAACACATCTCATCATTTATCCTTTGTGTCTCTTTTTGTCAAGACATTGTTTCCTCTGTCTGAGCTGCATATGCTTGTCTTTCACTGCCGAAAATGGAGTTCTTCATAATAAATTCATGTTCAGGGTCCTGAACCTGGAGAGGAATAACCCCCAGCTCAGGCTGGGAGCTGACCTACTAGAGAGCAGCTCTGCAGAGAAGGACCTGGGAGTCACCAAGACTGGGTGACAAGTTGACTCTGAACTGGCAGTGTGTCCTTGTGGCCAGGAGGGCCAACGGTGTCCTGGGGTGCGTCAGGAAAAGTGTGGCCAGAAGGTCGAGGGAGGTGATCCTGCCCCTCTGCCCAGCCCTGGTGAGGCCACATCTGGAGTGCTGTGCCCAGTTCTGGGCTCCAGAGTACAAAACAAGGCTCTAGTGGAGAGGGTCCACTAGCAGAGGTGACAAAGATGATCAAGGATTTGGACCATCTCTCTTATGAGGACAGACTGCAGGAGCAGGGCCTGTTTCATCTAGAGAAGAGAAGACTGAGAGAGGATGCCATTATTGCAGATAAATATCTCTAAGTCAGGTGCCAGGAGGATGGTGCCAGACTCCTTTTCGGTGGTGTCCAGTGACAGGACGAGGAGCAAGGGCCATAAATGAAAACAATGGCCATAAAACGAAGCACAAGACGTTCCACCTTAATGTTCAAGGTGGAACTTCTTTCCACTGACAGTGCCAAAGCACTGGAACAGGCTGCCCAAGAAGGTCGTGGAGTCTCCCTCTCTGGAGACATTTAAAACCCTCTTGGATGAGTTCCTGTTATGACCCTTCCGTGGCAGGAGGGTTGGACTGGATGATCTCCAGAGATCCCTTCCAACCCTAACAATTCTGGGATTCTGGGGTCCTGGGAGTTGTACTTTGGGTTAGCTCTGACCCGATGCCACAGACCACTTCCAGGTACAGAATGAGATGCATTAGGTGTAGTCAGGGAGTGGAACTTCTGGTGCTGGTTCATTTGATTGGGATCCTGTTCACACTCCCTGAGAGGCTTCACAGTTTAAGATATCCTGGGAAAGGAGGATGATAAGGAGATTGGCTGCAAAAACACCCTTCTGAACAAAACAGACTGTAGATGCGCTGGTTTTTTCTCTTGTTTTACTCTAAAAGCTCGAAGTTATAGAAACAAGTTGATATACATTTGCATCCTCAGTTTGTAGCTTGCAACTAACAGCTGACAGAAGCTTAGGGCACTTCTGTTGCTTAATTTTAATCTTCAGTTTAATTTGCCAGGGAAACGTTGTACTTTTTGTCTGCAAGATTTTCAGTGTGAATTTATCAGTGTTTGCAGGAGCAACAAACTGAATCAAAGAATTTTTACTAATTTTCTCTAATGTCTTACAAAGTACTTTTACAGCTGTCACTGTTAAAAATGGAAATTTATTGAGAACAAGCCCTCACAAAATCTTAAAAATTGAATTTATTTTCTAATTTAAAAATGAGGAAATATTGCCATGTTGTATTTCAAATTGAAGGGATACATTATTGATATGCCTGGTGATACAAGTTGTTCAGAGACCACTGGGAATGTTCATTCCACACAATCAACCTTTCCTACCTCAAATCTTTGAATACCATGACAGCTTAGATCTAGTTGTCAGGTAGTAGGCAGTGACTCTTTTTGGTTCCTCTTCTGCCATGCCATAAACCATTGGCTATGTAGACTTTAAGGAAATGGATAGTTTACCCATTGCTCTTCTGAAGGTTGGAAAAGGGATCTGCAGCCTTTGTTTCTCCTGTAGTGACATCTTCTCACACCATCTGTCTTTCTCATGGGTTGGTGGTATCCAGCAGGATTGTAATTTATGGGTTTTTTCAATCTTAAATTGAGTATAACTGTCAAGCTCTGGTGCTCTTAGAGCCAGTAAACAACGTAGGCATTTCTGTATTAATTTTTCAACACATTATTATGATGTTACTTTGCAGTTTAGCAGCATTAAGGGTCAGAGTTTGACTCCATGTTTTATGTGCCTTTTTATTTTTATGTCACTTTTACCAGTCTATTGAATTGGAATTAATGAGGATTGAGAATGCATCTAATGCATACTTTGTAGCAAACTGCTGAAATTACTGCTCAAGTAATTTGTTGCCCACTATAAGATTTTACTGTATCAGCTCTGTTGTATCTAGTGCTTATAAGTTTAATCGTTTTGGTAGACTGCACTGAGGTTCTCTGACGAAAATGAAGAGAGTGGTGTAGAGCAAATACACCATATTTCTCCTGGTTAGTGTGAACCCACATATTCTATGTTCTGGCAGCTCAATTACTCCTTTACTACCATCATGGACTGTTTTTTGGGGTAGTGGTTGGTGGTAGTGGTGGGTGTAGGGGTAGGGGTGTATTTTTGAAAATATTCAGGTGCAATAGTGTGGGTTTTTCTCCTGCTTTTCCTTTTTGATACTTTTAAATAAAAATTTGCTTAGTGTTAACAGCTGTCTCCTAAACTGATAATAGGAGCCGGAAATACCTGGTGCTAGCCTTAATTACATGCTCCAGGCTCTCATCTTTTGCACCAGCTCTGTCAAATGCAGACTATATTCTGTCTGAGATAGGAATGTTTAATCAGATAGATGTGAATAAAGTCAAGCTGAGGAATTTGCTCTACTGATTTCTTTGAATGCATTGGAAAACTCATCTGGGCAACTTATCTGTCATGCAACTATAACTAGACAAATGATCTTTGTACTCCTACGGGGCTGGATTGGTGTGCTGGTTAGGCCTTAGCAAAATGTCTCTCAATAGCTTGTGGTTATTTTCAGTTAATAATGGCTTGCCTCAAATTATTTGTCATACTAATTGCCCTTTCTTTGCCCTCTCTTCAAAAAAGCATGTTGGCAAGTTTAGTTAGTAAAAATACACAGATTATTATAGACTTATTTTAAAAATCGCCCTTCTTTTTGTGTTGCATTTCTTACAACAGCTATAGTAAGATTTGATGGTGAAATGCAGATAAGAAAATAAATTAGTTCTTTTCTATGAAAATATTAGGGATATGAACAAATCCTATGTTCCTATAAAATGCTATATATTCATATTAGAAATAATAACATTACAGATCATGACATGGCCTAGTAGACTAACTGGAAGGGGAAGCCAAGCACTGCTGAGAAGAAGGGGTGTAGAAAACATAAGGGACAGTCAAATTAACCTCCTGCTGACACAGAGAAATACACAAAAATAAGATCTACATATTTTGGCAATTTACATTAGAAAACTGACTTTTCTGGCTTCCCACTACCCTCCAGAAAGGCTGTTTCAGAGTCTTCATTAGCAACTGTGTTCAGGTTTTCAGGTTTTCATTCCCACTTTATAAGCTTCTGTCCTTATGTCAGTATTTTCTCCTACTTTCTTTCCCTTCTTTAATATTATCTAACCATGTATTTCTAAAAATGTATTTCTAAAGAATAACCATGCTACATTTCCCTTGTTTTGCTGGGCTAAGCAAGCCAGTTTTCTTCTCATCACCTCTTTTATAACACTGGCAATTTTTGTTTTTCTAGTCATCATTGGAACGTGCTTCCACATGTTCTCTGGTATGAGTTCATTTCATATATTTTTTTTTAATATGGATAATTGGCATCAGATGGCATGTGTCAGATGAAGAGTCTCCCATACAAGGGATTTTGTAAAAAGGCTTTAATAACTGTCCTCTTCTATAAAAACACTGCTCCCAATGTACCTTAAAATTGCATTTGCCTTTTTCAGAGCAGCATCATGCCAGTGATTTATAGTCAGCCTGTGATCAATAAATACAGCCAGGCCTTTTTATCATTTTTAGCTGATGTACTCTCATTCTGTATCATGGATTCATGTTAATAGCCCCTTGCCCTTGTTCTATTATACTTCATTCCATTTCAATTACAACTTCAAAGCCACCTAATATTTCGTGGATAATATTCTGTTCCTCCTCTATATTGATGTCTCCCAGCTTCATGTGATCATCCATTTTCATCATAGCAAGTCTACTCTGAGCTAAAGCTATTTAATAGAAGCATTATATGTAAGACTTAACCACAAGGACTTCTGCTTTTCTGCATGACATTACTAAGTTTGCCCTCACATTGTCGTTTAGCTAGTTTCCTACTCACTTCTGTGAACCTTCAGCAACCTTGCATGTTTTATTTGTAGTTATCATATATCCAGTGTTAATTTAGTATCTAAGGTTAAACAGTGAAGGAGAGACAAACAAGTAAGTCCACAGGGGAAATGACAAGTTTTCTAGGTTGCGACAAACTCCGTACAACTGCTTTAGTTCCTAAAGAAAGTCTCCTTATTTCTGTCATTGCTAAGGCTGGTTATGTTTGCCGCCATTCTTTTTGGTAGTTTTGTTTTTGCCAGAGGATGCTGAGGTTTTAAAGCACATTTTGTGATGTCCTGTGTCCCCAGACAGCAGCCAGGCACCAGCACAACCACTTGCTTACTCCCCTGTTCTGTGGAATGGAAAACACAGAAAGATGGCAAGAAGAATCGTGGATCAAGATAACACCAGTTTAATTGGTGGAGCAAAAGCTGCACACACAAGCAAAGCAAAAAGAGGAATTTATCCACTACATCCATGGGTGTTTTAGTCACAGATCCAGAATGAAGCACTGCTGTGGAGAAAAGTGCAGCAAATGCATGCAGAGGGAAAAATTGTATAAAATTATGTATGGTTTTTTTCCTCTACAATATTTGCCCATCTAATTAGTCTATCAAAAAAACAAAAAAACAAAAAAACCAAAAAAAACAAACCAAACCAAAAAAAAAAAAACAACCAAAACAAAACAAAAACAAAAACAAACCATCAAACCCAAACCAAAAAACCCCCCAACAAAACTCCCAGATATTAGAGCAATATGGGAGTGCCATATTCCAGCAAGTGGAAAGGGAGATACCAATCTGCAGGAAAGCTTAGACCTTAAAATCAAAAATTTTTGGTATACTTACACCATTTTTTCCTTTTTTTTTTTAGCCATGATTGCTGAGACTGTCTAAAGAATGATATTATAATGAAATGCATGTGGTACTTATTTCAGCTTCCAATAGAATACAGTTCAAGTTATGGACTGTCTATGTTTGACTATACATAGTTTGTGTTCTCTGTCTTAGTTGTTTCCCATTTCACCATTAAGTTTTAGACCTTTATTGTGCTTCACTTGACTATCAGTGAAAACAGGATTTTTTCTTTTTCACTGTATGTATGTTTTTAATGAGAGTGATAAATTCATACAATTTCCATCTACATCTGAATAGTCCTCTTATATCTAAAATCTCAGCTGTTCCCAACATACAAGGTTTGCCAAGAAGCTTCCTACTACCAGAGCTTAAAATCAGTTTCTGGTCAGTCACTGCAGAACTGATGGAGGTTCAAAAGTGGTTAAACTGACGTAGATGCTCTGGCCAACCCAAGAAGGGCATCTTGTGACAGAATTACAATCTCGGCTGGTCAGTCTGTTGTAAACCCATAAACCTCTAAGAAAGGGTCAGCTGCTTTGTGTTGCGAGTTACTAACTGTAACACCCTTAGACTGAGGGCATGCAGAACTGCTCCCCCAAAAATAATTAAATGGTAAGGTTTTTGGCTGTCAGTGAAGTTTTGGCTCTACTGTTTTGACTTCTGTTTAAACTGTAGCAGGAAAATGACACGCCTGCTGAGCAACTGGTGGTGATCTGACATAGCCCTTAACTCTGGAAATATTTTTCCCTCCTTTACGTATTGCAAGTTTGCACTTATCAGTCTCTGAGTTACAGTCTGAGGAGGAAATGTAAGAAGGTATTTCAGATCAATTTGGACAAACTCCTCAGTGAATTTTTTATGCATTTTTCTAATATTTTGGCATCTCTAGAAACGTAATTAATCTGTCTGCCTGAAAGCTATTCTAGATGCTGAATTTTGGCCTCTTTGAAAACCTTGACATGTATTTAATTTCATAGAAAGAATACAGGTGTTCATTTCTATAAAGATTTTGTGCTTTATTTATTCTTAAAACTGAAAAAAAATCCCTAATGATATAGGTAGCCTAATACATCATGTATTTTTAAAAAAATATTTGTGAATATCTTGTGTCTTAAAATTAGCTAGTACTGAGACTGTCTAAGAAGCAGTTGAGGAATTGGCAAAGTTCATTTTTACGGTGTACTGAAGGCAAAGAGTAAAGGGAATCAATGTTTGATAATGCACAAGATGCCCCAAGTGGATGCTGTAGTTGAAATAGCTAATACATTGTCAAATTTGCAGTGTAGATAAACTTTTGCCCTCTTTGAGACTGATATGTTCAGGTGTTTTTAATAGTTACAGTGTGATACTACAGTGCTAAAGCCCTGTTTGCCATTGAACTGCAGCAAAGGGGTTGTCACCATTTTTCTTCTTCAGGTTTTTTTTTTTTCTTCTAAGAACTTTGCAATTTTAAAGGGCCCCCCATCCCCAGCTGTTAGAAATCACTGAATTTTAATTTAATGTGTTAAAGTATACCAATGTAATTTAAGTTTCCCATCCCTTGGTAATTAGATCCTCTTCAGCCTGAATTGTTGCATGTTCTGTTAATTCTAAGCATAAGATTTGGAGACCTGCACATTATTATGTAGCTAATATTATTCACCTACCTCTTAGCTGTGTGGGAGTATGACAGATTATTTAAACAAATTTATTTGTATTTTCTATTTTCCTCTGATGGAAGGGACATCTAGTGGTTGGTGCCAGCTTGGGAGACTTTGAGATGCCATTCTTATTATACCAATAAGGATTTCAAAAGGTGCCTGGAAGCAAACCAATAACAGTGAAACTTCTTTTTATTGCTTTTGATCCCAACACACTAAATACAATAAAAGTTCTCCTGGGATTAAATATATCAAATTCCTGAACTGAGATACTTCTTCCTCTCAGATACTCCCTAGAGTATCCCATCATGATAGACAAAGCCTTCAGTCCAAAGCCTGAATATTTCAAAATGGAGGGGAAGTAACTTTGAATCCAAAGGGGATGTCTGTTTTAGTAAACACTGACCTTTTTTTCCCCTCAGCATCTAACCTTTTCTACAAAAATTATTTTGGATTGATTTCCAGCTGTCTTGAGCCTGTGAGCCTAAATACTCCCATTCCCAAGTCATGCAGTCAGAAAAGAGCAGAAGTAGCCAGTGTTCTGCTGCATCTTTCAGTTTCCCTGTATGAGAGGTCATCTTTATGACCAGAATTCTTCTCCTGGGCTTACTGTTGACACAGAGCACCAAGCTGGAAAGCAGAGATAACATGTGAAATTGCTGCGGTTTGTCAGATACTCTGATTTCAACCTCTGCCCCTCCCCTTCCTTTCCTCTGTTACACAGGTGCTGAAATCCTTTCAGGACTGACTTAGTGAGTGGCAGAACGAGTTCCTAATTCTCAGCTTCATTCCCTTTTGCAGCTTAAACAAGATTCTGAAGCATAAAATAAATCTTAATCTTTCCAAGGAATGATGTTAATCTGAGGCTGGTTGTTGGCTCAGTACTGAGTTCCTGCTGGCTTTGATAACAGCTCATGATTTGTTAAAATTTAGCATGGATTGATGTCAGCTTGCAACTCACACTCCAGGCTTCCTTGACTAATGGGAAGTAAACAGGAGCTTGTATGTGGTTGGGGCTCAGCACCATAAAATTTACAGTGCAGTTCATGAAGTTGTCAGCTTTTGCATGTGATCCCTCTTTCTCACCCACTGGGTTTCCTGGAAAAGAACTGGGTATTCAGCAAGGTCTTAACTTCTAACTCAGTCTTCTGTTATCCATTTGTTTCCACCCCATAGTCCTAATAAATGCTTTGATTTCACACTTTCAAGCACTGTAAAGAGACAATTTTACCTATTTGGCAAACAAACAACACTGGCATATAAGTGATCCAGAGCCCTAGGGTGCAATATAACTTCAATTTCATTGATATAAGGTATCAGTGTTAGAAAGTTGGTTTAATTGTCACACAAAAACTAGCATAACCACAGTTATGTTCACTATTTATGGTTAAAAAACTATTTAGAGGAGAAAAAGGGCTTAAGAATGTTAACTGTGCATTTGATTTTGGCTGCAAAAATGATTTTGTAGTTTGCAGTGATTTGGGAAAATATATACACTAAAAATTTTATATTTGAGCCTTCAGTTGTCTGTTCAATAGTTGCATAATACAGAACAAGTTCTATTCTGCTGGAGATACTAAAATTACTTCTGTTTCAAATTTTTTATTAATGAGGTCAGGGATTTTGACAGTACTTTTCAGTAACTGCAGAATAAAGCATATTGTTTTCAGAGCAAGGCTAGGGAGAAACTCTCATCGAGACAGGCAATTTTTGGAATGTTGATAAGGTGCCTGATTGACACCCCTATAATTTTGTTTGTTCTAAGCTTCTGTTTGTTCTTGGAACTTGGCTATTTAAGATGAAATGAAAAGAACTGTTTGCAGTGTTTTTGGACTAAATTTGTGAGGGTGGAAGACAACATAGTCCATATTAATGTCGTTATCTTCAATGTTTTCTCGGTGGTTTGGGGTTTTTTTCCAAGATCTACAGACCTATTTTGCTTTGTAAAATCATTACTCATACTAAAGAGCCAAGTCAGAGTGGACTTCCATGTCTTAAAATGCTGCTCAGAGCTAGATTGTTTTTCTGACTGAGGAGAAGTTCTACTTTTTCATTCATTTACATTATAGCACAAACCACATGGATAAGAGACAAATATATGCTGTAAGATCTGCCAGTAGCACTGGATCAGAGTTCATTTAGAGTGATGTTGGCCCTGTGAATCATAATGTCTGCTCAGCCGAGTGGGAGAACTAACCTTGTCTGCAGCAGGATCATATATCAACTTAAAGAGGAAAGAAAGTTGCCACAGAACCACAGTTCCAACCAGCAGCACCACTTCACAAAAAAGTAATCCTCTGGCATTAATTTCTTGTCAAGGCTAGTGATGGGTTGCATTTGCCAAGTAAGATGTGCTTAGCTGAACTGCAGTATCTTGGAAACGTAACGCGATATGTCACTTTTTCTTTCTTTCTTTTTTAAAGAATACTGTGTGTTGAAAGTGTCGTTCTGTGAATACTCGCTGTAAATTAAGATAACTATTCTCAGAAGTGTAGACATTGATCTTGGCTTCTAAAACTCTTAGACTATGCAATTCTAAAGCAGTTTGCTCCTTTAGGTATCTATAAATCCATTTTCTACATGAAGCGACTTTTCCCCTTTCAGTTCCAAGAGTATAATCCAAAGTCCATTCCTACACAGGCCCAGACCTTACTGATCCTTTAAAGATGTGTTTAATGTGAAGTAGGAATGACTAAAATGCTTTATGTAAACATAACCCAAACCAGTTACATGGACATTTGTTTAATACAAATATTCTTTCTGAGCACATACCATTTATTTGCATTTGCCCTCAACATTCTGCACGGGCACTGAATGAGCATTAGTGCAGTCTCATTTCACAAAGAGGAGGCAAAGATGAGGGAGGTAGTTGTTCTGCCCACGGGTATATGATGATCAGCACCAAAGCTCAGGAGCTGTGTTCTTCGTGCCGTTACTGAGCCAGTAGCCTTTTACCTTTCTTGCTTGTGACATTCAGATCTCCTGATGACTGAACGCAGACCAAAAGTTACAATTCACTGACCTGGCAACTGAATTTCCTTCTTGGGGGAGGGAAAGTGTTCCTTTGGGATCCAAAGAAAGGTGGAAAGGTAGAGTCAGAGGGAAGGACTACAAAAAAATAAGCTTTTAAGATAACTTTTATGTCATTCACTGTGGTTATTTTTTTTCTCCATGTGAATAAAGAAATAATATTTAGGGGTGGCTTCTTAAGAAAATATTCCTTGTCTGCAGAAATATATTTCCCCTTGTTCCCATTCAAGTGTCAGGCAAGATTTATGGGGAAAACATTTTCAAACTTCTATTAAAAAAAGATGTCCTCATACTACTTCTACTCTTCTTTGCATTGGAGAATGGCATGTAGGTGGCTGCTAAAACCAAAGATGTTGGTATAAATTCCTCAAAAATCTCTCCAGTTAATTGATGAAAATATATCTTCTGTATTTTGCATTGAATACATATTTGGAGGTGGAGGCAGTGTGCATACTGAGAGATCAACCATCTACATTCATTAGAGATTTTTTCCTAATGTGTAAATGATAAAATTACAATTTTTAAATTTTCATGACTGCTTAAAAATCCTTTTCTTTCTCTGGCGTCCTATATGTATCATTTGACACAATATCATGAGTATCAGGATACCTGCTGTGATACAAAGTTGTAGAAAAATGCTTGAATTAATTTCTTGTTAAGTAGCAAGCTGTCTGAATTTATTTGCGTTTACATGGGCTGAAATAAAAATTCAATTTTTAAAAATCATTTTAAGTGCAAGAAGATCTTTCCTAATCAGATGAAGAGTTCATATATTCATAGAATCATGAAGTGATTCAAGTGTTCAGGGCCAGGTTAGATGAGGGTTTGAGCAACCTGGTCTAGGGAAAAGTGACCCTGCCCATGGCAGCGGGGTTGAACCTAGATGACCTTTAAGGTCCCTTCCGACCTAAACTATTCTACAATTCTGTGATTCTTTAATTTCCTCTTTTAAAGAGATAGACTATTACATAATTTTGGGTTTCAATGGAGATTTAAACAATATGAAGATGTTGGGAAATTTTTGTGTAGCAACAGGGAGTTTTATGCTTATTTTCCACTAAATACTATTTCAATATTAAATTATTTTATTTTTAGTGCATTTACATTATTAGGATCTATATTTTTAATTCTGTGTTGCAGTTAGTCCTTTTCTTCACACTCTGCAAAAGAAATTCTGTTTTATTTCTCTAGGGTTTTATCAAATGACACTGCCAGAACAGAGCATACTTTAACAAAAAGTCTGAAGTAGATATTACACCAAATTTGACATTTTGTCAATGAGAGGAAAAGAGAAAATTTCTGGTATTTTTCTGATGGAATAAAAAACACTAACACATTGCAGATACCCTGTGAGCATCCAAACTATGACCTTAAATAATTAATTCCTAGTTAGGGATCTGATGTTGCTGGCTATTTTCAATGATGCAAGTTCAACACGGTAAAATGATGCTTCATTTAGGCCACCCAGTCTATCATAGGTTGATATTAGGTGTTCAACAAGGTAAGAATCTGAGTAATTTTCATGGAGTGCAGAGGAACATGAAAGAGTCTGCCTTTTTAAAAATTTTTTCCTTCCAGTCTAGTAAGAACAAAGGCACGCTTCTCCAAGTAACAACATTACATTAATTTTCCTTTTATTTGCAAAAACATTATCTATTTTTTTACTTGAAGATGTGGTTCTGTACTGAGTTTATTGACTTTGAATGTTAATCATCTTATGACAGGAAACTGCTTTGGTATTTTGAAGATCATCCTTGTCACTCAAATCTGAAATAACAGAACTAACGGGGTCTTAGACATGCACACTAGAGAAAATATGAACTGGAGGGCAGCTGGAAACTGTGGATAGTTGCTGTGGAAGAACTTACCTTCCTGAAGTATTGGGACACTGGTGTGCTAAGCACTTGACCTAGCAGGAGGAGAAAGATAATGATCACCTGAGGTCTTTCATGTTTGTTTATAAGGGAATTAACAGTAGGTGCAGTAAGTGTAGGGTATTTATTTTTTCTTTGCTGGATTGTGTTTTCTCTTACTTTTTTTTTTTTTACTATTGCTGTTAAAATACACATAACTTTTGAATCTATGAATTTAAAAAAAAAAAAAAAAAAAAACAAAACCCAAAAACCCCTGTGGGTTTCAGTGGAATCATGGATGAAGTGTACTGCTGCTGGCTGTGGGACAAAATCCAGACCTGCTGCAATGTGTATCTGTATACAGTATACTGTACAGGTACTCAGTATGTTTTCCCTTGCTTTTTAAAATACAAATGATTCTTTAATTGTAATCCCTATTCTTCAATTTTAAAAAGCTGTCTAGTGTCTTCTTACATTTTTGAATGCATAGATCTGTAGTTCAAGAGGTGTAGGTGATGGTAAATCTTTTGTTATTTTAGATTCACATTGGCTGGTAGCCATCACCAGGGCAAAGCTGACACATCGGTGGTTGCTCCTTTGTAACATTTTATTATGTTGAATTACTACATGTCAATAAGGAACACAGATTCAAATGAGGAAGAAATTGCCTGTGTAGTTCTGTATTAACCTTCAATAGCAGAAGCACAGTAGTCTGATCTTATCAATGAGTTCATTCTTGGAATGGACTGTGAAAAGGTTAAGCCTTGTAAGCATAGCCAGCACACAGAGGTGATTAGATGCATTTCCAATTTAGAGAAATCTCTTTTCTGAAGGTCCCCTGTAATTAACATTCTAAGCAAATTATCTGGGAAAATAAAAATATCCTCACAAAATTCCGACTGCAGAAATTCAGGTAGCAAATAGAAAGAGTTCCTTTCTCGAAAGGCACCTTTGAATATCTTTTCAATTTATTTTTCCTTAAAGATAAGTTTCAGAGAAGCAAATTATTTCTTCATAAAGCAATTATTCTACTGAATACAAGAAATTCATTGGCAGAAAGAATGATGGATAAATTTTGATTAAAAACACTGCAGGATTTTTAAACACTTTCTTTGTGGTATGCCATTTATACCTTTTATAAGTATGTTGTATGGAGAATTATTTTTTTTCCAAACTTCTAATTATGTTTAAGGCTTTTCTATCTCTTCATTTTTTTTCTTTATTCACAAAAATGCTGCCATCTGGAAAGTATGGCTTTACAGAAAGTATATCGATTTAAACACAACTTCAGCATTAAAAAATCATTCTGTTTATCAGCACAATGTTGCTATTATTAGACTCAAGATAATAACAAAAGGAAGGGATTTTTCTTATTAATTACTTGTAGACTTTATCGTGTATATTTATAAAATTCCTTGTTTTCCTGAGAAAATGGTTGTGCCTTAAACTCTGATGGAATCCACATATTTTGCATTTCTGTTGTAATTGCCCATGTGGACTAATCTGATGAACTTTGAATACAAAGCAATTTATAATACCTTAAAGAAGAATCAAGATAAAACTCTTCACCTGCATGGACCTTTCTGTTATCATCACTGCCTTCTTTTCAGTAATTCCTTTTTGCTCTGAATTCTAACTTTCAAATTGAAATTGGCCCATATCCCCTTGGCCATTAATTCCAAGTTGGATCTTAAAAAGTTAGGGCTGGAAATAGCATATCTATAGTACAGCCATAGCAAGATTCCTCTAAATTCATAAAAACGGTTCTTCTTCAGGTGGTTTTTGTCTATGGACCAGGTGTTTTACCAGTGCATCTAGACCTCACTGATTATTGTGCTGTAATTCAGCATTTCCCTGGGGTTGTCTGGTCTCTCCACTGGGATGACACCATGTATAGAGTGTTGTGTTTTGGTTCGTCTGGCAGCCATGCTAAAAAACACAGTGTGGAACATAGGTTAAAAAACAGACAACAGAATCTGGTCTGGGCCTTCCCGTGTTTTAATAGCACTTTTTTGATGTTACAAATTCTGCATTTAGGCCTACAGCAGCATTTTTGTTGTAGTAACAGATGTCTCTCCAGAAATGTGCTGCATATTTAAATGGAGTTGGCATGGTTTAATCTTCTTTCAAAAGAAGATTAATGGAACAGAACTTTTTTTGTCTGCACAAATTAATTGAACAGTTATAAGGAGATGGATCACTACTTTGAAATAATTACAGTTGTACTTAATAAAATTAATATTCTGGATTAGAATTGGTGTGAAATAGCCTTATTGTTTTGCACAGTTAAGGTGAAATTGTAACACTAGATTTGTCAGAGTAAACACTGTCACTGCATGCCACTCCCAAGACCATCTGTCTCTGGTAATCGCTTTCAAGAGCAAGAACTTTGCAATTCTGAGCTTCACTGAGATAACAAATAACATCCTATGAGAACTAACATCAAAACAATGGATTACTTATTACCTGAGCTGTTTTGCTTCGTTTTATTATTTCTCATAATGGAACTAGTAATGTGAAAGACAAATAGTACACACCAGCTATGTCTTCCAAACGTTGTCTGAGCCTGCTCAGGCAAGAGTTTATGAAGAAAAAATAATCTATTTCTGGCAAAGAATTGCAAAACTTTTTCTCATTTTGCTCTCTAAAAGAACTGTGACAATTTTTTTAAATTGTAAGAAAAAGTGCCCACGCATAAAATTGCAACAGTTAAGTACCCTATGAGTGGAACTCAGTTTAACCTTTTTCAGTGTGGGAATAACCCCAGTAAATTTATTTCTTATGAACAGATTATTGGAAAATTATATAACAGGGCTGGACTTAAACAGAAAATGTTCAATACAGTTAACACCTGATTAAGTGCTTCAAGTAGCAATCCTGTTGTCAGACATTGTCCAGGAAAGAACTGTTTGTGAAATCTATAGTAATAGTGACTATTCCATTTGTGTCAGGAAAGAGACTGTCCATTTCCCAGAAGCAGTTTTGTGCCAAGATGTACCATTCAAGGGGAAGATCCTCTTGTGACATCGTACAGGCTGTTTGAAATGTTGGAGTTAAAAGCATACAGTTGGAAGAGTTCTGTCTGAAAGGTTTAAAATAAGATGCATTTTAATTTTGGTTGGGTATGACAGCTAAGACTTTAATTAAACCGCTGGCAAATTATCTGGATGAAAGGAAGAGAGATGATTTATGTTCAGCTAAAGAAATCAAGTGAAGGGTGGTGAAAGGGAAGAAAGCAGATGAAAATTCTTCAGACAAAGGACAGAGTACATAGGTTAGACAAACAACTTCTTGGTCTTTATTTGTGTATTTCTCGTAATAGCTGAGAAATAGACTAATATCTTTCCATGTATCATCTCCTTGCTTCTGTTAATCCCCAGTGTGAAAGCCCTGAGTAACGTATAGCTCTTATCAAGAAAATTTGGGTGGCCAAGAAAAGAGCATGTGATGTAGCATAAACCCTGCAAGCCAAAGGTGGCAGAAGTGTGAGACTCTGGCAAGATGTCCCAACATAGATTTGGCAGTTTAGTGTGTTCCCATCTAGGGAAAGTCTGCAAGGACCTTTCAAGTACCATATGTGTGTTTCCATTGTTTTATTCTCTACCTTATGGCTAACCTTCTTCACTTTTTCCATTCTATTACAAACCCACGGAGAATAATTTGTATGGTAATTTTTGTGAATTAAGCATCCTGGGAGATAGATTAACATCATTAAACTATTATCACATTTAGCATTCCTGTTGCCAAAAATGAAAGGCTAATTTTACTCCATTAATTTCTTATGAAATGCTTTGCTTTTTTTTTCTGGTGGCCACAGGTGTCCAATTTATTCCCAGGTCTGTGAAGATATTTTCATTTTCAATCTTAGAAAATATACTCAAGTTGTATCAATTTAGAACTGCTTGCATGTGAAGATTATTAGAATATCTATAAAAAGTACTTAAAATGAATATTTTTAACAATAGCATAGATAATTCTTACTCTCTTAAAGGAGATTGCTTTAGTTCATGAACTTTAGGGTTCTGCCTTGATCCACTGTGATCACTATCTGCCTATGAGCACAATCATCTCATCCTTTTTTTGCAAAATATTATTAGATTCAGCAGAACTGTTTGGCTGAACTATCAGGTCGAAAGCTAGCTCTGACTCTCTTCACCATTAGATGATTTTTGACTTAAGAGGATTAAGTTCTTTCTTGCTTAAAACATTAAACTTTCTTTCATGATCATGTAACTGTGGCAGCAGCCACATTTCCACTTCATATTTCATCTCTAGTCTTTCTATTAATCATATTACATTTCCAATTAAGTTCTACTTATGAATTTGTTTCAGTGTGGTTCTTAAGGGAATCAGTAAATGTGTTTTATAATTAAGTGCTCAAATATTAGAATTTAATAGTTTGTAATTAGAGGGTTTTTAAATTAGAAATCTGTCTTCCTATACAATTTGAGGAGGTAAAATCTAATTTACATCTTCACCTGAAGGAAAATTCATAAAATGAACTAAGCTAAAGCAGTGAAATACATTTTTAATTAAAGGGAGGAAACTGCTAATGAAGTGCAACTTAGGAACATAAACTAATAGTGTATAACATTATATAGTTTCTTTATGTTAGAGAATGAAATACAGTGGTTTAAAAAATCAGAAACATTACTTAAAGCAGCGAATTTCAATTTGCCACATGAAGCATCCCATGGCAGAAGTATTCCCATTATCTTCAGTCTCATTATAGAGATGAATATGTACCTACTCAACCACTCGAATAAGGACTAATAATATTTGCACTGTTCAGTGGCCTGCATGGTGTCATACAAATAAATACCTGATACTGAATGTGTCTGGGTGTGTGTATGTCTATCTGTTTGTAGCTATTTTCTGAGGCACAGGGAGTCACAAGAATGTCAATGGGTGGTCAGGGTTGTGTTCACTATCAGAAATCCTGTTTTCTCCTTCACTGAAAGCTCACTGCAAGAAAAACGCTGATTCTGTGAGAAAATCAGCACAAATTCTGCATGGAATATTGGCTAGGAACAGGTATTGAATTGCAAGCTCAAGCACTCAAAGAATGATTTTTCTCTAGTAGCTAAGAAAAGAGTGCTGAGTTAAGACCAGTACTAACAGGCCTGGTTTAAGACATAAGTAAAACAGGCAATTGCATGCAGTAGAATATTAATGGGACTGGCCTTTAGGAAGACACTTGTGATATTTTTGTGCCCGACCTCAGCGTGACTCTGCAGAGACAGCACCATGAGGATCCCAGAATGCATGTTTGCTACTGGGCACAGCAGCTTTTCTCAGATCTGAAGCCTGAGTAGATGCTGAGCCACCTTGATCCATTCTGAGCAGGTTCCTTATCCATGAAAAAATACCTAGATGTGCAGGCTCAGCTGAAAACATGGGTATTTTTTGGCAGCCTGCCTGGAGAATTAGGATATCAGGTCTCCAGTGTTTCCCTGCAAGTAGGTCTAGACACTGCCTGAAGCATTTTCTCTGTGTTGCTTATGACCCTGAGGGCAAATAAGCTTCAGAAACAAGCTCTTTGTTTACGTGTCCTAGTAAGAGGACTACAGACCTGGCTCCAGCTACCCTGCTTCTTCTTCCCCCCATTGCTGCTGTAAGGAAAGGTGTACAGAAAAAGGTGGCCATGGCAGTGAGAATGGAGTTCCTGAAGACTTGTTCTTCCCTTCTGCCTTGTGTCCCCTTTACCAGGGAGGGCAGTGCAACATTGCCTTACAATTGGGACTGCATGGCAAGGACACCATGGTAAAGAAAGATCTGGGGTGAGCTGTATGTGTAGGGTCACATTTGGTTATTTAAGTAAAAGGGTGTGTTTTATTTTGGCAGCTTGAGGTACAGAGGGCGATGTCATGGTGGAGCCATCCTCTCACCTCTTCAAGTATGGCCTGAGCTATCCAGAATGGGTGAGCTGAGGTTAAACAGGGAGCCTGGGACAACAGAGACAAAGAAGGTACCTTGGCAAGAGGGTATGGCTCAAACTCCAGTTAAATCTTCCAAGAAAGGGTTCATCTGAGCCTTAAGGGCTTTGTAGGCCGTGAACAGACTTTTCACAATGCTGAAGTTTCTCTGCTGTGATTATTAGCAAGCAGTGTTATTTTTTTCAGTATTTTAGCACAGTTTGAGATTTCTACAAGCAATTCCTCACAGAATGGTGTTTGCTTTGGAAATCTGACCCTGGTCTTTACCTCAGTTTCCTTATCCTCTGGTGGCACCACTGCAGCACGTCTGCTTTTCATCAGTCTAGCTGTGGTTCGCTCAGTAGTGGCTGATGAGGCAGGCAGAAAGTCCGCACAAGTAGCGACACAAGCTGGCATGTTCATGACCTTTGTCTTCTTGCTTGTCATGTCTTGACATATTGAGGGTAAATAGTATCTCTTTAAACAATGGGATCATTTAAGGAAGCTCTTGGGATTGCTACCGTTATGACACACAAATTATATGTCTGTAATTCCAATTATATCAGAATATATGATTTTACCTCATAGTAAGCTGCATTAATGTAAATTGTAAACTGGGACACAAGATCTGCTGAAAATGGTCTTCTATTAATTATGGTGGTGGTGGTGGTGGTTTTTGTTGTTTCTGACAACCTGTGATCTGATATTACTGTGTGATTTTATTGTATTTTTGCTTTTTTGGCTAGCCAAGTTGACATTTTGCACTGAATTATAGATTGAAAAATTCAGAATGAGTGATGCTAACTTTTTTGGTAAGAAAGTCAGCTGGTACACCAGAGTGGTACAGATCACACACTATGATAAAAAATTACTTATGTATTATGCCTTTTATTAATATTTCAGGATTCAGACAGTAAAGGGAGCAATTTATCTCAGTGTAAGTTAGAATACTGTTTAATAAGATTTTCTGAGGAGACAAGATTAATGTTAATAATGTTTTTTCATTGACAGGAAAATAGTGTTAACATTAGTAACTCACTTTTACTGTTAAAAGTACAGCACTTGTTTTACAGCTATTCACAACAACAAGGTTAAACTGAAAAAAGCATGGGCTATAAACAAGGTCAGGCCTATAAAAAAGTAAAACATGAATCTGTTTTCCAAGACTAAAATCTTATTAGAATGAATATTCTGCTGATCAAAATGAAGGTGATGAAGGCTATAAAACTATTCAAGCAGAATAATTCAACTTTAGTATCTCTCCATTCCAGGAAGTGGCTATTTCTTTTTTTAATAGTTTCAAACAGGGAATTTGAAACTTATCTAATTAAGCTTCAAGTTTTCTGTGTTTTTTAGTCTCCTTGATTCTGAAAATAATACATGCAACATCATTTCGCTTCTTAAGTTTTAAGGCATAAATGAGTTTGGTACAGAGTTTCCTGAAGGAATATTGAGCAAAGTCTCTATTCAAGAAAACAATGTATTTGCTGTGCTTCGGTAAATGTTTCCCATTCAGAATACATTTGGATTCATTAAGATGACAGACAGACATGAATATGAAATATTTGGTTCCTCTGAGATTGCTCATACACAGCTAAGGACTTTTCTAGGTTATAGCAAGATACATGCTGATGCTTAATATGGCACTATTGTAGTTGCACTGGTAATATTTTCATGAAGTCACAAATAAGGTTTGTATCAATTCAAGAAACTATGTTATCTAAATTAATCTACTTCATATAGTGCAGTCTACAGAGGTGTACAAGAGTATTTATGTTTGCAGTATTTTTATGCATACATTATGAGTATGTATACACAAAGAGTATGTTCAATACCAGCATTCCTAAACTCCGTGTCAGTCCACATGCACATATGCACACAAACAGCATAACTGGGGAAAGCTCTGGCATAACAGGAACCTTTGTGATTGAGGACTTCCCATTCTAAATTTTTCTGTGTTCATATGCAATTGATATAGTCTTTGCATTGCCCTCAGTCCTGCTGAATTTCCAGACTACTAGTCTCTATGCTTTTTCTGTCTCTGTGAATATTTAATTAAGTATGGAAAGAAAAGAAACTAAAGCTGCAGAAATAGGAAAACAAGTAAGTCATAAGTTACTGGCGGTAGTAAATCATCCTGTCTACATTTGTCATGGAAAGGACATTTATTTTTGATTTTTTTATTTCCCAGAAGTGTGGAGTATTTGGCTAGAAATGCCTTGATTTACATGCAAAAATAGTCTTCTTATGAAAACAAAATATGGCTGAAACAGTGGGAGGAAACGTCTCTCTCAACATTTCTCTGTTTTGCTCTTGTTTATTTTTAATAAGCAATTAAAAATATCAGGACAAGTATAACACGGCTGTGAAAATGAATGTTGGATACAACTGAACACATAATATCAAAATTTTTCTTTCACTTCCAATGTTTGTACCTCCCTGGACACTGTTACAAGCTTATGTGAGGCAGAATCTTGCCTGTAGCCAAAATAATTGTTGGACATCGCTTGGCCTGATCACATAAGCATGGCCCACATGGTCTAATATATAGTAATGTAGTTTTGTGAGTACTGTTGCTGTGCTCTATGATGAGGCACATAAGTGTTAAAATAATTCTGTGTATTCAAGGTTCTTGCCATTTTTCTAACAGATGCTAATTTCCTTTATAGTTTTTACTTGCATTTGAAGATTCTGCTGTCCTATTGAAATATCAAGAGAAGAGAATGTACCACTCAGTCTCTGAGTCTGTTATTTCTGCACACAGAAATTGTGTGTACTTATCGGTTCAAATGAACAGTTTATTTTTGAAGAAATCCTTTATTCTCTGTGCAGAGAATCTGAAGAGGGATATCATGGTGCCTGGGAGATGTGTAAAGATTTTTCTGGCAGGAAGAAGATCAACTGACTTGCTTATACTTTGTATACTGAGCTTTAAGAAGTTAAATTTCAACTCTTCTAAGATGGAATCAAAGCTCTTGGAAAATTCTAATCATGGTTGTCAGATTGATGTTTGCTTGAAACAAACACCAGCACTAAATATGGCCTGCAAGATTTATTCAGGGAATAAAGCATAACATTTACACAAAAAGAGGGCAGCATTAGAGTGAAGAGAGATGATCAGAGCTGACCTTTGGCAAGCAGTACAAATTTCTAAGTATGAATGCCCCAGTCAAATAAATTAGTTTCCAGAACAGTTAATGCTTTATGAAAGAGAAGGTCAGACAGAGAGCATATGCTATTTTAGTGTATTAAACAAAAATGCCAGATTTCATTTTACCAAATAACAGTTAAGACAAGCAATTGGTAGCATGCTAAAAATATTTTAGAAGTATAAACCTAAAGTCAAATTACTTCAAAAACTGGTAACAAACTATTGATGAAGGAAGAGTAATTGCATTGATTGAAGGTCCTTGATTCAAGACCTTTTTTTCTTAAAGTCTTGCTTAGACTTTGGGTGAATGTCTTTGGGTAAATGTCTTCTTCCTCTGTTTTATCTGTGGGAAGTGGGAATAGCAGCAAAGCCTTTTATTATTAAATTGTTTGCATAAGGCATTTTGGGTTTATGTTTTTGGGTTTTTTGAATGGTCAGCATAGTTCTAAAGATCAGGTAGCCTTTTTATCTTGCAAATCTGTACTGAGTATTGTAATTTATGCTCCACATGAAATGGCTTTGCTACAAATGTGATCCTTGTCTCATATGAAGTGACTTTGCTGTAAATATGACATTAGTATGAGCCAGTCAGCTTGCCAGATTGCTATTAGTTTGTAATAAACATTTAGAAAAATGAAGCATCATTAAAGGAAATCAGCTGTTTCATGTAGCTGCTGCATATTTATAGACACACTGCTTACATGAATTAATTAGTCCCTGATTGGGGGAGGCACACTGTATCTCCACCTCCTGGCATCCTTCCATTCTGTTTCTTCTTTTGCTATTCTCTACTGTAATGACATCCACAGGATAAAATTAATAATTTTAAAACCACTTGGTATAATACAAACAAAGTGATTGTAACACAACTTGAATGTAGCCATTCCTCAGTACTTGTGCACAGCAGAAGACAGTTAACTTATGATAATTAACTTCTACTATAGTAATATTATCTGTTAATTAAAGAACAAGCATTCTGCAAGCTGTGTTATCCAGTCAAAAAAAGGATTTTTCAGTTATTGTTTCACCTCATCATTTTGGGCAGAATTGACTGCTGTTCTGTGATTACATAACAAGAAACTAGACCTAGCAGTAAGACTGAGGTACTATTAGTAGTTATTTACTACCATGACTTTCATATCACTCCAAACCTTTTTATGACACTTGCCTAGTTGAGCATTGGCACTGATAGTCTTCTCTAAATTAATATGTCAGTCTAGATTAATTTTTTTGTCAAAATTTTCAGTTTTCTTTTTTTGGTGCCAGTAAAATAACTTTCTGCTTTTCAAAAGGTTACTTATGGCAGCAATTTAAGAAACACTTAGATGTTCTTTAAAAGTTTTTTGCTTTTAAAAATTCATAATTTGCCCAGCCATCTGTCAGTTGTGTACCTTTATGCATAAAAAACATTTCAGAATAAATAATATTAACTCATTGGAATGAAGGTGAATACTTCTGCGGTAACAATTATGGTTAGTGCATAACTGTAGCCATGACAGGCTTTTCTTAAGGCATCCAAAATATGGACTGCTAGAACAAGCAGTTGAATTAATTCTTTAAAATATGATGATCCTCAAAAACTGGAAGTTGCAATTTGAAAGAGGCATTCTGCATAGCTGGAGATTACAGAAAAGCAGAAGCAAATGCATTTGACCCTAGAATGTCACCTGTCATTCATTTTCTAGGCAAAAAAGAATCATAAAACATAATTGAACTTTTGTTAAGAGTGAGATGCTCTTAAGTGTCGTTTCTCCCATTTCCAAAAATTCCTTTGGATGAGGTCATTCCTTGAGCAAGTCAGAGTTGCCACAAGAAAAATTTTTAATGAGTGTTAGCCATTGATGAGACTTTGATCAAAGAGATGAGATCAGGTGAGAATTATGCGGGATTTTCAAGGAAGGTAACCCACCAGTAAATGGCAAACACTTTGCGGTAGCATTACATAATACAAGTTAATGGATGTCTCTGATGCACTTGTGGTCAAATATCAATGTAAATTCCTGACTGAACAATTGCAGGTCTTAAATAACACTGGTAGGTCTAACTGCTGTTGGTTATAATGGTTACATTAGCGGCATTATTTAAGTGTCACTTAGAGCACACTGACATTTTTTAAAGCCATTGGACATCCAGTAACACTGGTAGGCGAGTGCAAATGAATACTCTGACTCAGTATATTGTCTTTTCTAGGTAGTGTCATATCTATATTTGGAACTTCATACAAAAAAAGATAGCCCAGCTTATTAGAGCTCATACACTAAAATAAAGAATCAGAGCATAATGGCCAATGAGAATTGTTTTTCTGACCAGAATAACAAATCACATGAGTAGTAATATCTAGAAAAAAATAATGCTTTTATTACCACCAGATTAATAATCAGTTTCATCAGACTTTCCAGTAAATTAACATTCACATGGAAATTTTAATATTGCAAATTTATGTTACACTGCATTTTACATTGCAAGTTTAATATTGAAGTTGTTTATTAGAACAAGGTGGAGTATTTTTAGGGCATCTTTCTCATAGATACATGACAGATTTTTATGGAACAGAAAGTTTTGTGCAGTGCCCTGACCACTGGGCTATGCAAATTATTACCTATTCCTGGGTTGCCAAAGAACAGTTTAATTTAAAACTGACCTCATTTCTCCATATCCCAGATATCAGGGGTAGGATTGGAGTGCTACCAGGATGGTAGATGTCTTTTCTGTGGAGTATCATTACAGTCCACAGAGGTTTTTGGGCACAGTACTGTAGTGATGTGACAGCTTTGCAAATCACAAAGCAGATTCTTAAATCAAACCTGTCCTTGATGATCACTTGGTATGTTAATAGATTAGATTTTAGCTTCCCTTACACTGTCTAATAAATGTCTCTTTTGTGCACTTGCCTTTTTCACCTACCTGTGGGATTATTATGATACTCTAATAAAACATCAGGCGTTTGCAGTTTATTCCTGGAGGGATTTGACTCCTATTTTCTTCTCTTACTGCCAATCAGCAGCCTTATATTGAAAGGTAATTAGATTATCCTCTAAGATTCTTCCCAGCCTTCACTGAGTGCATATAAATTCAAGGACTCAAGTTTGCTAAAGGACTCTCCTGGATAGACTGTTACGGCAAAGTTCTGTAACAAAACGCTTCAAATGTATTTCCTGGAAAAAATTAAATTAATTTTGTTAGGATTTTTTCACTTGCAATTTCTGCTTTTAACAAACGTTTTCTCTGAAAGATGGCTTAAACAATGACAAAGCATTTTTCCCATTCCTGTGTGTAGTTGATACTAAATGTGCATTATAGGAATAGAATCTGATACCTGAATTCAAAACTGAGTTCCTTTTGGCTAATATAAGATCATTATCTGCAGATACCTGTATAATTCACTTTGTCTTCATTAATGATGGGTAGCTATATGAGATAACTAAATTATATGTTCATTTGGAATGACTTGTTGGTTTTATTGTAGAGCTTGTGAAAAAAAACATATCCTGCTATTACCTCTTTCTTACCTTCGTTAGCTGTGGTTTGCTAAGCAGGTAAATCTTACTTCCTCCATAAAGGCAATGGATATGAATCATGTACACGGAAGAAATTTTATTCAGCAAGAACTTCTCATTTCTTCAAGTCACGTTTCTGACTAAAAATGCAGCTTGAAGGCATCAGTAGCAATCATTATTGCGGAACAGTACAAGTTGATACATAAAAAGAGGTCTCTTTGAGATTTAAAACAAACAAACACACTAGTTAAATTAGTATTCACATCCTGCATAAAGGCATTTGAGAAGGCTTGACCACTGGTTAAATTAGGTTAGACATTGGGTCATTGGTGTGTTGCCTAAGCTAAAAGCGATCTAAATTAATCTGTGTTAGAAGCTGTATGGGCTTAAAAGATCCAATTAAACTGTTGCAACTTTTGTTCTGAAGTCAGAGGTATAGAATCAGAAAACCGATATCCCTTAAAGACCTATACTTAATCTTCCTTTTTCTCCTAAATAGTTCTGAATTGTTCCTTTAAATAACATTTCTAAGTCATACACTAGTCCATAGTGCATCCTTATGCAGCTATCTTCCTACTTCATTACTTTCTTGTTGCTTCTGGTAGTTTTGTAGATGTTTTAAAATATTGATTTTGATTACTGATTTTTAATATCGCTATTTCATAAATCCCTGTTATGAAATAGCAGTTAATAATAATAATAACAATAAATCCCAGTTTCTTAATTTTTCAACCGATTTTTCCTTGTTCCATTTTAGTAGATAATTAGGAATTATCTACTATGGAGAAAGAACAGGAACAACGTTCCTAACAGATTAATATCGCCAGATATTTGTAAGCTTTTCTTGAGTTTTACACCTGAACTTAACAATTCCCAATGGTCCTGTTTAAAAAAATAAATTGTTTTTTTTTTAGTTATGAAGGCCTTGAAAAAAAATAGAATTTTTTTGGGAAATGCATGGTCCATCAGAGAAAAGATGCATTTGTTTAAAAAAATATGGAGTTAACTAAATGGAATAGGCAAGGAGTTTTATTTTGTCCTATTCTTTTGCAACTCATATTTAGGTAAATTATGTTAAAAAGGTGATGGTTTTTTGTTTTGGTTTTTTTTTTCCAGCTCTATGTACTCTTTCCTTAACTTGCTCTGTTCTTAGTAGGCACTGAAAGTCAAAGGAAAATTTCTGTCTATGTTGCGTATTACAAGGTTACTGTTCATTTTAAAAATGTATTCTGGAGGAATACTTCTTTTTTTGACCTTACTTTATTTCTTGTGTTTTGTTGGGTCACTTGGAAATAGGACAACACATAGGAAAAGACATCGATTTGGGAAAGTGTATGGATTACTGCTTAGTTCTGCACCTGAAATATGTACCTTATGCCTGCAGAGCACTGGAAAGAGAGAATATTGAAGGTTAAACCTCAGGACATGCACTCAGTATGGCATGAATCAGGGACACAGAGATGCTGCCTTTTTTTTCTCTGAAGTTTTCAAAACAAACAGATGTCTCAGCTATTATTTTCTTTTCTATAGCTACACAGGAACTTCTTACCTATCACATGCTGAAAGCAGCAACAGAATAAACTCATTAACTTCTTTTCCTGCTGGTAACTGAGAACCAGAGCAAAGGCCAAAAGCTACACTTAGAATATAGAGAGCTAAAGGAGGGGTTACTTGGCTTTTATGGAACAGCTTTCCATGGATTTTGATGTAACAGTGATCAGTGCTCAACTCATAGGCTATCGGTTTCTAAAGATTTTGGGTCTAGTTTTATTGTTCTTAAAATCTCAGTGGTTTGACATAAGCAGTATGTTATAATAGCATTAAAGTGATTAATAAACTGATTTTTTAAAGGATGTTGAACTTTGAAACCAAGGTGTAAGAGTGTAAGGCTTCTGTAGAAATATTTACAATTATTTTAAATGCAAAAGACAAGTTAATCTACACTGTATTTTTAGATATTTTTCATTTAAACTTACGGCTTTTCCATTTGAAAGTGTCAGTTTCCCTGCTCATGAAAATGTTCAGCGTATCTTTGAAGACCATTAATTCCTTTTAATGAAAAGTTTTATTTCATTTTAAGGAAATTGATACTTCAGCAAATTTTACCTATTAATTTGCCTTCATTAGTTGCCTGGCACTTAATACATGTCAGACTGAGAAAAAAATATTTATTCAATTATTTGTAACAGTCTGTGTTCATGCCTAGTAGGCAGGGAAACAACCTTTCTCACAGGAGGAATTCTTCTTATATTATGCACAGTAGAAGAGCATCAACTGGGAGAAAAGGTGACAGTGGAGTCTTGAAGACTCCCACACAAGCTCTGCTAACACTTGTATTTAATAGTCTACACTATTTGTTTTGAGCTTCAGAGGTGATGTCATCAATGGAGGCATTAATGTAGAAGCCAACAACTCCTGTTGCCAGATTTCAAATGGTGCCTTTAGAAAAAAGCCCGAGAAAGGCATTTTTTGGCCAAATTGCCTGACTTCCCCCCTGAGGTCCATGCCACATGCTGTATAGCTGTAAAAGAGATGGAAATTGTTCCCAGTCATCTAATAAAGTTAGGTACAAACCTTACTGGTTTTAGAAAAGATCTGGTTTTATATATTTTAAACATTATTGTGTAAATAAGTTGATATGTCAGCTAAAATTTATTAGAAGCAAGACTGGCCACTGAAGTGCACAACATATGCCAAGCAATAATTTAAACTCTACTTCTTGAAGGTGAATCACTATTTTTAATCACTGAGATTCATATGATGCATTTGAAGGCATATAAAAAGAAGCTTTTTCTTTCTTCAGGGCTATGTTCCTTAGATAGCTTGCTTAGGATGCAAAGCATAGTTTCATTTATTTAAAGCAGCTTAATTGGGAGAATCTAAGGACAAAATCAGAGCTCTAGATAGGGCCTTTCCTTTCCAATGAGATAGTTTCTTCCCATCCCCCATCTTTTTATTAAATTAGTATTTGCTCTATGCTTCTAAAACAGTAAGTTAGAATTATTTTTGGCACTGATACTTTTCAGCTTTAAAAGTTCAAGCTGGATATCTTTGAAAATCATCTGTTTTCTGTGAACTCAAATTATTTGATCTGCAAATGGCACCAGGAGGCTCTTGTAAACTGTTTACTCTTTGGTAATCCAGTCTTTGTTGTGCTTCTTCTGCTTATGGGCATGTTGTTCAAATTTGCCTCTATTACATATCTCCCCAATAGTACCTGAGCTTGCATAAAAAGAGAATTTGTAAAAAAGTATTTTTTTCTTTTTATTGTGAGGTTAAAACAAAAATGTATTTTTATTTATTTCAGCATGCATGAAGAGCTACAGGAAAAAAACTCCAAAACTGTTTATCTTATCTTTAACTACTTCTGAATAATAGAATAAACTTCTGGATGATTACTTCAATAGCAGATGGTAATGCTTCCTCAATACACAGGTTTAAATATACCAGCAGTCACACCATTTCTTTTTGCAAGCAAAATATAAAAGCCATGTAGGATACACTCAAGTTAGTTTATTTGGGCTGATCTGCTCAGAAATTAAGTTAAAAATTAAGCAAAGCCTAGCAACCCTTTCTATTTTGGAAGCAGCTTTTGTCTCACTGTCTCATCTTCTACCTCATCCATTACTCCTCTAACCATTTTGGGTGGGGAATAATGATATAAAGATGTTTTCCAAATGTACCTGTGAAATTCAGTTCACATCTTGTTTTCCAAGTGTGTCAAGTATTGACGAATTTTAATGCTTTTGAGCACGAGTTTCTAGACAGCAGATTCCTTTAGAAAATGAGTTGTGGTCTTCAGCCATATTCTCCATTAAGAATCATGTTAAAAATCACAACACTACTTCCAAATTATTTGATATAAAGCCATGTCAAAATCTCCACGATCTAGAGATGTTACTTCAGGACACCGTCTAGTTCAGGCTCTCTAGCTGTATTAAACCTCTTCACTACACTGATATATTTCAAGAGCTTCTAGTTCTGGGATTCATTTATTCATGGCCAGTGTTGGTATCTGGGCAGTGGTGCCGTGAAAAACACAGACATAAACACAAAGCACCCCTGAAACAGTCTCCCTCACTCTTTTCTCACAGTCTCAGAAAGATGTTTGTGTAAGAGCTGGGCATTGACAAGCCAGCATCCAGTTACCTGTACACCTCCACACCCAGCAGATGTGTATGCAGAAGCAGATACCCTCTTTTATATTTGAAGATAAAAGGTTATCTCAGCCTTCATACCAAAACATCAAGGCTTGGAATTTTATACAAGCAGGATCTTGTTCAAAAATCAGTTTGTCCTTTTCTAATGGACACTGTAGGCTTTGTAAGGCTGTAATTGACACAGAAAAAAGGGAGCTGGCTCTTTGTTAGAAGAAAATAGTTTGAAAAAGGTATAAGCTGCTTTCTTTACAAAAGCTTTTAGCTATCTGTAACAAATTTGGCGTATCAACCTTGGTAGCTGTCAGAAATAAGGAAGGTGAATTAAATGTTATAGATGTGTGTAGTGGTTTGGTCCAAAATACTCATTACTGTTTATCTGCTGTGAGATAAGAATTAGGAGAAATGCAAAGCAGGCACCAAACTTGAAAGAATATAAAGAAGTTTATTAACAGACCTAAAAGAAGGGAGAAAAGAAAAAAAATTATACCACCTTCAGAACTCTCCTCCTCCCCCGACCTTCCTCCCTTCTCCCACTGACAATGTAAAAAGACAACCCTTAAGATGTTCAGTCTGTTTACCACTTCCATAATAACCTTGTTCAGTCCATTTAGAAAGAGAAGTCTCTTCTTGCTCTTGCTATGAAAACATTATCACAACGAGACAGCCGCCCACTTCCAAATATTGTTCAGTCCATTTAGGAAGAGGAGTCTCTCTGCCTGCGTGTGAGTCCCTTCCCCCAACTTGCAGCTTTTCCCGCAACTGCTTTCGAGAGTCCATTCTTGAAGATTTTTGGGGTACAATTTTAAGGTTGAGCCGTTCAGGAACAGAAACAGAGGTCCTTCTCCTTCCCTGGGAGCAAAGGGTCTTCCTCATCTTCATCGTTAGGACTATCTCTGGGAGCATCTCTAGGAACTGAGGTTTTCTCCTTTCCCGTTTGGAGCAAAAGTCCTCATCTGGTTCATCTCTCCCTGTCCAAACTTCTCATGAAATTACAGCTGCGTCAGCATCTGCCTATCTCAACGCAGGTGCTTTTGCTTACGAGTTGAACACTCCACCCCCCATATCTTCATGAAATTACAACAGGATACGCTGATATATCATAGCTTCACAACAGAATTTCAGCTTTAAGCATCTCCTCTCTCTCTTCCCTCAGGTTTTCAGCTCTTCACAGCAGTAAAAGGGTTAATCTCACCTCGGCCTTGCAGCTTTGCAGCTGGAATGTTGAATTTTCCTTATCGAAGTGGAGACGGGGAGAGGGGGGAGAGCCGAGCCGCTCCAGCTGCCCAAGGCAAGGCAGTGGGGGGGTTCCACGGCTGGAACAGGTCCATGGCTCCAGGATGGCCGTGGCCTGGCCCAGCCTCCCAAGCAGGGCCTGGCCGGGCCCGCTGGCCCCCACACAGGCCCTGCAGCCACCTGTGCCAGCGCCGGAAACGAGAGAGAGCTTGGAGGGGAGTTTGCCTATTCTTAAATGTGGATCACAGAGGTGGTCACAACTTTAAGTGGCTTAGAGAATTGTCCATATTCAAACTGGCCAGCTGATAGGTTCTATCAGTTCCCAGAGGAAACTGTAAGCACCCCTTAGCAAGGACATCCCTTCTGGGACTATGCTTGCTAACCTATGACAATGTGTATCACAGGTATGGAACTGGGAGATCTAATGTCTTTATCCAAAAATAAAACAGTAGAAACTTAGCAAACAGTCCAGAAAACCTTTGGCATCACTGATGTTCTGGGATGATGTTTAACAGACCTAATGAGAAAAGAAACTATATTTTCTGTGGGAAGCAGTCTATGCAAAAAAGAATGCTGCCTTCTTCCTGAAATTAAAAGTGATCTGCAAGAGGAAATAGATGAATTGTGGTGGGAATCTATTAAAAAGAAATTTTGAAATTAATGGAATGCAAATAATGTTAAAAGAAAACAAAACCTCTGCTGCACTATAAATCAGTAATATTTAAATTCTAGTCAAAGTATTTTTTAACAGTTGTACTGCTAACTAGACAACCTTGCAGGCATGTTTAATGTTCCATCAAGTGAGTCTTCTTAGTTCCATAGGAATTTGACAGTTATTACAAGTATTCTCTGCCCTTGCAAAACTTTCATGGTACAGGTGATTCATCATCTGAAGCTTCATAGGAAAAAAACCAAATGTGTCAGGAAAAAAACAACTGCTGTCATTGTTTGTGTATTTTATGTAATCATATTCTGGTGCAATTTTGGCTTCCATGTTTTATAAAACAGGTCAAATATTAGCATACCTGCTTCCCTCTGTCTTCCTTTTCACAGTTTGAATTAACTGAGTAGGTGTGCTACAGTTACCAGTCATTCCTTTCCATTTCCTATTCCTGCAAGTATGCACTTAATAGGGGATGGTATAATCAGAAATCAGGCTCTAAGTCATTTATAATGAGGGAAGAATTTTGGTCCAATTTGTGGTCTATTTTTAATAGTAATGGGATTTTCTAGCAAAGGCAAGTATTTTTCATTTCTACAAGTGAGAAATTGTTATATGCTACTTCATACAATGGCACTGGTAGGTACATTTTCTCATTGGTTTTTAAGCATAGCTATTAAGAGTTACAACAGCTTTGTAAATGAAATACAGAGTTTGAAGATCTGTTCATCTTCCAGATCCTTATTTCTAAATAAAATTAAAATAAAATCCTGTTATACTGCAGTAGAGGTTATCCACAATTAAAGCAATAAGGGTAATTTCTACAGTAACTGTGGCTTTGGGACTTATTTTTTTGGCTTGTCAAGGTATGACAGATTCTTTAAAAGAAACTGGTACAAAAATGTTTGATACAGGCAGAGATATGAACAAATTTCAAAATGTTTTTTTGCTAACTGCTCACAAATATCCCAGTCAAAGTCTTTAATATAATATGATTTTTTAAAAAAAAATTAGAATTACATGGACACTTTTTGAGGAAAATTAACTTGGGGTGTATGAAGAGAAGTACAGGTATTTGATATTTGTTTCGATTTTGCTGTTAACTCTGCTGATTTCAAGGGTGAAGAATTAAGCGCATGTTGAGATCAGGGTCGTACTTGCAGTGGGAATCAGGAAAAAAGACAGAAAATAGTTACTTTGTGATAACAACTTTAGTGCAGTTTGCAAATGTCTGTGACCAGGAGATGTCTTGTCCTCCCTCCTTCTTATGGAGGAACAAATAAGAAAAAGCCCTTGCCAGAGCCTAAACAGTTGCCTGCCCTAGAGCAGAAGAGCATAAAATGACAGCGGAAACTCTCCCCTTACATTTCTATACTTCTGGATATGATGTGGCTAAGCATTTGCAGCATTTTGAGAAGATGCCTTTCCTACCCCCTAGTGACAGTATTCAGTGAATTGCTGTTGCTTTCTCTGTGCAAAGGATAAAACCTATTGAATTTGTAAAAAATAAAATACTTATTTTTCAAAAACGTGTAGGACCAGCATTTACACATACTTATACAATGAGCTGCAAATACAGGCTGTCACTGGTGGAGTGTTTTCAAGTTAAATACTTTAGCCCACTTCAAATCTGTCAAGAGCTCTTGCTGGTACAATGAGGCGTTAAGGGGTTCTGAACAGAAACATAATATCTCACAAAGAAACTCTTACAAAAGGAAAAGATTGAGCATCTGCTCTGAAATTGCAGAAATTTTTATTACTACAGTTGTCATTGTTTTATCAACTTCAGGTAAGGCATGTGGTCTGTAGATAGCCTGTCAACAGATTTAAGCACTTTACTGCTAGTCTTCTGACATTAAGTGGAAATTTGTTGTGTGTCATGACAACATCTACCGATGAAGCCTCAAATGCGTACATAAAAATGATTTTATAGTTTTTGCATTTAAAAATGCATATTTGGTAATTTATTTTTTATGTGCATATTTTCCATCATAACATTTTTACTTTTTTCATAAGAAAGTGGAAAGGAAGTAGTGTATGCTAACATGCAATTCCTTAAATGCATATTTTGATGAAGAAATTTCTTTTTGTTTACTGGGGTAAAACTAGTAAAATATTAACAGTAAATAGACTGGAAACCAAGTGAGAAAATAGCTTACAGAAAAATCTGCTTCTATTCAAATAATTAAAAATGTAGCAGAGTACACTTTAATGTAAAAGTTAAAGTTTGTGTTAACGTAGACTTTCATTGTAGGACCTTCTTTTCAGGACCTCATCCTTACTCCTAAATATAATATTATTTTGTCTGGAAAATATTTTTGTTCATGTTTTGAACAAAGGAGCATATTCTACCATGCAACATATTTATCTCACATGTTAAAAACCCATAGATTCTTTCATGTGCTGGAGTAGGTCAGAACTGTTTTATTTAGTAACTTTTAAATTTTTTTTACCTTGATCCTTGTTGAAGTGAAATACTTTTTACATATTGTATAAACAGATGAGAAACAATTAAATTCTTAATTTAGTTCTTACTTTAATTCTGACTCAATCTTTTGATTGAAGAAGAGAAGATTCAGGCATTCTGTTCCGTAGTTGTTTTTTTTAATCTTAATTTCTAGCATTGTATTTGCATAACTGTTCATAGCTTTATTGTAACTTTTTTCATATTTGGAATATATCTTTTTGGTTCATAATCTCAATTTATGCAGGGACTGATATTGTCATTCTTGCCAAGGCTCAAATTCACTGACTTCTGGAGTGGTTCTTTTCTGAATAACACAGTTGAAACTGCCAGCACAAACTCCACTAGATCCTAGAATTTCAAGATTTGTACCAAAATGCAGTTGTTTCAATATGAAAGCAGACTTTCAACTTCTGTAAAAATGTTTTGTGAGTGAAATTAAAAATAAATTATATCTTCAGACTTTAAATCTGCAGATTTTAATGTTCTTGTGTAACTGTAACACCCATTGCATGTATATTCTCAGAATAGCAAAAACAAATACTATATAACTATAAATGAAACTAAATACTATATAGCCAAAACTATATTTGGGGTATGCAAAAGGGGAAAAAAAAGAAAATAAATAAGGTGACTGTGTGAGATCAGCTTTAATTTTTTTTTTTTTTTTTTACTTAAATATATTCTTGTTCTCAACCTAACTCTGAAAAAAGGCTGTAGTGTTTAAATTATGTCTAGGTAGATACTTCATCCCCCTTTGGCTCAAGCAAAGATCCAACGGGGTATTCAGAGTTTAACCTAGTTTCAATCAAAACATGCCTAAAACCTGTCCATTCTTAAAACTAATGATCTGATGTTGTGGATTGTTCATAAGTGTTTGATCAGTAACGCTCAGAAATTTATCATTCACAGGTCAGGTTACAAGTCTAGCATGGAAAATCTGTGTATATATATGCATATTTGTTTGTGTGTTATTTATAAGAAGCAGAAGAAAAGAATTTACTGGATTGGGCAAGCAACTATTCCAAGTATACCCTCTCTTATTCCTGTAGACTGTGGGAATGTTCGTGGCAGATTGTTTTTATATATCTTTCCACTGGGATATTGCTTGATTTACCCTGAGGTTCGCTATCAGTTTTGCAGGTTAAGGAGAAATAAAAAAGAATATAGGAATATGGAGTGTATGGGGACTAAACCTGTGTCCTGGAGCTGCCTTTTGTATCAGAAAAACTTTTACTGACCTTCACATAAACTCAGCCTATACAATGTTTAGAGAAATTTTTTCTCACATAACAATACCTTGTAAGAATTCACTTCTGCAAGTTCAGCTGTTACAGTTGGGTATTTCTTAGCCTTCTTCCATCTTCTGTGCCTTACTGCTGACAAGGTTACTGCTTTCCTCACAATACAATTCTTCGATAAGGTACAGTAACTGCAGCTCTGAAATCACAAGTGATGAGTACATACAAAGGTAAAAATCCAAAGGGACATGGAGAAGAAAAGACCACACCACCAGAGGCATTTCTTTGTATCTGAGTTTCCTCTCCAGTACTGCTGATTTTTCTCTCCAAACTTCTAAGGAGAATAAGAAGCACAAGTCAGAAGCTTAACTGCTTTATGTTTGTTCACTAGTCTGTAAAATAGAGAATAATGTATGTGTAATACTGCTTTCAGACTGAATATGTTAATGTCTAAAAAGCTTTTTAAAAATGTAAAACACTATGTAAATGTGAACTATTAGCATATCTTTCTACTTTAACAAGAGGGCAATATTCTGAAAGAGTTCATATGACACTCTTGAAGGAGTTCAGTGCAGGCCAAATTGTCTATGAAACCAGTGTCCTGAGAGAATCTCTGAAGCAGCAAAAGCCCTACACTCCAACAGACTTCAACACACTTGTAACTAAGTCTTGTGAGACAGGCTATTAATTTTTTTTCCTTTTTCCTCCCTTATTCACTTTGGGTCTGGTTTTAATAATAAGCTTGACATACAGACTGGGAGAAGCATCTCACAGAGTATTGTTTAAATTGCAAAATTATCCGCGGCAAAACAAAACACTCCAAACCACAACTTTCCTCATCTCATCCTACCTATCCCTATTCAAATTGGAGCTCTCCCTATACAAATTCTAGCTTAGTTTAAAGCTCTTGTTTGCTGGAGAAAGGGAACAAGTGGTCTCAGGTATCTTGTTCACCTTAAGACATATAATATCATAAAAAGAGGTTTGCAGGCAAGAGGTCAGAATAATTGGTCTTGTGTTTGATCTAGTGCACAGTGAGAAAGCCTTCTTGAGAGGTGGGCAGAGACAACAGGATGCAGAAGCCATGGCACATTTTCATTGTTTTCATTCAGAAGCTCTTTGTCTTTTGGAGAGAACAGTTAGGTCTTAAACATTATTGTGATATAGCTGGTGAAGGTGGAGAGCTGTGGCCCTCAGCATTTTTATATTTCCTTTTTATAACATAATATAACAGACATCCTTCAGTTTATTAAAGGGTTTAAAGTCTACCGTATCTGTTTTCTTGTTTGTATCTCACATATTTCTATTAAATAAAATGAAAAAATATTAACTTTGGTACCTGAGGGAATCAAGGTTTGCTTGTTTGCGTTTTTTTTAAATCAAGGAATGAAAACCTTTTGTTAAATTAATTCCATTCTTTAATTAAAGAATGAAAACCTTTTGTTCTAGGCAGCTTCTGTGCAGTCATAAAAAGTGCTGTGTCAGGAAAAGGACACTGGAAGGCCATTCAGATAAGTACCAGTACAATTGCAAATTTCATGGCTCTTTGCACACCAACAATACTGTTTATCAAGATTCTTTTAAATGTTTCATGCTGTAGAAAAGACCAAAGATGTTACATTACTTGCTATATCTGGCCAAAATGTGGTTAAGGTTGCTATTCTTTCACAATAGTGGTTGGACATGAAAAGGTGTGCATTGCCATTGACATCACATATTCCATTTCTATAAATAGTCACACACATCAGGAAGCATCAAATAGCTGATGTGCTTTGCTTGTGATAGCACTTAATGAGCCCTTTTCATACATACTACATTTTAGTAATACTAGACTCTATTTAAAACTGGCCTGAAATGCTTTAAAATGCCACATGAGAAGTCTTAATATTTATGTATACTCAGCTGCTCTTATGCAGAGAATATAGAGGAGAAATTCCCGTCCAGTGGTTGGCTCAAAGGATTTTGTGCTCTTTTTCTTAAATTCATTCCTCCTTCCGAATGTAACAGTGGAACCATATTTATGTAGTGCTACTAATTTCTGATCGCTGACCATATAAACCCAAGGTTTTTCATTGTTGAGATAAGTCCCTGCTGACATTCCTGACATTCGAGGAAAGGGTTAAGATGCTCCTGTAGTGGTTCCCCCCAGCCCTGTGATGCTTGAAAACATGATAAATGAAAATGCCTAATTCGTGATGTAATAATTCAGTTTAAAAGTAACAGCACGTTTGGTATTATTGGATAAGAAAGGCAGACTTTAGTCCAAGGGATCTGGCCAGCTGGGTTTTTCTCAACACTGCTGGAATTACATTTTAAGGCAGTTAAGTCACAAAATCAAGAGTAAAACTGAATCTCTTATTGTGTAAAACTGAGACTCATGCTGGAATGTTTGTGCAGAATGCTGTTCTTATTTCTTTAAGTCTGTGGCAAAATCATAGTCACTTCAGATGCATAAGATGGAAGACTGAAATTATTTCCTGATACTGAAATAATATGGATATTATACATGTCCTGAAAAAGAATTGCTTATCTTGACCAAAAAAAGGTTGGTAGTTGGGTTTATTCAATTCATTCTCTAGCACCTTATCTTATTATTAAAGGGTTTTTTTAATAGTAAAAAACTTGAATTTTAGGAACAAACTAAACCAGACTGTTCTGAAATTGAATATTTTATCATTATCTTAATTGTAAATAAAAAAAAATAAACAAATAATTTAATTTTTGTATTGTTCTGGGGAAGGTAAACTTAATATTATAGTGGAAGACAAGGTGATTATTTCTAAAGAAAAACATTCATCCTGAAACTGTGATTTGTTCATGTAATACCACAGTAGTCAGTAATTGGTGTGTGGTGGTTTTACATAAATGGACAACCATAAGAAGTATATTTTTTCAGTTAGTTAAGATTTTAAAGTGCTATGCGTTTTTGTAACAACTCTGGCAATAAGATCTTGATTATGTTCTACTGGCTGGGACTGTTACTATTAATAATTTATTTCAACCATCTTTCTTTCTGAAACAAACACTAAATCAAATGTATTAGTGCTGTTATGGGTATATTTTAGAATCTTTCCATTGCTTTAGATATATTATCATTTTAAGTGTCTTTTCACATATTTTATAGTGTGTTATTACACAATATATTAGAGCCAAATACTCATGTTGTAAAATGGAGACAAAATCAAGAATGATCATGTGAACACTCCGTTTTACATAGCCTTCAGAATTAAGTGAATATCATGACAGGTAAAAGCTACTAATTTTGTCCTATTAATTTCTCACTTAATAGTTTTAGGAAAAATACAGTTTAATTTCTATTAATAATAACATTAGTCCCACTTCTAATTTTGCACTTATGATACGATACTAGTTAGGTTTGGGTTTTTTTTCATCCTAGCTGAGTTTTATGATTTTAGCCTTAACAATTGATAGCTTTTGTGTTTACAAATATTGAAGGTACATGGCAGAACCAATTCATTTGCCCTCACACACCCTCCTCAGAAGACAGATCTATTCTTTTGATTTATTTTCAATCTTAATTTTATGAAGAATGGAGGCCTATATTTAGTACTTATGAGGTACAGGCCCCTAGAAATATTGTATTATTTCCTTATTCCAGTGGAAATTAACATTTCAAAATAAGTATATATGACTGTGTATGTTTTAATTTATGATTAGGTACTTTAATTTTTATTTTTATTTCATAAATATGTTGTATGACTTGATTGCATTTACCTAACACCGGGATAACGTTATAGTGACCTTTTACCAACAGTCGATATATTTTGTCTTCTTCCTGTCCCATTATTTTTGCCAGATATGATGTTCACTTAATACTGTAGCAGATTCCAAAGGTTTAAATTCTAGGATCTTTCATTTGAAACACTTTTTTCGTATATTATTAATTAAAACTATGCGTGTTTTTCTGAACACCTGATTACGTCAACAGAAAATATTAGATCTTGCTTATTAACAGATAACCAGATGTGGTTCTGAGGCTGAGCTTCCACAGAAGCATTGACTAAACTGATGTTTATTCTTCATGTTAAAGATATCTCCATTTATTTGTATGCTCCTCTCGTTTTATATTTTCAATATAGCAGACTCACCCAAATTTTGGATTTAAAGCTGCAATACCTAAACATAAGAAAATTAGTTTTCTTCCACAAAAAGCTTCCTAGAAACTGAATGAAAGACATGAGAAATAAAATTTAAGTCACAAAATAATATCTAAATTAGAATTATTTTCCTGGGGCTATGAATGGAATATGAATGTCATTTTCCATAGTTAGCTTCTTCTCAGGAACAGTTTTGCACTTTTGAGATAGTATTTGAATTAAATTTAGGTTTGGATTGCTTGTTTACATGGTTTACCTTCTTCCAAAGGACTTTTTTTAACATTCTGCTGCAGCTGGGAGCATTGATCTAAGGACAAAAAGGTTTCAATGCCAAGAATGTGTTTAACAAATTTTTATTATAATTTTGAAGACTTGATGCTCTTATTCTCTACAAATTGTTAGCCAAGAAAAGAGAATCTGGATAGAGAATTATAAGCTTTTGTGGGTTTACTAAGCATGATGTTCAAGTGTGTGTGTACATAGTTTGCTAGGACTAATTTAGGGAGTTAATCAGGTTCATCCCTCCAAATCAGTGTATCTTGATCCTTTGGTGCTCACGCATACATTTCGTAGATGAAAATGCTGAAATATTTCAGTTATCAGTGTAGTATGCTTGCATACATTGTAATCACGAATTCAGTGTTGCATATTTTGAAGTAATGAAGCAGCAGGAGGTTTGTAATGGTACCTGTGTGCAGTGGGAGGACAAATGCTGTTCCAGAATACCTGTGCCTGGTGTTTGGGAAGAAAGTTACTTTAACATTTAGTCTCTAGTTCGTGAAAGCTCTGGACATGCAATGTTTGGTGAATGCCAGTTCTGACCTCAGGGATTTTAAAATAGGCATCATGGATTCTTTAGGTCTTTGTCTATGAAGTAAGCAGTTGATACATTACTGAGTAAAGAAAACAAACCACCCATTAACAGAGTAGTAACATCTTAGCCTGGCTGAAGCACTTTTGGATGGGCTGGTCTGAGTGGTATAGACTAGTCCTGAAAACTGCAGGGAGTTAGGTTGTGTGGTTTTGCATCAATTTTTAAAT
Source organism: Corvus cornix cornix (assembly GCF_000738735.6). Classification (NCBI taxonomy): domain Eukaryota; kingdom Metazoa; phylum Chordata; class Aves; order Passeriformes; family Corvidae; genus Corvus; species Corvus cornix. The sequence continues at coordinate 28,690,543 of NC_046333.1, forward strand.
AAAGATCCTACTATGCTGTAATGTATTTAGCTGGTTAGTAACAACTGTGGTTTTATTAATAGATGCCTTGAGTTCCAGTTACTAATTTGTAACCTAATAAGAGTTCATGCATATTGTTGTAAAAGGGGACCAGACGTAAGTGGCATCCTAGCAGCCAACCACCAGCAGCATCTTTAGTTGGACTTCTACCTTCCCACAAAACAGTTGAGAAATTGGCCTTGAAAGGTTTTCAGTTTTCAGGAAACAGAAGAATTTCTGCAAAAACTGTAAAAGGAGCTGAAAAAGCAGATTTCAAAGCATAAACCAAGAAAATGGAAAAGGAAGCTGTATAAGGTAATTTAGGCACTGGTTTGGTTTAATATATTCAACTGAATTTGATATGATCTTCACAAGAACTAGTACATTTTCTGTTAAAAAAATTCAGAATTATTTTATTGAAACTGATTATTTTACTTTCAACTCTCTCCTTATTAAAGCTAGGGAACAGTTTCCCTGAAGACATTTGCATCTATTAGCAAAGGAAATGTATGTACTACTAGAAAATACTTAACCTAGGACAAATTGGTGACAGCAGGATATTGAGCAATTAAGTCTGTGTTCTCAGAGAGGATGTAAAGCAAAACCCAGATAAATGTAACAGATATTTAGGTTGTCTAATCAAGCTGCTTAATAACTCTTTTTTCTGAAGAATACATATATATAAACTTTTGGGATTTGAGTGCTTTTTGGCTGTAGAATGTTTTTTGAATAAAATTCAAAGGTTTCTGTGGAATGTAGGAGAAACAGAATTCTATTTTTCTACACAAAGTTTGCGATTTTCAACAATGGATTACTCTAGTGAATAGATGGGAAGGAGCAGGTACTAAGTACACTGACAGTCTGATGACAGACTACAGATAACTAGAATAAAGGTCATTCTGAACATTTAACTTCTGCTCTTCCTTAAACTAGTGTAATAATTTTCTCACTTTGCTTCAGTGTCCTCCATTTTCAGTGTGATCAATCTCAGTGTAAATATGACTGAAGTATATTTAATCGATTGTATTTAATACTGTATCATTCAATATATTTTGAACATTTCTGTCAGATAATATGATGGACATAGTTTTATTCTAGACTGTTTACTCATAGGAAAAAATATAACTTTGTGTGTACTATGTTAAGTTTCCAAACAGAAACTCTCCAATCTTCAGTTTTTTATGTCATATAATTTAGCTGAAGTCTTTATGAGCACACTGATGAATAAATACATTTTTAAGTTCATTTAATAACGGGCCTACCTTCCTGTTGGTGATCCACATTTTCTATCTTGATTCCATAATTTGGAATTGTTAGGTCTATATCTGTAATAATAATTTATGTGCTGGAGTCTACTACTTATGCAGACATGACAGACTAACAGAAGCCAATAAAGACATTTCAATCATTTACTATATAAATGTGCATCACACCATTTCAAGAGTCTATGCATGTACATACATATACAGTTCAGTAGTACTTAATTAGGTTGGTTTGATGATTTAGCTAAAGGTGAGTGTTGTCTATTTCTTTTTCCTTCCATATCCATTGACTTGTTACGGTCTTCATGTGCTTATTGATACAAAAAATGTCTGATATAAATTATATATTTCAGACTGATTTCCTAAGTTTTTCTTCAAATACGAAAAGTAAATAATATTTTGCTGTGCAATATTATTTGAGACTGATTTGCCTCCAGTGTTACCAAAATAGGTGTTATTTTTGCTCAGAATTCCTGTGTTTTTAATTTAAAAGCATAATTTAATCTCAATCATTATTATGTTGAAGAAATTGGTGCTTGGGAAAATGCTGACTGATTCCTGAATCATGCTGTTGAATACTGAGTACTTTTTATATAATAACTGATTACTGTCAGAAATACAAATCTTACACTGGGTTGAGACACATGAAGTACATTGTCTTCAGTGCTGAAAACAGAATTCAAGGGATAGCAAACTACAGAGGTATCTGCATTTCAGTAGAAGATTACCTGCTTTAGCTTTATTAGAGTACATTTGTTCTGTCCGATATTTAAACACCTCCCATATACACCTACACACACACACACAGAGACAAACCCCAAAAACCCACCCTCTATTTCACGGCCATTTTCTGGAAGCTGATAATTATTGGTTAACTGAGAAGAGACTGGAGTGACAGGATTTGGCTAAATTTTCAAGTATAGTAATTACTGATTTGCAACATTTCCATCCTCAAAAAATTAAATCTCTCACCCTGGTTTCATTTTATTATTGGTTTGGAAATACGAATGTTTTAAAACTTGATTTTGTCAATTGGTGTGTAAGAATAAAAAAAGGTGATCTTTCAGATTAAATGGGGCACGCTTATAAAATAGTACATTGTGTATGATTTTTTACTTATTGATATTGCTTAAAAATAATATTAAAGATATTTTCATAACGGAATTATTCAGATGTATGTTATTTTCCACAGCAGTCACTGATCTAATTGTTGTGGTGTTCACTAATTGCAAAAAAAAGGCACAGTTTGATAGCTGTTTTGTAAATTATTTTAATCGTCTGTCTCCTAATGTTATCCAAAGAATTATTATAGATCGTATCGAATGGTATCCTTGTTTTCCCTCTAGAGAACCTGTAGGTCACCAGACTTTGGTATTGAGCTCCTACTCCTCTCCGCGGAGAGGTGGATGTCCCAAAATAAGTTTGAAATACCTGGCTGAGGACTCTGAGTTTGTCTGGTTCTGAGAGGAGGAGGCTGAGGAGTGACCTCCCAGCTCCCTACAACTTCCTGAGGAAGGGAAGTTGAGTGTGAGGTGCTCAGCTCTTCTCCCTGGTACCCAGTGCCAGGACACGTGGGAATGGCCAAGAACTGTATCCTTCAGGAGAAGTTCTAACCTCTGAACTGGCAAAAGGCATTGGATACCCACAATCATGCCCCAGCCTGAGCATGGGCTCTGACACATTTTGGGAAGGAGGCATGTACCTTCTGATGGGGGTGAGAGCTGTGGATCACCTTGAAATCATTTGACCATCTGAACAAATTGGCAGGAAGCATGTGTGATGTATTATTTTTGGTAGTCTTCTGTGTTCATCCAGTTTTCCTGTTTTCCCACAGGATGGCAAAATGCCCTGTCTCTGACACTAGCGAGGCTCAGAGATGAAGTCCTCAGTCTGATGCAGGGCGTGCTCCTCAACTAAGTGGTTTTTAAGCTTACCCATGGATTGTTTTTCTCCTTTTACTCATTTTTAAAAGTGCCTGAGCTATTTCCCATGGGAAAACATGCTAAAGCACAATATCCTGAGAACCGCAGCACTCCCTCAGAGGGAAAGTCCATCCCAGTACTCTGTCTTCAAAGAAGCCAATCAATGTCTGAAGGAGAGCACTTGAGCAGTGCAATTCTGCTTCTGCCAGGATCCTGAGGGTGCTCACAAGCATCAGTGGCTGGGAGTGGCCTCCCCTGGGATCCCCATCCCCACTGTCTCCTGCCAAGGGCCCAGGGGATGTGTCCTGGCTCAGCCTGGGACCCTCAGTCCCTGCTTATGCCATGTTGTACATGTGCCAGTCTGATTATCACACCATAATTTTACAACAATTCCCAATATTAATTAATTAATAATGCAAAATGTATTGGCATTGCATGGTAGAAGAAATATTTATAAATTGCACAACCTTTCTTTAGGTTAATAGGCTTAATATATGGTATTAAACTAATTGACAACCATAAGCATAGAATTTTTTCAAAATCGAATAGAACCTAACATTTAACTTCACAAATAGATTCATTTTTACTCATAATCTTGGGATAATTATCGAAGTGTAATCTTATTGACTGACTTCTTTAGAAAGCAAGAACACATTAGGAACAATTTCATAAGGGTGCCCTCTAAGACATTGCACAATAGCTACTCCAACAATTTAGAGTGAAACTAAGACTGGTATTTTGTGGTTATATTTTTCTCCATTGACGTCTTGTACCATTTTTTGAGACCTATATAAATAAGTTATAATGCTGCTTTTAAGTTGATGACAATATGAATGCTGGCCTCATGCTTACAACACACAGATAGTTTTAATTTTTCATAAAAGTACCAAGAAGTGTAAAATAAGTAAAAATTTGCAGTTAAGGTTACATGGTCTGAATAAAAATGAAAATAGAAATCAGTCCTTTTGGAACTCTGTGGTCCGGACTTTACTGAGCATGTGTGCATCAAAATATGCAAGGAGATACTCCCACAGCTAACTGAATGTTAAATAGGGAATGATAATTGCCAAGAAATTGGTTTCTAAGAAAAGATGTATGGAATACTAATAAACAAGGAACATTAACTAGCCAGTCATCCATAATATGAGTAATTTCCCACAAAATATCTCCTGAAGTAACTAGATCATTGGCTAACTCTTCATGACCGAATAGAATTTTCCTTAAAAAAGAAAAAAATCCAAAGAGATTGGTTGGGGTATTTTTATTTCTACCAGTTGAAGGTAGTGGTGAAAATGGCCTTAAAACTTATTCTTATGATCAGACCCTACAGCCAAAGATAAATTTTCTCAAAGACTCATGATAGATATGATACATAATTTACAGGTTTAAGATCTGCACAGAACGAGGTATTGGGAAAGGTACAATAGTATGACATGGTTGAAATCAAATGCAAAGGAGAAAGATTCTCTGACACCTCCAGAGGTAACTTCAGAGTCATAGCCATCGTTTCTAAAGGTGTAAATTGACTTAAAACCAAACCCTTTTAGTTGCAACTGAAGCTATTATCTATACACTGTGTACAGTTATTTTTACAAAGAGATGTTATTTTGTATAGAAAAAGCAGTGTTCAGTGGGGGACACAAAGAACATCTAACATAACCTGTGGTTTTTTTGATTTATTGCATTTATACATTGCTTTGGTTGTATGTAATAAATACATAATTTCATAACTCTATGGAGGTTGGTACCAGCATTATTTGAGATGAAGCTATTCTATGAGCAGGGAAGGTATTTTAATATTTCTAATTTGAGTATTTTTTCTTTGTATTATAAATCACCATTGGTTATTTTATCTCTACTATCCTCTAGCATTTAATGCAAATTCAGGAATACTACTAATCATCTGTTAGCATAATATTAAGCATTCAAATTTCTTTTAGTGTATATGAGTTTCTGCAATATTTTCTGCAAATATTGTATCCCTAGACTAATTGTAGCTTCCATGAGCCTAAAGCACTTCAGTGATGCTCACTCATTAATTTACAGAGTATCCTGTACACTTCTGAAGGAATCACATCTCTAATTAAAACATAAAATTCGGAACTGAAGTGATTATTATGTGGAAGCTGAATTCAGTTAAAAGAGCAATAAACACTGGATGCAGACATGCAAATAAAAGTTTTAATGATCTTGCAGAGGATTAAATTGTAACCAGTGAAATCATAAACAAAGCCATATTTTTATCTTGCTTAAAGGTAATATAAACTAAGAGTTTCAGCTACAAGGAGAAAAAAACTATATTCTTTTTTTTTTGCTGACATTGTCATCCATAAATAGTGTTGACTTCAGTATTTATGAAAAAGTTAGACGTAACCTCGTAAAGGAGACCTTTAATCACTTTATGTTTTAGTATGGAAGCCAGTATCACTTTCTAAAGTTGTATAAATTATAGCAATTTCTGTTAGCCAGAAAAATGAAAGAGGAAGAAAACTCTTTCTAGCTTCCAGGTCCTTGTTCTCAACAAAACTGCCTCCAAAACCACCAACAAATCCAGAGAATTCAACAAACAAGATTTTATATTTGAAATCTTAGTGATTTTTTTTTTCCTGGAATAATAATATTTCTATTTTATAGTTAAAATATTATAGGTAGCTCTGTTTACATTTAAAAGGAGAATTATTTCCGCTACAAACCAAATCATTTTTGGTTAAGATTAAATAGAACTAATCTACTTTTAATTCTTGTGGGTTTTTTCTTATTCTGCAATTCTTCCTTAAAATCATCATAATGTTTGTGTTGTAAATATCAGAAAATCATAACATTTTAGAAATTCTGAACACTGAATATATTTAACATGTTAATGAGTTCTACTTTTGATGTGATTATTGGATTTTTTACAAGCGTTCTGAAACTCCTCTTATCTGGGCAGAACAGGTGCATCATACTCTGCAATTGCCTTTTCATTAAAGATGTCAACAGTGATGCTTTTCTTGTAAGGTTTATGGATATCTGCATACAGTCCTTGGCAGTGCTCATGCTCACACCCCTGGCCGGAAGTTTTGCCATTCTGTTAACTTGTCCCAGAAATAATAATAGCTGTAGTATGTTTCATCTTTCTTGTTCTGTCAGTATCACAGAAAATATACCGGTCAATAGATACAATTTGTAGGTACTTACACTTTGTGATTATATCTTTAGCTTATTCTTAAAAACTTAACATACTGTTATTTCTTTGGTTATTGTCATTTGTCATGATGGTACATTTCTCTGTCATTTCAACAGATCATGGTGAGATCTGTTTCAGGAATTTAAATAAAGAGTGGGGCTTTGTTTCACACTTGGAACAGAATTTACATAATAATAAGCATGTGGTGAAAATAGGTACCTGATACTGTCACTGCTAACCGTTACTGAGAAACTGTATGCCTTTCTCCCCTTTTCTCCAACATGTATCTGCTGTATTTCTTCACTCTTTTACCTTTACTTGATTATTCTTTCTGTCCTGGCTGTCTGTCTGATTCTTGTTTGAGATTCTGTTGGCACTTTATTCTCCCAGAGGATACCACTGGATGTTACACACGCTTTCCTTTACCCAGTGGCTCTGTAGCAAGTAGGACATCTGCCTCTGCAGCATTTGCTTCTGCATTATGCTAAATGTGTCTCAGAATGGAGCCATGAATGGGTGTCAAACTGGGATGTCCCGCAAGGAAAAATGAAACCTTGAGAGGCTGCCACTGGCTCATGCAGAGACTTCATAATTGAATGTTCTACATCATTTCACACAGTTCCAAAGTCTCATTTGTTGCAGTTTGCATGGTAATTTAAAATATTAGTGGAGGGAAAGGCACTCGCACACTGGTCAAAAAGGGCTGCTTGAACCATGTCTTTGATAGGAAGGTCTAGAGCCTGTGTGAGTGACTACAACACTGCCCTCCAGCAGGAAAAGCAAAAACCAGCAATGCCAATGAGCATGATGTGCCCAGAGTTTCTTTGCATTCGAGGTAGCACAAACTGTACAGAATATCTGAAAAGATATGAATTTCTATGACTGCAGTGGTAAAGAGGTGAAAGATAAATGAGAATTTAGATGGGAAACAGATCTTCTGTAGAATGAGTTAGATATCTGGAATACGAATCATAGGAACAAGATCTCAGACTTGCATTTGTGTCATTTTGTTGGTATAAAAGCATGAATGTTAAGTTCCGTATTTTGGGGCCAAATGTTTGTATCATGTAAATTACCTCAGTCCATTAAGACCAATGGGATACTCTAAAAGCACAAAGATCTGGACAAATTATATCGAAGGGAAGCATCGAATGTTGCTGTACTTACTTTGCAGTGTGTCCATAGGTTGTGGTGATTGCACTGTCATGGGTAGGGAGATCAGTGTACTGGTGTGTGATTTAGCAGCAAGTGTGTAAGGGATGTGCATTTATTTCTCTTCACATCTTTAAAAACTTTGAAATGAATGCTGATCTCAGCACTGCAGCTCTATTCAAGGCCTCAGGCAATTACTTTTTAATCAGTATTTGAAGAACTCCTTTTTTACCTTAAGGAACATTTTTATGAATGTGGAAATGTGCAGGTTTCTCCAGGCAATAAAAAGCCATTAGAATCAGGAGTGAGGGGTACTGCAGGGTAGAGTAACAATTTTGACATTTCTGAGGAAACTTAATTTACAGAAACTTAATTTATACAAGATGATAGGAGTTCTTACAGTGATGGCCTAAACAGGGAGATACTTTGCTTGTGAATGAAAATCCCAGACCAGTAAAAGAAGCCTATTAATCATCCCACCCATTAAAGATGATACAGTCCCATGTGGTTCTGCAGGCACATAGATTACCACATGGAATCCAAATCAGTTCAGATTTCTATAGTACATATACACAAATATACAGGTAGGCATAGATTAGGACTTCTTTAAAATACAACAATATAACTCTTATGAAAAAATTGTATTTTTTAGATTGAGCTTGAAATAATCCCCTCTTTTGCTTTTCAATTAAAAGCAAATTGAATTACCTCTATTATTCATACTAACGGGGATTTTTTGGTAGTGGATGAGATTTAAAATGTGCTAGTCAAAAATAAGATCTGTGGACTGTATAAAACCAAATGTCTTCAGTTGCTCAATAGGATACAGAATTTTTCCATTTAATATAAGAGACGATCACATAAATACAAAAATCAATAAACAACTTGTTAACCTTAGACACTCAGGGGGAAAAAGACAGGAGAACAGATAACCCATGCACTCTGCTTAGAAACCAAGCAAATTCAAAGTACATTGAACAAAGATGAGAAAAGAATTGAGAAAAAATATCCTCTGTGAATAAGGTCCTTTAACATTTTGTGGTTACATTAGTTCACACTTAAATTAAAGGTAGTTATAAACAATATTTTTCAAAATTTAAATATTTTAACTCTAATTTAGTGAAATTTAAGTTTTCAAAGTTTTTAGACATTAAATATGAGGGTATGTAGTTCATACTGGTTTTCATTTTGGTTTGTCATCACATACATCAGATTTTTTATTTAATTTGTCAGACATTTTTATAATTATTATCATTTTAATTGTTAACGGAGGGATATTTTCCCCTGGGGAAAAGTAAGTCATCTTTCTAAATTCTAAAAGCTTAGGCTAACCAAATCTGAGATAAGATACAAAGCCAACAAAGCTGTCTAGTTTCTTTAACATCAAATAGATAAGTTTAAAATTACAACTCTTGAATATGATTTTAAGATTTGGTAGGATAAATATTTGAGCTTATTTCCTGTGGAGTAGGGAAAAGAACATTTCCAGTCAGTTCTATCTAAAGGGATAAAATCTGCAGGCATTGTACAGAACTGCATTGAATGTCAGAAAGAGCGATAAACAAAAAAAAAAAAAAGGCAAACCAAAGCCCTAAACATCCTGACTTGACATTATGAGAGATTAGAATAGTGTTGACAGTTTCAAATTTAGCTTCGAAGATACTAAGCCTTTGAGCCACGAGATTTGTTTTCAAGGATTTCTCATTTCCTAATGAAATCAGGTCTTCACCTGATGTGTAACCCCCCAGTTCCTGCACTCTGAAATAGACAATTGTCAAGATCTCCTTTAAAAATGCTCTGAAAGCTAATCTATAATAAAAAGAGCTTTATAAAAGAGTAATATTTTATAATAAGTCTGAGTTTGAATTCCATTTTCTATTAGTGCTACCAGAAGTTGAAAGAGTCATAATAAAACAAGAAGAGACAAATAAAATGTCTTGTCTGTGAGAAGGACAGCAGGGTGGGCACTGGTGGAGCAAAGTCTCTCCCACTGTAAGTAAAGATCAGGTTGATGACCACTGAGGAACATGAATGTACTTAAGTCTATGGGACTTGATGAGATGCATCCCAGAGTCCTGAGGGAACTGGCTGATGTAGTCACCAAGCCACTCTTCATGGTATTTGAAAAGTCCTGGCAGTCAGGTGAAGTCCCAGGTGATTGGAAAATGGGAAACATTAAAAAATGTAGAAAGGAGCCCCCTGGCATCACTGACTTGTCAGTCTCACCTCTGTACCTGGGAAGATCTTGGAACAGATCCTCCTAGAAGCCGCACTGAGGCACATGGAGGCCAAGAATTATGATTTGAGACACCAGCATGGCTCCACCAAGGGCAAGACCTGCCTGATCAATATAAAAGCCTTCTCTGATGGAATAACTATGTCAGTAGACAAGGGAAGAACTATAGATATCATTTATCTATTTATTTATGCAAAGTCTTTGACAAGGTCCTGCACAACATCCTTCTCTCTGAACCGGATTGAGATAGATTCAATGAGTGGATTGTTAGATGGATAAGAAAGTGGCTGGATGATCACATCCAGAGGCTAGTGGTCAACAGCTCAGGGTCCCAGTGGATGTTAATGACAAGTGGTGTCCCTCAGAGGTCCATATCAGACTGGTGTTATTTAATATCTTCATTAAGGACATAGATGAATGGATCGAGAACACCCCCAACAAATTTGCAAATGACACCAAGCTGAGTGGTGCAGTTGCCACACCCGAGGGATGGGATGCCATCCAGAGGGACCTGGGCAGGCTCAGCAAGTGGACCCATGGAAAACCCTATGGGGTTCAACAAGACCAAGTGCAAGGTGCTGCACCTGGGTTGGGACAGCCCCCAGTACCAACACAGTCTGGGGGATGAGCAGATCGAGAGCAGCCCTGCCCAAAAGGACTTGGGGGTGCTGGTGGATGAGAGGCTGGACATGAGCCAGCACTGTGCACTCACAGCCCAGAGAGCCAAATGTGTCCTGGGCTGCATCCAAAGCAGCGCAGCCAGCAGGGCCAGGGAGGGGATTCTGCCCCTCTGCTCTGCTCTGGTGAGACCCCACCTGCAGTGCTGCATCCAGCTCTGGGGTCCCCAGCACAGGAAGGACATGGACCTGTTGGAGTGAGTCCAGAGGAGGCCAACAAAATGATTAGAGGGACAGAGCATCTTTTATGAGGAAAGGCTGAGAGAATTGAGTTTTTCAGCCTAAGAGGAGGCTTCAGGATGACCTGGTTGCAGCCTTTCAATAACTACAGAAAAGATAAGAGAACTACAGGAAGGAGAGGGAGTTTATAAGGGCATGTAGTGAGAGAACAAGGGGAAATGGCTTCAAACTGAAAGGGAGTAGGTTTTGATTAGATATTAGGAAGAAATTCTTTGCTGTGAAGGTGGTGAAATACTGCAAGAGGTTGCCACAGAAACTGTGGATGCCCCATCTCTGGAAGTGTTCAAGGCCACGTTGTCAGGAACTCTGAGCAGCCTGGTCTAGTGAAAGGTATCTGTGCCCCTGGCAAGGCGGGTTGGAACTTTAAGGTCCCTTCCAAATCAAATCAAATCATTCTGTGATTCTAAGGGAATGTGTCAGGAAAAGACACTTGAGAATTTTCTTCTCTGACTTGAAACTGTCTGTCTTCAAATCCAGATTTGAATAATTTTTGTTCTAAAATTTTGAATGAAGATTGAGAGATGACATTAATGAAGGAGGATTATTGATAGTGTAGGACTTTCTTATATCTAACTGATGGAAAGCTTAGTTTTTCTTGTTTCTTTTTACTTCTAATTTCTGTATGAATGCTTTTGAGTTCAAAAAGGTGTTATTTGTTTTAAATAGAAATAAGCCATTAAACCCCAAAAACAAACAAGCCAACAAAAAGCTGTGTTGAACTGAAAATAGGTGATGATACTTGTTTAGGAGTACATGAAAATAATTTATAATGAAAACCAAAACTTTTCCAAAAAGGATTTGTCAACAGTTCAAGATGTGCCAGTCCTTCCCAATAATTCTTATATACTATTTAGAATTGGGGGGAGAGTGGAGTGGCAGTCTGAGCTCAGTGAAAATGCTTTGTGTTTTCTTTAAAGACCAAAATACCAAATTAAGTTTCCCCTTAAGTCACAGTCTGCATGTGCAAAGCAGTCAGCCTTCTCTTTTCTCCTGTGGGCTGGACTCCTATGCAGATCTCATAATTCCATAGTGAATGCTCTGAGGGAGTTGTGGGGTATAGCATGTAAGACATAGTCTGGTTGGTAGGCTGATCTGCAAGTGAATAGATATGGAAAATACATTTTTTTGCAAGGTAATACTCTTCTGTAGAAAAATAAAATACTTTCAACTGAAATAGTTAGATCACTTCAGTGAAATAAAGAACTTCAGTTTGAGAAAAGTCGTATCAGTTGAGTTGTTTTGATTTAAGCTGTTTGAAATATTCTGTTTTGACATTTTAAAAATTCTAGTCTTATGAATTTGCATTCTAGTTCCCGTTTTTTCAGATACTTGCCTTTTTCACTCCACTCTTTGGTAGAAATACACAAGTTCTGAAGTACCATTCCAAATGCTTTCAGTCAGTTATCGAAGACTGTTTATTTGATCAACACAAAAGCTTTCTTTGGCAGACCTACATAAAATAGCAGCTGCCAAGGTACAAGAAGAGTTGCTCCCAGCATCAAGTATTGCCATTAGCACATCCCTTGGAGATCATGCCTTCTTCAAGATCCAAGATTGTTTTTCTGGAGCTTTTCAGCAAAGACAGGTAGCAGGTATGTGTGTTATTGAAACTTTCTTTCTCAAACTCATCTCTCCTGGTCTTTTTATTAAAGCAGGAGAAGAAATTATCTAAAATTACTCAGGAGGGGATCCTCAGTTGGAAAAAATCCCACAACCCTATTATTAATAAAAATACCAAAAATAATGCTATTACATGACCTGTTTATTGACCTGGCAATATTGCTTCAGGTATGGGCTGTCTGGTTTTCCCTCATGCAGCTTATGCCTCCACTGAAATAATGGCAAATCATATTTAGAAATAAAATTATCTCAAAATAACTAAAGAAAACCAACTTAGAAACTTGCTTTATAACCCTTTCTTTAGAGTAGCAATATGTAAAAGATAATAAACAATCTCCTTGGTTTTGGAAATTGTTTTTGGGATCCTGATCTTGAAAAGTGTCACAGTTTCATACAGCAAAGTTATTACGTACACTTCGCTGTAAGTTGTCTTATCTGTAAAAGCAACTGATTGATTTGCATGAATTTAAATTTGCAGACAAAATATGAACCAATGTACAACACAGGTATAGACAGTGTGAATTTTGAAAATTACTGTTAAATTCAGCCATCTCATCTAAGTCCTGAATCATCTCTGTAAGGATATTGTTCTAAAAATAGGAATGGCAACAGATGTAAAGGTATCACAATGTTTCATCTTAATTACTCAAAGCAGAAATATAGACTTGTTTCCTAAACGAAAAAAGAATCTCTGTACCTTCTCAATGAAAGCAGTCTGTCCTTTGTTTTTGATTGCAGGTATATGGAAAAAAATATGCAAAATAACTAATAAAGAAGAAAAAACATGGTTAGTTCTAAACAGATCAAAAGAAAAAAAATATTCAAATAAGAGGTAATTGAGTAGAATTGCCTTGGTAATTCAGCTGTGTGTTGTCAGATCCTAATAGTGAATTGCACCTGCAAAACTGTCTTTATTCTCAATATTTAACACCTTGAGGTACTAGAAAAGGCTTAAAGCATGAAAACAAGCATGTCTTACTCAGGGTAGCGCTGCATCTGTGTCTCATGTGTTACATATTTTGTCAGTCATACAGCAAGTAAAAAATGGAAAAATTATTTTCTATTTTCTCCAAAATATATTTTTTCATGCATACAGTTGTAGAACTTCAAGGACTTATCCTCATGCTTTCATCCACAAACAGTATCAGCAAGAAACAAAGGATGCCTCATCAAAGCAGACATTCGTAGTAACAAATCTGTTACAAATTCCAAACTACCTGCCAAACAGATCAGACCATAAATATTCAGGGTGTGACTTGGGCTGGGGAAGATGATGACTAGGAGGGGGAAGTAAGATAAGACCTTACGCCTTTGGCAAGAGATTCCTAAAAGGAAGAACAGGTGTGAGTAGCATACTCAAATGCAAACGGTGTCACTTTGTGGCATGATCTTGTTATACACTTTGGATTCTCCAAGGTTGTTACTACAAAAAATACAAAATGCTTTTACTAAAACAAATACAGAATCCAACCAGACTACGAAAATCCTATTAAATTATTATTACTCTTAAAGAGTAGGAAGCTCCATTCCCAGTGTTTTCATGCTCAAACTTACACTTCCCTTCTGCTTCAGAAACTGTGTAGTAAACAGGAAAATTGAGGAAAGCTATCTGGTTAGTCATTCTCTGCTTTGGTCTAAACAAAACTATTCTGCTTTCAAAGTTTTTCAGAGGATAAGTATAGAGTAACAACAGATACCATTAGAAACAAGATACATCTACTTTTAATTGATGTAACATCAGAATGCATTACAGGTTCAATCTTTGGTGAATGAGACTTAAAAAGAGATTTACCTTAGTTGAGGTTTTCTTGCCAAAGGATGACAAGGAGGCTGTAGCTGTCTGTGTTTTTACTTTGGCATGCTATTGAGCTCCAGGACAGAGAGAATGTTAACTTATATTTGACAGTAATAAAAGAGAACAAAAATATAAGAAGCTGCAAGTCTTTGCAAGAACCAGTTAATTTTTTTTTATTTGTTTCTGACATCATTGAAGAGTCAGTTCATCAAAGCCAGAAGTCTGTTTTTGTTCTAAAATCCCTCACATCTAATTTATACTGCATGAGTATAGACGGAAATTTAAAAATGAAGATGATTCAAAACATCTTGGATTCATTTCTTCATGTAAATCTAGGGATCTGAAACATTCTGAGGTTGAAGAAGTTTTCAAACACTCAGTTTTCCCAAAGGCAATATTGTTTCTCACCCATTCTTACCAGTAGCTTTGATAAGCTACATTAACTGTAATGAATCACATTATAAGATTTAGTCTGTCTTGGCTCTGTAATAAAAGTGTTACCACCAAGGGTATGTCTAAGATACCAGATCTTTGCATGCTGCTGATTAACTTCACCTCCACATTATTGGATGTTAAGGAAAGCTTGAATAAAATCTCTCTTTGCAGAGAAAATAATTAGAAATGAGTGTTTTGTCAATGAAGTATTCTTAAAACATTTGAGAAACATTTTTACTTAGAGGTTATTTTTTTACTACTTCTTTTATACTACTAATCCTTTAGGGATATCTCTAGTGTCCTGCTCTGAAGCATTTGAAACTGTATTTTTCCAGAGATGCTTTCTATTACAAATGCATAGAAATGAAGTTTATCCATTTTAGTCAGCCTTCATCCAGTTTCATTAATCAATATCTAAAAATGAGGAGCTAAAACTATATTTGGAAGTTTAGTTGTTTTTTTTTTTATTATTAGAACTCTACAAAATAGGAGATTTGACCATTTTCTGATTTATTATATAAGTATTCTGTGTACTGGCCATATAGAACTAACTTTTTACATGAAGTTGAGAGTCTGGAGTGTGTAATTTTATGAATCCTATAGAAGTAAAGAAACATACTAGAGATGGATTTCACGGATTATAAACTTGATTCTTTCTGCTTCCTCTCTCTATACTCTCCTCCTCGCCACTGGAACTTGGATTAATAATTAGAAAACTGAAGGGGTGTGCTCTCCTTCTCAGGTGATAATTAACTTTGTGTTTAAAATGTAACACTTCTCCAAGTAATCTTGAGAAACTTCATTTAATTAATAGACACATGGCTATCAGTATGACTGGAGTTCCATGGCAGACTTTCCTGTTCTTCTGTCTCATTCTTCCCCCTCAATTTTTGAGTATTTATAGGAAACTGTTGGATATTATTGACATATATTTTGAAACTGAAGATCATCCTTTCTGTCTTCCATGCAAACTCTTGAAAAGGAAAATTAATTTCTTACAGAGTGTGATCCTGCTCTCTGTCTCTTGTACAGTTTGGCATGAAATTTCATCACATAGCTTTTTCTGTTCAGCTTGTGACCTGAATATAGATCACCAAATACATAGGTTTGCTCATGAACAAACATCCTTTTTTTACTTAAACTGTACTAAGGAAAAGGTCAGATAAAAGTTACAACAGCATTAAAGATGAATATGTGTAGCATTGTACGCAGGTCTTATAGGCTGCTGAGAGAGAAACAAGAGGCTTTCATGATATCCTGGCAACTATATCCAGTGGATCAAGTGCATTGTCAGTCAAATATTGGAAGGTTTATAATTTGATTGTAAGTATATATCTATATATCTATATATAGATAGATATAGAAAGAGTATCAACAGATTTTAATGAGAAAATGTATACTATTTAAAATTCAGACTTGTTTTCACTATAACCTTTTGCTCCTGTGTCTCTCTCCTCTCTTCTAGCAGGAATATAATTCCAATGCTAAAGGTAGAAGAGAAGAGAAAATGTCCGGGTTTTCTTTTTTTTTCCCCCCACACTAATTTGCATTTTAGGTTTTCATTTGTTTAGGGTATTGTTTGAACAACTACTTTCAATCAGCTTTATTTGAAAAATAATTTTATATGATTAGAGTAAAAGTAACAGTTTAAAAGCATACCCTATGTACTTATGATTTTTAAGAACATTGTACAATCTATAATGCCATTTGCTTCACTACACTCAGACTTTTAACAAATATTAGCCAGAAAATATTTTAAGGTGCGTATTTTGCTGTTTGAGTGTATATACAAAATAATAAACTCTTGTAACTTCCATAAATATTTTAAACATATAATGTAAAAAGAGTGCCATTTTCAGGCCTTCTGGGTAACTGCTTCTCATTATTGTAGTTGAGATTCTTTGTGCTTCATAATTCTTAACATCAATCAGCACATTAGAGGAAGAAAGTGGATTTTCCTGATACCTCCTTAAGACAATTCCATTTTCAAACTCAAGCCAGAAGTATTCTCATAGTCACTGAGACTCCTCATAGTCACTGATTGCCTTTGGAAAAGGTATGATGAAAAAATTAAAATATATATTGCTTAAAAATTATCATATAGGCTTGAATGAACATCCATATATTTGAACATGGATGAGGTAAGATACCTCCCAGTCATGCATTGGATATTACCTATAGCTGTATTTCTAGGGATTTCCTTGCTTCTTTCTGTGTGGAATAATGAATATGTTGGGCTCCAAGACACCAACAAAAGAATTTAAAGCTATAGTGATTTCTAGAAATGTAAAGAAAAACAAAAAAATCCCCACAACATTACAAACCAAACCAAAGAACCACAGTTAAGCTATTATTTTTACTCTGCTTGCTACTTCATATGGAAAGGTTTCTATCATGGAGAGTCTCATGAGGCTTTTCCACCTTGTGATGTTTTGAATAGAAGCATTCTACTGCATTAGGAAATCTGACCTCTTGAGGAAAATAATGGCTTAGAGAAGCATGTGCTGCTCTTTATTAGAAGGAATGGCTTTCAATGATTAGAGTCTTATTTTCAGCTTATAACTTTGTTATCATTACTGCTCAAAATTGGCAGATTGGCAGAAGATAAACAGAAATTGATTAGTTTTACAATGAATATTTATTTCAACTTTAGGTGGAAGAAAACTGCTAGTGACTACATCCTTCTTTTCACGATAAGGATGTGCACATCAAACACACAACACTCCTGTAGGCAGATTTATGAGACATACTTCTTCAACTAGCTGTGAATGGATTTAAAACTGTGTTTTATTTTGCCTGATTGCATAGAAAAACTTAAATTTTAGAATAAACCAGATACAGAATTCCCCAGAGGTGTAAAGAGGCTGTGTCTTCACACATTTCTGTGGCTTTTTTCCCTCCATTTGTTCCAGCAGACAAGTTATACTAGCATTTGCTGTGCCTGCTGTTTGGATGGTAGTGATAAGAGTTCCCTGCCTTGATCACAGATACTCATTTGTGCCAAAGCACTTGTTTCAGAAGGCTGTGCTGTGTTTCCCTCTCATTTCATGTACTTGGTAAAAATGTCGCATTTCGCTTAGGGCAAGGAGTGCTGCTACTGAAGGAGGAGTGGAAGCTGTTCCACGTTTGCTGATATCAAGAGTTTGCTGATTAACAGCACTGCAGATAAGTTGAGGAGTTGTTGTACCCACACCTAATTCAGTACTGCAAAGGGGAGACGGTATGTTTTCATTTTTAGTTCATTTCCTGAAGTAAGTGTGCCATTTCATTAGGTTTTATTTAGACAGTTCTGCATGCAGTTTTGCTGTTTCAAAATGAATAGATTATTTGCCCACATATTGGTTTTGGATTATTGCTCTTATACCAGGTCCACTTAAGCTAATATTTTGACCACCTGTTGATCATCGCAAATGATTTTTGAAATGAAACAGAAATATCCATAATGCCAAATGCAGAAAAAATCAATTCATGATCATTGATCTTAGTCCAAATTATTCTCAGAAATGTACTGCACACACAAATTTCTGAATCTTTCAATACAACTCAGACCTTACTTAATCATTCTGTTACTAACACATAAAGCAGAAGAGAATCCAGCTCAGTATAAAAAAGATACATTGCATTTACTATACTAAGAATGACAAAATGCTGACCATAAGCACATTTAAAGAGAAGTAAGCCTCTTGCTAATGAACTAGCATTTCTGCAACCCTGCTGCAAGTGTAAATTCAAGTTAGTAGATTTTAATCTTTCTCTTTCCCTCCCCTGACCAATACTGCCAGCTTTCTGTAAAAATAATCCATAGAAACTCTTGCAAAACAGTATCTGCTGCCCAGCTAAGATCTTGGCAATGTAAATCAGTTATATTCATTCCCTGCTTGCAGAAGAAGCTTTGCCTCTTCTGACACTGAGGGTCACATATCTTATTCCAGAATCCACCGTCTGTTATCTGTTTATGGAGACATGGCCATATGTGGCATCCAGTTGTCATCAAGGATTATTTTGGAAAGGTCTTTATTTAGTGTATTTTTCAAAAATGCATGCAAAAATATGAATACTAACATTAATAAGCAAGCAGATTTTGAGATGTGAAAAGTTTGCCTGTGCAAAGAGGCATCCCACCCAAACAGGCAAAGTCATTAGAAATCTCAATATAATTCAGTTCTTCTTATGGGGAGAAATACATAAGACAAAGTAATGAAAAGGGAGTGGAAAAGAACCCACAACTGCATAAAGTTTTTGAGCTACTTTCTTTTGTGCATGGAATATCTTCAGGGGGAAAAAACCCCAAAAATTAATTTTAAAAATTGGTACTTCCATTGATTATGTTCATATTTTTCTTTTATGACACAGAAGTAGATTAAATAATGATAAAGCAATATTCTGCTGGCTTAGAAATCTAAGGAGGGAACTTAGAGGTGGCTGAGTACGAAATATTTTGTCTCTCTCTTTGAGAATAGTGTTTTTTATATCACAAGCCATTTTCTTCCTGTTTTTATTCAGAACCAGAAATGAGATAAAAGTGAGTGAATTTTGCTTAAAAAAATAATTTCCAAAGACACATACAAAATGAGCAACAAAACGCAAGACAAGGAATGAATGCCATATCATAGTGTTAAAACACTGAGATGGGTTCTGTTATATTTCTGTTCTCTTTCTTATAAATATTTAATAAATATGAGACAACTGAGTTCCATGTATGTTTTTATTTTTACCCTACTTTTACTTATTTAGGATTACATTATGTGTGTGCAAATTTTTAGGTGGAATAAAAGACGATGAAAAAAGAAAATTAAAGCAGATCTGAGTGAGGAAGGGAAATGGTTGAAAATGGTATTCCTGAGTCCAAAGAGCAGCTTTCCCAAAGTTGCTGGCAAGAGTAAGACCAGTTCCCTGTGTTTTGGCTCCATGTACTGCTGTTACCATCAGCTTTGCCTGTTTTTTCCTTACATGGATGGAAGGATTTTAAATGCATCCAGTCAGTGGAAGAATATGCATGCAGAGAGAAGCGTCTCATTCACAAATCAGAACTGGTAGAATTCTGTGGAATTTTGTTAGCACTATTTTACCCTGGGGACACATGCATAATTAATTGTAGCTGTTTCAGACAGACATATTTTCATTGGTTCCAGGGAATGAAAGACAGGATCTGCCCCACTGTGGTAATGGCAGTCACTGTTTTCCCTTTGACAATTATGTGACTCTGAATTATAGGCTAAAGTGACAGATCAGAAATGTGAACAGACACAGTTTTGTTTCAGGTTCCTTCCCGATTTTGAGTAGTCACTGTGACTTGTGTCTTTCAGTCCAGGTCTTAAGAAACTATGCTGATTAAGTCTAGCTGGTGAAAAGGTGTGCTAAATCCTGGAGATGAAATCCTTCATTTCATTTCAAGTGAAGAAATTTCAGTGGATGCTTCTAAACATCCTATTATTTCCTCTTCTTAGGAGATGTCTGGAAAGCTTAAGGTACTCTCATTCAGAGAAGCAATTTTTACTGATAAATCCGAAACAAGTCAAAATTTTGTTTTCAGAATAATTCCTGAAATTCCACAGGTTAGTTAAAAGATTTGTATCACTCAGAGTGTTTTGACATAAAGAAATGTGTAAGTACTTACTTTTGCTGTAGTAGCTGTTCAAACATCTGTATTCTGGCTTTGTGTGCCACTAGATGTAAGAAATTAGCTCAGTTTCTGTGAACATTCATTCTCACCTGCTTAGGAACTGCCAGTTATGATTGTACAGACAGCTGTCCACAAGGACCGGCCTTGAAATCATCAGGTTTTCATATACAGCCATGGACGCTCTTGCATTTTTCAGTCCTCTCCACCTGGCATAAATTTGAGTTGATGACTGGGGAGGTCAAAATGTGTGTGCAGAATTTTTAGTCCTCTGTGCCATTCAGTTGCCTGGAACTGGATTTGGGGAGGTTTTGTACTTATCTGGAGAGGAAGGAAGAATAACAATCTGAACAGTCAGAGGTTTTGTCTACTCTTGTTGTATGTATAGATGTCAAAGAGAGAAAAAGCTACTTTAATCATATCCTGTCAGTTTAAATGTAGGGCTTTTTATGCCCTATTTTTCTGGGAAAATACATATAGTACTGCACCACACAATCATGTTAAGTACCACACAGGAAAACCTGCAAAAAACTGTTGCCATGGTCTAGATTTTGAGCAAATAGCCTAGCAAGACATTTTCATTTTCAAAAGTCAAACCTGCCATTATATTTACGGCTTTGTTTAGATCCTGTTTTTTTCTTTTTGTACATCTCCATCTAGAGCTTACAAAGAAAATAGACCTGCTGTGACGTGAACCCCAAAGGAAAGATACACTGTGTGTCTGTAATATACTGAAATGTCAGGAAATCATTTATTGAGCCACTGGTGCCTTTAGTGGCTGGTTATAATTTGCTTTGCTGTCTGATAATGTGTGTGTTTGTAGATCAATTATCTCAAGAGCTCTTTGGAACCATAAGGTCATCTTTCGCGTATTTGTCAGATACTTCTGTGCGGAGATGCCAAGTAGCACATTTTTCTTCCTCAACTTAATAAATCATCTCTCGAAGTGAACAAAGAGGTTAAGTTGGGATGGCAGTACTCTCAATGCTGAAGCTTTGCCATACTTTTAATATATTTATATAAGTATATATAGCAAACTAATTATAGGAAGGAATTTTACCTAAAAAAAAGTAGCGTGTAGTTTCTTTCAGATTGGTGATGGGTTATTCACTTGTGAGCACCTTTATTCAAATACCAATATTCTAATCTCACCTGCGTCCATGTGGACAGAAGCCTTTTGTGACACCAGCGTAATTTTTCTCAGTGGTCCAAGACTGAACAGACCTTCTGGAAGGAGTCCAGTCTTTTATGTTGGGAACAGGACTTGTGACCATCAGCATCACTTGCTTTTCTCTTGGGACAGCAGCGTTTTTACTATGAGTTAAGGAGATGGAAAGAAGAGGAAGTGAATTCACAGTGTGTCAAACAGATGAAATGATTTCTTTCAAAATCAAATAGTAACAGTAATTTAATAGCACCTTTACTACAAAACTTCAAGGCACTTTGCAAACATTAGTTGTGAGAGACAAGGACAGAAGTGCAAAGGGATAGTTAAATCATATGTGATTAACTTAGGTATAAAAAGCTGAAGTAATATGGTCATATTTCATCTTGACAGCAGAATTTCTGAGAACAGTCCTAAAAATCTGCTCTAGTTTACACCAGTTTTACACAAATATATAAATTTACATAAATAAGCGATGGCTTGCTTCTGATGTGTATTTGTGTGACTGATACTCCAATAGACTGATCCTTGACCCAGTGGTGTTCTGAAGGGTGACCTCAGATATGCCACTACCATGATGGCATGCTGACTGTCACCCTGAAAATGGTGCCATCATAAATCTGGTGAGCTCAATGCAAGAAGAGATGGGGAAGGTTAAGGAAGGAAGGAGAAGGGGAAGGGGAACAAGAATAACAAATGAGGATGGAAATGACATGGGGATATCTCAGCCAATGCCTACATTGGCAGGTAGGGCTGACCAAGAAGGATAGGACCAGAAAGAAAAACAGGTGATCCTGAGACCCTGGGATCAGCACTCTTTGTGTTTTCAGGACTTTTTTTGTGGACTGGCTCTAGACTGTCTTCATGACTAACCAATCTTCATTGGTGAGACACTTTTCACTGAAGCCCAGTCTGACAGCAAGTTTATGTGGTGCAAGACCATGCTGCAATAAAAGTGGGACAATCCTGCAGGGTCACTTGAAAACCAACATCTGATCTGAACTGCAATGCAAATGCAGACCTGCCCTAAAATCAGGAGAACTAGAAATTCTGAAGAAAGAGAGATGCCTGAAGTTGTGTCTCTCCTTTATTTTCAGGGCTTTGGCCACCCTGTCAGGAACCTGCATGCCATTTAAAATTCTCTCTTTAAGGTGAACACAGATTCAATTTTTCTTCTAGCAGTGGAGAGGGATGGGTGGCTAACTTTTGTTAATATATTGGCTAAAGACTTTCCTAAGAAATGAAAGAACTTCTATCTTCATTTTCTTTTCCTTTTGTGTTTTTTCTTTTTTTAATGTCCTGCCATTCTGAGTTTGTGGCTGTTTAAAAATATGACTCACAGCTTTAAGGAAAGGGTTTCCAGCATTTGCCCTATTTTGCACATGAGCCTGAGACTTGTGTAGTCATGACTTGAACTGAACTGTGACATTAGGCAACCAACAACGCGAGACTGATGGTGCCAGGGAAAGAGCAAGCAAACAAAATCCTAACTACTCTGATCATTAGGGTTCTCCCTTGTGAAGTGAAAGCCAAGTGTTTTGCTTTGCTGCAAGAAATACTTATATACTTTAACCAGGAACTCGAGGACAATGAAAGGGAAAATATGGTAAAATCCACCTATAGCCAAAATATAGATGTTTGCCACCTCTAAAGATCTGTTTTGGTGGGAACTTCACTTGTGAAGTTCTGTCTCATTACCTACTTG
The DNA here is from genome assembly GCF_000738735.6 of Corvus cornix cornix. NCBI lineage: Eukaryota > Metazoa > Chordata > Aves > Passeriformes > Corvidae > Corvus > Corvus cornix. Next base: position 28,713,556 of record NC_046333.1, read on the forward strand.
AAATTAAAACTTGAAATCTTTATGGAGCGTATATGTAAATTAAAAAGATAAGGGAAAAAGGAATTTGGAAAAAAGACTATGTAATTGTCATTCCATGTAATCTGAAGACCACAGACCATATCTGAAGACCATGTAATATGAAGAACACGTTAATAGAATTTCTTTGGTGCATAATTGCTGATTGGATTTTTTTTTTTTTTTTTTTAATTTCGGAGAGATTTTAGATTCAAGACTTCTAAATATCTTCAAGGAGAGGGGAGAAGAGGAACCAGAAAAAAACGTATTTCTGGTTATAGAAATCTAACTTTGGAGCTGCCAGCATCAGTCTTTTCACAATATATCTCATGTATATTTATGGTGGCCACTGAGGGAAAAACAGTATCTTGTTTTGGATCTTTAAAGCCTGATGCAGCTAACAACTAATTTGCTCTGAGGTCCCTTGGTGTGTTGAATTTAATTTATCAAAAGCAAACTATATATGAAATAGTAAAATAACTATTAAAGTGGAAGTAAAAATAAACGATTAGAACATACCAACAGAGAAAAATAAAGCAGATAATGTCTAAGTTTCTGGGATGTTCGTCATTTTAATTACATTAATCATAATTGCTATTAGACCGGTGATGAGACAATGTTTTCTACTTTGTTGCAGCAGGTACATTTAGAGAAGGGACGCATATGGAAATAAGGTCATGCAATCCAAACCGACATCATACAAAGTGACTTTATTTGTAGAACTAATTGTTCAAAGTACCTAAGAAAAGATTTTCAATGTGTATTTAAGTTTCATAATTATGCAAGTAATTCCAAATTCTTTTTGTTTGTTTCTTCTGCTTTTTGTTAAAACTGATTACATGTGCATGACTTTTATGTCAGTTTTCCATGAAATTTTGAGTCCTGATAGTTCACACGCAGAAAGAACTGGTGCTGTCACTATCTGAGCAGTATTTTTTCTGGAATACTTGCATTTCCCTTAATATGGAGCAGAGATGATACTTAGAAGTTTTGATCAGGGTACTTAGCTAGATGTCTGGGAACAGAAATCCTAATCCCAGACTTGCCCTCCTTTTGGAGATGAGCTCAATCTCAAATTCCAAACATAGCACGAGATTTTGTTTTATGACAGACTAGGTTCATAGTTCAACTACTTCATGCTTATCTCCTTTAATGTCAACCAAGCTCTACCTCAGAAAAAAAAATCTGTCTAGAAAAAAAATTAAATTCTTCTTGAGAATGCAAACAAGTGCAGGGAAGTGGTGGTTTTCTACTTGCAGATGAAACAAATTTAAATTTGGTTGTTAAGTCAAAATTGTGGTTTAAATTCTCTTTGGGATCCTGTTTACAGTGGTTGGAAACACTGGGAGCCAAGGCATTTGGGAAGAATGGCCACAATGAGCACAGGAAAGCAACCATTTTAAGAGTTCACCAGGATAACACTGCTGTATGTATGCATTTTTTTTTTGGTTGAACCCCTTTTTTTTTTTTTCCAGCATAGATATTCTAAATTACTGCACATACATACTAAGAAAGCTCAGCTTTTAACACAATTTTCTTTAAAAATTAAGCATTTTTAATAAAGAAAACTTATGTTTTGAGTTTTTTGGGACTTTTTAGAAGTATTTGTCCATTTTTCCTTTTTACTGTTGCTTTTAATTATTTTGAAATTTCATCTTATGCCTCAGTGTTTTCTGCTCTTGAAAAATTACTAACATAATCCCTGTGTTGCTTGAAAAACCACCAAACATTTTGTAGTTAAGTACTGAAACAGAAATCAGATGTTTTAGATTAAAATGCCAAACCAGTATTTTAATGAGTCACTGTCGCAGTGACCGCTGCTGTCCACTGGCTAGCTCCAGCAGTGTGCGGCAGGAATGAGGAGCGGCTGGAGGCACGGAGCTTTAAAGCTGCTCCTCTGAAGCCTCAGCTCTACCCAGGGGAGCACAGGCTCCAGGCACTGTGGCAGTCAGCAGCCCTGGATAAAGGGAAAGATAGAAAGTAGCAGGGAGGCGTGCCACTGGAGATAACCCAGCCCCACGGAAAGGGACCCACGGCGAACAAGCAAGGCTTACACTGCTGGTACACCTTATAAAGGGGGTTGAACAAGGGGTGTAACCCAACTAGGGACCAATAGGCGGATCAGGAGGGGGGGACGCTGGATGGAAGGACTCACATCTGGTCCAATGGTCTTGGTGGGTGGAGGGAGAGGGGTCACATGCCCCAATGGGGCATCGAGGTTTAGGGGATTTCCAAGAGGGGCGGTATCCAGGGGGGCAGGGTCTCGGGGGATTGATGGGGACCATATTAGGGTAATTAGGGAGGGCTCGGGGTGACAGACACAGAACAGTCCGGAACTCCAGGAGGGGTTTGGGTGATTGATAGGGAAGGTGCCAGAACAAGGGGAGGGGATAACCATTTTTTGGGAGCACTGCGGTTGGATCTGGGACAGACCAACTGGGAATAGAAGTGGGGAAGGTAGGGACGAACCATTAGGGTACAAAGAACATACAAAAAACCAATAAAAACATCACATCTCCACAAGTCACGGTTGAGTTATGCTTTTTTTTCTTTCTAAGTGTGTAATGGGCCATCATCGCTGCCTTTTTGTTCTGTCTTGTTCATACAGCATCCACATCAAAGGGCAGATCAATATATGTATGCATTTTATTTTTAAAATAAATAATAAGGCATCTAGTTAATTAAAGCTATATGAAGTTTTAGTGCCACTTACATTCTTTTATCAGAACTGATATCTTTGCTGACTTTATCATTCCTCCTGGGGACTTTTTTGGTATAACAAAAAAATATTGCTTGTTGCTTTTTCTCATGCTGATCATGAATTCAATAGGGACCAGCTCCTGCCAGTAAAGGCTGCATATTTATGCTATTGATTTGTGAGGGAAGGAAGCTGAGGGCTGTTTGCATTGTGCTATAAAATTAATAAATAATGATTCATTAGGACAGCATCCTGCAGCTCACGGGTGAGCAGTAATTTGGCATGAGAGTTGTATTTCTATTTTCTGTTCTAAATGTGGTTGGGATACCACAAGAGGGGAGCACTGCTGTTGCAGTACCTGTGAACACTGTCCTAGTCTATGTCCTCTGGGATTTGCTCTCTTCCAAGGTGGGGAGGTGGAGCAACAGGAAGCAGGCAGCATGTCTTCTCTGCCTCCCCTCTGGGGATACTTCTCCCTCCAGCAAAATTATGAGAAGATCTGTGCATAGGTGTGCTGGGAATCCTCAGGTGTCAGGAGAGGGCTCAGTTGCCATTATCTTTGTTGGCTAAGATAACGAAATCATCTTGTGTCAATTTCATCAATCTCATTTACCTGTGGTTTTTTACCACAGGTAAAATGCACTGGAGACCATTAACCTGATTTTGCTATGGAGTATGAAGTTAGGAAATAAAGGACACAGCAATCTCCAGCAAAAGCAGTGGTCCCTGTTCCAAATTATCTGATGGTGCTGTAATTGCTATTGTTATTCTGAAATATTTCATTATTTGGGGACTGTTTGGCTCTTTTAATTGTTTGGCAATGATTGTGTCCATCCTTAATACAGCCCTGATTCAGTCCTTCCTTAGGAAGATTTTAATTGGCATAGAGTATTAAAATCTGAGCTTCAAGACCACAGCTGGGAAGTATTCAGGAGGCATTATAAAATACATTGAAGCTGAAGGAACATTTACAGTATGTTTTAAATTTCACTGTACTGGAAATATATATTTTAACTCATTTTTGAACCATCAGAGGATTTGTCAACATTAACACCCAACATCGTCTTTCAGGCTGTTGTGTGGTAGCTTCACTTATTTCAGCAATTACTACCTCCTTTGAAATCAGAAACAGTAAATAGATTGGAGATTGTGAGTCATGGCAAAGTTGCATAAAATAAATGTGAAAGCACTGGTATGCCAAAAGTGGTTTGTATTAGCAAAGATTTGATACTCCTATGACTGACAGATCCTTAAGAACACAATGTGTAAACTGCACTGACAGGGCAGCAGGGAGACCTGTTTATAGAGGACAGTATCAACTACAGACTGAACAGCTTTAGAGATTCCAGAGCTTTTAATTCAATGAGAAGAGTTTAGGTAAACAGCATCTTATGTCAGCCTCTACATGAGATGTGCGTGAGGGCACTGTCCTTGTGGTGGACCAGAATTAAAGTTTAAAAATGAATGAATAGAAGGAAAATGTAGCAATATACCATAGGTATGCATACATCAAAACTAATAACAACACTGTCACTTGTTAAGATTGACAGGTTCCTTGTTTAAAGAGACAGCTGACACCTCTGATACCTGACTGGTTTCAGTGACTTTTCATTTATTTTTCGGCAATATTTTCTGTAGTCTCCTTCTAGACTATAAACTGTATAACTTAGGCACTTCTGAATTTCAGTGCAGTTCAACCTTGCTAATTAGTCCTTGTTGGTGGCTTAGGGAGATAGACAGGAGAGTGTATAACAGTATTAATAGTACAGTATGTCACTACAGAATAAACAGAGCAGAAGGAGGGAGACAGATTGTGGTGCAACAATGGCCAAATATTTACATTTTCTGCAGCAAAGCATAGCATAGAGGAATCATCTTCTCAGCATGAGAGCTGAACTTAGAAACTGGATCTTTTCAGTATAATTGAGAGACTACCACTGATATAAAATAGTGAAGGTGACCACCCTCACCTTTTCTGTTTTATTTGTAAAAGATCTGGGGTTTGGTTTGTCCATTCTGTCAGGCCTGCAGATTGTCAAAAATCTGATTCCTATGACAAACTGACAGTCTGGAGAGTAAATAGGAACTTCACTGAAGCTGTGCACGCTTTTCTGAATGAGAAAAAAGAGTTCTTTGAGTTTTTCAAGGAAGTTGGGTCAGCTGTGCTGATGAGGCATTGATGGAAAAGAAAGGTTGGGAAAATTGCTAATGGAATTTCAGGTACTGGTACAGGTAAACTAAATTCGATATGAAAAGGACTGCAAACAAAAATATAAATCACAAAGGAAGGAAGGAAACAAATTAACTCTATATGAATGTATTTCATGCCTCCTCTCTTTTGAACTTTTGTCTTCTAACTGCGCAATATCCTATATTAAAATTTTACTCTTGCTCTTCCATGGAATTTTTTGCTAATTCATGCCTCTACCCAGATGTGGTCTTTTTTGTCCACTGAGGTTTCAACTGGGGCTTCTGTAAACAGTTCTGTGAACTATCTGAAGTTACTCAGAGGATGATATGTGTAGAATCATTCAGTGTGGAAAAAAAGATCATTCTAGTTTCTACTTTCAGTTCATAATGTCCTGTGAGACTAGTCCTGTAACTGCAAGTTATACTAGAAATCTGAGGCAACCTTCAAGGCTTGTAAGAGATATCAGCTTTTCTCAGTGTGGGCAGAGGAAGAAAAAGTGCTGTCAGTATGTGATGGGCTCCTGGAGAAATCTCTTGAGTCAGAGAGAAATGTGGCCCAGATCTGGTGAAATATGTGGCTTTCTTGGCTTATATTCACAGTCTGGTAGAAAACATCTTGACATCATCCTGTTATTTCTTTGAGAATAAAAACATTTCCGCCTTTTCTGTGAGTGTGTTCATCTTCAGAGATCTCTGCCAGAAAGAGTTCATCTCCCCATTCGCTCAGCCTGAAACATTCACCTTTACCCATGTAAGGGACTTGGAAATCCGGTAGCTATGATAAGGGACAGAGTGTACTAATGCAGAAGCATTCAGCTACTCTCAGCAGGAAATGTCTTGTCAATACTGGCAATAAGTAATGTGCTAAAGATTTACTGTCAGGTGGCTCTCTTGACCACAGCAGGGTGGAAACTTGCAGCAGGTGGATGGCTGTACATACTTAGGTGACCTGTGTTTGCTTTGATGAATGTGTGTAGTATCCTTGGTCTGGATTATTACCCTGAATTGAGGTGAGTCTGTAGTAACTGATAAACCCAGAAAAAATGTTTTCCACCATTAAAAAAGAAAATAACAGTCAAATAATTGGACATAGGAGGCATCAGCACTGTTATTTTCATTTTTTCTCAGGTTTCTAGCAGAATGTTCTGCATTGAACTGAAAAGGTTCCGGTTATGCTGTTTGCAGTAGAAAAAAATTGAACAGAATAGTTGCCCCATGGTTATTGTGATCTTGTATTTATTTTTATTAATTAAAATTTATATCATTCATTTTGGGTTTATTAATTTATTTTTCTAGAGAGAGAAATTACATCAGCTTTCTTATGTAATGCTTTTGAACAACTTTTAAAAGTACTGGGAGAAAATATGCTTGTCTTTCACAGCTTGTCTGGTATTAGAAATTTCCCTATTTTAAAGTGCACTAACACAGGCTGCAAGTTAGTAATCATAGAATCATAGGATATTTTGGGTTAGAGGTAGCCTTTAAAGGCCATGTAGTCCAACACCCCTGCAATGAGCAAGAGCATTTTAAAATAGATCAGGTTGCTCAGAGCTCCATCCAACCTGACCTTGAATGTTTCCAGGGAAAAAGCACCTTCAAATAGATCAGGTTGCTCAAAGCCCCATTCAATCAAATCTTGAATGTTTCCAGAGACTGGGCATCTACCACCTCTCTGGGCAACCTGTTCAGTGTCTCATCACTCCATAGTGAAAAATCTCTTCCTTGTATCTAATATAAATCTACCCTCTTTCAGTTTGAAGCCATTCCCCCTTGTCCAGTCACTACATACCCTGGTAAAAAGTCTGTGTAGCTCTTTTGTAGGGTCCCTTTATAGGCTCCTCTGCAGGCTCCATCTGGTACAAAAGGTTGCTATGTTTCCCCAGCGGCTTCTCTTCTCCAGGCTGAACAACACTGACTCTCCCAGCCTGTTTTAATAGCGGAGGTGCTCCAGCCCTCTGATCATCGTTGTGGCCTCCTCTGGACTCCAGCACATCCCTGTCCTTCTTATATTCAGCATTCCAGGTGGCATCTCATAAGAATGGAGTAAAAGGGCAGTGTCTAAATGCTAACTTCTTTCACAGAAAGAACTTTTATGTGTGTCTTATTTTTTCAAATCCAGAGAAACTACAGAAACATGGAAGACTTCCACTGCTGCACCCCTAAGTAAATACATTTGTTTATAAATCCACACTGACTACTACCAATCACCTTCTTGTACTTCCTGTGTTTGTAAATGCTTTCTAGAAGGATTAGTTGATCCACCGCCTTCCTAGGGATTGAAGCATTTTTCTTCTTACACTTAACAGACTCATGCAAGCCAGACCAATGGAATAGAAGTGTTGGGGCTTTGAATTTTATCCATAAAGGATAATTCTTAGAATTTGATGGTGTAGATGTAAACTTTTCCATCAATTTGAAATATGCCTTTATGGTAGTTACTGTTTTGTCATTTAGAGCATGGGGAGGCTAAATCTTCACTTTGCTCAAAAAAGTACCTAAAGAAAAACTAATAATTTTCTATCTTCATTTCATTCTGCTAGGCACTACACTATTTTTAGGCAACAGAACAGCCATTTTACAAGGTATCTTCTGGGCAGCTACCTTAGTGTCCTGAGTTTCAAAATGCCTCCAAGCTGCCCTGACCACCAGCAAGTTTTTCTGAAAGCCCTAAAGCAATGTGGTACACCAAGGGACAGTTTTAATAATTCCTTCTTATTGATATACGGTTATGTGAGTTCCTATGTCCTCTAAGATAGCTATGCCCCCTCTGCATTTCTGACCTACATCTGTCACTATTTTAATAATAAATTCCATGTCAGTGGTTGCTCCTAAGCAAAAGATGCTTGTAAAGAAAATCCTGTATCCCAAATTACCTGATTTTCACATTTTAATCATATGCACATGTTGCTAGCCATTTTCCCAAACCTAGATTTCTTTCAAACTGAAAGGGTTCAAACAAGGTTTGGATGAAGGTCTTTGGACTAAGCAAAAATCAGTGGTATCTTTATTCTGGTCTTACAAAGTAATTGCAAATGTTGCTCAGGTTCTAAACAGGAAAACATCAATAATCTTGATGTTTCAGGGTCAAAATCAGGTCATACTTCAGAGTATGTGTGTTTCAGTTCCTTTTCTGTGGTACTTTAAAACAGAATGAATCCCAGGTCTTGACCTGTCCTTGAATAATTGGATTGTCATAGGGGTTATAAAAGAGATCTATTATCCATCTGCTTACACAGATGGAAGACCATGGCTTCAGAACTGTGAAAGCAATCTTCAAGATTGTTTTATCTCAGAACATTTAAATATGCTTTAAAAAACGTCTTTCTGATATTGTAAATGAATGAGTGAGAGAAAGTTGCTTTTCAGTAAATAGCAAGGGTACAATAGGTGTTTTCTGACAGCATGATGCAAACGACAGACCACTTTTCTTGACCATCATGCACTTCAATCATTAATTCATGCTGTTGTCTGGGCAGCATGCCACATGCCAGATGCATTCTAGATGTGGTACACATAGGAAATTTTCTGGAAATAGAGTATCATATCACTCTTCTTCACTAAAATGTGACAAGATCTAGATTTTGATTTTGAAGGGTTTTTCTTCTGAAATAGTGATTCCCTTGTCCCCTTTTCCATATGAACTTTTTGGGAAAAAAAAGTATTTCATAGGCATTATAAATTCAACTATGACTGGAATACAAAGAGTTAATAGCACTGGATCAAACTTGAGCTATGTGGAAAACTTTTGCAGTGCCAGATAGATGTTTGTTTTCTTTCTTAATTGAGATCATTAAACTAGTTGAAATGTTACCAGCATTCAGCTGCGAGGCAAGAGAAATCCTCTTTCCTTCAGTCTTCCCACAAAGACACAAATACTCAACAGCAGCAGTAAATAATTAAATACAGTGCAACACAGTGTAGTTGCATAAAAAAATTATGAGAACTTCAAAGTCGAAGAAAAAGAGTTAATTTAGAGCAGACAAGAGGGGAGACATCCTTCTTTCTATTTTTACCTGCTGGTTGTAAGATAATACATGCCTGTATTCCAAAAGGAGCAGGAGACAAGCAGGGATATTTTGTTCCTTTCTGAGTAGGACATACAGGAAAAAAAAATGAAAGTATTAGCTTAATCTTAAAATTTGTTTGCAAAAGACTTAGAAAACCAGGAAATGATACTTCAATTTCTTGTTTTCTTTCTGAACATTGCTATGGTTACAATAGCAGCCAGAGCCGAGGAGAGCTTAATTTCTGAGAAACCAGATAATGCTTTTAGCTACATAGCCACTAGGAAGGTGTGGAGAAATAAATGTGAAGCAGTTTTTTACCTTTCTATTTTATGGCCACACACACTAATTCTTAGTTTCTGGATTTTCATGTTTCTCCCATTTCATTAAGTGCTCAACATGACTTTTTTTTCTTATTTATTAGTCTTCTAGGCAATTTTAGACTAACAATGTTCAAGGAAGAAAGAGGTGGAGCCCCAGTGAAGGCAGAGGAAGTCTCAGAGCCACCGTGCTCAGGTGTCTTTCACCACTATTCCTGCTATCACAGTGATTGGCAGCAGGCACACCTGGAGAGACACAGCCCTCACTTAAGTAGGGTGTTAAACGCAGAGGGAAAGCTTAGAAAGGGAATGAATGTGTTCTTGATCTGATGGTGCTGTGCTATGCTGCAGTCAGAAGACTGGAGAGTAAGAGGAACTCAGGTTTTTAGAACTTGAGGCCAGGATGGCTTCAGGTTTCTGATTGTTTCTTGCTTTGGGTGTGTGTATTGCTATGTATGCTGCTCTGATTCCTAATAAGGAACTCAGGATCCTCACTCTGGAAGAGAATGAAAAGTAAAACTGTGATATTTGCATTTTTGAAGGAATTCTTTTAACTTTGAAAGTGGAACTTTTGTTGCATCCCACTCTGGTAGTAGGAATTTGGGCCCAAGTCATGTAAGTCTTTAAATATTTCAGACTTGAATCTCATGGTTATTTAAGTATTTAAGAACAAAAAAATCCTTCTGTTACATGTTCTTTCTGCGTCTCTAATGCTAGGAGAGGCTACCTGGTTGAGGTGCCAAAGTTGTCAGGATGTGGGACAGGAAGGTTGCTCTGCTCTTTCCTCTGTAGGTGAGAGGCAGAGATGTGTTGCCCGGATTGTTGGGTCTGCAGCTTGGCAGGCAGCAGCCAAATGCAGCTGTAAAAGATTTCTTAGAAGGAGGGTAGGAGAAATAAAGGAAATGAGTGGTAAAGAGAAGCATTTTGCTTACTGAGCAAGGGTTTGTGGTGGGTGGTTCCAAACTCATGATCTAACTAACCTCAACACACTGATGCTTTACTTTAGTGAGTAGCTCCCATCAAGGGGATGAATTGCAAAAAACTATAAATGAATATGGTCCACTGCATGTGCTCATTTAACAGTCTGTAGGTTTGCTAAGGAAGAGGTGAAAATATGTTTTCGTAGCAGGTGTGAAAGGCCATGGTGCCTTTATCTTTCACGAGGGACCTGTGCCCTATGAAAGTGTGTGGCAAATTTGTATCTCTAGAGTATCCGTTTTGCTGAGGAAAACAGATCCTTTCTAGTCCATCAGTTGCAGAGATAACAGCCAAAATGTGAAACTGAGGTGGACTCATTAGCTTCTTGACTTTGTTAGTGTCTTGATACTTTATATTTAGGAGTGTGAGGTTTTTTCCCACTCTGTGTGAGCTATGATAAATGGTGAATTTGAAGGCTTCTTGGTAGGATTGAATGTTCAGTGACTTGGCTGAAAGAGGGGAAAGGAAAAAGAGAAAGAAGTAGAACAGGGAGTGTTTTGAATTAGGGTGGGAAAGAAAAACATAGCAATAAAATTATTCTGCCTCGACTTCACACCTTTGATATAGCTAGGAGTTGACGAAGAGAATGGTTTAGATGTGTGCTTAATTTGGGAAGAAATACACCACACATTTTTTAATCTTTTTTGGACAGGAGTGTCATTTAAAATTTTTTAAGTTGGTGATCCTTAATGATAGGTGTGCTGTAGGTGTGTTGCTCATGTCTCAAATGGCAAGAAATCTTGTATGGTAGAACTAGAGACACAAGACCTGGTGTTTTTATCAGCCTTGAAATATTCAAGCACACAGCTTCTACCTTCTTGCTCCTTTGTGCACAGTTTGAAAAATGTAGCTCTAAGCTGTGAGGGAAAAGAAAAAAATAAATGGGGGGAGGGTAGGGTGAGAACAGAAGATTTTCCATCTTGGACTTGAGAAGCCAACCTGCTAAGGTCTAAGTTGTTCTAGACAAGTTCTCTTGGTTGCTTTCCTTTTGAAATGCAGAAGATGATAAAGAAGGCAATATCAGCAATATCACATAAAATACCATTAGGATATAATCCATTTCAGTAAAGAAAATATTTTTGTATTTCTTCAAATTACTTCATGGGAGAATTGTAATGGAAGAAAATTCTTTTGGTTACTCAAATATATTTTATTCTAACAGTAGTTAAAAAGGGAACAAACCTAGTTATGACCAATGTGTAGAACAAACCCTTCCACCAGCTCTTGTATCTGGGAGAATGTGCCTGAAGAGAAAAGGTGTAGACCAAGAATTGACGTAGTTGGTGATGATCTGTATCAAATTCAAGACCTGCGTCATTGACTTTGCCGAGTCTGTGCTCAGTCAGTTATTGCGCCTAAACTGATAAAAAATGTATAATGAGAAGATTATGAATCTGGAGAAGTTTATGAATGCTGGAAGTAGGAGAAACAAACCAGTGTTTCATTAGAATCATGTGAAATATTTCTATTGGTATTATTATTTTCTTTAATCCAGGTAATGCTTTTCTATTAATCCATCTTTCTAATACACATCCTAGTGTGGGTGTGATTCAGTGTCTCTTAAGTTTGCTTGAAAGGCTTTTTGTTTTTATTTTATTTTATTTCCCCTTCAAATAACCAAACACCTAAAAGAGAAATACACTATAACTTAAGCCTTAAAGCAGCGTTCTCTATTGTACTGACAAGGGAATTTGAGTCGTGTCCTGGGATAATTATCAGATTGGAGATATTTCCAATCAAATAGAGGGACAGAACAGGAGTTGCAACCATATAGTTTTGCCTGAAATGAGTGGAGCAGGGGAACTAAAGAGCTTTTTGTGTTTTACTGCCATTGGGAAACCTTCTTCCTGTTTCAGAAGCTCAGTTGGGAGTGAAGTTGATTGGTGATGATCATGAAAGTTGGGACTGTGCTTTGTGCTTGAATTGGAGATGGCTTCAGGAGGAGATGAGAGCTAAATCAAATAATTGGTTGTGCATAAGTGTAATCTTGAGATTTGGAGAGCCTTACTAGAAATTCAAGGTGAAAATTTAGTACCAGTTTGGTAATCGGAGTGGTGGGTGAATTGGAATCAGGAAAATTATATAATAAAGGTCTTGATTTGGGGGTTTGGTTTTGTTGGTGTTTGTTTGGGGTTTTTGGGTGTGGGTGTGATAACACGATTTTTTTTTCATGTTGCTATATAGAGTTTAGATTGCCTATAAATGGAAAGCAAAGATACCACTTAAAATACCATATAAATAGGAATTACTTCTATTTAGTACTTAGCCTGGCTTCTGGAACAAAATTTCAAATCACTGTAATGGAAATCTATCCCTTTTGAGTTGGATATAGCTTCACAGCTGGAGAAGGATATCAGAAAAGGGAAAACACTCTGTGCAGTGCTGTCCTCAGAATGAAACAGATGGGAAATTCATTTGACAAAATATGTGAACTTGCAAGACAGTGAATGAACTTGACAACATCAACATGCAAATCTATAGAAGAAAAAGCATAAGCTACGGTATTTTGAAATAAGAAACTTACTCTTTTGGCTTTGTTAGTGTTTAATTGAGAGACTAGTTTAATTGGGAGAGTTTTTTCCAGCATTTTTCGTGCTAAGTTAATGTTAAGGAATTTTCGAAACATTTGATTTTTTTTTTCAAGTAAGGACAATTTTTCATGAGCAAAAGGATAATTCATTCATCAGTTGCAATATTCATTATGAGCTTTAAACATAAATTTACTAAACTGAAGAAGCATATCTCTTTACTTGGCTCAGAGGGATAGTAGAAGTACAATCAGGAGGGGCTTTGACGGGTCCTTTTCAGGTTTTTTAAATTGTTTTCTTTCGGTTGTTTTTTTTTTTAACACAATTGCCAAATTAAATGCCTCTTGAGTAACTTTAGGATTTGTCACGTTTTCTTTTTTCTGGCTATAAGAAAAAAGATTTCTGCAGTTTTGTGAGCCTTTTTAAATTAATGTTCATCTCCCTCCTGTGCAGTCAGAATGAGATAAGTGCATGTTAAATTGAATTTCCTAATAAAATTTAATCTTGAAAAAGTGCTGTATGGAGGTTAAGGAAACAATCTAACAAAAAACCCCAACAAAAATCCACCAGTTGACCTGTTGTCATTGTTCAACTTAACATCCTCAAAGAGTTCATGTTTGTTCATGGGGGGGATATCTTTTTTTTTAAAAAAAAGCAGCAACCCATACTGCTATTTTAATACCTAAAATTGATTTTTTAATATGAGGATAAACATTTAGGTAAATGAAACAGGATACCCATGGAGATTGTGGAGTCACCAGCCCTGGAGATGTCCAAGAAATGATAGACATGGCACTTAGTGCTGTGCTCTAGTTGAGTCTAGTCAAAGGTTTGGCTTCATGATCTTGGAGATCTTTTCCAAGCTTAATAATTCTTTGATTCTCTAAAATTCCTCTTCAAGCATCACATTTTCTTAGGCAGAGATCATAAAGCTGATCTTCATTAAATTTAGACCAGCAGTAATATAGGTCTCTTGGTCTTGGAGACAAAACATCAGGAGGAAACACTCCAAAGGGAAAAGGGCCTCCCCTCTTCCTCCACCAAGACAAGCGGGTCACAGCAAGTGAAAGCGGAAAAAACAAACCGTTTATTAACACCCAAACAAAACAGGGTAGATGTAGTGGTTTGGTCCAAAATACTCATTACTGTTTATCTTCTGTGAGATAAGAATTAGGAGAAATGCAAAGCAGGCACCAAACTTGAAAGAATATAAAGAAGTTTATTAACAGACCTAAAAGAAGGGAGAAAAGAAAAAAAATTATACCACCTTCAGAACTCTCCTCCTCCCCCGACCTTCCTCCCTTCTCCCACTGACAATGTGAAAAGACAACCCTTAAGATGTTCAGTCTGTTTACCACTTCCATAATAACCTTGTTCAGTCCATTTAGAAAGAGAAGTCTCTTCTTGCTCATGCTATGAAAACATTATCACAACGAGACAGCCGCCCACTTCCAAATATTGTTCAGTCCATTTAGGAAGAGGAGTCTCTCTGCTCGCATGTGAGTCCCTTCCCCTGACTTGCAGCTTTTCCCACAACTGCTTTCGAGGGTCCACTCTTGAAGTTTTTTGGGGTAAAATTTTAAGGTTGAGCCGTTCAGAAACAAAAAGAGAGGCCCTTCTCCTTCCCTGGGAGCAAAGGGTCCTCATCATCTTCATCGTTAGGACTATCTCTGGGAGCATCTCTAGGAACTGAGGTTTTCTCCTTTCCTGTTTGGAGCAAAAGTCTTCATCTGGTTCATCTCTCCCTGTCCAAACTTCTCATGAAATTACAGCTGCGTCAGCATCTGCCTATCTCAGTGCAGGTGCGTTTGCTCACGAGTTGAATGCTCCACCCCCCATATCTTCATGAAATTACAACAGGATACTCTGATATATCATAGCCTCACAACAGAATTTCAGCTTTAAGCATCTCCTCTCTCTCTTCCTTCAGGTTTTCAGCTCTTCACAGCAATAAAAGGGTTAATCTCACCTCGGCCTTGCAGCTTTGCAGCTGGAATGTTGAATTTTCCTTATCGCAGTGGAGAGGGGGGAGAGCCGAGCCGCTCCGGCTGCCCACGGCAAGGCAGTGGGGGGGGTTCCACGGCTGGAACAGGTCCATGGCTTCAGGATGGCCGTGGCCTGGCCCAGCCTGGCCCGAGCAGGGCCTGGCCGGGCCCGCTGGCCCCCACACGGGGCCCGCAGCCACCTGTGCCAGTGCCGGAAACGAGAGAGAGCTTGGAGGGGGAGTTTGCCTATTCTTAAATGTGGATCACAGAGGTGATCACAACTTTAAGTGGCTTAGAGAATTGTCCATATTCAAACTGGCCAGCTGATAGGTTCTATCAGTTCCCAGAGGAAACTGTAAGCACCCCTTAGCAAGGACGTCCCTTCTGGGACTATGCTTGCTAACCTATGACAGTAGAACAGGGAAAAAACCGTCAAAATACAACAAATTCCCAGAGAGGGAACAGCCACACGGGCTCGGACCAGCCAGGGCCACCCCACGGGCCCACCGGGGCTGCCCCCGCAGGCTCCCCGGACTGGCGAGGAGGGAAGGGAGGCAGTGAGGCAAGGGGAGAGAAGGGAAAAAGAACAAGAAAAACCAACAGAACCTTTTCCCAGCTATGCGGAACACAAAAGAAACCCAAAGAGCAGCACAGCGCTCCCGGCGCACTCCCTCTGAGCCCCGCAGAGCCCCCCGAGCCCTTGGGCTGAGCCATTAAAGTGCCCCGCACTCGGTCCCACGGCCCCACCCCCCGGGCCCATCTAAAGGCACAGCGGCCTTGGGCGGTGAGCGGGCGGTTTAGGAATAAAGCGGCTTCATAACATCACCCCAGGACAATAGGCAATATTCTTTTAATCTTTATTCCTGTATGGTGAGTGGATGACACTTTAGAACAAGACATGAAAAGATTTAAATGGTAAATTACATAATTTTTGTGTTGCCTTTTTTTTTTATAAGCCAGCGTCCCTTTAGCTATTTTATAATTATCTCTAGAAGGTCTTCTAGTTGAGATGCTTTGAGAAAGTCATTCTAGTTGACATGGTGTTTGGTGGCTTTGCACACTTATGAAGAAAAACTTAGCCTTCAAGGAAATGCAGCACTAAGCTGGATCCTGGTTTTCTTGTAGGACTGGTGGCAGGATAAGGTAAGTGGCAGAGGCTTTCTCATTTGATAAAGGCTCTTAGGAGTGGTACTAATAGTAATATACTTCATTCTTATGAACACTGCTCTCTGGAACCTTAACAAGGGTTTGCAAAAAGCAATTTTTCTGTCTTGTGTCAAATAGGGTACCTCCAGAACAGAATTTGTGTAACTCCTGGACTACCAGAAAGTGAAAACAGCAATTCAGTAACTCTTCCTTGCAAATATTCCAAACTGCGATCAGGTCTGAAAAGCTTTTAAGGAAAGCAAGTTTTAATGTTTTGCTGTAAAACTATTCTGTCAAACAGACTTTGAACAACCAATCACAAAAGCTTTTTCCTACTTGCCCTCACTTCCTCACTCTTCCTGTGTTTTTTTCTTGTTTGTTTGTTGTTTTGGTTTTTTTTCCCAACAGTTCACTGGAATGAAATGGATTAAATTTGGGTCAACTGCTCTGCTTGAGTTGTTCCAGTGACTTTTCCTCTTTTTCTACATTGGGCCTTCATGTAACTTCTTTCGGGTTTTTTGGGTTGGTTGGTTCAGTTTGTTTCTTTTTTTTTTTTTTTTGGTGTTTCCCTTGCTATTTTTAGGAGAAATATGTTACCCATCTCCTTTCCCTCTTCCCCACAGTCCCTCTTCAGTAGAGGAAAAAACCAAAATTGTCCTTACTTGCTGCCTACTTTAGGTTTTAAAGTGATTTGTGTAAGCACCCTCTGCTATTGAGGTATATTCTGCAGCTGATTTTTTTTTTTTTTTATTTTGTGTAATTTTACACTTTTGGGAGTCGTTTTTATTCATTTAGTATATCTGAAAAAATTTTCTTTAGTGTAGTTAACATATAATCAAATTGTACATACACCTGAACACACAAATATAAACCCCTTTTCCCTTTCCTGCTAGATGCAATTCAAGGCACTTTAGAAATAACTTTCATAATAACAAATAAATGCTTAGATACAATTGTTGCTTTTAATTTACTTCCATACCCTAAAGCAGGTTTAGGAATAGTTTTGTTTAAACATAAATCTCTTGGATGTTTCACATCTTTTCACATAATGGTGCTCATTCAGCAGAAAATGATTGCATAGTAACTTCATTTGTGACTTGTATTAATATATAATTAATATAAATTTATATCCTCATTAAACTGCAATAGATAAATTGTATTTAAAGAAAACTAAAGAGGCTATATCTGAATGCATCCTCTTGAGCCTAAATAAAAAAGGCTGGATAAAATGTCACTTCCCTATTAAACTTACCTTCTTTTCATTTTTGTTAAAGGGCAAAATAAGGGCAAATGTCCATTTGCTTTTTTTCTGTCAGATCAGTTTCTGCTGCTTTGTATTCATCATAGAGCTCAAGCATGAATAAAGGCATGGCAAGGGACCCGGGTTCTCTCTTCTGGTTCATCCATTAAGTCCCAGCTCCAGGTCTGAGCCCTTTCCAAGGTTTCTTGAGTTTAGTGGATAAATCTTTGACCGGTGGTAATGGCTATGGCTCCCCAGCTGGTGCCCAGTCATTTACTGGATTAAAGGTCCAGCAGAGTCTCAATTCATATTAGCTTGTTTGGAAGTCTCTCAGATAATATTTCCCTTCACAGAATGGGTAGTTCAAGTTCAGAAGCTATGTTGGGAGAAGCAGTGAAATGTTTAATTGTCAGCTCCAGCTTTTTTGACAGTTGAGTGTAAAAATGCCAAGAAAAGGCATTCTTAAAAGACTTATAGTATTTTCTAGGTTTTTTTTCACTAAGAAAAATTTAAACATTGTCTTCCCGAGAATGCAACACACATTTTCAGTCCTGGAAAAAATAGTGAAATGGAGTAAGAAAAAAGGAGGGGGAGAGAGAGAGGGAGAGGAGGATGGGAGCTTACCCCACTTTTTAGAGGGGGAAAGTATGTTTGCAGATTTATTCTGATAGTTTTTTGTGTAGCTTTTCCAGTCTCCAAGGAAAAGGAGAAATTACCAATTTCCACTTTTACCATGTTACATTAATTTTACCACATTACTATTTTCAAGTAGAGACAAGAAAGGCTCAAGCTGGTGTTACTTTGGATGCAATAGGGTCTTTAAAAGGTTTTTCTTGCCATGTGTGTGTCAACTCCAGTAAACCAAAATCTTAAATTGGAGTCTAAATCTTCTTTTCTGATCTGCAAGTACAGGTCTTTTCATAGGCTTAAGACAATTCTGTCCATTAATTGATTAGAGCATTATGGTATGAGATGTATTTGCTCCTCTTTTTCTTCTATTCCTGGCAAGCATTAAATTACAGTAATATTAAATTTCAATTTATGGTATTGTTTTGAAAGCATGATGTGTCATTTGTGCACAAGAGACTTCACCCTCTGAAAAAACTTGCCCAGAATGTTAGTCTCCCTAAGTTCACCACCTGAAAGGTTGGTCTGTTTCTTGCAATAATTATGTTTTCACCAAAATTAATATTTATTTATTAAATGTGAATGTCTTCATTGTGCTTCTGAGTTTCTTTAGACCTTAGAACATTTGCTGCCAATGATTTCCTTATCTGAAAATGGCACTTCTAATTCATCTGGTGATAGATCAATATTTTTTCTTTCTGTTGTGAATCTGTTTTGTATTTGCCTGATACTAAATATTTCCAAACAAAACCATTGTGACTTTAATAAGAACTCATGAGAAACCCTACCTAGAGCTTTTTCAAATCTTCACAATCTCTTATGTCCATTGCACTGCTGTTCCCCCCCCCCCCGCCCCGTTTAATTAAATCAAAGGAAATTATCACCTTTTGGCAGATTGTTTTTTCTCATAAATATTAATATGTCTGTTCTGACTTAACTCTCCTTTTTGTTTTCTTGTTTGTGCCGATTGTCTTTAACCTTCAGCTCTAGACACAGTTGGCTTTGTGCTATTAATTAATAGAAGTCTGCTGCTAACATAAAACATATGCATGAGTTTAGAAGTATTCTAAACAATTAAAGTCTAAATGCACATCTATCAATTTAACTTTACAGAAGGACTAGCATAAGAAAGCCTACCATTAAGAAAGGATATCAGGAGATTATTCCTGACAGAGGAGGAATGAATTACAAGGATAATCTTGATAGTCAAGGCCAGGAATGTAAATGTGCATTGTATTTGCCACTATTTTTAAAATGACAGCAAGGTCATTTCTGATTTACTTGGAGCACTTTACTAACAGTTTGTGTGTGTATGCATCTGCAATATGCATGAGATCTCGCTTACCTGATTGTAGAAAACAGGTTGGAATATGAGGGCTAGGAATTCTTAGAATTTTTGTTATGGAGTCAAGTGGCTGCTCTCAAAGATGATAGCCATAAGAAACCGCAATTGTGGCCTTTTATTATTCTGCAATTTTTCATTGTTTGTTGTAGCAGTATATAATCTTTTCCTCTCGTGTGCTAAAATTAATCAAATCTGACATTGCAGAATTATATTGTGTTTTCTACACTCAATTTTTCAGCATTTTTATAGCTTTTATACAGTTTTCTATAGTTTCACACTAATCCTGTTGATTAGTTCTTGATATAGTCTTGTGACTTTGCAAAGATTTCATATGTCTTGCTTGTTCAAAGGAATTGCTGTCTCTGACCGATGTGTTATTTTGAATCAACCAGTATGCTAATTCTCAACCAAAATATTGTAAGCCCTCATATTTGGTTCCTCCAGATGTGTAAATGTTATTTCCCATCGAGTCCATGAAACAAATGTCTGTACTAGGAGAACCAGGATGTTGCTGAGGTCTGTACCTAATTTTCTCCCTGTCTGGCAATATAACTGGAGTATGCTCTGAGAGCTTGGTGCCCCAGTATGGGGGTCTTGTCTTTGTTTTGACATGATCATCTTCATCATTGACTCTTGCGTCTACCTCTGGCATTTGAATTAAATGCTCACAGTAGTTGCAGCTGTGAGAAGATGTTGGTGGACCATTTTAGGTTCTAGCCTCTTGAATGACAGCTACCAGCTCATCTGAGACTTCAGAAAGGGTTGGATTCATGGAGGATTCAAGTCTTTCTGCAGAGATGACTGTTTTTTTCTGTAATATATCCAAGATGGTTTTTCAAGGTTGTCATAGTAGAGTTAATTAAACTTTAGCATTATAATAAAACATTTTCAATGTGGATCATATTCAGAGTACATTTTTACATTGTCTAGTATCTCCATGACTAATATCACCTTTACTATAAGTCATTGCAGATAATACTTTTATCTTCCTTGTGTTCTGCTCTGTGGGCCAAAGTCAGCATCTCATCCTTACTGTGTTGTCATTTGTGGGTTTTATTGGCCAAATGAGAGTTAGTTGAGTGATAAAAGTTATCTTGGCATAATCTTTGTAGCTTGATTGCTGTTCTCCCCAGCCTGGTAAAACCAGCGCTAAAAGCCACTCAGCCTTGGAGAGTTGCTGAGGAGACGTTTAGGTTGTTGCATCTGACTCTGTACCTGTCTTTTATCAATCTTTACCTCGTAGGCATACTATTGGTCCCTTGAAAACACAGTTGTATAGTATTTCATACTGATGTGAGCATTTTAAAAGTAGCACAGCAGATATCTCATTCATAAACATGAAACTTTAATCATTCAACCAGTTACTTTTGCTTATTCTCATGGTAAAAATTTCTTTCCTATAATCTTTCTTTCCTATACAAATGTACAGCATTGGCATAAGTAGTGCAAGAATTTTTAATGCAAGTTAGGAAGGAGGCTTTTCTGTGAGTTCAGTGTGATCTGTTTTGGATACAGAAACTTCTGCAAAAGGAAAAATATAATTAAAGAGAAGCGCTTTTTTTGTGGTTTGAAAAAACCCCCAACTTTTAGCAATTGAATCTATTTTTTTTAATAAATTTTGCAGACACTCTTGGCACTCTTTCACTACTTATTAACTTATAAATCTCATATAAATTGTCATGTTATCACCCATTAATTGTTTTTATGATCTGTAGATAGCACTTCAGTTTATCAAGGCTATGAACACAAGGACCAGAAAGTCAGCAAATGTGCATCTAATTAAAACTAGACACCTTTCAATCCCTCTCAGCTTTAAATAGGAACAGAAAGAAGGGGGTTAGAGGGAGAGAGGAGAACATCTTTCACTCTCTGTGTCACAAAAAGGAAGAACAACATTTAACAACTTGAATTTCACAGGGATAAATGGTAATGAACTTGCTTATCTATGAAACATTCCCACCTAGTGTTTTCTTGTAATGCCTCTCAAAATGAATGCAAGTTGACTACAGAGGACCTTAATTCCTGAGAAAAGGGAAGGCATAATGCCAAAAAGGGCATCAACTTTCTCTTCATTTCCAGTGACAAAGGCAGTGCAGAGATGAGATAGAGGCTGTAATCCAGGAGGGTAAACAAAGCCCTTGCTCAATATTAATTAAAAGGCTTCAGAATGCAAGGAATCATAGACACTTACAAAAGGAAACTTTAATTAGATTAACTACTGAACAAATTTCAAGTTTAGATTCTTTGTTTTTAAGAGGAAGAATAGGGATATGGAAGGCTCATTTGCAATGGGAGCCTAACAGGTTAAAACAATGCTAAAAAACATAATCATATCTTGCCTGTATTTAGTATCTTTGGATAAAAGCAGGTTGTATGTGGTCTTGGCTGACCAGTAAGTAGTATAATTAGCTATGACTTACACTGAATTGTTAGGGGGTGTGGGCAAGGGGATTTGATTTTTGTATGGTATCTCTTAAAAGTGTTAAAAGTGCAACCCAAAGTTAGTCCTTGTGTTTACCAAAATGACACTGAAACAAGTGTGTATCCTGTAGGATCTGTTTTTCTCTTTTTCCAGAATAAATTTTGCCAAATCTGGGGAAATTTCTACTGTAAAATGAAATAGATTAATCTTCACTATGAATTTGTAATCATATCTGAGAAACAAAAAAGGCTTTATTTAATGGGATTAAAATTCTGTTATTGACATTTGGATTAACAATTTATTTGCATCACAGAATACCTCTTCTGCATAAATATTTATTATAACTTTGAAGAAGCTGCTAACTCGGGATTTAAGTGTGATGAACAGTAACTACTACATTTATTTTTTCATAACCAAAAGAAATAATGCTTTTCTGTTCTTATTTGTTGTACTGCCACAACTGTCTCGTTACCTTTCATTCTACCCTTTATGCCACCACTTTTCATCTTTAACTTTGCTAGTTATGTATTTCTGCAAAAATAACATCTCTATATTATTGTTATTTTTAATGTTTTTCCTCCTCTAGTTACGTAAAAGCAAAAAGGAACTGTTGTAATTGGAAATATTGGGAGGGAGGAAATTTTAAGCTGACATGCTGAAAGAAAATGCTATACAGACTCTGCCACACTGTAACAGCATGGGGTATTCATTATTTTATTCTGTCATGCATCCCAAGTAATAAAGATCATTTCAGGTGCAATAAACAATCTCTCATGCAACCAGAGCTGTGGTTTAGTGTATGTAAGAGCTATAAAGATACCCTCTGCTTGAAAGGTAATGTTGTATGGGGGTTATTTCTGTTAACATTTCTTTCTTCTGTGTTCACTTTGTCTCATAAATGAATATTGCTTCATTATGCTACTACTATACTTCTTTTTTTCTTTGCTACTGCAGATAGTAAATTACACAGTATATTTCTGTACAAATTCTGATATTCTTTGTAATTTTTATTGGTACATATATATTTATGAAAGTAGTGAGAGAAAGAAAGAATGCAGCATGGCAAGTTCCTCTGCAGTGAAGAAGGTGATGGCACGATCAGTCTGACATTGGTAGCTGATGAGTTTTCAGACACCTTTGCTGAGAAATGTCTTTGCTGAATATCTACAGGACTGATTGAAAGCTTTCACTTATGGAGGGAAGGATGACAGTGTTTTAAAATGGGTTTATAATGTTTTTTCTTTCTGCATCTGAGACACCTGCTTTATGCAAGGGATGGAAGTACAATTTTGGCCAGGTCCCAAAGGAGTTGTTGGAAATATTCTGAATAATGTCACTAAAATCAAAGTGATGCCTGGACTTGTAGAGGTGATGGTGTGTGCTGTCTAGTAATTCAATCTTCTAATTTAGAGGAAAGAAGTTTCTGAGAACAGCGAGGAAGTGATAAGCTTAGGTTGTGACTGAGTCCTTTCCTGAAATTGGAGGAGACCATACACTCCCACAGGTGGTGGCTTGCTGAGGAGGAAGGTCTCTGCAGGGGGCAGAAGGTCTGTCTTCCTCTGACTTGCATCTGTGAAGATCTGGTGTCAAAGGAAACATGGGTTTTATGCTCATGCCTGGATTTCTATTGTAAAGTACAGCATCAGTATTGGATCAAACTAAACAGGAATTACCTGATTAACTTAGCACCCAAACTATGCTACATATGATTTTCAGTATAATCATATACCCTTCTTATTCTCTTTATTCTGTGATGGGAGTAGTCAAAGATTTTTTAAGAAGTCTCTGACAAAACCAAGCCATGAGCTAGGCATACAGTGGCATAGTTAATAGCCTGGCTGTTAGGGTTGCAATATGTAATCTCTGTGTTCCAAATTCCTTATCCCAAGAAATCCAGAGAAGCTGGAAAAAAGTATAGTTCTTTTTGTGGAATGACTTGAACTTCAGTTTCTCCCAGCTTCATTGAGTTTCTTTTTGCACAGTGACTGACAGCAAGTTAACAGCAGTCATAGCCGCCTTTAGTTGCCGAAAGTGTCATCTTGAACCTAAAGCACCCATCAGTTGACATAACTGATGGCTGAATGTGGTATATTTTTAATTTTAAAATATCCAGTTTGAAGACTGACGAGAGTGTTTGATTAAAAATGTGTCAGCAAGCATTTTGAGCCAGATGGAGATATCAATTGCCTAATTATTCTTGGAAATGAAACTATGTGCGAATATAAGCTGGAATCATTAACATTAAAGGTTACATTTGTAGAGTACTGTCATAAGGTTCCTGTATCACTTGCCTGTCAGTTAAAATATGTGCAATATATCTTTGGTGGGACTCTCATGAAGTGCTATTTGCCATATGTTATTTCTCTGTGGGTGTGATGAAATAAACCTTTATTATTATATGAATGCTTGCCATTAAAACTAACCTGATCCCTTGAGAACTGGGAAACCCTTTCTCAGTTCAGGAGCAAACTCCAAACCTGCCTCCTGCAGCTGAATTTCTGTAAGGATTAAGCCAATCCATGAAGGATGTGGCATTTCAGAACCATTTTGTATACTTGAGATGCTTCAGAAGTCGGGAGACACTTGGCAAAAAAACTGCTTGATGCTCAGATTTCATGTTGCCCTGGGAGGCTTCCTGGGCTTGGCCAGCATAGCTGAGCGCTGGCAGGCATTGTTGGGAGCCAGCTCCTTCCTCTTGCTAAGGCCTAATTAAAATGTTTCTTCTCATAACCATAAAATTACAGTTTTGCAAGACAACAGGAATTTGTATGCCTGAATACTCTTATTACTCCTCCTCTCTAGACACTAAACAACAGCAGGACAGAACACAAGGTGAAACATGAATGCTTTCAGACAAGGTTACACCAGTAGTGTTGGTGAAGACTGCTGCTGGAGAGCAGTGCTAGCATTCTGAAAGCTCTTGCTGTTTAGTGGGATGAATTAATCTGACAGTAATGCACATTTTATTCTTCTTGAGTTTTTATTTTTTCCTTAGGTTTCCACTCGGAGTTCTCAGTAGCTTTTTTGTTTGCTTTCATTAGCCTTTTATGTCAAAGCACTTCCTCATTTGTTACCCAGGGAAATATTAAAAACAGCACAGTTCTGGCTAGAGATGCAACAATACATTATTGAATCCATAATGCAGGCTTTAAATATAGCCTGAGAGAAGGAATTTATCTCAGTCAGACTATTCTTACTTACAGATGTGATAATAATGGTCATTGTGTCTGGAATGTCTCTTAAATTATAAACATTATTGGCGATGAATTAATTTATTATCATTGTAAATTAAATAATTAGAGGACCCTTGTAATGGATATTTGCAACTGTGCCCACTGGAAGAATATTGCAGTGCTCCTTTAATAATTTTAATGCCTTTTAATATTAATTCTTCTTAGTTATAACATCCTATATGGTACTCCTGTAGAAGGTTAGAAAAAGACAATTAACGTCTAACTTTTTTTGGTGATAGTTCATTTTGTGCGGGGGAAAAAAAAAAGACAATGCTCTGCATGGAATGAGAGTTGACATGTGACTTAGTGGTAGGGGCACTGGTAACTTGTTTTCATTTTGGGAGAATATACCAGGTTAAAATAAGTGTTTACTTATTCTAATAATTTTGCTTCATCTTTTAAACTAAAGTGGTGCAAATAAGGTTAGTTCCCCATTAAAAAAAAAAAAAAACAAACAAAACCTTATTTTCCTTAAAACTAATACTTTACTAAATACAAGCAGTTTCCCTTCAGAAAATGAGTTAAAAATTGACAATGTTGGACACTTGAGTTTGTAAAACTGATGCTGCCCCAAGGGATACACTAAAGGAAGCATATAACTGCTTTCTTTAGAGAACTTTGAAAGACTTTTATTTTTAGTAATCAGAATGATATTTTTAACACAGAGGAAGGACATATTTTCTTTAATGATTTTGAAAGGTCTTATGACAGATCTTCAGGTGTGTGCCCTAAGAATGTTCTGGTGTTTTGATGGCAGATATGGCATAGTGTCTCAGTTTGAGACAAGTTTAGGAGGAAAATGCTCTGGAATGAACGTCTCCTCTGAAAGAACACAGGTTTCAGCACTCCCTCCCCCACCAGTACAAAAGGAATTTCTTGGAGGAAAGTGAAAAAAAATTATTTAACAAGATGAGTGCCTGCAGGGCACAGGTGAAAAATGAATAACTGTTAAGATATTAAACCTCCTTGCTGCATCAGAGTTCTTTCCTGTAGCTGGCTCGGCCTTCTCCCAAGATCTGGGCTGGGATGCAGCGTCCCCGCCAGTCTGCAGTGTCCGATGCTCTGGTTCTTGCATCACAGCTAAGCTGAACAGTTCCAAAAAGAAGAAGTTGTTACCAGAGGATTTTGTTATGCAGTCCTGGGAAAACTTTTTGCCTCAGCTAACAGGCTAACTAAAAGCAGGAATGAACTCCCTCGGCTCTGCAGTGCTGAGCACCCAGGGGAGTGTGTGTGAGTCCTTGAACACAAACTGCTCTGAAGAACTCGCCCAGCTTCCACTCCGCTTTCCCTCGGACCCAGCTTAAAGCTGTGGGACCCATTTCTGGGAGTAAAGCAGACAACAGGGGAATACAGTATTATCATAAAATCACCCCAAGAAACATGGAAAATGGAGGTCTGCAAAAAAAAAGCTGTAAATTGTAAAGATGAGCAAGTGTGGATAATGTAATCATATCCTTAAATAAAGCAAATGCAAAAAAAAGGAGTGTTGTATTGCCTCATAGTTCAGAATATCCAAGGGTATGAAGAGGTGGAATTACTGGGATTAAGGCTATTGGAAAGTAATTTGCAGGCCATGTGCATCAAACAGTGTCTCCTTTCAACCAAATTTTTTATGTTAAGTAACACAATATAATCAGAGAGGAGTCAGGGATAGGTAAATTGATGCCAGATTTACTTTATTGCAGAATGTGGAGCAAAATAGTTGCATTAATGTTGAGACTGTCTCTTGGGGGGGTCTCTGTTTAAACTACAGCCTGCAGTTTAAAAACAAAAAAAAAAAAAAAAAGGGGGGGGGAGAAAAAATTTGGTGCTGATCAAGACCTGAAACATCACAGAGTGACTTACCAAAATGGAGCAGTACAAGTTCTTGGATGGAAAGAAGGATGGGAATGCACAGTCATAAGGAAAGGTTTTATTTGATGACAAAGTTTTGGGAGGAGAGAGTCATGAGGGACTTTGGAATGGGGCCAACAGAGTTTTTGTAATTGATATCTTTCAATCCTTGATTTATGATTTGTGTATTGAAAGACCTAATTCACCTCTGAGAAAGATGAAATAAAATTAAATAACCCAAACTGAAAATGAGAAAAATGAGACAAGACACGGTCAATTCAAGTCTCTGGGAGGTTTAGGTGGCAAAGCTTGGATTAGTAGTGTCAGTATATGTTGAAGCTGTTCTGCGTGTTTCATCTTCCCATGAATACCACAACTAATGTGACTAAAATTACATAAAAGCTTTACTCTTTGTTGGTTTGGTTTTGCTTTCTGATTTGTTGAAATAAAGATAACAAGGGAACGTGTAGCATTCTCTGATTTTGACTCTTTGATAAAATAGAGCCTAATTAGATTGAATACATGTTTCAAGAAAGCTGATCCATGAAGGAAACAGGACAGACTTACTGGTAAGGTTTGTTTGGGTTTTGTTACCATTGGCGAGGAAAATTCTTCGCAGCAGCAGGAGAACAAAAAAAGCTACCGTCCACCAAGATCATTGCCTTGTGCTGTGATCCTACCAGGTCTCATGACAGTGCTGTTTTTGGAGATATAAAAGGCTTTAGACACCTGTGTATCGGAAGATGCTTGTTTTTAGCATGTGCTGAGGAAATGGCTTACTCTTTAATCTGTAGTCAACCTGAAGAGTCATTGAACTAGTCTAGATAATATCTTCTGAATCTAGCACAGACTTGAGGCTCAAATCATCTTAGGACCTCAGGCAGTCCTAGCAGTGTTCTAGTGCAATTATTGCTTTTAATTAGAACTGACAGAATCCTTTGCCAAAGACAAATTTTTGTGGAGAACATAACTCTCCATTTTCATCTGGAAGGTTTGGGCCAGGTCCTTGCCTTAAGCTGTGGGAACCACATGCAGCTTGGTTAGGATAATAGGTAAATCAACAGCATAGTCTTTGTTGAAGCTCTCAAAAACATCCAGTTCCTTTTTCTATATTAGATGACCTATAAAACTTGTGAATCCCAAAGAGAGTGAAGGTCTGAAGACTGCTGGTAGTCACAGCATGAAAAATGAAAGACCTTTGTGTTAATAGAGCTTGACAGGGGAGGCTGGGCAACTCTCAACATCTACCTGGGAAGCAAGGACAAGCAACTAGACTGTGGTGGAAAAATGTATTTTTAAAGAAATAAAAAATAAAAATTAATAATGTACATTTCTTCCTAAGATTAACTGAAACTGAGAAGGGAGAAAGCTGCATCACTGATATCCAGCTCTGGGCAAGGATCCCAGTGTAATGATGACTTACACCCCTGCTCTTGCCAGTCCCTCTTGAGAGAAAATTGGTGCTGTTAGTCACAGGACCCAGGTGGGCACTGGTAGGGTGAGCTTATGCCAGTGGAAGATGTAAAGATTTGAAAGTATTTTAACTGTATTATAAATTATTTTTATAGTGGATAATTCAAGATATTCAGCAGTTAAAATATTAGGTAGGGTAACTTTTATGAAATGCTGTTTTCTTTCACACACACTAGCATTTTGTAACAGTTCTATTAAGATCTGTATTTTTTACCAATAACTTCATTTTGAGATGCTGTGTAATATTAGCACTATTAGCTGGGCTTTCAGTTAGATGGAAATAATTTGTCCCTGTAACTGGACCACTATTAGTTTTACTGGTCACACAGCATGCATGTGCCAGGCAAACTCTGCCCCTGTCATGCAATTACAAGAATGAAATTATATTCTATGATCTGATATACTTGTCACATCAGAGACCTTGATCACTTTAAGTCACTTTGCTCTGCACATTATTGCTCTGCATTTTTGGCTTTGTGAATAATGGACCAGTGGTGCACATCTAAGACTTCTATACAGAGCTCCCTGTGAAAAATATACGTACCTGAATAACTTTTAAATGTCCTTTGGAGCCTAAGAAATCTGTCAGCCACAATGAAGCTGTGTCTTAATTTTTCAGGCAGGCAATCTGTCAACTGTGAAACTAAGCTTCTTGATGCAGCCTGTGAGCTCAAACACTGTGTTTGTACATCGTAACACCCAGCTGGTGACTGCCCTTTTAGTGCTGGCAGGTACTTAAGAGATTTTTGTGCTGGTCTCCAGAAAGAAGCATTTTTGCACAGGTCAGCTCCTTTTGTGTTTCCCAGGACAGAGTGGCATGGAGCCAGGCCACAACTTCAGGGGAATCTGCTCACTGCATAAGCAAATCTCTTTGGTTTGCTAGTGTTATTGTACCTCCCTACTCCCTTTCTTTTGATGGCTTTATATTTTACAACTTCCATTTTTTTCCCTCAAAATTTAAAAGTGTTGCAGATACGCAGAATCAATTGATTGAAAGGACAAAGGGAAAGAAGCAAAGGTGATAAATTTGTTTGTGCTGCTTTGCTCCTATGCGAAGGGCTTAGTTACTAGCTAAAAAAATAACCCATTCTTGTGGAAGACCATGGTGTCTTAATGAAAATCATTGCAGATAAGCATGATTCTCTTAGTTGCTATCTACTTAAATGTTAGATGTCAGATCTGGTCTTTGCCATCTTTATTCCTAAGTAAGTGCACTTTGAGTTAAGCTCTATAAGTAAGAATTAACCTAGAAATATGTCACTGGCATTATAACCTTGAAAAAGCCTAAATACTAACATGTGCAAATAACCCAAAGCTGATGAAAAGTTTGCAAAAATGAACAGTTATGAAGTGTTACTTGTGGAAGAGAGCACAGAAACTGCCCATAACTGTTAGTTGGAGCTGTCTGTGAAGTGCCTGTAAGACTGCAATGAAACCACTGATGTGCTTTTTTATTATCATTATTTCTTTGGCAGGTAGTCATGACCATACTGAAGGTCGTTGGTCATTTGCCTATGTTTCTTCTTATGAAATACCTTTTCTCACAGGAATTGCTCAGAAAACTTGTTTGTTGTTTTGCTTTTTTTTGTTGTTTTTTTTTTAATTAAATATGGGCATGGGAATGGAGATATTTTATAAATAATATACCGATATTACATACTTTCTTTTTCCTCTATGTAAACACTCTGTTGTCTTGCATCAAGGTTTCTGAGGGTATCTGAGCTAGGACTGGATTGGGAAAGAAAATGCAGCTGACATACTGGATGAAAACTCCTTTTGTGAGCTATTTCCTTGCAAACGCAGAGCTTGAGTTCACTCACTCAAGTCACTGCCTTTTCCATGTGGCTGTTGATGCGTCAACAATGCAGTTCAATTTTTTATTTTAAAAAAGAAGTCGGTAAGACTACTTCAAAAACTTGTTTGAAAAGATTGTATTGATCAAAACCACTTTCTCTGGGGTTAGAAAACCCCTTAAGTGTTACTGGAATTACATGTTGTTGTCCATTATAGAGAATTTTTTAGCTTTGCTAATTCCTTTTATAGTGAGAAAGGAAAATGTTTATAACATTGAGATAAATAACTTGAAAAACATGCTAATGAGGGAAGAATAATTTTGAAAATAACCCTTAGAAAAAAATCACAATCTATCAGTTTAAATGAAGCCTTATTAAATTAAATAGATGTATGAATGCAGGTACAGCAGTTGCCCAGTGGCCCATGCTGACAGCTGGTGATACAAAGAGGCTATTTGGATTATATGTGCATCAGTAGCTTTGATTTATGGCACTTGTTTACCTCTCAAAAACCTGATGGGTTTCTGAGAGAAGAATAAAATTGTGGCTCTAATACCTGATACCTATCTTTATATTATCCCCTATAGTGATGCATTTGCAGAAGAACAGAGGCTCACAACATCCATAGAGAAAAAAATATCCATAGCTACCTAATTAAAAAAGAGATTTAAAAAAGACTTAGTTGTTTCTAACAACATATAAACTGCAAAGTGATAAGTATTTAGTAGTTAGAGGTATTTGGTTTAAGTCACTCAATTTTTCCTAAAAATGTTTCTTTCAAAGGTGCAACCCCAAATGTCAATATCACGGTACTGATATGACAGCAAGTGCATGTCAGAACTGTTCAAGAGGAGGGATTTCTTTCTGCCTTCCTCATGAACATTGAGTATTTGTAAATCCATTTCCCTCCAGAGTAGCTAAGTTCGGGTGCCTCTGGTCTGTCAGGTCAGCATTGTTCTTGATTTGCTTTGAGTCTCATTTATTTTGTCCTAGAAAGAAGTGGTGGGGGGGAAGAAAAATGTAAACTACATCTTCAGTTCTTAAGAAGCTTCATCTTTTAACATTTATGGCCAGTAATGACATCAAAGCAGTGCCAGCAGTACTAAGAAAAGTGTGATGTTACCTAATTCAGTGACAGAGGTTCTACTTGTATTTACAGAGGCAAAAGCTTGCTGCTTTCTTGCCATGTCACTGTTCATGTGCTGTCCCATATTCTTCAGACCTTTGAAAAAAAAGTATCTCTACAGTTTCTTTTTGTAAACACCCGTATAACTCTACTTACCTGCCAGCGACACCAGATAACAGTGCTGACAGAAAGTGCTGAACAGAAAGGTCCTGTTTAATGGATAGGTAAATTGGGAATTTATGAAAAAATCTTGGAAACAAAACTTTAAATATTGTAATAGATGCTATTTTATGGACAATCTATCTGTATGTCTTTAGAGTTAAATGAAACCTAAAACTATTATTATTTTGAGGTTTGGGTTGTTTTGTTTTTTTTTAATAGTGTATTTTAAAGCAGCTTCTGTGTTTTAGAGAAGTGTTCATTTTTTAAAATTTTTGTTTGTGCACCCTTAATAACATATAGTGGAGTTCAGTTTGATTTTTCCCTTTTTTCTATTCCCTGTGGGCACACATTTAGCTATGAGGAAACCTTCTTTAATAGTAGAATGAAGACTTGAACTGGATGATGGTGTTATTTATTTTTAATTATCAATACTATCAACAAGTTCAAATACTAGTTCCAGACACTGAAAAGGGTTGAAGGCCCCAAGGACTGTGGACATTGATTGAGGCCTGGCATTCCCTAGTGCAGTGAGGCAGGCTTCCCTGGCCTAGTGGCAAGTGGAAGAAAATTAAGATTGCATCAAACATAGCATAAAACTAAAGTAAATGAGAACAAAAAGAATAAATCTACATGGAAAGGCAGTGCTGCCTCTTCACAGACAGCTGTATTTGTTAATTATTAGTCTACCATTTGCACTAAATTTCAATCAACAGCCTTACCTCTCTGACATTTCATTTACTTAGTTATTAAAGTGATATGATTCATCATACTTGTGATGCCCTTTTATGTGTCAGGCTACCCAGGAAGTGTAGGCTGCAGGGTGGGCTGCCACTCCAGTGTTTAACAGGATAAATTTGGCAGAAATCTTCACTTTCATTTAGTGATTCACATGGTGCCAACAATAGCAACATATGTATAGAATATTAAATACTGAGCAGCAGTCATGGCAGTAAAAGCAAGCTTAGTACCCACATGGTACCAGGGCAGAGTTACTTTCTTGGTTAATATGAATGCAGCACGGCACTGATATCTTTCTGTGTTACACGGTTGTCTAAACCCCTTCAATGTAAACAGTAACCATGACTAACAGACATGAACTTGGCAGAACAGTCTCACCCAATGTGAATTTTGAGGACTTGCACTGGGATCTAGGGCATTGTTTTGCTATGCTTTAGTGTTGTGATGTCATCATTCTACAATGGGAGTTAATTTTAGGGAAATAATAATAGACATGTATACACAAAGCAGCTTTAACCTGGCATTGTAGCCAATTTGAATGTAATATCACACACATAGATATAGTTGTGATTCCTTTACAACAGAATGGGGGAAATGTTGGTTTCTTCTCAGTTATTGCTTGGAAAAAGTAGGTCAGTAAGATCCAGGAGTTGAACTCGATGGTCCTGATGGGTCGTTTCCACCTCTGCCTATTTTGAGATTCCTTGATTCTATGAATTGAATACCGAGCTTCACAATGCAGTGGCAATTCCCTCAAAATAGCACACATTAAAGATGACTTCTTTCTTTTCCCCCAACATCCACTGCTTGTTTTCCTTCCAATAATGTTTTCTCTTAACATTTACTGAGAGAATTGAAAACAAATTTTCATTTTATGCAAAATGTATTCTAATACAGCACAAAGTGAGAACTTGAAAGGCAGGATCAAGAGTTTAAGGAATAGGAATAGGCTGCTGTTTTATTTTGTTTGTTAGAGAACCATTACCTGTTTCCTTGCTATTCCATAGAGTGGTTTTTTTTAATATATACAAACAGTTGAAAGAAAAATAAACTCACTGTGCATTAAGAAATGCCTTAAATATCAGTCCATTACAGGAAACTCTCCACCTTTACTTTACTCAGATGAAGGAAATGAGACCAATTAGTTTGGCAGTGCTGCTGGTATTGGATCTAATACTCATTTGGGATTGGTTTCTTGGCCCACAACCATAGGCAGGAAACCTGGAGCAATATGAGTAGGAAGAGTCAACCATCTTGCTGCTGCTCAGCGTTGAGTTTCAGCTTGCAAAATGCATTTCTTGTTCTCTCTGCCCTTTTTTTTTCCTGTGTTCCTTGCTCTATAGACCCAATTAGAAGAGCTGTAGCACACTGAGTGCACCCCCTTCTTATTTTGAGGAGTTTACAGCAATTTTTCTTCAGAAAATGGTTTTGGATATTTAAACTTTGAGGCAAAGGGATGTCTTGCCTGAATTTTCTAAAAAAAACACCAACAAACCAGGATGAATATAGGAGTTCATAGGAAAAGCTATCTTACCCATTTCCCCTGCCTCATTATTCTTTGACTTAGTTTTTCTAATACACATCTTTGTATCAAAAACCATCAGGACTTTGTAGAGCCTTGTCGTAGTTAGCACATGTGTACATGTACATACATGTGTCTACTTTGTCACTGTGGGCATCCTTAAAAATTCATAATTTTGCGATGCTTTGATTAGTTTAACAGAACTGTAGTTGTGTAATGAAAGCTCTCGTTATTGTTTCCTGAACTAAAACTGCCATGCATCTTCAGGGTTCATTTTCAGCAAAATCTTCGGAGTAAAAATTATTTCAAGACTTTTGCCCATTTTCTTCTCAATGTATATCTGATAGTAAAATCCAGTAAAAAAAAATCTTGAAATTTAGCAACTTTTATAATTTCAGATGCTGTGTGCAAAGCTCTAGATTAAAATAATTGAGTCTTTTTACACCTCTGCCTGACTCTTGTCACACTGAAATGGAATCCAAGGGAGATTTTGATACCACAGGAAGAGACACTAAAGCATTTAGTTACTGTTCAAATGCCTAATCGTTCCTACTTTGCTGGGAATAAATGTCCGTATAAAAATTCCTTCTTTTTGTGTTTAATTTTATTGTTTGATAGCTAATTACCTGCTAACATTTGTTCCCACAGGGACCTTAGAATCTGAATAAAAGTGAGTAAAACTTTCTGTGTTGGAATCTCTTTTCTTTTTGTTCTCCTCCTGAACTTCTTGCTTTGAAGGCTTCCTGTAGCAGTGTCTATACTGTGGAAGAGTTGTGTTTATTTCCTATTCAGATGTGTTTCTTTGTCTTATCCTTTGATAAGAAGGGAATATTTTTTTCTTCATTAACTTTTCCCTGTAGTATTAATAATATTCAAATAAGAGTCACCCTCTCATGTGCCAAACAGACAGCTTATTCATTAATCTCTTAGTGACAGCCTGTTCTCAAAGTTGCAGACAGGAATGCCTTGCTTTCTAGTATTTTTTTTTTTCTCCAGAAATTATCATTTTATAGATACATAACCAGGCTCATCTTTCAGGTGAGTTTTATTTGTGATACAGAGTTTATGAAGAAGTGTCTGCTTTGTTGGGGCTTTTTTGTTTTTCTTTTATCATGTTGTTTTTCAGCATTTGCATTCTTCTGGTACTTTGCTTCAGTTTGGATTAAAGATGCTGATTCAAAAAATACATATAACTCTATTCTTGGTTTTTTGCCCCCAAAAATTTAACATAAAAGCAAAGAGCTGAGCTCTATTTTTTCACTGCATCTTGTGAATGCTGAACATAGGAAAAGCTGCTTTATATAGTCATAAATTACATCCACCTGTGGACACAGGTTTTTAAAGGGGAATTTGGGAGGTGAGGCTGTGGGAGAGCAGTTATTTTGTTAGCTTGCTTTTGTGCATTTAGTCCTCCTATTCTAATTGTTTTAATGCACAGTTCAGCTCTCATTAGCTAATTTTGAATATCAGAAGTGAGTTCAAGAACAGTTCTGCTCAGCTTCTGCCTGACTGGTTTATTACACACACCCTCCTATAAAAATTATTGAGGATTTTACACATGCGTTATTTTAGGCCATAAGGACTGAAATATTCTGAAACCTACTTTCCTTTCAAAATGTTAGTGAACTAGACAGGGCCAGGGTTGCTGCTCTAAATTTGCCAACATGAATTCCTTCACAATGGCATGTCCCTGATCTCCAGCATAGTAAGGCAAAGAAACCAACTTGCTCAGACCTGCATGTTTCTGCAGAAACTGTCAGCAGGCAACAAAATTGTTGGTAAGTGTGACAAGACACCCCTTGAAATGTGACTAAAGCCAGCAAGTTACTCCATTATGCCATGAGGATCAAGGTGGTTATGTCAGTGTTGGCCATGTTTTTTGCAGATTGCATCCTGTTCCCCTATGTGTGCTAAAAAAAGGAAGTGTTATACACTCCATCATTTCTTCATCCATTTAATTTGTCATTTATGAATTTTGAATTGGTCTAAGTAAGACTATATTTTGTGGTGGATTCTTCAGAGCTTCCCAGACTGTCTGCCTTGGTGGAATAGATCACTGCTTATATTTAAACTTTTTTTCTCAGGTCTTATTCTCCAGTTGAAGCAAGTAACTACTTGGGTACCATGTACCTAACTACTGTAGGTACCATGGAGATGAAATAACTCTTCCATCAGTCCCTCAAGGAAGGGAGGAAGTTACATCTTCTTTCAGGAAGATGTAACTGCCTTCCACTCCTTTTCAGAGCTAAGCAGGACTCTTTTACTCAGTCACCCCACAAAGACCATATTTTCTGTATCTCCTTTGTACTCAGTGTTCTGTCCTGAACTGTCATTCTCATGTTTCAGCTCTCCCTTGAGGCATTATGCCCACAGTGAGATACAGCAGTATTGTTCAGGCTTTGCCAGTTCTGAGGGTCAGGGAAATGGTTATAATCCTCCTGTTCATGCATTCCAGTCAGATTTGGTTTCATACCTGATAAGATAAAATTCTAATTTCTACGTCACCTGTGATACTTTTGCTTTCTGGCTTACTGGCATTAACCCGTTCTTCCCCAGCTTATGTTTGTGCTACTGATTAATCCTGCCTATACATATATATAACTCTACACATGTCTTGTTTCTTAAATAATTTCTTCAGTTAGATAATGATAGTCTTTTCCTCCAACTAATTTGCTAAAGCTGGCTTTATAACACCTCTCTATTTAATAGAAATCTTTTTCCTTTTATTATCCTTATTATTGGTGATGGTGTTGCATATCCCTTAAGGGAAGACCCTTGAACTTCATTTAGAATATATGTCCATACTAACTGCCCATACAGAGGTGCATGTACACTTCTAACCCTTCTTGTTTTCTGCTGCTGGTTTCCCAGGATACTTATGAGAACATTATATGAGTTGTCAAAGCTGTACTGTGGTCTTGATTTAAAGCTTCTTGCTACTACTTCTAGAAAGGAAGAGAAAATATATACTGTCATACATTCATAGAAAAACATTATTTTTCTATGATTTGTTCTTGACAAATACTGTTTATCTGCTGTCACCTTGCTTGATGGGAACTT
This sequence comes from Corvus cornix cornix, assembly GCF_000738735.6. Taxonomy (NCBI): domain Eukaryota; kingdom Metazoa; phylum Chordata; class Aves; order Passeriformes; family Corvidae; genus Corvus; species Corvus cornix. Next base: position 28,749,994 of record NC_046333.1, read on the forward strand.
GAAAATTATTTGAGTAGTTGCCACTATTTTTCTACTAATTGAGGGTGAAATTACTAGATCATCATCATTCCTGTCCTCCTTTTTTTTTTCCTTTAAAAGCAACTTGTTGGCTTTTTTCTGAGATAGATATTTTCTTTTTATCTTCACCTGGTGACAGGGTTATAGTTATAACTAGAACTTTATTAAATAAAATTTTAACAATTAGCATGGCTTATAGTTATCTACAATTCCTCACAGTGCAGTAGCTTATTGTTACACATTTTTAGTAATTATGGCTTTCAGTTAAAGAGAATTTCTAGTAGTTAATGGAGTTTCTTCTAGTGTCTTTAGTTACCTAGACTTTTAGTCACCTGGACCCTTTGTGAACTGAGTAAATTTCTTAATAATCATTGCATGATCTGTTAATCTAAACTCAGAGTTTGCCTAAAAGAACATGAGTCTTCCTTGGAGGAAAAAGATGATGGAGGAGGCATCCCTGACCACCAGGAGATCACAAATTTTGCTGTGCAGCGGCACTTCTGATCTAAGTCCCTGGGACTTGCAGTTGTTTGATGCTACAGGCAGTATCTCCTGGGGTGCTACCCTTCCCTGTTCCACAACAGGTGTCACCAGATCCTGGCAAGAGTGTTTGGTGGGCAGAGAGTCTTATTGCAGTGCTGATAGGGCTTGCCTGTTTTGTAACAGGGGTCATCACATCCTGGTGACAGCAACAGTGGTGACAAGGGGAAGACATAAATGGTTGACGTATGATCAGTATGGTTACGTATTATGGGCATTTGTCTTAGGAAATGGTGTTGGTTGCCAGGGCAGAGAGGTCATAAACTATGTGAGGCTCTAAAAGGAAAAGTGGTTAGAGCCAGGAGAAAGCCATAGAAAATCTGCTAACTGCAGCCCTTCAGTAAATTTATTGCTACATACATTTAGCAGTCACTACTATATCCCAGTTTGTACCAACTGCTTCAGGAGTTGGGGGTGCTCAGGTGTACGAGTGTCACATGCAGATTGGTATCATTTTTTTTTAATACCTTTACCTGTGCACAGGAAAAACTAAATGATAACACAGGTGTTTTTCCTCTACTAAAATCAAAGCTGTTTGTTCAGCACTATCATCCTACTGGAGTAACATCCTCATCACGTCCAGTTCTTAGAATGTGTATCTGTCTCAAAGGGCTTGTGGTGGTCTAACCAGAAAGATAAAATGCTACACTTTATATAACAACAATATATAAAGCTATGTAAGTTATTAATAAAATATTTATTTAGTGCTTTAAGACCTAAATGACTAATGGTCTTATAGTATGCTTTCCATGTGAGAACAATAACTGAATAATCTGGAGATAAGGGTGGGAAGAGGGATACTTCCAATAGGATTTCATAGAAAGGGTAAGCCTTCATGGTCATCTTCCAGATTGCTGCAGAAAACAGACAATTTTAAAATTACTATTGGCAACACTTGCAAGTGAAACAAAATTACTGGTATTATGCTAAATAATGAGTTTACTTTCAGGGGAAAAAATGTATGTTTTTAGCCAAGTGAATCATAAATTTTGTAGGAACACAGTGGTCTTATCACAGGATGTAGGATTATCAAAAAGGCAGTGGTTATGGAAAGATTCTGCATATTGTACCATATAGTCAGGTCAGCCTGTGCTCCCAGTGGGTGAAGTTAAAATTACTATAGTCCCTTAATACTGTAATCTGAAGAAGGAGATGTGAAGTTATGGTGTAGTATTTTAACTTACGGAGTAACTACTAACTGAAACCAGAAAAAAGAGGAAATAAAGTGAGAAAAAGGATGCATACTTTTCGTAACAGCTATGACTTGAAACTGTATGAAGAACTTTGTTTAGGTCTAACATCAAAAATAGCTGGTTTTTTTCCAAATTGTCCAGTATGGAAGTTATTGGAGGTAGAAGAATGTAGAAGCTTGTCGCAATGACTGCCACTGACCACTGCCCAGGCTAACCCCTGCAATGTGTGACAGGCGTGGGGAGCAGCTGGAGGCTCTTGGCTTTAAAGCTGCTCCTCAGGAGTTCAGCTCTGCCCAGGGGAGCTGAAGCTCCAGGCACAGTGGCTGTCAGCAGTCCGGACGAGGGAGATGATAAAAAGTAGCAAGGAGGCTTCCCACACGGGGTAATCCAAGTTTATTGGAGGGATCTCCCAGGAGACAAGCCTTGAGCAGCTCCAGGGAACCTCTTATAAAGGGAGGTGTTACAATGGGGATGGCTTAACTGGGGACCAATAGAAATCTCTAAGGGAGGGATATGGACGAGGATAGACATTTCCTTGGGCCAATAGCCCCAAGGGGAGGAGGGAAAGGGATCACATGCCCCAATGGGGCATCGAGGTTTAGGGGATTTCCAAAGGGGGAGGTATCTAGAGGGGTAGGGTCTCGGGGGATTGATGGGGACCATATTAGGTTAAACTGGGAGGTTTCAGATGATGGACACTGGACCTTTGGGAACAACAGGAGGGGTTTGGGTGATTGATAGGGAAAGAGCTAGAACAAGGGGAGGAGAACAACCATGTAGGGAGCACCGGGGGAGCGGCTTGGGTCTGGGGCAAACCAACTGGGAATAGGAGTGGGGAAGGTAGGGATGAACCACTGGGGTACAGAAAACTTATATAAAAATACAATAAAGGTATCGCATCACCACAGCTGAATGAAATGTTAAGCATGGACATCAAATCACTTGTTAGGCCTTAGATTTTTATTAATTTCAATAAGCTAATTAAATGTTTAATAATAATCAATAAAACAAAATAGGTTAGGTATGAGCATAATAAAATATCTGGTGATCAGGGACAAAAAAGCCATTAAAATGGCTAGAAAGATATATTAGTATCATTTATATATATCCTGGAAATATGTTGTATTTTGTATAAATATTATATGAAAATGTACTTCTCTCCTGAGAACTACAGGAAGTATAAATGGCTGCAGTGAAATCCAATTTCATTGTATGAAAAGTGGCAGTCTGGCCATTCTATGTTTCCCTCAACGACAATGGTAGATGACATTTTGTGTAAGGTGTTATATTTACTCATGATTTCAATTTAATGATATTAAAACAGGTGCATAAATACAATAAGATAGATGAAATAGTGAAATGAATATATTGTAAATACAAGTATATTCTATTGATAATAACATCCAAGGAGAATAGAGAGATTATTAAATTGAAAGTCTCATTTGTTTAAATGGTCTTCAGACCCCAACTACCTCTGGTCTCGAAGGAGACAAGAATTAATCAGTCACAAGAAATATGAAGTTCTATTTCTAGAATTTTTAGCTGCTTTCACTTCCGTCTCTCCAATATTCCTGTCTTATCTAATACGTGTCATCCTTGGTATAGATGCTGTGAACCATATTCTACTTCCCAAATTCACTTAAAACAAAAGAATGGGCATTATTTCTTGCTTTATTACAGAAATTACTGAGCTCCATAATTAGTCTCATTATGTTGTCATGCTTTATGCTATATAACACATTTACATGATGCAGATGCTATTTCATAACAGGGATTTTCTCACACGATTACTCAGAATAATCATAGACCTTAATTCCAAGTGTCAGCAAAAATCTGCTTATTAACCTATTTAAGGGGATGCCTCTTTCCTGAAGATTAGTCTGTGCATGTGTCCTTTCAAGTAGTGGTCCCAGTAAATAAATGCTTACTCTGCTTATTTCTCATTTCCCTGGAACATCCAACCATACGGGATTCTTGTGCAAGAAACTATTTAAGATTAGACTTCCAGGCTGACTTTTTAATAAGTAGAGTGCTACGGGCTGTAATGTTGAGGCACCTGTACAAAAAGACACAGATTCCTTTTTGAGGATGTTTTAGGTGGAGACAAGACACCAGGGTAATATCTCTATAAACACCTGGATGATATCTCTAGAAACTTTTTGCTTCAAGAAGATGCTTCAATATCAAATACCAAAAAAATTGCATATTGGAAGGAAAGTTCTCCCTTTGATTTTTATTCACTCTAGAAATATCCCACTCGTATGCATGTAGCAATGCTACTTGGAAAACATTTTTTTGGATACTCTATTTCCTTGTGGCTTTGATGCTATGACTAACCGTGTGCGCTGATGGTCGACTAAACTTGTGCTACTGAGGCCAGAAAGGTTCCAGCAGCAAGCTCCACTTGGCCCACTCTGAGCTGCTTCCAGGGCTACCTGGGCTAGAAAGCCTTTGTTAGGTAGGAGATTGTACGCTGGATCACCTTTTTCCATGTATCCATTGCACAACAACAGGGATGAGACTAGTCATGGAACTGGAATTTCATGAGCAGTCCCACCCTGGGAAAGCAGAGGGAACGTGAGTTTAGCTCACAAGAAGTGCCAATAAGAGGCTTTGTGTCTTGTCCTGATGGGAAGGTTTAATATATGTCACTGAAGTTTGGGTGCTGGCTCTGAAATAGGCAAGGCTATTTGAACTCATGCCATTGGTCCTTTGATGGGAATAAAAGATGCCCTTAACCCGCATGGTTGTGTAAATAGTCTGTGCTTATGTCAGGTCTGCCTCCCCAAATTACGTATCAGCTTGTTTTATAGTGACTTGAACATTATTTTTCAAACAAGGGTAACTTGGCTAAACATATCAAAATACACTTTAGAGTGTAATCTTAGCTCAATCTATGAAACAATGCTATCCTCACACATATTTGCACACCTCAACAGAAGAGTAAATAAGTAATCTTCTGGAAAAATGTAACTAATTTTTTTGTTTTTTCATTGGGGATTTTAATTTGATCTTACCAAATACTATGTGGATGTGAAGGAAGATGTTTCTAATCAGAATAGGTGTTCATTGACCTTTAAGATCAGGCAAAACAGAGCCAAAGAAGATTACTCCTGGTGAATTTAAACGCCTATTAATTCACTTTTCCCAGAGGTAATTACTTTATGGGTAGAAAATTTCTATCAAGTTTGTGAATGAGTCCGTATTTATTTCCAATAGGAAATGATGCATCTGTTACTATGACTTTGGATACAAGTAGTGGGAGAAGGGATTTAAAAACGACAACTCCTCTTACCTTGCTTTCCTATGTCAATAGCTTATGATAGATGCATGGGGATTAAAATGAAACAGCTCTAGAAGAATAGCAGTCAGAAAAGCACTACCTTCCCATCCAATGACCTTTACAATTTAAAGGATGAAAAGATACATTATGCACAAACATTTTGTTATCCTCAGGAACAAAGTGCTCGTAACTGAACCCTGGATGGTGCAGCCTGAATACAAATGAGCATCCTAATTGAACTGGTTTGATCTTTCTTAAACTATAGTCCAAGTCAATAATATAGTGTTACTGAAAGAAGCAGTCCTCTCATTAGAGGTGGCATAGCATGACAAAGAGCATCCCACCATGGCATCTATTCTGTCATCGATTATGCACTGCTAATCAGTGAACCATGGCATTAAAATCAAAGGTCTCCCTTCTGCTGTCAGCTTCTTATTTGCCAGGTTTTTTAGGCTCGTTTCTTGAGTGAAATCAAAATTTTACCAAGACAAAACACAATCTTATGTTCAAGCTATTTTAGTACATATTGTTTCTTTTGGGGCTTTTGTCTGGTTTTTTATTTGGTGAGGGTTGTTATTTTGGTTTTTTTTGGTTGGAGGGTTGGTTGTTTTTTTCCTTAGGGGAAGAAGGAAAAATAAATCACAAGTGATTGTTATAGTAGTGTTGCTTGATATGACATAGTCATAAAATGGTATTAAAATCAGTGTAGAATAAAATAGAATTACTTTCTCTGATATGACCAGAAAGGGTAAAGAAGAAAAATTACACTTTTTTCGTACTGTGTACTTAAAAAAAATCCTTATTTCCTTCTTCAAAACACTGCGTTAGAAATCCCTTTCAACTGTGAAACTGACTGCTTTTGTGTGAGAAATGCAGATAACACTTCTGACTGAGAACTGAAATTGAGATTGTATTCATGAAGTCATTCCTTAGAGTCATTCAGAAAGCAAGATTTGTGGCATGTGTTGCTTGCTAAAGCACATGACTACAAGGTGTCCTGTGTTGCATTTGCTGGTTTGATTTCTGTTGTGCAAAATCCCCATTTATAAGGCATGGTTGTGACCATAGATCCCTGTACCTGAGAGCTGTTCTCCATCCCATTGAATGGAAGCTGTGAAGTGACAGAGGTGCTTGAAGTGATTCCTCTGAAATATAGAAGAGAGAGAAATGACTGCTAGTACAATTTTTATGACACCCTTTGATTATTTAGCTACCTTTAGGATGTTGTGTATGTTTAGTTGTTTCCTTGACCTTTGGGAATAAGGAAAACTACTTGGTTTGTTGTCTTTTTCCCCATGTACCATGTGATGCTAATAAAATAATCTATGTAAATTTCTGCAAAAACTGAATGTGTCTGATAAGCTTTCCTCCTCCCTAATTAATTATAAGGCAAAGTAAATAAACTTAAAATTCCTCCTCCCTTCCTCTCCTAACCTGTAGTGGTGTTGTGCTCTGCTGAGCAGCCGGTGCGTTTTACTCCTCCCGCGGCTCTGCCTTGCTGGGGACTGTGAGGTTGCTTATGTATAAATAACATGCATGATCATTTAGTAGAGACTGGGATTTTGGTTTAAAGCAGACTTATAAATGCAGGTTTGTTATCAACAGGAAACACATTTTAAAAGGTAGTGGTGTGCCAAATCAGAACATAGTTTTAATTTAAATAAACCTTACTAAAGAGTTCTGACGTGCTAATTCAAAGTTGAAGTGAAGCTCTGGTGCTTTAGTAGCTTTTTATAACAAGCAAATTCAGTGTCTCTAGAGATTATCTTCCTTTGGACTACAACTGAAATTAGGCCACGTGCTTTTCTTCCTCTCCACCTCCAATAGATGTTGCAGAAATGGTATAATGGGACTAAAGTAAACCGTGGGTGGGGGTTTTTTGTTGTTTTGCTTTTTGTTTTCTCTCTGTTGAATTTTATAGAGTTGTGCGAAACTGGAGAAGGTGTTTTTTGCTTGCCAGAGCTTTAAGTGTCCAGGTGGATGACTTTTTGGCTCAAATATCCTACTAAGAATAGAAGATTCTGAAATCAGAAGCAAGTTCTTGACTTGTTGAAATTTTCAAGTTGCCTGCTTTGGTTTTAGAGTGTTTGCTATCCCACTGGCTTTTTTTTTTTTTTTTTTTAGGGAATATTTAGTTATTTAGTTGCTTAAACTTAGTTCATAAGACTCTTATTAAATCTGGGTTCTAGTTAATGTTTCTACAACATACTGCATAAATTAAACATTGATCCTGGTTATGCTTTATTGCTCTTGGTTGAAATGCTACTAGAAATGGCAACTGCAAAGGAAGCATATTACACCTTATTAAGAAGGTACAATTTTTATCAGTTTTGGACTATAAATGTACTTAAATCAGGCTAAATTTTAATCTCATTTACTTTTCAACCTGCTTTGTTTGTAGTGTGCTCCAGTTCAGCCTTGTTTCCTCCCCCTTATTTGAAGACTTGTTGGCAGTAAAAAAGTGGAATTAGCTCATTCTTCTGTGGATGCAGTGATTAAAATACTGCATATTAGCATTGTCATCAATAAGTCAAGGTGAATGAAATGAAACTGGCTGTTTTCCATGCCAAGTTTCTAGTTTTTAATTGAAGTGTTTGAGTTCTGGTTGTTGTAAATGGTAGGCTGCACATCTTGGCTCATGCTAAATGCAAGTGCTGGGCAGGGACATCAGTATTTTTGATAAGAGCACTGAGGGCTTTTATCCCAAATCTCTTTTCCATGTTTGCCTTTGCAACCATTTATGCATAAAATCTCTTCAGGCCTCGTGAAAATACCTCATTTTGCTAATGTAAACTTTGCTATTAAAGAGACTCTTCTGTCCAACTTCCTCCTTATTTTTTTCTTCTCTTTTCAGTCACATTCAAGCAAATCTTGAAACGTATGGTATTTAGCTTCCTCAGACAAGTCACCATGTAATTTGTCCGCTTTTGCCATTATGCATTGTGAATTCTATTGAGAAATAGCTTATGTCAGGAACATGAAATTTCATTGCCAGTACAAAGATGGGTATCTTTCTGTAATTTGGAAAGTAAGTGGAGCTTTGCTTGTTCTGCCAAAGCTGGTTATTGATGACTGCAGGTGTTGAGAATTGATAGTCTACCAAAGGACAGGCCATTTGTAGGTGTCCTGTGTTTAGGCACAATTATGATTTGGGCAAAGGTGCAGATGCAGTATTATAAAGACAATGTCACTGTTTAGCCTTGATGGGTGAAGAATACTAAAGGGCTCTGCTTTGGAGCAGTCTGTCTCGTAATACCATAAATCATAAGTGCTCTGGAGAGGGTTTCTTGTGCTTGTTGCTTGGCATGTAGATATAAAGGGTGTTGTACTCTTGTCACATAAAATTTCTTGCACCTGACACTTCAAACGTCTGCTTGTGGGTTCTAGGTATGTTAGAGAAATAGCAAAAGCGTTATTTAAATATTTTATTCAAAAATGCCTTGGTTTTTTATTGGGTTTCTTTTTTTTGGCTTTTGGTTTTTTTGCTTTAAAATTACAGATAAAAAGTTATGAACAGCTCTTTCATTAATCAGTTAATTAGGGACTTCTAAAAAACTTAAGGATTTGGATTTTTCCTGACTATGATTTCCTTTCATTGTCAAAATAAATTAACCCGGATGAATTAACAGGTGGGTTGTAGCAAAACAGATGATTAGTAAATGCATTAGAATTGAAAGATCCAGAAAGAACAAAAATTTATTCATTTCCCTTTGAAAACAAAAGATATGTCAGAAAAAAACCTCCAACCATATGCTCTAAGATTATTAAAAAGAAAAAAAGGACATGTGGGACTGTTGTGGGCTTTTCTGTTCTCTAGCATTCATACCTATTCAAAAGTGCCAGAGCTTTTAATACAAAGTATTTCTCTGCTTGCTAAAGAAAATAGTTTTTGCAGACAGTGTAAAGGCAAACTAGAATATGCCTTTAAAAACATCACTTTGAACAGATGTTAAAGTGTTTTGATATAGGTCTGCTCAGTCTTGGGGGATTTCTTCTTCTTTTCTGTATTTCAATTTGCAGCCATCATTTTATTTCTGACTGGGTTGGGTCTCCCACTAAAGGGGAGCTCCGCCTTTGATTAGAAGAGTTGCATGCTCCAAGTTTCTGTCTTTCTTGATGTGACTTGCTTCTTAAAGTATTATTAGTCACACAAATATTGGTAAATTGGCACTCTTGAGCTTGTGATATTCTTTGGATAATTTTTAGCTCTTATTCTTAATAGTCCCAATGGCCTCTCACTTTCCAAATCCCCCATATTGATTCCATCAAATCAAAACAAACATTTGTTTTCCTTAAGTAAATGAGTAAAACTATTGAGTCTCATGGAGTGCAGAGATTTATGGACCTATCAAAGTACATTTATTAAGTCATTTTCTCTTATGACTGTAACTTATTTCCACTGAGGTTCTCTCTTTTGTTGATTCATATCACATGCAAGTTTCTTTCACTAAAATGTCTCTGCTTCCCTTTGCTCTTTAATCAGTTTTGTGCCTTTGCTTTCTGTTCTAGTTTGACCACATATCTCATTGACTATTTTATTATTATAATTCTCCCCACCCCGTTTTCCCCAACACTTCTACTCCCATCTGATCCACTTCTGGGGATTATTTTACTAATAATCACTTCTGATTTGATTTCTAAACTTTTCATCCAGCTTTTCAGGACTGATTTTAAAGCAAACATTGTTTCCATTTTCACTTTCATATGCAACCATGTTTGCATTGGTCTTCTGACCAGTACTGGATCAGCAGTGCGGTGTTTTGTGTGTGGTTTTTATATCTTTTTCTTCCCAATCGTATCCTAAAAAGAATCACTTTCCCCATGTTATCTTTGTGGATTGTGAACACTTCTGCTTTTATTAACTAGGTATAGGTACAGAGACCATGGAACAAAACAAATTCCATACTCATCTTGCTCATGCTTCCTTTAACATTTTTTAAAATTCTTCTTTCTGCATTACTTCTTTCATACTAGCTGTCAGTTTTCACCATTATGTAAAATGAAGTGCCTAATAAGGGAAAAATCACATGGTGTAAAGATATTACAGCATCATGTGGGGAAAAAAATGTAGAATTATGTGTATTTTTAGAAAAATTACTAATATTTAAATTATAATTTACGGTATTTTGTTGGATTTTTTTGGGCTATATAAATTACTTGCTACTAAATACTGAATTGTTGTCTAACTTCCAGGAAAGTTGAGCTCTACTAACATTTTCATTAAAATACTTTACATTCCTTGGCTTGAACAAGTAGTGTCACTAGAGGGAGCTTTTACTGATTATATATGTATGTGCTGTCAAGGGCAAAAAGGATAAAAACTTGTTCTTACAGCTGACTGTAATGAATCATGAGTGCATAACATCGATAAAGTATCAGTGAATTCTTTCTTTTTGAAATTTTATTCTTGATTTATGAAAGCTAATGAGCTGGGGATACAGCCTGGCTCTGGCTTTCAAACAGTACACTAAGTTCTTCTATTCAGTAGTTCTTGATAGAGTTCTTTTTTCTCTTTTGCTGTCTTATCCTTTTTCTTTTTACCCTTTATTGCAATTTTCTTATTCTCTTTGGCAGATTTCTAGTTAATATTACTTTATCCATATAGCCTTTCTCCATATCTTGCAAGAGACAAAGTTTTTATTCTTGTGATTTTTAGTTGCCAGTTTTTTTAAGAAAATTATTGTAGTGAAGCTCAGCTATCTGTCCTGTGAGTGCCAAGTTCTTAAGGTCCTCTTTGGCCAATGGAACAATCTTGTGGCTTAATTCTGTCATAATTATAAGGAAAAATTGTCCATCTGGGGATCCTCTTACAGTTGTAACTCACTTGCAAGTGTGCCCTATTGGTCTCTTCTGTCTCCTCTCCATAGAGAATGTGAATTTTAATGCCTAGTTGATTTGGGAGTTTTTATCATGGTTTTCTAACACAAATTATATCAGCAGATATTTTATCATACCAGGCATCCCTGGAAGTAATGTACTGAACTTCCTAGGATAGTTAGTTAATATCTTAGAAGTTTTAACTTCTTAGGGGTTATCCAACTCATATGCACAAACGTTTTACTGTTGATAACTTATCCCTCACTTTTTCAGTGATTTTCTTTTGCTCTGCCTTTTTTTGCTCTCTAAACTTAAAGGCTGTAACTGTATTAATGGTAATATTCCGAGCTTATTAGTTCAGTTATTGTTGGTCTCTTTCCTGCTTACACCTGTTCTGCCTTCCATTTTCCATTACATAGAGGTAATTTTCTTTTATCCACAGGTGCTATAACAAACTCTCATAAAGACTGATCAGAACTGAAAAGGAGAAGGATAGTGAACTAATTGCTATGTAATCATGCCTGAAAACTGCAATATTGGCACTTGGCTCAAATCTGCTGTCATTATACTTTGGATAAAGTGCAGTCTTCCCCTGAAGCCAATTACAGTTCTTTGGTGTTGCAGTCGGAATTCAATGCTCTTCGTGCCCATCTTTCAGTATGGCTGCAGAGAGCACTATTCCAAACGTGCAGCATTTCCATTCATAAACTTAGTCTGGAAGCTGACAGCAATCAGTCTGCCTTTTCTGCAACAGGGAGCCATCTCTAAGTATTTCCCTTACGCAGTCATTGAACAGGTGGTGTGTTTTGGGAGGCACCTATTGAGGCTAAGCATTTTCTCTTGATAAAATGAAAACATAGAAGTTGGGCTGTCTCTGATACTGTTTTATTTTAAATTGAAATTTCTATGTGAAATGCTGCACAAAATTAGTCTTGGTCAATACACTATCACACTTGGTCACAAAAGGAAATTGATTGGTGGAGACTGATTTACCTCAGCTGGAATTGCAATCACAAGGTCTAATTTTTTCAGGTAAAACAGCATACAGCTGGCATTATGAAAAAGACTATAGAAAATAATAAATAAGTCTCTTTATACATTTACATAACTTTGAAGTATTTTATGACCAGTAGCTGACCATTACCCATAAACACAAATGCACACAGACACCTACAAGGAATAGTGAAGTCTCCCAGTAAAAAAAAAAAAAAAAAAAAAATCTTGTTTTATCTGGGGATAGCAAAAAATCAGACATTCTGATGGCAAAAATTTTTACTGGGGGGTTTGAAATATGTTTAACCAACAGCCCCTAGAACTCTTCAGGAGGTATTTCTATAACCATTTCAAGTTTTGAACAAATTTGGAGCAGAGGTGACCTGAGCACAGTGTAACTGGTGTGTTATTCTGCCATCTTGTAATTCTGGAAGAGGTGTGTTTTGTTCTTGGCATTTCTTCTAAGGATGCAATAAGTTTCCAAAGTATCAAACAACTATTGGCATTGTTTCTGGGGTACAAAATTGGAGCATAGGCTTCATGAGTTGGAATCTGTGACCTAGAAATTGTGTTTCTTGGTAACGTGCTGCATACTGCTGCATGGTAAGCATTTTCTGTCCTAAACGTTAAAGGAACACTAAATGCATTTTCATGTGAGTAGAACAGTTTTCACAAGTGGTACCTAGGTTTGATTTTTCTGTGCCTTATTGTTGCCTATACTGAAGTACAGTATGTTTCTTCCTTAAATGTTTTGAACACGTGTATTTTGTCACTATCAACATTAAAAAAAGGAAGTATTCATGTTGATGGTGAGATATTAGCTGAGAAATAACAAGAATTCAAGAAACATGTCTCAGAAATAGCTGGCTTACAGAGTATCAAGCGAACAGATTGACAAGTATATTTTAATATCATATTAGAAATAGCAGAACAGATAACACATGACAAAGTTTTGTGTGCTACCGTGATACAAAAGGTAATTCAATGCATATGGATAGCGAATAATGTAAAATACAATATACCAATGTATTTTAAGTTTATGTTTTTACTTAAGAACAAGAGACTTTTTTTCTTTTGAATACATTTAATAAGAAATTAGCAAATGGGACAGTAAAACAGAAATGAAAAAATGATTTGACATTTGCAGCAGAAAACTCTGTTAAGGAAGACAGATTTGAGGTCAGGCTAATGCAATAGCCGGGCAATACCTTTTCATTCTGCGAATAATACAAAATATCTTTATATCAGCTAGTCAGCTATGACCATAACATCTTCTCTTCTTTGAAATAACTATGGAATATAGCCGATGGCTTTTTTATTGAACATTTTTCTCTAAATTCTTGCTTTTGGAAAGTCCTATCGGTCTTTTCTTGTACTATTTTCCTGATACTCTTTTTTAATATCTATTCTTCCTAATGCTACATGTGAAAACCCTAAGCATAAGAATTAGTTAATAGGTCCTCATGATTTCTGAGCTTCAAGTGTCACATGATGAGCCTTAAAGATGAAATTGTTTGGGGGAATTCTGTCTTAAATCATGCCATGATCTCATAGTGTTTGAGCAATCTGTGAAAACAAACTTGAAAATAATTGCAGTCCTTTTCATAAATGGATAATATGTGTGGGTACTGCATTTACAATTTCACAGCATCAGTGGGCCTTTGTTTATGTATTTCCTGATACATAAGGTTGATGTTTGGGTTTTTTTCTTACTTGATTGCAAGCCATCCTAAGGTATCCATGAGAAGGGCCATAAAACTCATTGCAAGTTGTGCTTTAAATGTTTATTGCAAACTTCATTTGTCTGTATAACAGAAATGGAGGGGAAAATTGCCAGCTTTTACTTATAATAATAAAAATCAGAATTATACTGTCCCATTTGAGGTAGTTCTTATTTTTCTCACTATTTTACTGTTACATGTATGCAGGATGAAAAGCATCTATGTGCATGTTCTTCCAAGTGTATTGTATCAGCCAAACTGAAAGAAGATGCATGGACGCTTGAAAAGGCTCATTAATCAAACAGATGTACTTTCAGTAATTATGAAATCTCCCTATTAAGCAGAAGCAGTAAGTCATTAAAATATCTTCACCGGCCTTTTGGCTAAGATCAAGCATAGAATATCTTCTCATTAGGATAATGGATTTCAATAAAATGATATTCCATCATTCTCCATAAGGGAACAAAATGAAACTTTTTGGTTAACTGCAATCACTTAATCATTCATTATATCTTCCTCCAATCTTGTTCATTCATTTGAAGGAAAAAATTAATTCTTCACAAATTCAGCCTACTATGCTGGGAAACTGCATTGAGGATTAAAGTTAACTTTGTAAATTAAATTAAGGGTGGCCTAATGAAATTAATCCAGAAAATAAAGTGAACAAAAGTAAAGAAGTATTTGGGTTTTTTTTGGTTTTTTTTTTTTTTTTGTTTTTTTGTTTTTTTTTTTTTTGTGGATTTTTATTTCGATTCCGGAAGCTATTAATAGATACAAATTCAAGTTGGGTTTTTTTTAATTTCAGGAGGATTTATTTAGGAAAATCAGATGTTCATTGCATAAATAATTTTAATTTTTTTCATTGTCTTTTTCACTTGAATCTATCTTATATTGATTATTTCCTATCTGTTTTCAACACTTTTTGACTTTATTTTTCTGTGAACTAAAGATCTTAATTATACGTATGTGATTTGACATATCATTTATGGATTCAGAAGTGGGAGGAAAAAAAGAAACTTGAAAGGCACCATTTTACATGGCATATGATCTTACAAATTTTATTATAGGAGATTTTCCTTATCCTGACTGGCTGTCCTTTATTCATAGTTAAATGAGAGGATTAAAACATTTTACTTTTTGCTTAAAGCTTTTTGCTGATCTTTGCTTTGCTACTTATCCAGAAATACCGTGTAATCTAGTCATCTGTAAAAGGACAAGGCATAGTGTCTTCAGTGCATTGAGTAAGTTATTTGAGGTTTGATGAAAACTTTCAAATACTGTTAGAGGCCAACATGTGAAGACTGTCTTATTGCAGAGCTGCATTATCACTGTGTTTATGGTGATTGGCAATGCAGTATGTTTAAACTTTCCTGCACACTTCTGAAAATGCAGATGTGAAGAGACTTTCATGTAAGCAGTATGATTTATGTTGCTGCTGATGCATGTATGCCAGGAATGGCAATTTAAGAGATGTGGAATAGCATTTGAATACAGGATAGTTATCATACTTACTATCAAAAGTTCACATTACAAGTTCCTTGTCATAGAAATGAATAGCAAATCCTCCAATTCTGCCATTTGCTTCAGGCATTGGTGCCAGATATTGGATTTGCAGCCCAAGCTCAAATTTGAAGAACTGTTGCCTAGAACAGGCAAATAAAAAATGTTCCTGGCTTCCCTGTGAGGTCTTTCCTCTCCTGACATACAGCTATTTAGGCTCTTCTGTGCTCATTAGAGGGTAAACTGAGCTAAGCTCAGGCCTTGTCAGTGTTTTTTGTTTACTGAAAGGACAGCATAATTGGGTTCCTCTGGTATCACATCCCTATTTCTTTCACAGAGGAGGAATGCTGTCTGGATCATAGAATGGTTTGGGCTGAAAAGGACCTCAACGATCACATAGTCCCGTCCCCCCTGCCATGGGCATGGACACCTTCCACTAGAATCCCATGTTTCCTTTCAGTGGGATCCCAAGAGGCTGTGTCAAGGAGAGATGAAAGCCAGACCTTCACAGCTTTGTTCTAGGTGTGAATATTATACTGAGGACAGGCAGTTAAAACTTGAAATAGCAAGCTTCAAATTTAACTTTGTAAAATTCATCTTACAAATCAATTTGGTGTTCTTTAGTTCTCCTCAAATAGATCTGTAAAAAACCCAACACTTAATCCTTTTACACTGCATTTAGTCAATATCATTGGTGTGAACGTCCGTGGTGTCTCTGACAAGCAGTGCAGTCAGCTCTCTGATATCTGATTAGCAGCTTGGTGGGTTGACCCTGGCCAGCTGCCAGGCATCCCCACCCATCTGGGGAGAAAATAAGATGAAGATGGTTGTGGGTCAAAATAAACATGGAGATCCCTTGCCAACTACCTCATGTGCAAAACATAGTTGACTGGAGAAAATGAATTTATTTTATTGCCAATTAAAATAGAGTTGGATGTTGCAAAGAAAGTAAACCTAACAACATAAAACTCCATCCCCCTTACCTCAGTCCCTCTTTTTTCCAGTCTTAACTTCACTCTTTCACCCCTGACTCCTTTACCTCTCCACTGAGCAGCACAGGGGGATGGGGAATGGCAGGGTCATTCTCCTTTTTGCTGCACCTGCTCTCTTTGTTTCCCTGCTCCAGCGCAGGCTTCTCTCCCTGGGACTGGGGCCCTCCAGAGGAATCTGGCAGCCTTCTGTCCCTCTTCCTGTTCTCCCCTCGGGGCTCACAGGGCCGTTTCTCACCCTTTTTTGCCTCACCCCTCACTTCTGGGCAGTGTTCTGCTAATGTTTTGTCTGCCACAGAGTCAGCAAACCCCTGCCAAAGACCTGGGAAACTGCAGCTGGTATGACTGGGAAGTCCTACAGGTGATCCTGCATTGCAATATTTATGTATGTATACAGACTTTCCAATGTATTTACAGGAGGCATCCTTCACTCTGAACATAATGGGAGTTCATGATCCAGATAAAGGTAGTAAACTGTAATGTTAGGAATTTAATATTCAGATATTTGATTAAAATTGGAGGGAATGGGCTATAATTATAAGACACCTTAATTTTTCAGGTATGCTAATTTAACTGTGCTGTGTTCCTTTGTTGACATGTTAAACATGTAGTAATAATAAGGTTGTACCAAGCATAATTATCACATACTCTCGGTCTTAAAAATGCCTCAGTTGTAGCTGTGCATGATAATGAACACACAATAATAGGTGTTGCTGCTGTCAATACTGTTTGCATTTGATGATTAGAAAAACCCAACAACTTATATTCAAAGCATGCTATGTGAACAGCAGGATAAGCTGGACAGCTAAGGCTGCTGTAAAATATTTTGGCTTGAATTTCCATAGAACATTAAAATAAGGTAGGTGTGGTAATTTAAATCAGGAAGAGGAATGCAGTGACATACCATATTTGAAAATCTGTCTTATAGAAATCATATATATAGCGTCTTTCTAGCCAGCTTTTAAGATTAATTACATTACAATTCTCTTTAATGAGTGTTTCTTAATTTAAGAGTTTCTGATGAGACAAAAAGTACACAGGGAAAAGCTGAGGGATTTTTAAAAACCCACAAACAAACAAACAAAAAAGCCTCACAAAACTTTGGGAGCACACGAAGCTACCTGGAATTGTAATACTTTCACAGTGAAAGGGAACTTTGGTATACTAGCCCTACTCTTGATTAAGCCCTTTGAAAATTGTTTTTGATGCACAGTGAGTTCAGAACTGGTTTGCCTACTTTGCATTTTCTTCTCTTCTGTTTCTAACCAAAGCTTTCTTCCTCTTGTCCCAGTAATGCACCAGAAAAGCATGAGTAAGGCATATGCTCTCTTTTGCTACGGATGGAAATTTTTTTTTTTTTTTTGAGGATGCTTAGTTCCCAAAGGCAGGCGAATTTTGCCTGGGGCAATGCAAAGACTGGGTGTAGGAGAAGTGCAGGATCATCCTTCCATCCTTTCTTTTCAATCTTTGCTAGTATGGCAGAACCATTAAGATCTCAATTATCAATACTGATCAGTATAGGCAGCCCATGTCCTTTGACTTGCACTTTATAGTCTGGGTAGATTTTTTTTTTTATTATTTTTTCAGTTAAGTAGCTCTTTGGAAATGTTCATAGTGCTTGTTTATTTTGTACAGGACATATGCATTTTTGCTTTTTGGGGGGAGGAGGCTGGAAAGAAGCAAAATTCATTTAACTACAAAGTTCTTTGTATACTTTAGGAGCCTGTTACATTGTACATTTCCTGTGGTGTTCTTAGGGCAGAGAAGCTTAAGGAAGAAGCCTTTTCTCTCAGTAGCTTCAAGAGAGGAAATGCAGCCAAAAAGTTTAAACTAAGAGGAGTGTGGATCTCAAAATATTGGGGTCTTCTGTATCTCTTGTGTTTGCCCCTCTGTTTTATTTAGCATAATGACTTGCTCAGGTATTCTGGGAAATATCAGTAGATGATGATGTACCTTTTTGACTGAATATCACCCTATTACCAAAACAAAACCCAGACACCACTACACAATGATTGATTGTTATCTATTCCTCCCTGAAACCCCCTTCAATCCAAATGATAAAAATTTTTCATGAGTGTTAGACATATGACTAGTTTTGATTCCCTAAAAATGAAGGGAAAACTACAAAATAAGAAGCAAATCAAATGGTAACTTGCTCTGTAAAGTTGTACCTGCAGGAGGATCTGACATGTCATTTACTAATATTCCTTCTTTTGAAAAAATCTGAGCTCTAACATTTGGATATGTATTTTCCTGATAAGTGCCATGGTTTATGCACTTGAACCACACTTAAAGTTGAATTCTGCATCTTATTGTGCAATTGTTTGATATTGCTTCCTATGCTTCTGCTAAGGATTAATAAAGGCTGACCCTGGCTTTCTTTGCATTGGAATTTCATTCCTTTTTAAAAAGGACATAGAAGGATCTGAAACACTCCAAATATATATCTCTTCCCACTAATGATAAAACTATCATAGACCCTTACCATCACCCCCAAGACTTTATTGTCTCCCATGAATATAGAACTAACCCCTAGAGTTTGGGCACGCCACATTTTCTGGAATTAAAAACTGAATGTCATTTCAAAAGTGGAAGTTGCACTTTTGAATGATATTTCTCACTTTAGCTATCCTATTTTAGAAAAGAATTGACCTATCATTCATACAGATTTTTTTAAGTGTTTGAAATTTTCTCCTGCTGTCATTAAATCACTTAGTTTAAACATTGACTTTACTCTCATGTTTTACTCCTACTAGAAAACCATGAATCCAAGCAGACTGACATGACCTGTGTCAGAAGCAGAAATCCTATAAATACTTTACACCTGTGAATCAAACATTCTCATCTATCCAACTTGTAAGTCTGTCAGAAAGAAAAATGTTTTATTCAGCTTCAGATATACAAATTTATGCAAATCTTCATCTCTTCGTGTCGTAATGGTGGGATATTTTCTTTAGTCTCTAGGGAAATAAAGAAACATTCTACCTTTAATTATTAAATGCTAGGTGCTTTCAAACATTGAGGAATATGGTGAAACACATCCAAAAAATGTGTCCTATGAAGGTACTGTCCCAAACTGCCTTGTACCACATGCTGTTGCTTGTGTGCTTAAGGATGCTGAACACATTGGAATCAGCTTGCAGATTTTTTTTTTTTCCCAGCATATGAAAGCATTTGTTAGCTTGCTCTGATTTATATATATCTTTTCTTCAAGGTGCTAGTGTAAGAAATTTAGGCCTCCAGTGTCAAAATTCACAGCCATGGTGTATAATTGGTTTGAGTTTCCCAGTATGTACAACAAGCCTCAGAGAATACTGTGTCTCACAGGGCGGCTGTAACGCAGCTTGCTCGTCAGTCTACAGGATAGAACGAAGTTCAGAAATCTAAACTATGTTCACATTCTTCTGTTATCAAATGGTCCTCAATTTCTTTTGTTGTTGTTCTTACTTTCCTAGCCACCATTCTAGCCAGGATTTTGGGCCTAAAAGAACCCCAAAAATATATCAGCATGGTTTGGAAGCCCTACATTAATCCAAGAGTAAGGAAAAAGATCAAAAGTAATTCTTCTTTCACCTGCAAAAATACCTTTTCAGCATACTTTATTGATGCTTTGGTGAAATTGATGTATTATGACAATTCTGTGGTCACTTGATACTTCTTCAGAAATGTGGGAAAGTGTGCTTTTTAACGAAAGAGTTTGCAAAATGCAATCAGAGTTAATCCTCCCAAGCATCAGTGACAGGAATTGAGAAAGCACATATTTTATTCTTAGTTGGAGGTGACAATCTTTACAGAAGAGGCAGGAAACAAAAGTTAGACCTTATTTGTCATTTGCACAGAGGGAAAGAATAATCTGTCAGTATAATATTGTTAAATTCATAGATCACACATCTTTTGGCTTTTGCTTCTATCATCACTTCTAACTGTAGACAACTGATAAACTTCTCTGATAATAGCTTCTGCAATAAATATGACATACCTGTTTTCTTTAAAGGGGCTATGAAGGTAAACAACCATGCACAAGCATGGAATTAATAATGTTTTTGAATAAAACCCCGATTTTAGGTTTAAGTGATATTGGCTTTCAGCTGTGCAAATTGAGAGACAATTCTCTGCTGAGTTTTCCATAACCTGCTACTTTATATTTTGTTCCTCATCTAGCCAAAGGTGGAATGTGCTTTGCATGCTTAATGGTATTAAATATTGTGTCTGCCTGCTAGGAACAGAGTCTCCTTCCTAACCGCTATAGGGGAAGTGTAGTTTTCTTCAGACAGGAATCTGCAGAATTTGCTCTGAGCTGACTTTTTTACAAGACTTTTTGTAAACATCTTAACCAGTGCATAGGTAGGTAGATAGCCTCATTAGTGATAATAAAATATTTTGAATATAATTTTGTGAAATTCTTTGATATTCATTCTGTACACTAAAACATCTTTTGTTTTCTGTACCTATGATATACTGTTTTGGGAATTAACATTTGGCTTTCTGTGGGAGTGCTTTAATTGTTGAAGTGTCCAGCAATTTTAAAGTCACTCCCTGGTTGCTTTCATCTTGATTAAATTAGCAAAGCCTAGAGTAACATCTCTAAATTCAGAATAATTATGTTGATAAAGAACTGCTAAAAGTAAAGGGACCATTATAATAAGTTGGACCATGAGGAAAAAAAACCCCATGTTTTGTTTTTGCTTGAGATAAAGTCTTAATTTTAGAGATGGAAACCTGCTAAAGCAATGATGAAGAAAAAACCTGTTTGAGAAAAATATTTAGAAAAATCTATTAGTGTCTTATCTCTAGGTCCTGAAAAACAAACAATATCAAACCAATAACAAAAAAAAAAAAAACCACCCAGAAAAGCAAACAATCCCCAAAAAAAACCACAAAACAAACAAACCCACCCCACCCCTCCAAATAAACAAAAGGTACTAGTTGGTATAAAACTGACAGAGGAGGAACATAGGCTAGATAATTAATGAAATTATTTTAATTTAAATGAGACTGAAGAATAAATTCTGAAGATTTTCAGTATTTTTTTCCTTCATCATTATGAGTCCTTCTGCCTGCTACTCTAAAACTTCACGTGACCTGACTGTAGGTTTCTTCATACTTAACTCAGATAGGCATCAGTATGTGAAAAATCACGTGTACCTGTAAAGATACGTCAGCTGGAGTTTCGTTTGCTGTAAACTCCTTCAAAATGCTCAGGTATTTTCAGTAATGAAAAGGTGAAGAAGTATATTTGCATGTCAGAAGGTTAATAACTGAAGAGGCATCTGCGGATTGGATATGCAAAAATATGGAAATATTGGTGAGTTTTACTTTGCATAGAGTTGATAGTCTACTACTGCTTATGCACTAAGGACAGTTTAATGAAAGCCCAAGCATACAACCAGACTGACTGACTTTCAATTATTCCAGGTGCCATTGACCTGAGTAGTGGAGACTTTTTTAAATGAGCAAAAAACATGACAGGTTTCTCATACAGCTCTGAGTTTTACAGGGTGTGAAACAGTTTACAAATGTGTTCATAAAAGACACAGTAGCAAGGGTGGGATTATCTGATGAATTCTCAATGGACTGTAGACTGTAAAGTAGACCAAATGCAATCCAGATGTGCTGTTGTTTTAGAGTGATGTAAAAACGTCTGCTGCCCACTCTCTTCCAACAAAAAAAACCCCAAAATCCAACCACAACCTCCAGCCAACACCAGCTGCCTAAGTAGTCTTACCGTCCATATAACGTAGATACTATAAAAAGAACCTTTTAAATAATTTGAAATTGAATTCTACTAAACAATTAGATATATATTTAATTTTTATTAAACATAAATATAAACAAATGTCCCTTGTTCTTTCCAAATATAAAATACTAAATTGAATATGCATTTTGATGTATGCAGAATTTAAATTGATTACACTTTTCTGAAAAATTGAATTAGGCAAATTTTTGATACCGTTTTCTAGTTTTCCTTTATGAAACATTGAAATTTTGATAAACTTGAATTTCAGGAGGCTGCTTTGTATACATTTATACTTAAAAGTATTCCAAACTGAATAATTTAATTAAGAAATAAAACCTAATCTCTCTGGGTAAATTGTAGATCACAGTAATTAATGATGTTAGCTTTAACCCTTTTCTCATTTTCAGTGGTTAAAGACAGAAGTGTGAAGAGTACTGTGGATTATGTTGTGTGTCCCTTGATTAAAGCAATGAATCCAGAAATGTCTCATAGTAGTCATATAGTACATTGCACATTGATACAATTCTTATGTTATTTTCATTTCCAATGTTTCTCAGGGATGTTTAAAAAAGTTTATTAAAATTTCCTCAAATCAAGAAAGTTTTCTTACTTATTAATAGCCTGGGCCTTGTGATGGAATAGGACGCTAATTTGTAGGAATCAAAATGTGTAGCCATGTAGTAATAATAAGGTTGTCATGACTTTCAGATTAATAAGTCATTGGCTACTCTAAAAACTGGTCAATAGGTAAAAGAAATGAAGTTTCAGGTAAAAAGATACTTTGTAAAATCTTGCAAAGTACAGTCTGGTTTTGGGCATCCAAATGTGCTTTTAGAAATGGTCCTGGTGATGCACCCAGTATTGCCCAAAGATGAACTCCTGATTCAGAACCAGAACAAAGAAACAGATCTCACTGCCTGTCCACTGCTCTGCTCAGAGTAACTGCCATAAAAAAAACATTACCTGAGACTTGTTCCTTTTCTTAAAATGCTCTAAAGAAAAGCTTGACATAAACTTCAAAGCAAGTAACCTTGATACTTAAGGGTTCTGTGAAGACCACCGAATTAATGTAATTTATGGCTTCACCTTGTAGGGGGAAAAATAGTTGCTACATTTTCTTCCTTTCCAGCAGCAGTTAACCTTTTTGAGCAACAATGTATTACCTCTATTGGTGGCATGCAACTTGAAGTGGAATATGAAACATCCCAGGCGATCAATATGAGCTGCTCTAATCTTTTCGATTACAGCTGAGCTCTAGCAATGCTTACAGCAAAGCTTCAGTGACACTTAGACTCATTTGCTCATGAAGCTGAATGTGAATTTGGCTCTCTAACAGTCCATCAAGAGTGTTCTGTGAAATGCCAGTCATGTGGAGAAACTGCCAACTTCTGTAATATGGAAAATAGGTGGGACAGAAGAGGGTGAAAAATTAAGCTTCTACTCTACCAGTCATCATTCCTGTTTAGTATCTAGATAAAGAGGTCCAAGACACTTGGGGAGTAGTAAAGTTAGCTTGTTATCCTAAGAAAGAGAAAAAGGAAGTAGCAGTCTATGGTGGGTTTTCTTTAAACTGTCCTCCAAGTCAAGAAAAGCACAGTAAAACATGCAAAAGGCTTTTGGGTTGTTTGTTTGAGCCACTCCAAATGTATCAAAGGCTGGTATATCTGGCAAGTACACCTAACAGGCAAATATTTTCTTTCTCCATAAGACAAGGTGGTCTTTGATAAAATCTTCACTGATTTCTTACTGACTTAAGTACTTGGGAGCATGAGGTATACCCTACCTGGCTTTCTTCAGCCATTACCTGTGTTTCTGTCCCACACGATCTGAAGTTTGTATAGAAGTGTATCATCCTGGACAGCAGGGTTGTGACACAGGGCCAAGGTTGAAATTAAGCTTGTGACAGCCTGCTTTCAATAACACCTGCTTCTAAGTTTGATTTTTAAAGGGGTTGCCATTGATGATGATCTGCTTTGAAGTATCTCCTGATTTTTGGCTTGCATAAGACACAGGCTTGTGAATTAAGCTTGGTATATTCTAGCATTCATTTTGGATTACAAAACCTGCCTGTGCTATACAGAAAGTGTGGCTGTCTCAGCATAGTAATACACTGCAATCCAAACCAGCCCCATTAATATTCCTATTGGTTGTCATTGGAGATATGCCAGTTCCCATATGTACTTACCCACATTTCAGAGTGCCCTTGCAACCTCATGACTGCTTTTCAGAAGTGCCTGGTGGCTTATTCTTCCTCCTCAGCACACTACAGTGAAATTACATATTCAAATTGGAGGAGAAAAATGTGTTTAGGATAAACTGGCATTTAGCACACAGTACAGATTAAACCCAGATGATATGATTCTCTCCCTTGCTCCCTAACATTTATATTGGAATTCATATTTAAAGCAGGAGCCTTTTGCGTTACAAGTAAAGATTGAAATTGCGTATAACTTTTTTTCTCCTAGACTTGACAGGCATTCTTGTATAATTAATGAGTTGGATATACTGTTAATAGTTCAGATTTTGTGTTTTGTATTGTAAATGTTCTGTTTGTCTAGTGTAAAAGAGAACTGATTAGGACTTTTAGTTAGAGGGTCAGGGCTTTGGATAAATATCCATATTTTTTCAATGCTGCTACAGATTGAGTCATCTCTTCTGTATTCTACTAGCAATTTATTATGGTGAATTCGGAATATAATATTGACATTGCAGTCATTTGCCTTTTTGAATCTAAGTTGTCCAGCCTTTGAGTTCTTCACTTCTGAAATAACATATGGAGCCTTTTTTAGTAAAGTTTTTATTGGTGACATGTTTGTGTCTTAGATCTATCCTTCAGCAAAACTGTTATTCTAGATTATAATTTGATAGGAAATCTTGATTGAAAATTTTAAAGCAGGAGAGACTAATTTGTGGATTTGGGATTTGGTATTTATTTAAAGGTATGTTACTCAGTGCACACTGGACTATATGATGTAAAAGCTTTTCTTTCTCAAAAGCATACTTAGCAAGTCACCATCACTTATTTCTGATGAGTTCCAGTTATCAGTATCCAAATATTTTTCATTTTAAGAACCACTGTACACATCATAGCTCTCTTTTTACTTTGCTGACAAAATCTTTGCAAGAGCTTCTGGGAGATCCAAATTATTGATAAAAACTACCTGTGACTATAAATGTATACTGTTCCCATTTCTTAACACTTTTAGATAGTTTGTATGCATTCTAACCTACTGCTAGATACAAATGTCAAGAAGACACAGATGAACTGCAGATTGTTTTTTTCATCTACTGAGACTACTTTGATAAGATATGTCAGCAACTTTACAGGTGACCTGTTTATTGATCAGGAAGCATTTGAACAGACTTCTGTGAAGTGAAGCATCAAGGTATTTTATTCTGCTTTGCCCATCAAAAATCACTGAAGTCACTGGTATACTGAGGATAAGCTTTAATAACCTATAGGGTTGATAAGAGAGTTTGTGTGTATATGGTCTGCTTTGTGTTACAATCAAGAGCTGTTCCTTCAAATAATGTAGTCCCTATTCCCCAAATAGTTCATAGACTACTAAGTGGGAATTAAAGCAATTGCAGGCAAAATAGGAGACAGGCCTTTTTTGGTTTATCCAGTGTGATGGGTAGGACATAAAAATAAACTATAAATAGACTGTAAAACAGGAAAAAAAGGGTAGATATTCTTTCTTGGTTTTGTTGCATGTGAACAGCAGAAATATGAGAGGTTGCAGTTGACAGGACAAGAGATCCATCTCGTCTGCTCTTTGGTTTCCAATAGCCAGGTGCCTGAGAAAACATGTAAGAGCAGAGCAAGAGCACAGCACACTTCTGATTCAATGATCTTTAGGCCTTGAGGAATTTGAAGACTGGGGATTGCATATGTTTTGTATTTGTATTTAATGACATTATGAGGCCTTCCTTCCATTGATTTAATTATTTGTATCTTAAGGAGACTTGTTTTTGATGGTCATATACTGTTATTTCCCTCTGAATAAGGATGTCAGAGCAGCAAATGTCATCATACCTATGACAAAGTTATCAATTCTCTTGATCTAAACAGAATAGAGTGGAGTGGAAGTGTCTTTTTGCTTCAAAAAGTTAACATTTAAATGGACCTAACCTGCCTTGGATGTTAATGTATCACTGAGATAAATGGTATGGAGGAGAGTTTATTCCTTTGCTGCTGCGATGCTGGCAGGAGAGTGTGCTCTGTAATTGATTAACAGGGCACAGTGCATTGACTTATATGGGGAAGGCTATTATATCTCAGTAACAGGAAGGTATATATGATTCTGGTTACAGTAAGTAAAAAATTGGATTCTGCAGGAAATAACTAAAACTGCTGGAAGAACAAAAGGTTCCCAAGGACTTTTTTTTTTTCCTCTTAAATCTGTGGTATAAGAGTATTTCATATTCTGATGGAAGTTTAAATAGTGCAATATATTTAGTGGAACTTTCATATAGGGATAGAAATACCAGCTTATGTAAGCAGTCTTTTAACTTTTGTTCTGTTGGACCTAAAGTCATGAGTTATTGATGAGATGTAATATTTTTTTTAAGTCTATTAATCTGAAATATAGTCCTTCCCTATAATTCATACACATTTATGGTGAATTTCCTATATTTTGAAGCCTAAATGAGCAGGCAGATTGGGAAGTTTGTTTTTTTTAAAGCAATAAGAAAGTGAGATTTCTTCCTTTCCTGTTAGTTGGTACGTCAAAATAGACATAGGACAGGATTACAGTTCTAAACAAAAATGAAGGCAAATTGTATCAGCTCTGGGTTTTTCTTAGCCCCCACCACTGTATTGGTGATTGCAACCAAATTAAGAAATCAGTGTTCAGATTAAGCACTTCAGAAGCACATGTACAGTAAATGAAGCATATTCATGACTATCCGTAAAAATTGTGACCACAGTGGCAAATAGAGGGATGCTTCCTGTGGGATTTTTTTTTTTTTTTAACTAAGTGAAGCTTCTGTGTCTTGTTTTTTTGAATCCAAGAGTATGGGCTAGTGAAACAGAGCTAAGGCAGACCATTAATGGTTTAGAAACTAGTATTCATTCCAAATAAATTTTCCATATTTCCTTCTGTGCATCTTCAATAGTAGCACAAATATAACAGCTGTCAAATTGAAAGGCGATTTCTCAATAGCTACTGGAATCAGTAAAACAACAGAAGTTCTGATGAACTTCTATTGTTGGGAGAGGTTTTTTTCATCTGTCATGTTTCTAAGCTCAATATCAAAATTCTACGTTTATTTCTATGGCAGAAACGAAGAGTTTGCTCACATTTTTAAAATAAGTTTTTAAAATTTTATTTATGTTTTAAGATAGATCTTTTATTTAACAGGTTTTTCTAGACTATAGTAAGCAGTAGCTTCCCATTATATTTAGAAATAAATCAAATTGCATAAATAGAACACATTTTTTGTAACTAAGTTTTCATATTGCTAATATTTTTCCAGGAAGATGCAGGTTTTTCTTCCCACCCCAGTTTGAAGCTATGAGTGGCAGAAAATTGTATAAACCTAACAATTTACTTTACAAAATATATTAAAAAACCCTCAGGAAACAGAACAAAGGCACATGTTCAATCTTAGCTTTCATTACTGATGAGAATATATGTTTTTCCTTAACACTAAATATTATGTAATATAAGCATAGAAAAATACTATAAAGAGATTTTGGTTTGTATTTTCAAAAACTTCTGATTATCTGTTGTTCTGCTTTTAAATGTTTCATTCCATTTTTACCTAGACAACAGGATTAATGACAAATGCCTTCAAGTCTCTATAGCTAGGCAACACTAATAAAGAAGCAGCAGCACAAGCAGTTTCCAAGTTGCAAAGTTATTATGATCTATAGAAAATATACTGATGGATTAAAAAATAGTTGCGAAAAGCTTTGTCAAGTAGTTCTGTGTTTATATGATTGTGGCACTTAGGACAAAAATTGGCAATTGTGGCAGTCTGCTGCTACCTTCTATTGTTAGCTTTAACCTTGTACTACTTTGGCTGAAATAAAAGCAACCCGGCACCCAGGATCTGCAGACACAGACCTTTCTTCTGTGCCACATCCCTGCTCCCAGGCAGAGGTGTGTGCAGCCCTGGTGTGCTGCTGGAGAGGTGTGATGGGAGGCGTACCCGACTGCGGGCTTCTGACCAAACATGCTGCAGCCAAAGCAGAGGGAGGAGGAAATCGATCTTTCTGGTTTGTGGTATAAACAATCATGTTTCAAACCGTTTGTCTTCCCTTGTCAAAATTCCATCATTAAATACTGTGGTAGCGAATTTAAAAGTTATTGGAATTGTCCTTTAATTCAGTCCAAAGCATCTGCCCTTTACTCTTGCTTGTGCTTTTGTGGATTTTGTTTTTCCTTTAATGTTTGTTAACTCAGAGATTTGTAAAGGACACTTATTTTCTTTGTTAAATGTCAAAATACTGATTCCTGAATGAATGTTCTTCTGTATTTCTGTGTTTCAGTTTCTGTTTCTGTGAAAGTAATTTTATTTTTCATTACATGAGACTGCACAGTTTAGGAGAATTGTGTGATATATTACTTGATTCACTCACAATCCTCTTTTTCCCCCTTAAAGTTCTTCTTTAGAAGGTAGGATTAATTTGGTCTCCATGTGTGATCCAGTGTGACCAAATTACTGGTTTTTAATTGTACCAGAACTAGGTGTTGTTGCTGAGCATTAAATATGCTGCTTACGTGTATTTAGACCTATTGAGGACCACCTATGGCGACCTAATGCTTTCTAAATACATAAATTGAGGGTGTTTCCACTTACAGCAGAGACTGTGCTGCAGTGCATGTGTTTAAAAAGATTAGTTAGGCTTACTGGTGTAGGCTAAGGCTTTTTTTTAGTTTTACCTGTGAAGTAAATGAGTAATTTAAGCTACATATTTCTTCCATCTGTTGAAATACCTACAATACTAAACAAAAGGCAGTACATTAATTAAGTATTTGAAAAATCCTAAGCCATTTCTCTTAATTCTGATTTATATCATACAAAAGAAGGAGATTTGTACAGTTTTTTCTTCATTAGGAAGGCTAAAATACTGATTTGGGGGTTTTTCCATTTTAGATGCTAATACCAAGTTAATCTTCTTTATAACTGGGTAAAATGGAAGTGGAGTACTCAAATGATTTATAGAGATTAGTTAGTATAGATTTTTCAGTGAATCTGTTGTATCTGATAATTCATAGGCATTCATTAATGTTCCCTAATTTATTTTATTTTTTTTTTAATATCGGATTTATCAGCACTTCTATTACAGAACAGGAAATTTGTACCTTATCTACTTCTTAGAAAGCTTTCATGATAATACTTTTCTTTAGCACTAGATTTTCATGTCACCAAAAACATTCCAAATATATCAGGGCAGGCTTTTTTGTTCAACCACTGTATCCCTAAGAAAGGTGATGGTTCGTGGTTAGATATTACCATTACCTTATTTTGTCAATGGTTGAGTCTTTATTTTCTCATGTCAGTGTGTGTGTCTGTGTTTTCTTGTGTTTTTTGAGGTGATTTTTTTTGTTTGTTTTGTTCGTTTGTGTTCGTAGGCTTTTTTTGTTGAAGAGCTGTGATGTAGCTACATGAATTCCACATGTACAAAAGTAACAAGGATATGTTATCACCCAGAGGGAAAATAAAATGCATTGTCACTTAATACATATAAATAATTAAGAGCATAAAGTGAATCTGTTTTCTTGTGTTTCAGAAAAGTGTGATGAACCTCTGGTCTCAGCGTTACCCCATTCCTCCTTCAGCAGTTCATCATTCATGACAAGCAGCTACGTGCCAGGGTATGCCAAGTTAAACAAGCGAGGAGGTAAGGGACATTCTCAACCTTAGCATTCAGATATTTCAAAAAATGATGGATGGTATTTTTAATGTGAAAATATGTTTTATGTGGAATACTATTGCTTATGCTTGTTTGAACAGACAGTTTTTATTAACTGAGTGAATTTCTCTTTCATTGTATGGGACAGTAATTGCACTGCAGGGAGAAGGGCACTACATGTAACCTCTAGCATGTAGCAGCGAGGGCCACATGCCTGATGTCGATGGAGTCATACAGTACAGCTGCATAATGTGCTTCACATAAAAGGGCATACCTGTCTTCGTTGGGTAAATGAGCATTTGCAAGGTCATAGTTGGAGCAAAACTAAACAGCTTTGATGTGCTTTTTTGATGTAACTTGTTC
The DNA here is from genome assembly GCF_000738735.6 of Corvus cornix cornix. Lineage (NCBI taxonomy): Eukaryota > Metazoa > Chordata > Aves > Passeriformes > Corvidae > Corvus > Corvus cornix. The sequence goes on from NC_046333.1 coordinate 28,780,012, forward strand.
CCACCTCAGCAATGACTGCTGTCATTCAGGTTTTTTTTCTATCACCACAGGGACTTTGGCTTTTGCATATATATCTGTAATACAATGAGTATCTGTAATACTTCTTTGTTCAGAAGTAACAAAGCTGCCTCAGACTTAGTGGTTGGAAGAACAGGTGCATAACTTTGATGGCCTACCTGGTATAATGATATTGAGGCACCGTCCCCTGTCCACAAACAGGGCGACTAGTGCTGGTAGCACTGCCAGCTCTGCCAGTTGTCTGGAGATCATCACGTAGGAAGGGATGAGCTGGGTCTGATGTCAAGCCAGGAAACATAATCTGTAAGTGGGGAAGAGTATGGGGTGGGTCCAGGCATGGATACTCCTATGATGTGGCTCAGGTAGTATCTGGAGGCTGAAATGGGACCCCCAGACTCACGGGGAGGGTGAGTGGGTTCTCCACTGGGTAATGCAATTATGGCCTGTTGGTACTCTCTCTCTCAGAGCCCTGACATGGATCTTGGTTTATTGTTCTGCCACTTTCCTATATATTTGTGGTTTACAGGTGTAGAATTCTTGTTCTTTGATCTCTTTATTTTCTTCTTTTTTTTTTTCCTTTGTTCTCTAAAATCAACTTTAGCCAGGCCCTGGAGTTACTTTCTTTTAATGACTAGTAATTGCCCTAGTGAGTTACTTATAGACCTGCTTCCTCTGATGCCAACCTGTGCTGGTACTTTCAATACCTCTGCTATCATCCTATGATTATAGTCCTCTACCCTACAATTTTATACAGTAACAGTTTATTCCCTGCAGAATAGCTATGTTAGGTACTGAAATATATCAAAATTTTTACACTGGTAGTCAGTAGCTCATGCAATCACACAGCTAAGTTAAATGTAAAACAAATTAGGTTATGTTACTGGTTGTTAAAGAATTGCTATTGCAACTATGCAAGCTGAACAGAAGCCAAAGACTAGCTTAGAGAAAATATGACTGATGAGCTCTAGTGCTACTGGCCTGCAGATCTGATGCAGAGCCTGTGGCCAGACAGGAATATTGGCAATTTCTTTGCATTTAGACCTGCAGACTAGTAGATAATATGGTTTGTTACTTCTCAATGAGAGTAGATGCTGTTCTATGCTGGTTGCAGGCTTTTATTTCTTTGCTCCATGTATTTTGTTACATGCCTTTTGCAGTTCTCATACTTTCTGTTGCAGTGTGTTTGAACGAGTGTTTTGATAGGCTGTCAGGTCACTTCAGTTGTGTCTTTAAATATTCATTGACCAGATGAAAGGAGTGTTGCTTCAATTCTAAAACAAGGCTCATCATTTAAGTTAAATTCTGTTGTATGAATATAGTTATGTCCGTTTCCATTCTATTCCATGTTCTAAGTTTAAAAAAAAGCCACTAGAACCACTTTAATAAAATACAACTTAGCATCAGCTTGGCTGGGAGGATCTTTCTTTGTTTTAGATGAGTATTTCTCCTTTTAGTTTACTAGACTACTTATTCTGTTCTAAGTGAAAGGCAGATTGACATTTGGAATTTAATTTTTTCTGTTAATTAGATTTACCCTTCCCTTTTGCCCTTATAATCACTACAATGCAGTTTCTTTTAATGACGTTTCTTTACCTTTATGGATCAGTGTTGTCATTAATCAAACACTGGCTTTATTTCCTCATTTGAAATTTAGTTTCATCTCTTTGTTTAAATACCAACTTTGTTAGGTTGTTGTCATCCATCTCTTAACATCTATAAAGCACAGCAGAAATACTTTTCAAAACTGAAGCATCTCTATGTACATGAACAAATATAATTTTCCTAATCCTAGTGGCAGTAAAAGTACTGCAGAATTCAGGAATGTGTTTAACACAGGAACTTGTCTGTCTGTGTTTATGCTTCTGCTTCTGCAAGTGATGGAAAATAGCTCAGTTTTAATGCTGAGCTATTTTACAACTTCATGGAATTACAGATATTGCTAATCAAACCAGTAATAAGTGAATCCAATTTTTTTCTCTCCAAGGAGTCATTATCAGCTAATAGATTCTCAAATCAAATGTGCTATTTAAACCACACTGTGCTCAAGTCATTAAATGGAAAGAACTCCCCCTCCTCTAGTCCCAGACCCTTTAAATTAAAGAAATACACATTTGAAAGTTCTACTCTTCAACCCAATTATTTTTCCTTCCTGTTTTCATGGCACTTCACTGTAGACTGGCAAAACACTTTATCTGAATAGATAGTATATTTTATTCCATTGATTAAGACACTGATTCACTGAACAGCCACATCATGTTATTAAGAAGGTTGGAGTCTTCACTATAGTTCCTCTGGTTCACTTTCCTGCTCTAAATGTTGCAACTGGAAGGAAGCACACAAAAAAAAATTAATATTTTCAGCAGTTTTTAGGAGACTTCAAAAGCAGAAACATCCATGAATTTACTTCTAATATTTGATAACATTTCATTTACAAATCCTATAACTAGTGATTTAGGCAAATAGAATGAAAACTTTGTGGAATGATATTGATCTGGAAACCTCCAGGGTGTATACATGGGTGGGTTTCTGTGTCGGTTTGTGAAAATATTTTGCATTTTCCGCATCCGTCTACTCAGACCCCTGTAAGCCTTCAACGACTTATGGGTTAGTATGTATACTTATTTCAAAAGAAATGCAGATTTGATGGACAGAAGTTTGATTAGAAATGTTAACCACTCCGAATCAATTTACTTGGTGGTTCTTCTGCATTTCCCCTTGTTCCTGTTCTGAACCTTATTTCTTGTTAGGATAAGCAAAGATTAGTATACTGTCTTTTTTTTTTTTTGGGGGGGGGGGTGGAAAAGTTTATTTTTCATTATAGGAAAAATTGCTGATTGTAGAAACAAATATTCATTGTTACCTACAGGTCTGTCTGTGCCTTGCAAATTCATACCAATACATATAAAATTTGATACCACAATTTCCATGTCGGTGAGTAAGAGTCTCTGATTTATGTAATCATTACAACTGCAAATCTGTGTTTCCATTATCACAGAGAGCCAAAAGCCTGGGAGGACAATGCAAATCTGCATTTTAAACCAGCTCTCTCATTCATGGATCCCCAAAGACTGTCTCATGGGGTCCCCTCCTTCTTCTGCCTTCCTGGGCACTTTCAGTCATAGTAGCTGGGCAAAGCAACCTAAATACTTTCATTTTATTATCATGGAAAGAAGTAGGGAACAAGAAGGCCCCAGAAAATGTAGACAAATTTGCTGCTTTGCTTTGCAAGCAACTGTACTACTACTAGATACACTACTACTTATCGACAGATATAACTAGTTAATGCTGGACAAAGCAAGTGCTGCTATCCCCATCAGGCCTGCAAAGAAAAGGCATGAAGATACTTTGAAATTCAGCTGTGATAAAACTTCTATAGAGACAGAAGGATGCAATGAATTTCATAGTGAATGTAGGTTTGGCAAAAGTAGTGTGGTGGCTCCTGAATTATGTTAAAGGCTCATAAACTAAGACTTGGACTTAAAAATTTAAACAGTACCGAATTATCAAGTGTTCAGACAAAGCTGTATGTAGCCAGTTTCTATAAATTATCCTTTTGGTAGTAAGACAATAGTTCATTTTAAACATAAACTAAGACTTTGGACTTAAAAATTTAAACAGTACTGAATTAGCAAGTGTTCAGACAAAGCTGTATGTAGCCAGTTTCTATAAATTATCCTTTTGGTAGTAAGACAATAGTTCATTTTAAACAACTAAGTCTTTGTGCTCTACTGTATTGTAGTGTTTAGCATATTTTTCATTTTAAATTTAAAGTTGGTTTTGTGATGTTTTGTGCTAGTATTACGAAGGTGCAGATTCTTTTTTAAATCTCTGTAACTTGTATGAGGGGAAAAAAGCACCAGAGAAGAGGAGAAATGCTCATGGCTTTTCTTCTTTGTGTCTGTCACTACCATTTTTATCTATGTATATGCAAACATTGTGAAATCTTTCAATGCTATAAAATCCTAAAATTTTTTGCTTTGGATGGACTACTTAAGAAAAATAATTTTGAGTTTTCTGCCAATTATCAGGTCAGATTCTCCTCCTGTGTAAACCAAACATTTCCAAGTATATGAAATGATTTAATGTACTATTTGGAGGATATGGGAATGCGTTATCTTTGAAAAAAATTAATTTTGCTTTCCAAAATGACTGATACTGAAGTCAACCCCATTGGCGCATAAATATATGCCATTAAGTCATTGACAGATCAAACTTTAACTGGAATCTAGTTAGTAGATTAGCTAAAAAGATTACAGTTCCTTCCATTTTTGTCATACCTATTCTCCTGCAAAAGTCTGTATTGCTGCCACTGCTTACAAGCGGCATCAGGGAAAAGGAGAGCTTTCAATAAGTTCATTCTACAGCTTTTTAAAATCTATCCTCAGTAGCTTTTTCATATGTGATGCCAAGGTGATAAGGTCTAACATCTTATGACCTGCCATCAGTGGGATCAATGGACTGCATCACACCCTGAGAAGGATTCTTAGCACACTTTTGATATAACGCGTTATCAATCTTCCTTTTAATGGTTCCCAAGCTATTGGACCTTACACTTCTCACTAGTACAAGAATTAATGCTGCCCATCATGCACCTCATACCATTTTAATTTAGGGAAAAAATTCTACATTATTTCAACATAATGTAATGTTATATAATATAATTGGAAGCTGCTTGAAACTGAGTAGTCTCAGAACTTCAGAAGTAATCCCAGCAGACAGTGAAAGTATGAAGGTCATAATGAATTTTTGGATATGTGGAAATTATCTTTTGCACAGTGGAATAAAAAAGAGGAAATCTGGTATCCAGGCGTCCTGTTTTAAGTCCAGTATTAGCAGGGAATCTGATGCTACCAATGAAATTGATAACATAATATGAAAGGAAGTTTCTGTAGAGCAGTTGATGTTCAAAAAACAGTCCTTCTAGCACCACTGTGTAACTCGTATCTAGGCTTTCAGGTTACCTTTTAATCAGTGTGCTGACCTTGGCCTGTTATCACAATTATTAATGTGACTATAAAACAAGCATCAAAAATTTTAAGTGTTGGCATAGGTGTACTTGTGACCTTTTTTTTTTTCTCAGTGGAGTTTTAAATTCTGCCTTCTGTGCAGAAGATGCAAAAATTTATCTATAATGGGATATGATTCTTTTATTCCCCAGATCATTTCCAGTTAGTCAATCAGATCTATGGCAATGGTTCTACTAAAAGAAAATATAAAAATGCTTGCTAGATCCTTGCCTTTGAAGAATTCTAAGGACAAATAGCCTAGGCTCTTTTTACCTTCACTTTTAAAATCTCCAATACCACAATGAATGTCACTACATCTCCAATTGTTTATTACTATGAGAAGGATTTTATGTCATTTTCCTTCTGGCAAAGTGAATGTGGAAGGGGCAGTTAGAATCAATCTGGATTGTGTGAGCAGTCTGGGCTTGTACCTTCACAGGGCTTGCCAGGAATTTAGTTTGGGTATGAACCTCAAAGTAAGGAGGTGCTCCCTCTGAACTAACATTTTTCCAAATGGACAGTATGGAGCTAGCATGCAGTAGTTAGCACACTACAGATCATCACCTTAAATACTACAGTCTCCTTGGGTTGACAAGGACACCTTTGAGCTCACTAAGAATACCTGTACACAACATAACTCATTATATTTTGATTAAAGCCCTCTTAGGAAAAAGTTATGGAGTTGCCAGTGGTTTCAAAGCTCACTATCCAGGTTATGGTATGTTGTCTTTAATAAGTAGGAAGGATCCTGAAAGTAATGAACAGAGTAGCATAAAAGAGTTACAATCCTGAGAGAATAGTACCATCCACTTAGCTTTTGTATGTCTGTAAGAGAGAGTAAATCACTAAAACATGGTTGCATTTTAAAAAGTAAATAAACAGCAGTTCTCTTTCTGTAAATATGTGCTTTAGATAACTACACGTCCTACAGCCCACTACAGTAGGTTTGCTAAAACCATCTCATGAACAGTGTAGATCAAACTAGGTTGTCAGAAGTCAGGACAAATTTAGAGTCCTTATTTATTAAATAATTACTTATCCATTTAAAATATAGACAATTACTTATGGTGGAAAAAGAAATGGCCTCTACTGATTCATTTATTTATATACCCCAGAAATGTGTTTGTGTGTGACATAGTATTATTCGTGTTGCACACAGTGTAAACAGTATTGCTGGAATGCTTTAGAGAGAGTACAAGCAACTGATGTTTTGTTTAGGGGAGTACTCTGTGTTGTTTGAGGATTTTTTGGGGTTGTTTTTATTTGGGTTTTAAAAAATTTTTTATTAATATGAAGAAATGGCTCTTCTAGGAGGTCCTTTACCTGTGATAGTAAATTAAAACACTTTCATTTTATTAGTAACGTGTCCTTGTGGTATTACTCAAAATAAAATTTTTGTCTCACGCTAACTTCAATCTCAGGGTTTATTTTGGTTTTGTTTCTTGTTTTAGTTTTTCTTTTAAAATCCATAAAGAATTTGGGTTCAGCTCTTTGTTTGCATCAAAAAGTTTTCTCTGTCTTTATCTGCCTCACATCCTACCATATAATCAGGTTTTCATATTCTTCACCTTCAAAATAAGTAGTTAAGCACCCCACTTTGATTTGTAATGTAACCCACAACCCACTTCAGCTCCATAAACATTTGTATCTCCCTTTAGAAGGCAACTGTGAACGTCACTTGGTTGACCTTAGAAGTTGTTTTCTGTGCTTTAATGATCTGGCCCTAATGAAATATTTTTTCATAAATATTTATTATTTGTAGAAGGAGTTCTTAAAAAGACAAATGAAAATGTTTGCACTAGCTCATTCCTCTGAAAAAACATTCAAACATTCATTACAAGAGGATAGTGAATTTGTGGAGGTGTGGGAAAAAGAAGCATCAAAAAAATGAAAGAAAAGTGCCAAGACATACTCATGCATTGAAAAAGTAACTTTAGAAAGGAAAGACATTACCCTTTTCATTCAAAACACAATCCAAGAAATAAAGTCTGTAGAGAGTGAAGCTCGAGTAATTGCATTAAAAAAAGCATCATTAGCTTATGTTAATTTACCCTAGCCTGATGAATACAGAAAGCATGACCATTTTTTCCAGTTCATAACTAATTTGTTAATTAAAGTGTTCAGAATACCTAATTGGCTTATTTTTTACACGGAGATGGAGAGGAGGAAAAAAAAAGATATTTAGTAATTTTTTTCTCACAATCATTTGCAGAGGCAGCAGTTCCAAGCCCAGCCAGGGACATAAGGCAAAGGGGCAGCTTTCTCAGGCAACAGGGATGGGCACAGCAGATCACCCAGGCTTTACAGAGCAGCTGGCTTTTTTCAGACAAAACTCAGCTTAGTTCATTAATTGTTCCTGGTAACAGACAGCTGGATTTGGCGGGAAGGTGGTTGTGCTGGTGGCAGAGAGGAGGCAGCCTCACAGAGAGCCACACTGGATCCGTATATCACAGATATACTTTTCCCATATCCTTAGGGTACCAGTGCAGCTCTGGCTGTTTATCCCCAGAGTAGCCAAATTCTGTGCTTTCAACTACTTTGAGACACCAGAGTTTGATTTGACAGTTTCTCAAACAGCTTTGGGACATTAACCTGTAAATAGTTAAGAAATCTCTTTCGGTGTTCTTACTGGCTTCATCTTGAAAATGCAGACCTGATTAGCTCACCGGCTCTGCTCAGAATACTGCCATGGTTTAAGCCTAGCTGGAAATTAAACCTGGAAAAGAGGTTTTAGGGAGACCTTATAGCAACCTTCCAGTACATGAAGGGAGCCTACAAGAAAGGTATTTTTACAGAAGCATGTAATGACAGAACAAATGGGAAATGTCTCTAAACTGAAAGTATGTTTATATTGCATATTAAGGAAAAATTCTTTACAGTGAAGGTGGTGAGGGAGTGGAACTGGTTGCCCAGAGAAGTAGAAAATGCCCCCTCCCTGGAAGTGTGTAAGGCCAGGCTGGATGGAGCACTGAGCAGTGAAAGGTGGCCCTGCACAGGAAGCTAGGGAACTCTATGGTCTTTAAACCCTTCCAACCCAAACTATTCTATGATTCTATTTAAAAAACTGGGACACTATAATTAAATTGTAGACTTAATAAAAATGGCAAGATTTGTCTGAAAAATGCACGGTAATACATGTTAGAGTTCAGCTAGGTGTCTCTTGAAACCAATGCCTCTAAAGGAACTTGTCTGCACCAGAGTAGACACACTGAACAAGCATGTTGGAAAACTTCATATTCCTCAGACACTGGGGCTACTTTGTTTGCATGGAACAGTGGGAACATGCAGGATTAAAAAAAAATCCAAAAACTCAATACAGGAAAACTTGGCCAACCTCTTTTGACAGGTCTGGTATACTTAGGAGCAGCGGAGACTGAGAGTTTAGATATCCTAGACTTGGTTTTATCTACAGACACTTCAGACTTATATACAGGGCTGTGTAAGTACAGAGCTCTGGAATTAAGGCAGAGATGCGTAGTGAGTGCACAGAAGATGCACTGTCAGCTTTTCCCAAGGTCAGTGCCTCTTGCCAGATGCTATGAGTGTTTCACCCTCTCCTGCACACAAAGCACAGGTTTTCCTTACACAGATGGGTGTAGTGCAACTGATAGATTGTTGCTTTGAGCATTTGAGCCAAAGCATTGCCTTTCCCAAATAAGTCATAAACAAGCATAAATGCTGGTAGAAATGGGAGTTATTTGGCTACCATTAAAATCTCCCACTACAGTTATATGCTGAAAGAGAGTAGAGAAATAATGTGATAAAATGAAGCTATTCGTTGCAGGATGGGAGAGTGCAGCTATTATTCATGTTTCAGCTTTCACAATAAGATTATTCACAGGAAAATCTGAGCTACACAGTAAGAGACAGAACATTAATACTTATTTTTCTGTATGTAAGTTACTACATAAGTCACAAAAAATATCTCTGGATCTGGAAGAGTCTGACTTAGCATCCAGTCTCATGTCATAGATGTGCTGTTGGTTTCTCTTTGTTTCCTCTCACTTAGATGAAACTAATTTTTAACTCTTTTTGTGTGTAGGACTCACTTTAACATTGATAAAAATGACCTTCATTTGAAGAAAATAAGTATGTCAACATGTACGGAGTAAGATCATTTTCTTTAGAAAGCTTCAGCTTTACAGAGGCCTTGCACAGTGAAGTAAAGGTGGAAAGGGAAGGGATGAATGGCAGTTCAGATGTGTTGTATAGATCTCCCTCAGGGCTTTTTGAGCAGGAGAAAATATTTGCTTTGAGTGAGAGAGAATAATTTTTCTTTATTAGGTTATGACTGTAGCTGAGATTTGAGACAGCTCCACTAGACCTCTTGTTTACAAACAAAGAAGGGGTGGTGGGAGATGTGGTGGTCAGAGGCCATCTGGGGTACAGTGACCGTGATATAATAAATTTCTCAATATTTGGTGAAACAGGAAGGGGCATCAAAAAACTTCTACACTGGACTTCCAAAGGGCAGACTTTGGCTTATTCAAGAGACTGATTTGGAGAGTACCTTGGGAAACAGCCCTTGAAAACAAAGGGGTCCAGGAAGGATGGACATACTTCAAGAAAGAAATCTTGATGGTACAGGAGCAGACTGTCTCTATGTGCCAGAAGACGAACCAACGGGGAAGATGACTGGCCTGGATGGGCAGTGAGTTTTGCAGAAATTCAGGGAAAAAAAAGAGGGCCTTTCCCCTTTAGAAAAAGGGGCAGGCAACTCAGGAAATGTTTAAGGATGTTGTTAAGTCATGCAGAATGAAAATTAGAGAAGTGAAAGCTCAATTAGAACTTAACCTGACCACTTCTATAAAGGAAAATAAAAAATGTTTTTATAAATACATTGATAGTAAAAGGAGAGGCAAGGAAAACCTCAATTCTTTATTGGACATGGGGAAAATATTTAAAAGGGATAAAGAAAAGGCTGAGGTACTTAATACCTTCTTTGCCTCAGTTTCCAACAATAAGAGACATTGTCCTCGGGGCAAATGGCCTTCTGAGCCTGGAGAAGAGGAGGCTCAGGGGAGACCTTATCACTCTCTACAACTATCTGAAAGGAGGTTGTAGCCAGGTGGAGATCAGCCTCCTCTCCCAGGAAACCAGCGAGAGGATAACAGGGCACAGTTTTAGGCTGGACGTTAGGAAGTACTTGTTCACAAAAAGGATAATTGGACATTGGGATGGGCTTCCCAAGGAGGTGGTGGAGTCACTACCCCGGTGGTGTTTAAGACTGGATGTGGCACTCAGTGCCATGATCTAGTTGACAAGGTGGTGTTAGGTCATAGGTTGGACTTGATGGTCTCAAAGATCTTCTCCAACCTAGCTGATTTTGTGCTTGTCAGGTGACTATAACTCTGCAGGGTGATAAACTGTTGGTGTAATTAAGAAGCAACAGTTTAGTTATGCTGACACAGATAGATGATATAGATAGATATAGATAAAATAAAGAAGTTATACTTTCTGTGTTGTTCTCTGCATAAAGATTTGTTGTGCTGGAGTTCAGCTAAGGACAAAACAACGTTCAGAAAAAATGTTAATAGCGATTTATCCCTTTCCTCCTCCTATCTGCACTGGTTTTGGTCTTCTGGAATGATCCATTTTTTTGGCTCTGATATATAGTTCACGTAGGAAAATATTGTTCTATATTGAACATCTTTGGGAGTTTGTCAGCCAGCTAAGAAACAAATGAATATCAACAATGAACAAATTTTTTTTCAGAACCCTATACTTTTCTGACTGCTTCTAGGACAGATTTTTATTTCTTTTAGGACAGACTTGAATTCTTTATGACAAAATTTATTTGAATGGCCAATTTTCCAAGTCACTCAATGTTAGATAAATAGTCTCTACTGTGAATCATGAGGCTGTATAATGTGATAAGCAATGGAAAAAAAGAATTAAAAGCTAGCTTGCTTGAAATCTGCTTTTTGAAAAGTTGTGTTTTAGATGTCTTTGCTTTTCAGTATTGACTACCATCGAATTTAGCATTCCTGCTGGGCTTTTAGAAACTCAAATCCCAGTGAGCTAATTTTGCTTTGGTTAAGAAAGTTGTCAGAAATTATTTGATTTTTGTAAGGATCAAAGGGTCCTCTGGTATTTAAAAATAGGCACTTGATCATGTCTATAATTAGATAATATTTATAGATCAAGAATAAGTTATCTTATAGGTATCCCTGTCTTCCTTGTTTTTGCTAGTACAGACTGGATGATATGAAGATGACTCAGTTTTGAGGGAATAGTCAGGTGACACTGACTAATGTTGTAAAAGGTAAGTAAACAGGATTAGTGCTTAGTGAAACAGGGCAGTGTGCTTTTGCTGAAATGGAAATCTTGAGGATTGCATAGTGCTGTACTGAGATGACTTTAGCTGACATTCTGCCAAATGTAGAACACATATAGAAACTAGATGTTTCTTTCAATAAAGAAGCCAAAATATTTAATATGTACAGCGGGAGATGGTACTTGAACTGCTTTGCTTTCTTCAGTATCAAGAAGTTGTCTCTTTTCTATGGTGGAGAATAAAATCTTCAACAAAAGCCAGTGCTGGCTTTTTGATTTGCTGACTTTAGCAACTGGTCAGCAACATGCCCCATAACACATTTTGAATACATAGAGGTGATTGTTTCTTATACATGCCAGTTTCCAGGTGGGATTTTTTTTGGGGGGGGGTGGGAGGGGGAGGGTGTCAGAGACTGAAATATTATAGTTTATGACTTAAACATTTTCTTGAAGGACTTTTAAAACTGTATTACAAAAGCTGCAGAGAAGACTATGGAACCCTGAATGAGGCCCTGACTGAGGCCTGACACTGCTCGCTGATGAAGATAAGATAAAGTAACAACTCAGGGCTGGGGACATTCACAAAGCACAGGCTTAACACCTCCAAGGTGGAGACCACAGCCCCAGGGCAATCAGCTGCCAGGCTGGCACAGACCCCCTGCACCAAAGGGGGGAGGGAGGAGAGGCTTTGGGTGCGTGCTGGAAACGCCTCTGGTGAGAGGCGCAGTGACCGCCCATCCTCCCCTGTGCAGAGGAGCCCAGCTGAGGGACCCTCACCCAGGGGGGGAAGCTCATCCACAGCAGAAGGGGTGACATGGCCCATCACAGGGGCCCCCCAAAGGGGTCCCCAGACCCTGCACCAGAGATGAGGCAACAGAGCCTCAGTGTTGCAAGGGACAGTGTGTCAAGCCAGCCCCTGCAAGAGGAGGCACGTGGCCATTCCCACCTGGCCCACAGCGTACATTAATCCACGGGATTCTGCACTCTCTGGTGTGTGGTGTGGTGGCGAGTGGCGCCGTGGCCACGGTGGCGACAGGAGACCCTCACCACCAGCAGACCAGATGGAGGGGAGCAAAGAGACCTTGTTGGGACCCTCGGATGGGTGATATGTTTCCACCTAACCCCTGTCACCTCTCCCTGTTCCCCCAACCCCCATGCACACTTTTTTCCATTTCTTTCTTTTCTCTTCCCTTCTCTTTGCCTCTTTTACTATTAAATAAAATACATCAATTTTTTGGCATCAACATCTAGCCTCGTTTGGTTTTAATCTCGTTTCTGGGAATATTTTGAACCTTCTAAGTTCTTTCCAGTTTATGCAGAGACTTAGCTTGCTTTGCTTTTCTGGGTTTAAACCGGATTGTAACAGGGGGTATGTTCTTTCTTTTATTAGTATCTAAGCTAGGCTAAAATGGTTCTCAGCTATCAAGAAGAAAAAGTTGAATGCTAAGTTTAAAAAATAACAGGTTTTGAGAAAAACCAGAGGAGCTATTTACTACAGGCCTAATTATTGTGAGCAACCTCCAAAAGTTGCTTTAATAAACTTCTAGTTTCTAGGCAAAACCAAATTCTGCATATTATGCACTGAATATATTATGTTAAGCACAGTGGTAATGATGCTTTAGCTTTTTCCTTCTCTTGAAACAGCAAATAATGTGGAATTCAGCTAAGGCAGCAACCAAGATATTGACCAGCAACGGCTGTTTGGTAAGCCATGTCCAAAGTCATGTGGAAAGGAGTCTTATAGCTGGGGATCAAAGCAAAGACACCAGAAACTGGGTAGCAGTTGGAAAAAAGTATTTTTAAACATTTCAGTTCTCAGGTTTCCACTAGACTTTAATTAAGGAACTGTATTGAGCCATTCAAGGGGAATATTTTTCCTGCAGTTGAAGCAGAGGCTGGATCACCTTGCTTTTAGATAGGTGGTAATGGGCACCCTTTGAGAAAGAGCTGCTAGTTTACCAGCTCACTAGGTGTGATATGACAATTCCTGTGCTCTTATCTTGTTCCTTTACAGTTAGTCCCTCCATGAGGCTGGAGTCACAATGACAGGGTTTGCTGGGAAATCTACAGCCTTATCCAATTTTATGGATGATTGCAACACTTTCAGCCTCTCAGACTCATCTACAAAGGCAAGGAACTTTAAAAGAACAGGGGAAGTTGATAGCAAATAAGAAAAAAGACAGGAGACACCGCAAAATAAATTGATTTAACCTATTGACACAAGTCCAGAGTTTATTGAAAAAGAAGAGTTGGGATTATGAACTAAAAAGTACAAACAAATTCCTAAGTTAGCAGAGATAAGAAAACTACATAAAATAAGGCTTTGGTTTGCCAAGAGCATTGGGTTATCAGAATCATTAAGCCATATCATTTCTAGTCACCTGAAAAGAGCTATTCCCTTCTCTCTCCATCTTCTGTTCCCTGAAAAGAGAAGCTTTCTCATTTTAAGGCCTTTGTCAATGGTAGGCTTTTCTATTCCTTGTTAAGAAGGTTACCACATTTTTTAGCTGGTGCATAACAGCAAAAATAGGTTGTCTCCATAGTCTAACGTGCCTCATGAAACACAGCTGAAAGCTTAGCTATAAAGCTTACAATTATTTCAGAAACTTACCATATATTGCATTACAAGCAAGTAAATTGAAGGCTGTAATCATGGCTTTTATCTTGCAAATTTGCCCTAAGAACTTTAAAGAGGTCTAAATATGATAGCTAAGGAACAGGATGCTACTGATCAGAGTAATAAAAGGCACTGTGAGATTTCAGCTTTCTGTCAAGATGCTAGAATGTATTACAGAAAGTAATTTAATTATGTACTTTATTATCTATAACAAGTAAAAATTGACTGGTTTACTTCCAAAATTTTCGATTAAATATAGGCATTATTTTTTCGTGACACTGGAAGCTCATTGTTAGTTTTTTGCAGAAAGTCTTTGCCGAGCAGAGGTGGTACTATTAAGTATTCTGCTTTCTCCTTTTGTAATAGACAAATGCTAATTCCATCTTATGATACAGAAATCGGCAAAGCCCATAATACTGTCCCAAAAGATGCTGATAGCATAATTTAAAATATAATGTTAATACTGGAAATATAATAGGGGCTGCTTTTACGGGTGATTTTAAACTATCAGCAGCACCAGCCAAAGAAAATATTTTTAAATAGATTGAATGTGGGGTCTATAAAAGACTTAATTTAAAAAAATTAGGCCTAGATTTAGTTTTGATATTGATCAATAGCAGTAGAATTAGTAAGTATTGACAGAGTTTTAAATAATGAGTATTTGCAACTTTCTGACAAATTATATTTAAAATATGCTCCCCCTTCCTACTCCCCACAAAGGAAAACTAAAGATTTTAAAGATGTAAAAACTTGTAGGTATTTTGGCAAATTGAATAGCAATGAGCTAAACTATAGAAGATTCCATGAAATTGGAAAGAGGAGAAAAGATAGATTTGTAAATGTATATTGGAAAACCGAGCCCCTAAATGTTGTTAATTTTCCAGGCAAGTCTAGAAATCCCTTTGTGTTTTTAATATTTAATGGAGAGAGTGTCAGTCTTTTTTCCTTATAGTTTATATGGAAAACATAAGGTAGGAATAACATGAATTCAGATCCGTTCAAACAAAACTTCATTGATATGCAGCGGCTACAGAACTAATTCAGAAAACTCCTCTTGAAAAATTAGGACACACTTTAAAGTGTAGTTGTCATAGCCCTATCTGGTTCAAATTGAAGGGATATGTTGCACTGCAGATAGTGCTAGTGAAGGAAGATTATGTAAAAAACAGGATCATTTGTGTTTGTTCCTAAAAGGACCCTCAGGCCAGAGAGTTCGTAAATGTCTTTCCTGGATTTTATTAAGCTAATGTACCATGTCTGCATTTGATTTCTTTTTATTTCCAGAAGGATTATATTGTTCTTCTTAACTATGTTTGCTTGGAAGTATATAATGTAATTCTACAATACAGAGTTGAGCATCTGAGCATCAAACTCTCCTTTGCCAGATAGATAGATAAAGCTATATAAAGAAGTTCACCAATTTATCTAAGAATTCCTTTGAAGGAAGAGCTCATGCCAAATAAAAGAGGTAAACTCCAAATGATAAAGCTAACCTTTTATAACAATTATCCTTCTATAAAAAGAAGGATTTTTTTCATGAATTTTTTTTGTCTCTGTTGGTGATTTGGCACAGTCAATTAAAATCCCTGTAAGTGCCCAGAAATTCTCTTTAATAGCACAATAAAGTTTGGATATGTGAGAGGGGGTATAAAGATACTTGCCGTTTGTAGATACAAAAAACAAATTCCCTTCTCTAGATAAGGAGCTCAAGGACTTCAGCTTTCTCATAAAGGAAAGGATTCTTCCCATGGAAAGGATTCTTTCATAGGTTGAGAAGATTTTAGGAGCTTGTTTGCATTTTATGTTGTGTGGTAATTTAACTTCACCAAAAAGGACATGTTTAACCTATTGCAATACTGGTACCTTCTGTATCACACCCATTTCCGTGACCTCAAATTCCATCAACAGTTATTCATAGCTAATGGAAAGTGACATCACATATAAAGAGAGAGATCACCAAGAAAACTTTTAAAAGGTTTTAAGACATTAAAAAGCTGATGGCAGAGGCATTGTTAGGTTTGTGGCAGTGTGCAGTGATCATCAGCCTGATTGAAAAATGTGCAATAAAAATTGCTGTGATTTTGGAATTCTGGAATGTACATGGAGATTTTGCAGTTGCTTGATTCCTGAGGCTTGTCATTTCAGAAACTCAGCTTTAGTGTTGAAGAAACTTGTCACTGCAGATCTGGCATGATAGAGTGTAACACAATATGTTCTGATTTGCATGTAATCCTTTAGCAGATGAGTGTAGCTCCAGGGATGTTAACATGACACAAGCTACTGTTTTAGATCATTTTCCATGGTGCTTGGCAATGCTAGCCTTAAACATGAATTTGTCAGGCAAAATTGTTCAAAGCAGGAGAAAATCAGTGTCAACTAAAACTATTTAAATAGCTGTGGATTCAAGGACTTTTATGATAAGATCTAGGAATGTTAAAATGTTGGCTGTGATCCAAAGATGCATTGTGCTGGGAGAGATGTAACTGGGAATTTTGAGTCTGTAAATAAAGATGGGTAGAAACTTTAAGCCCTGATGAATGTTGTGTCCAGAATACTTCCCCACATTGTTTTGCTGATTAAGAATCAAGTATGATTTTTCTTTTCCTGATCTTTAATGAAGACAATTAAATCCCAGTTATCTTGTCTTTCAGATTTTTAAGTGAGTGTGTAAACCCGTGATCTTGCACGTTGCTGATCTCATTGTCTGGTTCCACAAGATGCACTCATGTCTCTTCTAAGGTCATTGTGCAGATGCTGACACTACTCACTGCAATGAGCTGTGAGCACAATATTAGGAATTTTAGACCTTGTAGCAAAATATTGATAAAGATAGCATGATGGCATTGCATCTGTTATAGGGCAAGCTGAACCAGCTCTTATTTTTGTGACTAGTATTTTTGCACTGATGCAAGCAAAAGACTGTTGAGGGAAGATGACTTTTTTTCTAGTCCCATTTCACTGACTCCTTTGTGAAACTATTGGTAAATGTTTTGTGATAAACTTTGCTTTTAATATATTAAAATTTTTCTTCTTCAAATCCATGGCATTAATCCATAACTTCCTTTACAAGACAAGAGTTTGAAAGTTAATATCTAATTTTCTGTTCTTCTTGTGCCCATTTCTACTTTTTCTTCCAGAATTAATTCAAGAAATTCACTGTATGTTTCTCGTCTCCAGGGGCTCATGTTGGTTTTTTGTGTATTTTTGGGGGTTTTGTCAGGCAACCGTACTACTTCTCAAAAATACTTATTCAGAAAAAAAGTGGAGATCGTTGACCATGAGATATCGGGTAGGAAAATATGAAAATTGAAGAAATCCACTTCCATGGCAGTAAGATTTCCCAATAGCAAGAATTCTTAAGAAATATAATATCAAGTGATATAATGAATAAGTAGAGGTCAATGTCATATGGAAAGTTGATTTATTGTCCTGATGCAGAAAATAGTTGCTAGTGCTGATCATGCAATACAGAGCAGGTTTTTTTTTAAAAGCAAAATAAAAAAGCAAGTGTGCAAAATCGGGAGGATTTATTATTGAGTTGTTTTCTAGAGCAGAAATATTACCTGACTTGGCAAATTTAGCAACAGAATTTGAGGAAAGATTTGAGCCCCTGTAGATTGGATGTTCTTATTTAAGGAGAGTAGGAAAGCTTTGAGGGAGTAAGGCCCTTATTTTATGATCTTAATAATGTGAAATACATTAGCCTGTGCAAGACAGTCAGATCATACAATATTACCTCATCCCATCTCTTTTCAAGGTTGAACAAGGCCTGGTCATTCAGTCTCTCCTCACAGGATGAGTGCTCCAGCTCCCTAATTTTTTGGTCCTCCACTGAATTTAGAGTAGCACAGGAAAATTACAAGCCCCAGTTGAATGGGAAAGTGGTGTCTGGGGTTAGAAAACAAAAGCTGCAAAAACAAGAGGCATCAGGAGGAGAAAACCAGCAAAGAAATATTTTTGAAGTGATGCACGCAGCCTGGGAAAGTAGAGCTGTGCCTGTCATTGAGATGTTGTATGTCAGGATCCAAGGGAAGCCAGTGAGAGGTGACATTGTGGCAGGAATGTATTACAATCCACAAAATTAGGATCAGAAAGTGGGTGCCATATTCTTTGAACAAATTCAGAACGTCTCCAGATTGGATACCTTAATTTCATGCGAAGTTCTAATATCTGACACCTGCTGGAAGGGCAATACAGTAGGATGCAGTCAGCTCAGTTTTCTGGAGTGTGTCAGGAATAATTAGTGATATATTATACATTTTGATATATAAAATTAATATAGTTATGGACATAAATGTTTTTACTGGACTAACATTTGTGGCAAATTTGCTTTGTAAAATCCACAGCAAATAAAACTTTCTTCCTCCAAATGATACTTTGCTTCTACTAATAAGGAAAAAGAAATTCATTGTAGTAATAAAAAAGAAAAAAGAAAAAAACTTTCAATGGCTTCATAAGCATTAGCTAGATGTTTTAAGTGACTCTGATTTTTTGATGCTTAATTAACATTGCCAAATCAGAAGCTAAATTATGGGATAAGATGCTTTTAAACCCACAATTAACAGCATATATTTTTTTCTCTTTCATTCTTTCCAAAAACCTGTATTTAAACCTATATTCTAACCATAATAGAAACAATTATCATATCTTACTTTCCCTTCTTAAGCTATGTGGTTTTGCCTGTTTAAAACATTTTTATGGCACAATAATCATAGGATTCAATTTTTACAGAAGTAGTGATTTAGCTACTTTAGTGCTTTATAAGCTCTTGCTGCATACTTATTTCCTGGGCTTCTGCCATAAGGAAAGTCCCTCTGTCTTCAGTAGGAATTGTATCCGTAGCTGAAAGCAGAGTAACACCAACTGTCTGTGATAAGTGGCTTTCTTCAATATAGAAGTGAATCAGGAGAGCATGGAAAAGCTGTCATACAGTTGCATGGATGTTCCTGGGCAATTTATCTTGAGCTGCAGTACTGTTTCCTTGTCTAGGCTCAGCAGACAGAAATTTCCTTGAAGACTGCTAGTAAGATTTGCTTGTTTCAGCATGCAGGAAAAACCATGAGCTTTATTCAAGAAGAGAATGATGTAAGTCCTGTAAGGTCAGAGCAGCAAGCTCTATTAGGATAGAACCCTGGATTGCACATTTATGGTGAAGTAGGAGAAATTATTAGCTTTATCCATACAGTATTTCTCATAAAGTTTCAGAATACTGTTTATTTTCACAGTTGTCTGTGTGAGGCAAATCATGTGTTACAGCAGCTTACACACACACAAACTAAAGCTATTTTTATCCTCACTTAGGTATTTTCTTGCCTGGGCATTGCTTCTGCCAAGTCAGATGATTTCTGTCTTGAATACTCCTTGTGTAGCTGTGGCTGTTTCCTCATCTGCCAAGTGCTGCTCTGCACCAACAGAAATTACTTAGGTCCAATCTGCAGTCTAGCTGTTTGAGGTGGTGTGGTTTTTTTTTTTTCCTTTGGTTGGGGGAGTGGATATAATGAGTTAGTCTAGACATGCAAAATTCTTTTTTCTTCTCAGCAGTGTTGAATCCTGACTGACAATGTTGAAAAAAATGCATTCAGATCAAGTATTTCAATCTGTAGCCTCAAGAGCTTAAATGAAGAGTGTGGAAGCTGCAGAGAGATTAATTTCAGCCTACGGAGCCATGCCATCCTAAGAGTGTTAGAGGGCTAATGGAGGCAGGGGGAGAAGTGAAGGTGATTCAGGATACCTGAAGTTAAATCCTGCTTTGAATCCTTCCCCAGACTCTATATGTTGAACCTTCCTACTCTAAAGCTAACATTTCCATATTCTTGTCCCTTCTGTGAGTTAAAATTTTAAAAAGAAGGGTTGGAGTGTGAATTTGGGGCTTTTAATTTATTATAGTGTAATTTTTGAAATGCTCTGCTGAATGAACTTTGAGTTCTCATTAATTTATATTGAATAAAAATCCTAGCAGAATTTCTTACCCTGATTGGTGTCTAAAATGTATCAGATTAGTTAATCCCATGAGGGTAAATTAACATTTGATGCCACTGGTAAGAGCACTGATACTTTTATTAGTGTTATAACTTCTGCTGGCTTTTTTCTTTTTCCCCTCATATAGTCTCACATGATTATAATGATTTTTGTATACAGTGCTATGTTTTGGCTCAAAGGAGTATAAATTCGTTCGGGAATCATCATTATTTATTAGTAGTTTACCATAGACCTTAGGCAAATTGCTGCCCTAAAAAGCTGAATTCTACTGTAGTATAGTCCTATCTTGAAATGAACATATTATTTTGCAAATTAAAATAGAGAATAAAATTGTTCCTCCCATGTTGTTGCAACTCTGCATATGATATCAATAAATGTTTTGCTATTAGCAAAATAAAAGCCGTGATATGAGCTTTCATCACTAAAATGGATATAGTACAGAGTAATTTTTAAAAATGGAATATATTTTCTTAATGGAGAGAAAGGATAAGGATCTCGGTACTGCTTGCAATAGATGCATTAATGAAAAAAAATTTTCTTTTAGCTTTGCTAAAACAGAAAATGCCACAAACCCCTTGAATCAGCTGTACATTAGATTTAAAAAGTCATCTCTCAATATTTCACAATTCTGTGCTCCTGCTTGCTGAAGGAAAACCAGTAGAATTAAGCACGTTTACTGGGACAGACTGAGCAGTACCAGTAGCTTGTATTCACGTGTGGCCCTGGTGATATCAGAGCTCCTGTGATATCTTGAGCAAGGTCTGATTTACAGAAGCATTTGGAAGCAGTGGCTAATCAATGAGGCAGACAGGAAAGAGCATTGTCCTTTTCTCAGGACTGGGTCAATACCACATTGACACAAATAAGAGGATAGTATATCTCCCTCTAACTGTTCATTTTCTTGGCAATTTGCATATGGAAAAGATTCAGAGAACTCTTTTTGGCTATTCAGAAAATTTCAGTTGCAATGGCTGATTTATTTTTTTACTTTCAGTAATTTTGTTCCATGGATGAGAACCTCTGTACGAAAATTCATTAGCTTCGTTTACAATTTTTTTGTGGAAAATTACCAAAATGCACAGTGATTTTACCACTCAAGAAGAGAGGAACATTTCAGACTGCTTTATTAACAATTTTGAGTTTTGAGAATTCACCACCATTTGGGTTGAGACCAGCT
This sequence comes from Corvus cornix cornix, assembly GCF_000738735.6. NCBI lineage: Eukaryota > Metazoa > Chordata > Aves > Passeriformes > Corvidae > Corvus > Corvus cornix. The sequence continues at coordinate 28,801,085 of NC_046333.1, forward strand.
TCTCATAAATTCCTGTAAAATGGGAATTCAGGTTTGAAATTATGAGCAGATGGAAAAGTATGTAGAGGAAAAGCAGGTTTAGCCTGGATAGGAAACACTGGGGAAGAGTCTTCAACCTGAATATATTCCTGAATGGATTCTTTCTTGCCAATCTCAAAAGAACAACCTTATAAAAAACCAAGCAAACTAAAAACCCCAAACCACACAAACATCAGTAAGAACAACAAACTGGTAGAAATGTAAAAACAGTAACAGAGGAAAAGTGTGCAGTTTTCAGATTCTGTAGCAGTCCAGGAGCTGAGCCCAAGTGGGTGTTGCAATCATGAGTAGCAGCCAGCAGAGGTTGACTGTTGGCAATCATTAAGGGAGCTGGACTTCACTGTATTTAATGTCAGGAGCCGGGTAATTTTTTTTTTTTTTTTGCTTGCTGGGCTAAGACTCTTTAAATGCCTGAAAGAGCTGGAGGGAGTATGCCAGGAGCATGGCATTTCAAGGGAGATTTTCTTGTGGGAGACACAGACCAGGAGATTTGCAGTTGAAAAACATAGAAAAACGAGAGAGTTTTTTGCACATCACTAGAACACTGGTATGTACTGAAACACAGTGGCAGAAACTGTGTTCCCTACAGGATGCCACACAGCAAGTCTCTGTAAGACTAGAGGCTCAGCTTTTGTCTTTTACAGCTGAAGACTTGACATAGAACAAGATATGTAAACCTGAATTATACGATTTAATCATTTTTCATGTGCAATCATTTGAGGGAAAAAAATTAATCAAGATAGGCTAGAACACCGTGGTATAACTTTCAGTAATTCAGCTTTGCCTTCCAACAATTTGTGGGCTCAACTAATGGGAACAGGATGACTTAGGTGACTAAAATGTGTAGGCGTCTCATTGCTGGTATCAGTCAGGTGCTGGAATACCTTAATTCCTTTTTCTCTGGCATCTCTACTAAAGAAGTATCACAGCAGCTACAAGGAAGTGTTGTAATGAGCTCATATCTGTATATTTAAAGTGATGTATTTTGTATTGAATGCTATTCAGTCACAGTCAGTAAAACTTTGCTATTTGTGATCTGACCATCATTAAAATCTCGATAAGAATCTGCTAATCAGGGCTCGATTACTCAGCAGAGACACTGCCGAGGTAGTATCTGCTATGCATTAACTATACACTTGCTAGTTCTTTCCAGGGATATGACCTGAGTTGTCAGGAAAACCCCAGTGCTGCAATGCATAAACATACAAGGAGAGATTTGTGTCATGATACTTGCAAAGGTGATGTGAGGAAAGTGACATCTCTCTACTCTCTACCTCATCTTTTGTGTGCCACTGTGGTTATTTTGTATGCAAGGGATTTGTGTGGCAGGGTCCAGCGATCCGTTGGCTTGCCTCAACTTTCCGCCCAGAAAACAAGAACACCTCATGGAGAAGAAGCTGCTTGATGCCTTGAATACAGATTATGTGCACAGAATATTTAAATCTCGTCCAAGTTTTGTTTAAGATTCCATTAGGATGCAGTTGTGAATGAGCTTCTTTTTGCATATGTAATTAGAAAGCAGAACAGATGGGAAAGGCATAGTTTAAAGTGATGTGTTCATTAAAATAACCAAAGCTGCAAAGTGTTTGTTCCCCAACAGTGAATTCAGGATATGAGACTCCTTAGGTTTATGACTTTTTTTTCCCCTACTTTGAGTCTGACAACTGTGAATGACAACAATGAGATCTCTTTTGCATCAATTTTTGTTAGATATCACTACTGTTCCTTAGGGCAGATTGACTGTTCATTCCCTGTTCATATGTGGTGTGTGCTCAGTTAAGATATACTAGGAGGCAGTGGGTATTAAGAAGCAGACACTACGTCAAGGGATTTATTTTAATTGCATTTACTGTAAGAAAGATCTATTGGGATTTAAAAAATAATATAGTGATTTTAATGTTCTTTTAAAAAAGACCTATGTGGGCTGTATCCTGATAAGTACTGCTGTCCCTTGGGTTATTTCTACTTTTAACTTCCAGGTTTTTAAATGAAAATAAAATAATTTTAAGAAATATAATTAGGGTTTTCACACAGACACCCTGTCTATTATTTTACTAGAAGGCAAGTCTTCTAAAATTAGTCTAACAATGTCCAAAAAGTATTTGCTAAAGTGAATAAGGTCTGATCCTTACTCTCCTCCACCAAAATAGGAAAAAAGTTGTTTTTAGGTAGTTTAAAGAAATGAAAAGCATACCCCCTTTATAGGCTTGCATCTTTCAGCTGCTATGAAGGAAGGCTCATTTGAGTAATGAATATTGGATCTTTCCAATCTTCTACTCCTGCAAAATGAGTTTTATTAGATGTATTTTATAGGGAACTTAGAGCTTTAGAGCTTACCGGCTCTTAATTTTTGCTGTACTTCTAGAAAGCTGTTGAAACTCATGGAGAAGTAGGTCAAAGGTTGGATATAATTTGCCAGTTTCTAGTAAATATTGTTTGATTTGGGGTAAATTCTAACAGTGAATTCTAGAGAAGAAGATATCTAGTCTTCATTTTTGTTCTCTTAGTCTCTCATGCTACTATTTTCTCAGTATTTTTTACATTCTAAATATCAACTTTTTCTTCTTCTGAAGCAGAATGTTCATTATTTGCCCACAATTGGTATTTTACATGGTCATGTCTGCAAATGCATCCCTACTGTTATGTGCTAAAAAGAAGAGCTTTTCAAAAATGCAAAAGCAAATCCCTACCCTGAAGATAGGGAATGGATTATAAATCCAAATTTAGCTAGAACAGCAGATGGATACAAGAAATAAACAAATACATGCTGTTTATGATAAGGAAATAAATGTTTGTCCATGCCAGTATCAGGGAAAGATTGCTTCAATTAGAAGTGAAGCCCTGTATGAGGACTGGAGCTTCTTTGTTGGAGGACTCTACTAAATACATGGTAAATGCGACCCTCCCTCAAAGCAGGTTGAAGTGCAAAGTCTTCAATCATCCAAGATTTCTGTATAAGCATAACTTTTCTCAGTGTGGCAAGACCCACTGTAATGTTCTGGTATTGGAAGGGACCTTAAAGGTTATCTAGTTTCAACACCTTCTACCAGACCAGAAAGCCCCGTTCAACCTGACCTTGAACACTGACAGGAATTGGGCATCCACAGCTTCTCTGGGCAACTCATTGCAGTGTCTCACCAGCTTAGGTGTAAAGAATTTCTTCCTAATGTCTAACCTAAATATACTCTCTTTCAGTTTGAAGCCATTCCCCCTTGTCCTGTCACTACACACCCTTAGGAAAAAGTCCCTCTCTATCTTTCTTGTAGGCTCCCTTCAGGCACTAGAAGATGACAATTAATTCACCCCAAAGTCTTCTCTTTTCAAGGCTGAACAATCCCAGCTTTCTCAGCCTGTCTTCATAGGAGATGTGCTCCAGCCCTCTGAGCATCTTGTGACTTCCTCTGAATTTATTCCAATAGCTCCACATCCTTCCTGTGTTGGGGTTCTCACAGCTGGAAGCATTTTATTTTCTTTGAGTAATGTCTTTATCTACACTGCATTATAAAATGGACAGAGGAAGACAAGGCAAAAATGAAAACCTCCATTGACATCCTACTTAACTGCGATGGTGACAAACAGTGCAGGTATATTTATGCCATTTAGAAGTTTGGGTCTCTTATATTGCTTTCTAGGGTGCTGTAGAAACTGGCTGCCCATATTTTCTCTGAAGTGCAGTAAATGAATGATCTCAGTGTTTCAAAAATTTCTTTTTTGTCTTGATTTATCTTTTATGTAGCGGAATGACAAGCAATGTCTTGGAAAATAGCAAGGTATCAAACAGTATTGATTTCATGCTATTGCAGTGACCTAGAAAGTGTTATTTCTCATTGAAAGATTATGTTGTGGTTTTCCCATACAAATAAGAAGATTCAAACTCTAGGAATGTTTCAGGCTGTTATTACATAATCATTAAAAAAAGCATATTTTTTGTTTCCTTGCTGAAAGGCTATAGAATTATTCTAGGATTAGATAAAATAATCCCCTGAATTATTACAACAAAACTTACATCCCACATCTATGATTTGCTGTCTAATGAAATTTCTGAGTAAGGATTCTCTTACTTTTAATTCATGTCATTGAAACTTTTTTATTACTGATTTGAAAAGAGTAGGATACTAGACTTACTGCAGTACTGATATTTTTAATTTTGTGATTTGAAGTAGGGAGTGATAAACAAGTGAGACTAAAACAAGAATGGATTCTTCCAGTGCAAATTAATGTTTCCAGTTTTCATCATGAATGAAAATGGAAGTTCAAAATTTTCAAAGGAATGATTTCTAACTGAAATGGAACAGACATTTTCAAAACTCATCAGTGTCCCCCTTCTTATAGATCTGTAAACTCAATAGCCTGTGACAGTTCATATCAAAGTATAAAATCTGTGAGCCTATCCCAGCTTTGCTGCTTACTGACAATTCATCATGGGGAATGATAAGAAAGTAAGTCTAACTCATCATATTGGCTGTCTTTTTGTGCAGTAAAGGGGAGGTAAGTCACTCCCAGGGGAGGTAAGTCAGTCCCCAACTTTGAATAGGGAGCTGAAATGTGTAATTAATTAAAAAGAAGAAATTTTACATGAAAAAATAGGCCCATGTTGACATAAATTCTTTATACTCCTAGAAATAGATTGTGCTATCTTTTACATGTGTCATTCAGAGATAGACTATGTTTTTCATGCTGCTTGCTGTTCCACAGAATGAACCTGTGGAATAAAATGCAATAAAAACATGAAACACATTGGAATATTCCTAATTTAAAAAAATTAAGTCTTTGAACTTCAAGTCTTGTAATGAAGCTAATACTGTTTGTTAGCAATTGTTTTTATTTGGTGCAAAATCATTAACAATTTCCACTTTTACAAGTTCTTAGCATTCTGAATACAGTTTTACGTCTCCTGCATAATAAGACTTATCATGAGTGTTTGTTTCAGTAGTTTGGTCAGTCTGCAGTAGGAGCAGATCCAATTACTTGTTTTGAAAATAAAGTTCTATGAAATCTTTCATAGCTGACTTTTACCACAGGTATGCTCTTGCTGGCTTTGTTGATTGAGACTTATAGGCTTTTATGCACAAGAAAGTTTCTTGGGTCCTCAAAGATACTTGGGCCACATGCTCAGTGCTGACTTTACTCTTGTTGAACTTGGAGTTCTCTATTAACAAAAATTCATGTACAGTCATTCTTGCTCAAGGTGAAATGAGTTGTCCTGTGTGTAGTGTTAAGTGGTATATGGTATAAATCAGAGTATCCAGTGACTCTTTTGGTTCATGTCACTGGGTCAATTATTTTGGCTGATGACTGGTTGAATATGTTTAATCACATTAAATTCTAGTATAGCATAAAAATTAAAATAGGAAGAGATATTGTATGTAATTGAATTTATTGTACCTTTACTACCAAAAAACTCCATAAATGCTCCTTACCTTTTTTAAGGAAAGCCAAGTGTATTATATGCATCTGTTTAGTATCTTTAAAACAATTTTTTAAGCTCTAATCTACTTCTAATTTTAACTCTTATTGATTTCGTAGTATATTGTGCTATTTGTCATTAAAAGGCAGTACATGAATTAAAGGGAGCATTGAATGAAAAAACATGTATCCAGTGCCTATTTTTCTACTGTAATAAAAAGTGCAAATAATAAATGTAATAAAATTCAGGATATAGCCTATAGCTATTAAAAATGAACAGTTTACACCAAGGTGTGAATAATAGCACTGAATAGAAATTACTCAACAGATTTAATACACCACTGTAGTTTCAGTATGACGTAAAGTTCCCTGAAAACTATTAACTGCTGTCATTTTGATCCTTCCCTAAAGATAATTCATTATCCTTTCATAAGGTATTGGCCATAAAATTCTGTTTATTTAAAAAATAATGACATATTGTGGAAATCAGGTTTGATTTCCAAATTCCTCACTCCTTTAAAAAGGCAAAATATATTATTTATCAGTAACTCCTCTTTTCCGAATCCAGTATCACACCAGCTTCTGAATTCTGGTGAAGAAGCTGGGATTTATTCAACAAAATATTTCATGATATGTGGAATTGTAAGCATGTGCACATTTATGGGGAAATGAGGTTTTTGTACCTGCTTAGATTGAATGGAGATACAAATGCACTTAAATTCCTCCAGTGAATTTGGGCTGTTTCAGGATTGCACTGTGGGGAAATTTGTATGTAATACAACATTTTCATAATCTATTTAGAGCATGCATCTGAAAAAAACCATAATAAAAATAAAAGGGATCCTTGAACCACTAGAGGTTACATGTATCGGCAACAAAATTAACAAAGTAGTCCTCTCCCCCAAATTACATATCTTGGTGAATCAAAATGGAAGAGGACAATTTTAACTGATACTCACAGGCTGCTTCTGGTGACTGGCTGAGGACTGCCCTGTGCACTCAGATTAACCACCATTCCCTTACTATGCTGGTCTGCTCAGCAGCACATTTAGCTGTAATGCAGCATGTTTCTCCTTCATCCTTTCGACTATTTATTCCTTTACTTGCTTGGAAGAGCCAGAAGGCAAATCTAAAACTGAGATATGGGATAATATTGTTTGCTGCTCTTTGCAACATTGACAAGAAGTCTTGTCTCTTGCTTGTTAGAAATGGTTCTAGGGCAGTCTGTCTTGCAATGCCAGTGTTTCCATCTCATGGCCTATATGTGACTACTGTGTCACATCTCTCTAACTTTTCTTAAGCATGATGTGAAAAATGCTTTCCAACTTTTCTTACATAAAAATAAATAACCAAGAAAAGGAGTGCTAGCACTCAATTTTTACAAACTTTTCCAAGGATTTGTAGGTGAAGACTCTTCAAAACCTAGTTGCAATTTACAGTGAATGTTTAACAATTACAGAAAGACAAAATCCTGTCTCAGTAACATGAATGTACTAAATAAAGAAATTATATTTTGTTATGCTTCAAAGTCTTTTCCTTTAAATGTGCTTAACAAAAATCTCCTGGATTAATGTAAATCTCCTGCATAAGTAAAAAGTGTAAAAACCATAACATCTATTTTAACCTTCATAGCACTATAGTATATCATACTTTCTCAACAATTGCACTGATGAAGGAAATTTTAGTGATTGACTCTTTAACTTTGTCTTTCATAAATGCTTTTAAAAAATGCTCACATTTGAACCTTATTTTTTTTCTGTAGCCACCAAAGATTTTTTTACAAAGATGGCTTTTGTACAGTGGCAAATTTTTTTTGTGTTCCATCAGTCTCAGATACGTCAGTTTGATGAGGATCTTAGGATAGGGAGAGAAAACATCATCTCTGCTATTACAAGAAGTATGTAGAGCTGACTGTTCCAATCTCCATGCATAGTAGTTATGAAGAAGCTCTATTTTGTTTTGAGTGATCAGGTACCTTTCTCTGCAAAACTAGAGGTAGTTTGCATTTGGGAATGTGCGGGAATTTTTTTGCTGCAAGTGCTTTTCAGTAAAGGTGTTTTTTTGAGTTTGTTTTAAAGAGCATTTAACTATTCCCTACAGCTAAAGTATCCCGTTTACTTTGCTGGGTAGAGCAGTGAGAAAGCATCTATTGCAAATCTTGAAAATTTTAACAAATTAGTTGTCATTGGTGTAGTGCTACACTCTTAATTACAATGAAAGGCAACCACTTAAGGCATCAGATCATCCTGTTGATATGACAACATTATAATGTCCAATGACCCGCAAAGGTTAACACCTGTAGCAGCTGAATGAGTTTTAGGGTTGCTTAAGACTGAGGCAATGCTGCCGCCTAATGATGGGAGTATATGAGATGCAGTATAGCAAAGTTTCTTGTTTGGCAAGCAGGCGAGGCTTTTGACATGAATTGAAGCGTATAAGTGAAATTAAAAGCAAGGAAAATTGGCCCATGGACTAGACTACATGATTTGGTGGTGTGCCAAGACATTTATTTGGTTCAAATCTAAAAGCAAAATAAAACCCCTGTAAATCACATCAAGTCTGTAAACATTTTGTTTTCTGTGTATTAATGTCTGTTATGATGATAAAGGGAATAATATTCCACTTTTTCTCTGTTTTGATAGATGAGGTTTTTTATTTCATTTATTTCCTAATACTTACCATTATAATAGATATATCATTTTAATATCTATCTGAGAAATTTTATTATTCTCTGAAGAATCCTAATACAGTTTTCCCCTTAATATTTTTATTTCAGAATAAGAAATTGCATTAATGTCTCAATACTATATTTATCTATGCATCACTGGCCTTCTTTATTTAGAACAGTTTAATGTAGTCTAGTGGCTGAGAAGAATATTAACAGTATTACTGTCAAGTTAATTCATAGACCCATAAAGAGCAATAACACTTGTGTAAGGCATCTGCCAAAGTAATCTGTGACAGATTTTACAATGAGCAGATCAAAACTGGATCTAGCCCTGAAGTACCTGCTCCTTTCTAAATTCGTCTGGTAGATCTTTCAGTTTGGACATGATAGTGAAACATAGAAAAGTAGAGATCTAGCTCTTATTTCCTTGCTTTTTTTTTCTATATTATCTCTTCAACTTGAAATGTTATTGAAAAGGCATAGAAAATGCAAAACTTTTTATTGATTTGTGCCTTACTCTGACAAAGGACTTCATGGCAAATTGGTCAACCCTTGAACAATTATAATTTGGCCAAAAGTAATAAACTGTAATTAAGGCATTATGAAGGCATTGATTGGTTAGCAGGCATCCCACTAAGTCATTGTAATTTTGTAAATATCAAAATAGGATTGGGGCAACAGAGTTAATGTACTTAAAGCCTGTGCTAAAGTTTATTCTGCATTCTTTTGAAAGTAGGAACTCATATTTCTTTCATATGTGTTCAAATTTTTTTGCTATTCTGTTCCTCTCAGCTGGGCTGACTTCCAGCAATCACCATCTTCACAATGAATTCTCATCAAAGCAACTGCCCGAGATCTAAATCTCTCTTCTGTTACAACACAACAGGTGCAGGAGGTTGGTCTCCATCAGACAGTGATCATTACCAGTGGCTGCAAGTGGATTTTGGGAACAGGAAGCAGATCAGTGCTATTGCAACTCAAGGCAGGTACAGCAGCTCTGACTGGGTAACTCAGTATCGGATGCTCTACAGTGATACAGGGAGAAACTGGAAACCATACCACCAAGATGGAAACATCTGGGTAAGTAGTTGGTATGAAGTGGAGGCATATGCTGTAATGATGTTGATTGACTGTATTTTTTGGAACCTTGTGCAACTCTTCAGCGTTGTTTATATCAAAAAAGAACAGAGCTTTGCTCAAAACACTGTGATTCAAGTTGCAGCTTCTGTAAGGAGGGCTATCCCCAAATTAGCAAAGCCCATTTTGGGGTGACGGTATTTAGCAGAATATGCAGATATTTTTTTGGTTGCGGGTATTGTTCAATGAGTCTTATGCTTTGCCTCCTCTTTCAACTAATGTCATGGAGTGAGACAAAATATTGGTTTTGAAAATTCTCCTGTTAAAATTTTGGAGGGTAATTTGTTCTTTCTTTGTACATGTGCTGGTGAGCAGTTTTGTCGGGTATGCATTATTTTCCATACAGGTGCTACAGGGATGTGTTTGCTTTGGCTGGGATAGAGAGAATTTTCTTCACAGTAGCTAATATAGGGATGTGGTTTGGATTTTTGCTGGGAAGAGTGTTGTTAACTCAAGAACGTTTTCCTTACTGCCAAGCAGTGCTTGTACAGCCTGAAGGCCTTTTCTATTTGTCAACCTTCTTCAGCAAGTAGGCTGTGGGTGCACAAGAAACTGGGAGGGGACACAGCCAGGACAGCTGATTCCAACTGACCACTGGAGTCATCCTCAGCATATAATACTGGGGGAAGGAGTAAGAGGTCATGTTCGGAGTGATGACATTTGTTGTCCCAAGTCACCATTCCATGTGATAGAGTCCTGTTTTCCTTGGGATGGCCAAACACCTGCCTGCTCATGAGAAGTGGTGAATGAATTCCTTTATTGCTTTGCTTGAGTGTGGTTTTTGCTTTTCCTATGAAACTGGCTGTATCTCAACCCATGCGTTTTCTCACTTTTCCTGTTCTCTCCCTCATCCCACTGTGGGAGAGTGAGTGGACAGCTGTGTGGTGCTTAGCTGCTGGCTGGGGTTAAACCATGACAAGGGATATTTATGCTATAATGATTTTAGGAAAAAGCATATAGTTTGTCTTTGGTTTTTACATTTTTTCATGGATAAACTGCTAATTTCATTCTTGCTGAAAACAGTAGCCTTCTATTTTGCTGATAAAAAAATGATAGCTATTACTTTAACATTCCTTATACTCATAGCATTTCTTTCAGATGGTGTTCTTTTTCAAAAGTATAGTTTGAAAACAGCAAAATGTTATCATTCTTTCTGAAACCAAATTAAGTGATTAGCTATTATGCCAAAGCAGACAAGATTTAACATAGTGATATTTTAGATTCACATTTTTGCCAGATGCTTCTTTTATTAAGGTCTGTTATTAAAAATGAATGTCAAGTATAGAGCATAAGGTGAATGATTTTATCTGTATAAGAGAAACTCAGTTAATATGTGGAGTGCATAGAAACAGTCATTTTTTATTACGGTATTGATTTATTGAAAAAATCTCTTCCATGTGCCAGATAGGATTCTGAAAGAGGGAGAACTTAAAGCTGGGGAGAGACAACCATGAAGAGAAAAAAGATTGGATTTTTGGCTTACATTCCTTAGATTTTTGGATATGAATGTTCTTCAGCAGGGTAGGGGACAACTTATGCTTAAGCTGGATAAATATAAAAATTTCTCGTTTAAGGCCACGTAGTGTAAACACTAAATGCTATAAATATTTTTATATACCTACTCTAAGTGTATAAAAGCTTCTCCAACAACTACTGTTGAAATCACCAAGAGTGGGAGAGAGCTTTGCAGCTGGCTGAGTGAATAATATATAAAGCAGAACAGTTAGGCTGAGGAAAAATATGCTCCTAATAACTTTTGGTGATGCCTAGTTTGGTTGATTTAGTTACAGCTGTGATTGCTCATTTCCAAAGCAGACCAGCTTTCTGAGTGAGGGATTTGTAGCAAGTCTTTATTCTTATACCATCATTTAATACAAAAATATTGATAGTTTCTCCATGAAAGAACATTTCCTGTTTCTCTTCATTAGCACTTATGTATGCATGATGGATTCAGGGGAATACTATTGGTCTGTTATTCACCATTGACATCACATGCAAGAGAGTGTGATGAGCCATGCAGGTCTGCTGCTTTTATTTGGAATGCTATGCCTTTGGGATATACTCTCATAAGCTGGTTGCTGGAATACTGCTCATGTCCTACAATTCTTACCCAATATCAGAAAAGCAGTTTTAAAAAAAAAATGCTACCTTATCCCTGCTTTCTTTTTAAGAATAAAAGTGGGCTGTTACCAAAAAAATAAAAAGACCACTGTTCTTTATTCTAATTCTAGTTTGCCTAAAATAGCGTTGCTTCAGTGGTTAAATGATGCTTAAGCTTTGAGTTTATCTTGAAAACACTGTTTATTAATTATTAATAAATATTAACCTTTATATGTTCTGAAAACAAGGGAAGTGTCTGAGCAGGGCGAAATTCTGTGGTCCTATTGTAGTAGTAGTGTTACAAGGAGACTGACTTCCCCGATGTGAAAACAGGATGGTGTAGAATTTCCCAGCAGCTCCTCTGCTGAGTGTCAATTTGTACAAGAAATAAAAAGCAGTGGTAGCTGTTAGGACCAGACTAGACCACATAAACCAAGCATCTATCATAGGCACTTTAAACTCATAAACTTGGATTCTTCCTGACTGAAATGACTGTGATGATCTTAAAAATCTCACATGATTCTGGTGCCCTTAGAAATCTTTCTAAAAAGAACTTATTCTTTACCTTTGGATTTGTACCTTTTAAGAGATTTATCCACAAGAGAAATACACTACACAGCCTTTGTTTACCATCCCTCTTCCATCATCCCTATGCCTGAATGTCATTGTTTTCTGGCAACAGTAAATTTAAAATTAAAGGCAAAAATAAATTTAGAGGAAAAGAGAAGTGCAAAGTTCAACAAGATTTAATACAAAAGCAGTTATGATATCAAATGACACAGAGGACGAGATGTGAAAAATAAAGGGAAATAAAAATAAAGCTAACTAGATGAATTGGAGAGAGCAAAAGAGAAATAATTTGCAACAAAGATCTAGTCAGGAACAAACCATTACAATCTGCATAAAAGGCTGAAGTGAACTCTTTCTGTATGCTCTATTCAGGGAGGAAAAGAAGTTCTATAATTACCTCCTAAGTAGGAGAGAAATCAAAAGGCTCTCAGAAAGTCTGTGATGGGGAAAGTGCTTTCAAGGTGAATTTAGAGTAAGCTTCCCAGTTCTGTGAAATAGATTTTGTGACCCCACCCCTCCTGGGCTTTTGGATATTTTCAATTTTCATGAATTTTAATAAGATGAGTGAATGTGGCCTCTTTCCATAAAATGCCTAGCAACTAGAGAATTTTGATCACCTCTTCTACTTTCACTGTTGTAGTCTGAGATTCTAATTTTGATAGGTCATGAGGTTTCCCTTTATACATCAGTCCACTGGGTATTTCATGTACACAAAAAAATCTTTGTTTTGGTATAGATGCTCATTTTGGTTTCTGTATCAATGCTATCTGTCTATTTGCCTAATGAATACATACCAGACATGATTCTACATATAATACTGTTTCTATTTCCTAACTCAGATATAGATTATATAAATGTCTCATGCTAAGCATAATGCAAATATGCTCTATAGGTATAAAAAAATGCTGACATCTTCTGAAAATATTGAGACTGAAATGATATGCATCAGTGGCAGAGGCTCAACACCTCTAACACTGAAATCTTTCCTAAAGGGAATTGGAAGATCCTTGCTGGAATTAAAGAGATCTTATGAAGTACTGTCTTCTAAAATTTGATTACTCTAGTGGAACATGATATCAACTCTCATCCATCTCACTTTATTCTTGAGGATATCAAACTACAAAATCACTGAATAAACTGAGCTGGAAGTCACCCACAAGGGTCATCAAGTCCGACTCCTCACCCTGCACAGCACCATCCCCAAGAGTCACACCATGTGCCGCAGAGTGTTGTCCAAACACTTCTTGAACTCTGTAAGGGCTGGTGCTGAGACCACTTCCCTGGGGAGCCTGTTCCAGTGCCTGACTACCTTTTTCTAATATCCAACCTAAACCTACCCTGACACAACTTCAGTCTATCCCCTGGGGTCCTGTCACTGGGCACCACAGAGCAGAGATCAGTGTCTGCCCTCCTCTTTCCCTCACAAGGAAGTTGTAGACTGTGATGAGGTCTCCCCTTAGTCTTTTCCATTCTGAACAGACCAGGTGACCTCAGCCACTCCTCATAATGCTTCCCCTCAAGGCTCTTCACCATCTTGGTTGCTCTCCTTTGGACACTCTCTAATACCTTTATATCTTTCTTGTATTGTAGCACCCAAAACTGCCCCCAGCACTCGAGGTGAAGCTGCACCAGTGCAGAGCAGGGCAATCCCCTCCCTTGCCTGGCTGCTGATGCTGTGCCTGATGCCCCCCAGGACACAGGTGGCCCTCCTGGCTACCAGGGCACTGCTGACTCATGTTCAACTTGCCATTGACCAGGACCCCCAGGTCTCTTTCTGCAGCACTGCTTTCCAGCATCTCATTGCTCAGTCTGTCCGTACATCCAGGTTTGCCCCATCCCAGGTGCAGAATCTGGCACTTTACTCTGATAAACTTCATATGAATGAAGTTGATGAATGCCCAGCCATCTGATTTGTCCAGGTCTCTCTGCAGGACGTCCCTGCCTTTGAGGGAGTCAACAGCTCCCCTGTTTTGTATCATCTGTGAACTTGCTCAGTGTCCCTTCCAGTCCTGTGCCCAAGTCATTTATGAAGATGTTGAAGAGAACAGGGCCTATAATGGAGCTCAGCAGAACCCCACTAGGGACAGGTCACCAGTCTGATGTCACCCCATTCACTGCAATGCTTTATGCCTGACCGATGAGCCAGTTGCTCACTTATCACATAATGTGTTTATCCAGCTGTGGACTGCACATTTTGTGCAGAAGGATATCAGACAGTATGAAAAGCTTTACAAAAATCCAAAAAGATTATAGCAGTTATGAGTAAAAAAAAAAAAAAAAAAAAAAAAACAAACAAAACAAAACATGGGAAAGGTGGAGTGTAGAATCTCTGCACATGACCTCCAAATTATATTCTGTACCTGACTCTCATCTTCAGCCTCAGTGAACATCAGTGGAGCTGCAAAGATGTAAATGAAAGCAGATTTTGCTTTATTACAGAAAATTTAGACCTCAACCAAGTGGCTGCTGCTACAATTGAAAGCAATTACGTATTTCTGATATTACTGTTGTTTTTCTTTTAGTTTTAATTAAACTTAGAGCATATTATGCATAACATCTGCTTTGGTATTATTTTTATTACTGAAAAGATATTAAGTGAGTACATAGTTTTCACTATGAATAATGATTTTTGGAAAGGAATTTAATTTATCTACTTACGTACTGGCTTTAAACCATTTTTTAAAATAATTTTAATATTTCTGATTTTCTTCCTGTTTTTGGTGAAATAAGCAGGAATCCACTGAGTTAACTGTAAAATGAACTTTACATTTCTCTGGGAACTGAGGCACAAACTACTTCTTGAGCAATATATTCTCTTTGTTTACATGAAGAGAATTTACATGGTTCCACTTGGTATTAAAGGAAGGAAGTTGGTACAGCACAATGGATTTAGCTTTCATAGTAAAACAAGCTCTCAGCATTTCAGAATATTTTGCTGTAATATTGAGCCAAAAGTCATTGTGAAAGAAGCACAAGTGAGTTAGATAATTAACTTTTTCAAGCTGTGCGAGACTTCAGATGTTTGATACTCTTGGGTGCCTTTGGAAATACCAACCATCAGGCAGGCCTAAAGTAACATTTAATGACTAGATAGATATAAGGAAATCATATGCAGCTCCACCTAGCTGAAATTATGTGGGAGCCATCTGCTCAAAATTTCTGTTCATCCTGACGTGCATTTTCTGGTGAGATTATTCTGTGAAAAATTTGCAAGCCTTACCACATTCCCAAGTCCCTTCCACCTGCTCTACTGAGCAACATTTTCAGCTAACCATGGATTTAGTGCATACATCTTAAAGTAAATGATTTG
The DNA here is from genome assembly GCF_000738735.6 of Corvus cornix cornix. Lineage (NCBI taxonomy): Eukaryota > Metazoa > Chordata > Aves > Passeriformes > Corvidae > Corvus > Corvus cornix. The sequence goes on from NC_046333.1 coordinate 28,816,315, forward strand.
TATATAGCAACTACAATTGAAGAAGAATAAATTCTCGCATACACCCACTCTATTAGGACATGCAAGAATTATTTGCTTTATGAAATCTGTCACTGCTTTTTCCCCCCAAGAGGCAACTTACTTCCATGACCCTAAACTGAATATTAATGAAGGATGATATGAAACAGTTTTTGAGTTTGATGTTTAATGCTGTTTTCCTTTTTTGTGTCTACTTCATAAGATCTTTACTGGCAACTTGCATCATAGAAAGATTTACTAGGTTAATGGGCTTATAGGCCTGGATATTTTGACTTTTTGTTTTGGTTTTTTTTTTTAAGTACTTCTATTGAATTACATTATTTTATTAAACCAATTTAGTTTACATGACATTATACTTTTTTATATTTATGAAAACATTTAAAAAAATACGAAAAGTGATTAGAATGGTCTGTGACCTGACATTTTTTGTTGCTAGGCTGCTGCTAGAATATCAGATACTGTGCAGGCCTATTTAAACATAACAAAGTGGTTTGATATATTAATCAGTGCAAAAGTTTTGGCTAGTGTTTGTAAGTCTTTGGGGAATGTTGTTTTCTGTCTAGTGACTCCCTGACTTATCCTATCTGGAAGGATTTTTGCCTGGTATCTTGCTGTCTCCTTAAAAATATCTCAAGGTTACTGGTGTCATATACACTGGCTTTTAATTCTCCTGATTCTCCAGGTAATTTATTACTAGAAACAGTTTTATTTCCTTCTTCTTTTTTGTGTTTTTAAACTTTCCTTCCATGGTCGGGGTAGCGAGGGGGAAAAAAAAAATCTCATTTTCCTCCTGGAATTCCCTGTGTGACACTTGTTAATTTCATCATGCCTTACCCTGCCTGGATGCTATGTCTCTGAGTCCCTGTCTCCCATACCTTTATTTTAAAAAGATTGCTCCATTCACTTGCAACAGCTAATATCACCCTTATGGGTGTGTTGAGAGAACGAGGTGCCATAACTCCCACCCAAATCATTTTGTCTCAGCACTTAATGGGCATTGCTGACCTATACATTGAGGGCCCCTGACTGAAAGGGTATGGATACAGAAAAATATTTCTTTTGCTGTAGTAAACCTAAACTCTCTTATAGATCTAATTTAATAGTCTCCACTATTATGCCAAATAAATATAAGAAAGTTTTGATAGGACACCGTTAGAAATTCAGGCAGTTGCTGAAATGGAATTTTTAGAAACCCTGAAGAACAGAAAGTTGCAGATAAGTATCAGTGCTATCCTGATGAAACCTGTTTCCTAATCTACTCTTCTCCATGTGGAATCTGTTAAGAGAAACTGTGAAGATTTTTTTAATGCATTTAGAGAAACATACTAGAGAAACATAAATATCATGGCAAAATATATCTATGGCAAATGCTGTCACAGCCACAGGCTGTATTTGTATTAAAATGTCAGAAGACCTGATAGCCTTTTAAATGTTGGAATACTAAGATTAACATCTAACAGGGCTAAACAGTAATGTTAGTTTAAACTACTGACTTTTCTAAAAAACCCCCAAAAATAAATACTTATGTGTCCCTAACTAATAATGAATTTTACGTATGAAGCTATATCCTGACTATAAGACCTTCTAAACATATTTTTGCTTAGAATATTTGATCACATATTTTTTGAAGGATGAAAAATCTTTTATATTATATTTAGCAGAAACATGGGGTTGTCAGTTTGCTTATAACTTTAAATAACATCTTTAAATGGAAAATAAGCTGGCATTTGAAAATTGATTTGATCAGATGGAAAGTTATTATTATTTTCAATCTAAGGTGGTACTCCTGTTATTGAGAGAAAGATTCTATATTTGTGTTAGGCTATCTCCAGAGGCACAAGCAGAATTATTTTTAATCTATCACAGAGTGTGCCAGGTAGAGAGAAGACAAAATTCCTCCTGGTTTGGTGGCAGACAGCATCCCAGCCCTCCCTTGATTCTGTCCAGGCCATTAAAAAAATTGGGATAACATATTAGAGGTATGCAATATAGTCTGTTAGAGCATTTCCATTCTAACAGATTATTTTCTAATCTGTTTCCTTTAGCCTGAGGATTGCTTGTCTGTTTATGTTAAACCATCTTATTTTAAATACAGATATCTAAAGGCAGGTACCTAAATACATTTTTTCGCTCTCAGATGGCTTGGTTTTCAAATACTGTAGTGTCATCATCTCACAATGAATACAATGCACATAGCCCTAAAGACTAAGCCAGCCCAAAAGACTACATGGTGTACTTAGTCAGCTCAGCTATAACAGTAGTCACAGACATGGTTCCATGGCATCACATCTTGGCTAACATATCTTTGTTGAGTGCATCAACAGTCTCTTAAAACTCCTAGTACGGTTATCTAGGTCACCCTTAATCCCCTCCAGGAAGCCTGAACACATGCTAGGTGACAGAACCATGAGTCTTGCTTTTTACTTAGTCATTATATTGTATTATGTTAAAATACTTCTGAATGTGTTTGCCATCCATAATACAAGAACAAGTGCAGGGTGATGCGCCTGGGTCAGGGCAACCCCTGCTATAAACATGGGCTGGGGGAGAAACAGATTGAGAGCAGCCCTGCCCAGAAGGACTTGGGGGTGCTGGTGGATGAGAGGCTGGACATGACCCAGCCATGTGCACTCACAGCCCAGAGAGCCAAATGTGTCCTGGGCTGCATCCAAAGCAGCGTGGGCAGCAGGGTGAGGGAGGGGATTCTGCCCCTCTGCTCCGCTCTGGTGAGACCCCACCTGCAGTGCTGCACCCAGCTCTGGGGTCCCCAGCACAGGAAGGACATAGACCTGTTGGAATGAGTCCAGAGGAGGACACCAAGATGGTCAGAGGGATGGAGAACATCTCCTGTGAGGAAAGGCTAAAATATTTGTGTTTGTCCAGCCTGGAGAAGAAAAGGCTTTGAGGTGACCTAATTGTGGCCTTTCAATACCAGAAGAGAGCCTACAAGAAAGATGGAGAGGGACCTTTTACAAGAGCACGTACTGACTGGACAAGGGGGAATGGCCTTAAATGGAAAGAGAGTAGGTCTAGATATTAGGGAAAAAATTCTTTACTGTGAAGGTGGTGAGGGAGTGGAACCAGTTGCCCAGAGAAGTTGCAAATGTCCCATCCCTGGATGTGCTTAAGGCCAGGTTGGATGGAGCTCTGAGCAAGTGGGAGGGCCACAGCAGGCAAATTGGAACTAGATGATCTTTAAGGTCCCTTCTAACCCAAACCATTCTGTGAATACACTTCTATGCGTAGCTATCTGTGGCACTGTTGAAAGTCTGATCAGTCAAGAACTTCCTTAGTTTCTTCCTAGATTTTTCCCCATGAAACTCAAGAACAAGTTGCCCAAAGAGGTTCTGAGGGACCTGAACCAAACATGCAGAAGTTCCTTTTGATACCGGAAAATGTCTGAGATTTGCCCAAACTGCTAACTATTGAAATGAAGAGGCAAATCAACTCTAATATATTCTGCATTTGATGCATGTGGCTTTTATTTATCTTCATAGGTTACAGCTGGCTTCAGTTTCTGTGGTGAGATACATCATGGAATGTCCCTAAAGGTTAGGAAACTTCAGATATTAGCTCTAAATTCAAGGCAAACCCCACTGCAAGCACCAGTAACCTATGTTTCCTTTTTAATAGTGCATATGAAAAGTGATATAAGTTCTGATCCATGAAACACTCCTCTGCCGAACTTCAAATGTGGAAATTAAAGTAATAAAGCCAAATATTAAAAATTGAGTTTACATGGTCAGAGATCATGTCCAAGTGTGTTGGTATAATATTTAGAAAAAGGAGCCATGGCCTTGCTGAAATTCTTTGTGCAGTACCATACCACAGATGATAAAAACCCTAGTTAAATGTCGGGCAGGTGTAAAGCAGAAAATGTTCTCAGCTTTGTTTTTGCTTGGCCGTGGCAAAAATGAAACTGTGCACAAAGCTGTGGTGCTTCAGTCTGGTGCTTATTTGATGGAATTTTTAAGAAGGTTTTTTGCTTCTTCCTTAATTAATTATTTTCCTTTTTAATTAATTATTAATTAATTAAACAGAAAGGTACTCCGGTAAGGAGAACTCTTAGGTTGGCACAGCTATGTGTTGCAAATACTAAAATCCTTATACTGGGAGATCACAGACGGCATTTTATTTTTCTCTATAATATGCTTTGTGAATACTCCTGAAGATTTGTGCGTGGCAGAATAGATGGTTTGTGACAGCACATGAAAGACCTGGTTGTGTCAATTTGGGTGAACCAAAGGCCTTTTGCTGTACTACTTTTTGTTGCCTGTGAGGTGTGGTATGAACAGAGCATAGCTTGTAAAAGTTGTTTCTTATTTCCCCCTTGGGTCATTAGGTGTTAACTTCCCGCTGAAGATGAGATTAATTACCTGGGAGCAAGTAATGGTTGAATCAACAAGCATTCACTTCAGCGTAGATTTTTGGGCTTGTCCATATGTGGAATTGTACCTTTTAGCTTCTGGTTCTCCCTGGAGAATTGGTACTTGCTAACTGGGGACACTGGAGACTGAGATTTGCAATAAAAAAACAGTGAGAGAATGTACCATGGGAGGCTGACAATTTAAGGGCAAGTGCCTGACTTCAAAATCACACAGTTGCTCAGGTATGATTGCTTGAGTATTTATTTCACAGATATACGTGATTTGAAGCCCCCTTAGTGCTAGAAAGAGGACTCCTTCCATTATGAAAATCACTTTCCCTTATTTTTCCTGGTTGTTAATTTTTTTTTTTTTTAATAAAGGTGAAAAGAAGAAAAACCGCTCATTTCTTTAGCAGTGTATAAACTCTAATCAGCTTGAGAGGAGAAATTGATTTTAAGGGGAAATTTGACAATGCTGCTGCTGACGCACTGTGTGTCTGTGGCTGTATAGATAACTTCAGCCAGAGGGGTCTTAATCTGACACCTTTCATGAGTAGTAAATTGACATCAAAAATATGAAAAAGTTAGACTTGGACCAAGAACACTCCAATGTGCTATTTATTAGATTTTCTTCTTGCCATGTGTTTTTTACTTTTGTAAAATACCCTGAAACTCCTTAAGATATTTAGAGAAAGTACATTGCTTATTGCCACAGATCTTATTCAGAAAGGCATATAAAGAAACCCTTACCTTTTAGGTAGAACTGAATTCTTGTTGGGTTCAATGTAAAGCATGAAGTAAAATGAAAATAAATACATGCTTGACATTTACCTGAATGGTGTTGCTTTTGTATCATCGTACAGACTGTACTCTTGGCAGAATTTGTAAAAATAGTTTTTATATAATATAATTTGCTTAAAAATAGTTACTTTTTTAGTTATGATAGTATTTCTCACTACCTTTTATAATGTATGTGCTTATGCATGTAGATTATGAGTTAATCTTTACTGACATCTGTTTTAGTAATGTGAAAGAAAATAAAAAATAAACTGTGTAAGTTTCTGAACTGCAATACATCAGGGTTAGATACAACAAACCTGTTCAAGTGAAGCATTGATGTGGATTAATAGTGCTGTAACTCTAATTTCTTGTAGACCAATAGTGGAAGACTTGCTTTAATTTGTTTCCAGTCTCTCAAATGTGTCTATCACATTGCTTTTACGTACATAAATTTAACTAAATTGACATCATAGCAACTTACAAAGCAGTAATAGGATTTTTATTTGTGCAATTACAGACAAAACTGGTTCATATTGATCATTAAAACCTAATGTGGAACCATCCCTCCCAACACTACTTGACTTCAACACAAAATACCACAACAGAGGAATAAGTCGACTACTATAAAGTCTTGTCTTAGCTTTAGTATAAATTAGTTTGAGTGTGCTTGGTGATATCCTTACCAACTGTGATCAGCTGACAATGATAATTGTTGTTTTTAAACACTGGCACAAAAGTCACTGGCTATGCTGGATGCTGGGATGTGTTAAATGCTTGTTTTAATTAGCATGTTTTCCAGTGTGCTTAGCTAAAGTTAAAGAAGTGCTGGGTGAGTATTTGTCTCCGCATTCATCCTAATGAGACTACCCACAGGAAGAACTTCTTCCTGTTTGGAGGATTAGATGCACTATCAGAATTTTAGGAAGTGTCAAAATAATTGTTTTGCAAACTGTTTTTTAGAGTATTATTCTAACTTTGTCTTGCAAATTCGGAAAACTATAAGGTGTAATAGGTTTCTTACTCTCAGGTCCAGACACTGAAAATATTAGAGGAAAGCTTATACAATGAATCCCCATTATCCTGAAGTTTGTTTATTTTCTTGTTTAGATTATAAACTAAGTAGATTCTAGGAGGAAGTTATTAAAAAAAATATAGGAAAGTGTATATTTCTAGAAAGAATAACACGTAAACTCTTTTCCAAATCCAGCCAATAGCTTGTACTGAATGATTTCTAAGAAAAGTTATTTTAAACTTCAAAACATTGACATTGACTGGGAAGGGGATGAAGAGGAAAAGTATTCTCTTCAGCTCATCACTTCCTTGACCTTAATTATTTAATTATTTTGAAATATTTAGGAAAATGAGATCAGACTGATGTGTGACTTTGTTCCCTATACTTTGTTACAGTATTTCAGAGGTAAGGCATGAAAAAAGTTGATGCCAGCTGAGGATAGATTCAGTCTTTTTAAAAAAAACTTTTCAGCTTTATTGTCCATATAATAGATTTAGTGGAAATCAAGAACAGTTTTGTACACACACTTTTCCTACCCCCATCAAGCCAGCCTCTTTAATTTTTGACAGATTTTGCCAAAGTGCCAGAAAGACAGAAAAAAAGGGTGGAGAGGAAGAAGAGCACTGTTGAACAAACATACTCAGGATGCACCCCTCTAAAGCAGCATTTTCAAAGCGATAAAGTGTTCATATTCATAAATTGAGTGAGTACCAGTGCTTAAAGAAATAAGACAAAGCTGCTGACATGGCATTGTTGTTAAATTTCCTTAGAGAAAATGAGTTCTGATTGGGAGTGACTGTAACACAGACTTGGGGCTTTTGAGATTTAGATATTGTGATAACTTTACACTCAGACTTTTTTTTTTGGTTTAGATATAAAAAAGATGGGTCAGAGGTTTTTCAGCAGAGGTAAGGGACTAGGTTATTTTTTAGTTAACACTGAAATAGTAAAGGCAGAGGTCAAATTTTCTCAGTGTATTGGGGAAAAAAGAAAATATATCAACATTGTACCATGTTAGACAACAATACCATGAGAATTCTGCAGATACTAAACAGCTAAAGTTTTACTATGTGCAGTTTTTAAAAAAAGGTGAAATATATTTGTTAGCTTAAGGAGAGAGAAGGGAGAGGTAACCCTGTCAGCCTCGAGTGTTTAATCAGTAGAAACTCGCCAGGAAAGAAAGAATTCCTGGTGCACATAAGCATCTGTTAATGACAGATCCCAAGCTGAACTCTGCAAGAGCTTTCTGACATGTCCATGCTGTCTGTATAAGGCTAAAAAGAAAACACCCCCCGACCAAAAAAAACCCCAAAAAACAAAAAACCCTGAGAATAAAATAGATCAATAACAAGAGTTTCTCTTTGACTATCTTACTGGGCAACCTATTGATTAAATCTTTCCCCCATATTTCATTCAAGTGTGTGCCTAGTGGAGTGCTTTTATTATCGCTTTTGTTGTTTAGCATGAAGTTACTGACAGGTATGTTAGTTTGAATGGCTTTCAGATTTATTATTCTATTATTATTTTCAAGGTTAGGTTGATAGAAAAACTATTAAATACTGCTCCCTTCACTTATGAAGTCCCAAAGGAGGTAGCTCCAATCTAGAGATATTGTGTCACTTCAGAATAGAATTCCTTTGAAGACCAAGCCTACCAAGAGCTCTACAGTACAGTTTCTGCCCAGGAATGACATACTGATCAAACAAAGTCTCTGTCCTTCTCAGGACTTCTGTATCATGATTTATCCTGATATAGGTTGCCAGTAGAAGTGCTAGAATCCTGCTTATTTTATAGCTAGGTTTTCAATATAAAGGTGACATTTTATTTGTTTTAGGACATAAAAAACTGATTCATGGTTTCCTAGCTGTCACACATACATTTTTCCTATTTTAGGCTGCCTGATATGTGTAAGGAATATCTTGGGACTGAGAGATGGATACTTAACCAGCTTATTCTTAAATAAAAATAAAAGAGCCAGAGCTCTTTTATTTTTATTTATTAGAACTGGTGAATCTGATGTAAATCCTTTGATATACTATGCATTGGAGAAGAAGAAAGTTTTCTTTGTATAATGGTGCAGACTCCCTTCCCCCCATTAGAACTACAGGTGTAAATCCAAAATTATTGTGATTTAAAAGTATTTAAGAACATACTGTTGTCACAGTTTGAAGGTTAAAAATCCTTAGTCTTTGAAATCAGATTTAAAGACTAATTAATTTCTGAATAAGGGATATAAGCATTGATATTGTAGTTAGAACACACAAATTCTGTTTATCTAAAGACTGCAATTTCTAGACAATGACTTATCATTCTTATCATACATGCATATACAAATACAGTGAATGTAAAAAGCTGAAGAGATGCATTAGCTAAAGGAACATCAAATTTCTCTCCTATTAGTAACACATGAAAACATACCATGTCATTCAAAGCAACTGGTTAAAGTCAATCATATTACTGATAAAGGTAAAAAAACCTGATGTACTGCTGCTTTAAAGTACAACATTGTAGGAACTTTACGTGTGTCAGCACAGGCCCACTCCCCGGAAGCAGCAGAGAAATAAGTGGGTAGTTTGTTCTTTCTGAAGAGATGCTTAAGAGGAATTTGTGACTTTCTCTTCTGAATAGCATTCAACTCTATGCCTGACTCACCAAGGGAAAGTAAAACTGTCAGAGGTAAACAATGTTCACTGCTTCTGTCTGATCAAGGCATCTGCATAAAGACACCATTTCTTCATCTGGCTATACTTCTAGTTTGTTTGGTTTGTTTTGCTTTTTTTTATTCAGGGGTGTTCTTAGACACATTAGAGGCACAGTCTTCTATCAATGAAATCTGCCCTTGATCTTTCCCCTAGTTTGATCCCACTTTCCTGTTGTCAAAACAAATTATGTTGGGTGTAATACGCCTGGTACATATGTAATGGATTCAACTTGCTGCCAACACTATTTTCTTGTGGCAATTTTCATTGAGTTTTCTCAGTTTTTCTGCATTCTCTCTGGATTGAAGATGAGAAGAGCCTTCAGTTACTTTGGGGTTTTTTTGACTCTTCAGAAATTTTTAAACACATCTTTTTTCACGGGAAAGGAGCACACAAAAAAAAAAAAGGGTTGTGAGCAATTTTGTTCTAGTGTTTTGGTGTTCCTGGCCTGAATATAAGGGAACATTTCTACTTTTTCTTTTTTTTTTTTTTTCTCCTTATCTCCTGCCTTCCAGCGTTAAACTGTAATGAAATACTTTCAAATAGAAAAATTGAAATTTTCAGTTTTGTAGAGAGACATTTACTGAATATTCATACTTCATAGAACCCCCAGCCCTTTGTTGCTCTAAAGTGTGATTGTAGGGACTAAGGTATGCAGTATCAATTCAGAATGAGCTTTACACCTTGAAGTGCTTAAAGGGTAAAGCAGGACAATAGTAATACATAATTGGTTCAATGTGAAACTTGAAAGGGTTACTCTTTCTTGCTATAAATTTTATTTTAAAATATATATATTTTTATTTTAAATAATGCCATTATTATGCTGAACAGGGTGCATTATGGAGCATGGTTCAGCATGAAAAAATTTTGATCTGTTTAAAAACCTAAGTGTGTGGCAGAGAGACAGAAAAAGTAAATATCAATCACCTTCTTAAGAGAAAGACTTGTCGAATTAGTGGCAGGGTCAAGGAGATGTAATAGGGATTTCAGTTGTTCCAACAATGTTAAAATACTTGATTGTTAGTGTGTAATGTTATTGGTACTAAAGAGTTTCCTGGTGCTAGTTTGCTACTTAGCATTGTCTCTTAGCTAATTGTTGAAAGCTGGAGCCTGAAGAACTATATGTTGTCATGAAAAGCAAAAAAATCCTATTATAAATATTATAGAAGATTTTAGAAACAAATTTATAGAAGATACACTTCTCTGATGTAGTGTTTGTAAAGATGGATGTCCCAAGTATTTTTTATACCAATCCTGCAAAGTTTTGCTATATTCAATAGGTAATATTTTAAATTCCATATGTAATATTTTTAAGGGGGTTTTGCACTAAATGGTACTTACTTTTGTCTTTCACTTTAAAAATGAACATTTTCATATTAGGCTTTCTTTGTAAGCTGTGTAAGAATTTAGTTGTGAGATCTGAAATCTGCAATAAATGCAAATAAGAATATTTGAATGCAAGTATGAACTTCAGCTTTACATGTAGAAACAGTCTACAGATTTCCAGAGTGGCACTCATCTTCCTTAATCATGACATTACCTTCTTCCAGCAATTTTTTGCATTGCTTACTATGCATCTTTTCACCCATTCAAGAAATCAGTCTGAGGGTTAGTGCTCAAGAAGCCATTAAGTGACTAGTGTGTAACAAATGTATTGCAGAAAAAATAATGTTGTACTCACTACAGGCTATACAGGAATGCCTAGTGCAGAAAGTACGTTACAAGGGGAGTGCAACTTTCAGGAGTATTTAGTGCATGACCTGGCAATTTTCACATCCTTTTCACCTAGCTATAAACACAAGTTCTTGTGAAAGTGAGAAACAAAGAGGCATCATTTGTTTTTCCCACTCTGCTCTTCGTATCAATCTCTGCTGCTTTCACTCTTCATTGTATATTATTGCCTTTGCCTTCCCCTTGCCTCTATCTAGCAATCACAGCCAGTTTTCCCTTGTCCATAGTGAGCAGGCTGTGTTAGATCTGGCTCAGCTTCTGCATTAATGTAGTCACAGAGCTTTAGAGTAACAGCTGCCTGTTTTTCTGTATCAGGACACGTCTGATATTCTTCTATCCTCTGATCAGGCCAACCTCTGATCAAATTAGGGCAGCACCAGTACATGTGCTCAAAATGGTAGACATACTTCCCATCTCACATACATGCTTTAAAGGATAAGGAAAATTCAATGATCAGTCTCAGTGTGCTAAAGGTTTGAAAAAGTCTGGATGTTTTTTAGCTGACCATATAAACGTACTTTATTTTTCCCTCTCTAGTGATCGATCCTGTGTCTACCTTCCACAACTTAAGGTGACAGGACCCTGAAACCTGACATGATTTGTCTCATGCAGTCCTTGTAACTAGTGTCATTGTTGTACTGTGAACCATCATTCTTGGCTTATATACTGCTAGGTTTTTTTGTAATGCACTAATAATCTGTGTACACTCATCACTTGGAATAGTGAACAGTGTAGAATGTAGCTTGAACTGTTCATTTCAGAGGAGTTTAACCTGCAGAGGATGTAGTCTCTGTGCTACTGTATTGCCTAACTCTTTTTTTTAATGATAAGAAAATATAGCCTTACATTAGGACTGTTTCATTTGCTGAAGATAGGACGACTTATAAAGCCACAAACTAACTCCCTGGCAGCAGAAACAGCACCAACAACTGAAGCTGTAGGAAAGTGATATGGGAGTAGGACTGACCAGTTCACAGTGTTTTACTGGAGGCAAGTCAGCTAAAAATGAAATTATTTTTGGTATATTGAAATGCAAGTCTTTAGGAAAACAAAATGATGCAAGTACAATGATAACAAAATCATGATGTTAAGAGTTAGAGTTCATGTTTTATCACTGATAATGAAATGTGCATGTTGCACATCCTGTCATTTTACTCTTGTCTCTCTGAAGTTATCTGATTGCTGGAGTCATTGCTGGAAATAGATATGTACACTGCTGGATGCCACTATTGACATTATCCCTATCAAGTATCTCCACAAGGCTGCTAAATTTAAGTCCGTTTCTGTTGACCAAATTAGAGGTAGCATAGCTACTAAGCACTGTGGAAAAATACTTCAATACCTGTAGCCTGTTTCCTTCTCTCACCCCAAAAGCAAGCCCTTCATTTCAGGCCTTTACCAGCTTTTTAGGTGCTACTAATGTAAAAGCACTTTCACTCTGTGCTTTCTAACACTACTTTGTGGAAATACTGCCTTTTAGTCATCTTAATCTGAGAAAGATGTAGTGTGTGGGAGTTGTTTGGCAGGGTTATCTTGATGTCCTTTAGATAGACCTTTTATACAATAAATGAGTTAAGACATCACTGCCAGAATACATCAAACAGGCCTACTCAGAAATCCCATTTTACCAGCAGAATAATTGGCCTGAAAAATGACTTCCAGAGATCTACACTGTAATCTTCATAAAATGAGCCTTCACTGATGCTATGGGAGGGAGTAGGGAGGACAGTGAGTTTTGCTGCATGTACTGTGCTCTGTATATGGCTGCTAGTGGTATTAAATCAATATTGGTATTAAGTCAAACTTTGTCAGCAGACTGTGACTAAAAAAATAAACCTGCTGCAACTTTAGATGTAGTATCTCTTGGGATTCTTAGGGAGCTACATTAGCAAACAGAAGAAAAAAGAGGAAAATACCTGTAGACCTAAAGGGGACCTTGCAGAAGATCAATAGAATTCTGAATAAAGAAATGTTACATATCTGCTTGCACATTTAAAAATCAAAGTTATTGTTGAGGTATTCCTTTAAAGTCCTGAGCTGTCCTGATTAATTCTCTGTTTCGATCTCCCCAGTTCTAGAGTTCGCTGCTCTTTTACTGGAAAAGGAATGTAAAACATTGGTAATGTTATTCTTGAAAACATCTCTTTTAAAGTGTACAGATTGTATACTACCTGAAACAATCTGAATTTTCAACTTAAAATGATTTTTGTAATGAAATGTTCTTAGGTTAGCTTCCTAACTTGAAGCTAGTTGCTGTTGAATGATAAGTCTACAGAAGTTTGTATTATGTAATTAGACATAAAGTTTATGAAAAGAAAGATTTATTTGGATCCAGATTTGGATTGCATTTCTTAGCTGACTCTGGTGTTTGTTGCATTAGATGAAATCTTCTCTTTTATGTCTTTTTTCACAAAGCAATGTGACCTTTTTGTAATAATTTTAGTCTCGATGGCCCTACATAAATTGAAAGTATTACAGAAGAATGGAAGATTCAAGATCTAGTCTGAAAGAAATTAGCTAAAGCAGCCATTCAGTTAGAGAAACAAAGAAGTTCATAGAGATTAGGTCGTTGAAATGCTAACAACCCTTATTCGACAGGGAAAGCTTATTTAAACCACAGCAGACATGTGATAGCCTTTGGGAAGAAATTGGGGAGCATTAAGGATAAATTTCTAATGCTGTATTTACAGAAACCACGTGAAGCTTTCAAAATAACCCTTTGATCTGAGAAAAGACTGTGATCTGCTAATACTAATTGGAAAAGACCCATTTTGCCTGAAGGGCAAGAAGTTTAATTAACAGTGTAGAATGATGTTAGGTTAAAAGTCTAATATTAATGAGAAATATGAATATTCCTAAGTATCACAAGATCATAAACAGAAGCAAGAGTCTAGAAAGATGGCTGGAAAATTACGCTGGCCTGTATGGGAACAGACCTAAACTCAGGATTTTAATGCCGAGTGACCATTACCTTTTAGTTACAGGATAGGTCTTCAAGTAGCTATTGTATTGTTCTTGCTTGAGGGATGCACTGATGGAATACATAGCTGCTGGTGGGATTATTATTTAGAAATGATATGTTGATATTGGCCACTTACAAGGACAAGATATTTTCTTATTGAAATAATGATTTTTCAAGGCTTTTTCTGAGCTATCCATACACATGTTGCAAATCAGCAACTAAAGGGGCAGACTATACTAAAAAATATTTTTGCTAACACTCACTGAGTGAATTTGATTTATGGGAGACATTTTGAACCTGAAATTGAGATAAAGTATTCAGTACAGGACAGGTTGTTGAAGAGACAATCTGACATTAATATTTTAAAAAGCAAGATTTTTCTTTCACTAAAGAGAGAGATTTCATTCCATGTCTAATACATCCCCATAGGGTTTATTGCTTTGGCATGTCTCATGCCATGTGTTGTTACTTCTGCACTTGTTCATGTTGGAAAAACCTCAGAACCAACACGGACAATGATTTTTGCCAAAATTAATATTCTGGAAAGGTCATACCAATGACTAGATGGTTCTTTCCATCAAAAGAATACAGCAAGAGGGGGAAAAACACTGCAAGTGTGTTCATATACTACTGTAGACAAATTTAATAGATTGATGCAACTTAGACTGGAAAAGACAGCTCATCAATTGTGGCACAACTTGAGGATGTTGGACTCCATTAGAAAAGATGCTACACATTAGTCTCACTTATTTGAGAGAACTTGAGGAGTCTTTAAATAACTTCGGCCAAAAACTGTCACCAAGTGACAATAGTAAATCCATGTTACGCCTGTAAAGACAATTACAAAAAAATTTACATCAGAGCAGATTAAAACCTGCAGTCAGTTTGAGATGCCTCTCTGATAGAGTCAAAGTGGTCTTTGAGAGTCACTGCCATTTCTACTCATTCAGTTTGCAGTGAGAAAACAGAAGTCAGATGACAGTAATTCCCAGATTTACTGCCACTGTTTAGGGACATATTTCTTGCTTTACTTGGTCTTGACTTCTTGACTCAGCAGGAAGTTGTTTATCATCAAACCCTGACCTGTTCACTACCACTTAAGTCCAGCATGGAGACCAACTGGGATGTGTAAATGCTGAACAGAAGGTTTTTTGATTTTTTTTTTTTTAAAAGCTTCCAAGCATAGCATGTAAAGAAGAGTAATACTTATTTTTGTAGGTAAACCTTATCAAACTGATCGCTGTATGTACCCAGGCCAGTCCACACTAACCTGTGTTTTAGAAAGGAAGTGTTATTATTTCACAATCATCTCTGAGACTGTTTGCACAAAATATCAGTATTACATTTGGGGGCTAATGATAGGGGAAACATCTATTTATTTGGCAGTTAAAACTTTTCCTGATGGTCCATATGGCATTTATCATAAATGAAGTCACATTTTAAGATTTCAGTTTGTTCTGTCCTAGTTTATGGAATGATATAGGTCTGTGAATCTACAGGACAATTTTTACTCTTCATTTATCTGTCAAAATAAATGTCATAATTGCTGTGCCTTTAGCAAGCAGCATTAATAGCTAATCCTCTATTTACATTTTTCCACAATGATAAAGTAGATTTGTGCTCAGATTTGAGGTTTTTTTACTTAATTGAGTTATTCTGTTTAATATTAGTCATCCTATCATTTCTTTTTGGGGAACATCTAAGTAAGTTGAGGTTATGTACCTTAGAGAAATGTGCTTTGAGCATCTGAAAATTGCTTTTCTGTCATATTAAATCAGTAAAAGAGGACATAGAGAGAAGGGTCACAAATGATGATGGGATTATATGATAACAGCTATGTTATGTGAACAGAAATGATGCAGTTAACCAGCAGTCCCTCTCACTTGGGGCTATAATGTTCCTTCCACGTGGACTAACAGTTTCTGTAACATGCAAAAGTTGAAGCCCACTTACTGAAATGCATAGCAGAGTCACATGGATTACTTTCCAAAGTAATGGTTTTTTCTGCTCACTAGATTTGAGTACCAATTAGCAAGCAAGTTCTCTCCTGCTTTACCCAGGACTCCGTGTCCTACCAGTCTTGTGGTCAAATGCTTGACTGGGGGCATCAGCAGAAACACCAAATTTACCTGGCACTAAGTATGGATATTTTGGACATGGTTTTCCAGGGTTTTTCCTCCATAATCAAAGTGACTGGGAAACTGGAAAAGTAGTGGAAAAAACCAAAGCATGTGGGATATCATACATAAGCTGGTCTTTCTATGGAGACAGATGCAAACAGGGAGCAAATTCTAACTTCGAGATGTATTACTTCTCTTAATTCTTATTTCTTTTGAAAATTTCAGTTTGATTGTTTTTAATGCTTTCCTATGTCAGCATCTCTGGACTACAAAATTTTTATGGAAATAGAAAATGTTCCCTTTTCACTTTCAGTGAAAAAGGTAGATTAGCTCAAAGTGCAGAACATACCAATTGCCAATCTAACTTCATGAAAAAGGGGAAGCTGTGTTGCCTCATGTCAAAAGTTGTTCATTGTTATTCATTTGGAATGTGAGTACAATAACCTTAATGCACTAATATGAATAGTATTATAATGAAACCAGAAGCAGCAGTTACAGGGCTACCTGCTATGGAAACGCAGAGCAAAAAAACTTTCCTGTTCTTCTAAACAATTTTTCATTCTAAAATAAATGAGCAGATAAGCAAACAGACATTCACATCTGAAGCCATGCTTTTTTTGTCAGTCTTTTATGTTGCCAGTTGTTCTGCAGTTTTGTGGCTTCAGTGAAGGAATTGTGATGTTAATTAACAGCTCTTTGAAGCAATTTTCTTCTAAATATTTTTACTTCTTAACTGTTTTCACTAGAACATATTATCTGTAACCTTAATGGCAGTTTTTCTGCAATTTCTTGTCAGAAATGCTACTTGGTAATGTGGCTTAATAGGTATGCAGTGCCTGACTGGATTTCAACACAGCTGGAAATTATCGTTCTGTTTCTATGGGTGTGAAATTCGCATTTTCCTCAAGAGTAATGAGAGAGGGTATGCTGACCTCTTCAGTAGCATAAATCAGCTATCACATGAAAACCTACTTCTGAGCACAGGCATGACCTTTCAGAAATATTTTGAGATTTAAACTTGAGCTCAGGCAATAGCCAACACACCCTGTGCAGTGTACATATACTGATAACAGCCCAAAGCCTTCTGTCATTTAAACAGAATATTATATCACTTCTTTATGCCAATCTTTATTTAAAGAAATCCAGTAAACCTATCGCTCCAAATCCTTCATAGATCTTGTCTCCAAATCCTTCACAGATCTTCTATAAACTCTTGATGTATGTACACTCGCTGTGACAATGCCAGATTTAATGTACCTTCAAGTCTGCTGTTTTTGTCTGGTTCCCTGGAACTTTGTATTTCACATGTCCATTTTTAGGCTTGATTAGTATTTTATGAGCCAGTTGCCCATTTTGATAATAAAAGCTTTGCATTCTGGCATTACCAGCAGCAACCACCATGCCCACGGTATTAAATACTGGGGGAGCTGGTGAGGAAGGCATGCAGGGGCAGCAGTCTTAAGCCTTCTAGGTGTTGTAAAGTGCACAAAAACATTTTTTATCATCTGTTGCTTGTGGCAAAAATAAATACTATTCAATGCTAGTCTAAATGAATGGAACTTAATTAAGATAAACACATGGTTAATTATGGCATTGTCAGAGGGTAAAACACAGTAGAGATGCATGTTAACTGTACACAGCTGATTAAGTTGAGGTTAACGCTTTGTCAGTCAGGTTTTAATAGTTTACATTATCTTTCCTTCTTTCCTATGACCTAAAAAGTTCATTTTTCTGTTTACAATAATAATATTAATAGATGTATATACCTGGTAATGCTTAATTTGTTCATTAAGTTTGGGGTTTCATAGAGACTGACTTTCACTGTAAATAGTTTGGAAATTTAGGTGCAGAGAAAAAGGATTAAAAACAGAGCAGTGAATACCACTGGCATGGTTGCATGGAGACTTTGGTGAAGTGGAAAGCTCAATGCAATTACAAAACAGTGACTGTTTTTGCTCAAGTAACTGAAAGATGCTGCCTTTCCTTTGTCATATAAACTTATTCATTGTTCTAGAGGATTATGGAATTGTTTTACAGCAGCACATAAAAATACTTGATAAGGTGTCACCTAGGACAGTACAAACACCTTCCTCATAAAAAATTTCCATGAAAATACCTTGGCACAGTTTAGATCAGTTTGTCTTGGAAGCTAATTGTGAACCACCAAGTTATAGTGGTGAAGGTTTGCTAATTCAAGTGTTTCCACTTCTTCTAAATTAATTTCTTGAGGAGGCAATCCAAATTAATGCATTCTGCAAGGGGGTTTTTGTGTACATTTATATCTGTTGCCCATCAGGGCTTCTGATTCTGTATGAGAATGTCAGGAAATTACAAAGAACAAGCAGGATTAAAACGAGGATAAACTTATTCATTGCTGAGGATTTCAAGTATAAAACAAAACCTCTGGTTGTGGTAGGATTTCAGTAGTTCTGATGAATCTCTTTTGTAGTTCCGTTTGTTTTTCTCCCCAGTGAACAATGCACAGCCTAAGGAAACTGACAAGCTTTATCTTTTCTGTTTCTGATCACTGGGACTACCGCAAGCAACAGTTAGAAGTTGCCTACCTAAATCTGGCTCCTTTCTCTCAGTGTGAAAGGACAGGGAATGGTGGTAGCAAGGCAGCAGACCAGTTGCTTGAACCAGGCCCCCTTTTCTTTCCCCAAAACAACCGTGAAGCATGGAACAAGTTGAAAAAGGAGGACAAGTTTTATTCCAATCCCAAGTTTTCTACATAAACAAGGTAAAATGTCACTAAGCACCAGTAAATACCAGACTTTTGTTGGGGCTGGAGTAAAGCCCCATAGAAGATTTCCAATAAATCTGTTGGTGTGTCTTTGCAAAAGGCTTATTTTATATGATAAATGCACCAAATAGACTTGTAAACCATAGTAAGGAAAATAAATGTGCTGTGCAGTACAGTGGTGGTCTCTTGATGTGCATTTATTTCAAGCATAAGAACAAAGCAATATACAAGAGCCAGGCAGGGGGTGGTTATTTGCATTTTCCATGTCGGTTGAAAATAAATGATGAGATAATATCTTAATAATAGCAGAATGGCAGGGTATTTCTTATTTGGTTAAGAATAAAAAAAAAAAAATTGGCTTTGTTCTCTTCACAGGCATGTATTGGAATCCATCTCCATTCATAATTCAAATGAGTTTTGAAGTTTTCCCTTGTGGGCAGTGTCTTGTATCAAAGGGGTTTTGCAAGTAATTTGGTATGATTCAACCAAGCTAATGGTCTCCGCTCCTATGAGGCGCAACGAAACTTTAACAAATTTCTCCAGAGAGCCCAGATATTTTGCTAGTTCTGAGAAACTAAGTGTATTGATTGAGGCTGTTTAGGAAATGCTCCTGTCAGCTCAAGAATCAGAGGCAGAGGGAATGGCTAAAACTGCAAGCTAATCATTTCCATGTAGGGAGCGGATATTGGGAGTCCAGGATTGCCTAAAGGCAAATCTTAATTTATCACAGACTCATATAGCATTCTTTCTATTAAAACACTAATTTTTATTATCAACAAAGTGACCAGCTAAAAAAAGGATTCTCCTTTTCTGCCATTTTTAACTTGTACCCTGATTCCGCTTCTAGCTGCAACAGAGCTTTGTCCTAGTTCAGGTTTTGGCTGCCCTTTACTGCCCAGGACAATTTTTGGAAAGGGTTGGAGCCTCTGCACTCTCCATCAACATGGCAGCCTATAGCTGAATGATGTTTCTTCATCTGGGTGCATGGAATTCTTGGTACCTGAAAGGCTCAAGCTGAGTCCTAAGCATACCTTTCTTTTGTTGATAAATAGTGTTATTACAAAGGGTCTTTTCCATGCAGAAAACTGAAAATAATTGAAGATTAGTTTTCCAATAAGCCTGTTTTTTCCATTGAACTCCTCTGTGTTCAATTTTTCCACTGTTTGTGCATGAAAATAATGGCCTTCATTGTTATTTGTGTGTGTGTGTTTGTTAGTTATTAGCTGTCAGAAAAACATCCCAAAAGGAAGCATACTAATACTTGTATTATGTACCAGAATTGAAACATACTGCTGTAATGAAATAATAGTGAAGTTTTGGTACAACTTCAGAAACTGAGAGCTTTTTTAGGAAGAGTAAGACAAAATTAGGAGGCAAACACATTTCTGTTGTAGTTATCTTAAAAAAAGCAATACTGCATCATGTTAACAAGGAAGCTACTACAAATTTTCCAATTTGTTGTCAAGTGCCAGTGTAAGTTCATGAAAACTCTTGAAAACACTTCATAGGGAGTTGGAGAAGTGCAATTCACTGCAGGTGAATTTCGAGTATGAATGCAAAACGTTCATTTACTTGGTGTGTTGGGATTTTGGGCAAGAACGCCTCTTCTGGCAACTGGCATCTTTGCAAGTCCTTCATGTGTATACATTTCATACGTGTGTGGAAATTGTTGAATATTTAGTATATTGTGATTCTGCCTAGTTCACCAGCTATTAACAGGCTCAATATTAGAACATGTTTCCTTGGGAGAGATTGAAAGAAGAATCACGTTGGAATTACTCAGTATTTCTTCTAATGTGAAACTTGACTGTATCAGATGATCGTTACAGGATTATTATATTTTTATATTATATTGTTATATTGTGAATTGTGGAAGTATAGTAGTAAGCACTATGATTATCTTGGAGAACCTGTACAACTCTTGAAGTCCACTGTCCTTTCTTGGCTGGTAGTCATTTTTCCTAGCACTGTTCCACAAATACAGCAGCAGTCCAGCAGGAAAAGGTGGGAGACACTTTAGGGAGCTAGTTTCAGGCCACTGGGCAGGCAACTGATGCCAGTATTTTCACTAAGACAAGGAGGTCACCTGTTGGGTGTGGTGGATAAGCATGTTCAGAGCATTAAATTAATTCTTGCACACAAAATCTTTTTCCCTTTTGACCAATTACTTGGCTACAGATATAGCAAGGGCAGCATAAGAAAAGTCACCATTCTGTTCCTTGTATGTGGATTATCCTGACAGCATAATAGTCTTGAGATCTGTTTCTCTCTTTTATAACTCTTCTACATGAAAGATGAGTACAAAGCCATTTTGAATATAGGATTGAATTGTATGAGATTTTGAAAGGACATAATTTTCTTGAGGGTTTGACTGCAGAATTTTAAGGTCTTCTTTATACCATCTTGTTAATTACATTCTTTCGCCACTGAGCTAAAGTAAGTACAGATGAGATGCTTGTGACCACTTTTGTGACTTTTGTTCTTCCTCAAAGCAAATTGCCAGATTCAGAAAGAACGAAGATTCATCAAACTTTTAATAAAACAAAAAGTTTGTCTTAAATGTCACAACACCTAAAGGTAGTATTTCCTCTCACAGCTTCCATAGACATCAGCTGGCTCACAGTAGAACAATTTTTTCCCATAGACCACTTGAGCTTTAAGCAGATTTTCTCGGATTATGATAATTATTGGCTTTCTAACCATATTCCTACAAGCACAGAGGACTGCCTAGGTACTATTTCTCAAAACTGAAGTAGCTGATTATATTTGATTTTCTGTGGGCAGTAAATCAGATCATCTGAGGCTGCAGAAGACTGTTGCTAGTCTATCTCCTCTAATATATGTACTATGTAATATATGTTCTGCTCTTAATAGACAGAAAAGGGTCTGATCTTTCTCTTCTTTTATTTTATTTTATCTCACATTTCTCTGCTTGCTCAAGAACAGCCAAAAGGTGTAAGCTTTCCTTTGTTCTATTACCTCTTTCAGTACCTCCTGCTCTGTTCAGAAGGAATTCTGTATTCTGCTTTCAAAAATACTGATCATCACAATTGTTTTGTACTTTATATGGATTCCAATAAAGGATAGTTTTCAGCTGCTGGCAAGTTTGCATAACATGCCAAGGATCGAGTTAGTCAAAGACAATATGGATCTTGCCAGTTGAGAAGTAATGATTTCAGACTGTGGGACATTTATCCTTAAAGGCCTGCAAACTGCTTCAGAACACGCACAAGATATGCAAACCTCTCCTGAGCAGATGAATAGGTGGTCTACAGGAGCCTGTCTGCAGACCAACCCAGAGCCACAAGCTCATTCCCAAGGCAGTACATAGTTCAAGGCTGGAAATTTATGTTGCTATGCTATTAATAGCTATTTTACAGAATTTCACCCTGTGGGCCGCGTGCAGCCCCTCTCTGAGAGGCTTCTTGGCAGCAGGGCAAATTTTCCACTCATTATCAGTTTATGTATAGTGAGGAACTTAAGAAGATAATGCAGACTCAGGAAGCTGTTGTTTAGGAGTGCATTATCTGTTTCTGCACTATAAATCTGTGTATCTGGAAGAAACTGGAAGCTTAGGCAAGGTGGAAGTTCAGGTGAAAATAAAATCACAGGAAAACAAAATAAAATAGAACTCTAATTCTCATATTGTTCAAGAGCTTTTCCCTGTGATTGTTTCATCTAGTTACTATTTCTGGAAATAGCTGAGTGCAACATGTTGAGGAGATATTATGGCCATACATCCCAGTGACAAAATTCCTGCACATTTCTGGACTATGTTCTCATATTTTAATGTCAGCATTTTGTAAGGTCATGTCAAATTCACTGTTCAGGTGAATGTTTGGCTCCTGGCTTGCTGTTTTTCCAGTGACTCTAACTTACTGCTTTTTTCCATAAAATAAAGTTGGTTTATGCTCATGATTAACTATCCAATATCTTGCAGGTTTTGTGATCACGAGACTATTTTTAGGACAGTAGAAAATTTTGCTCAGGCAACACTTGGCCGAGTGAATAGGAAATATTGCTTTAATTTTAAAAGTCTTAATTTTTTTTTTTTTAATAAAATTTATTGTCATGATAGTTACAACTTACGTGTTTTGTGAGAAAAGTTTTTGAACCTAAACATGGAAGCTAAGAATCAGTTATCCTTATATATGAAAAATAGTTTTGAATATTAATAAAATAAGCTGCAAGCATTTGTATATAGGCAACTATACCTTGTTTTGCTAAAATACATTCGTAATGTTCCACATGGAATATATCGTTATCATTGCCTAACTTAAAATCTCATATGGACTCTACAATGAATTATTAAAAATAGTTAAAATTTTTAACTTCAAAAGGCACCATTTTATAAATGAAAGAAGAAAATTGTACTTGTAAAATTATTTGGAAACATTTTCAAAATGCATATAAACCTTCCAAAGATCATGGCAAGTTGATGTTTATAATGGGTCATTTATTTTATGATCAATATATGTTGCATTCCCAAATTCTTCCCTCTTCCCTAGAAAAAGTCCCCTATCTCTAAGAAAAAAAAGAATTTAAGAAATCCTGGTTAAAGAAGCACTTGGGGGGGAAAAAAGCCTCATGATGCTCTCAACCTGTATTCTCAGTTACATGGTGAAGTGAGAAAATAGTACAATTTTTAAATCAAACAGATTCAGGTAATTCAATGGAATATATCTACCAGCATCTAGGACAATAATGCTTGAAAATATTTAAGTAAATGAAACAAATAATATATTTTCTAAGAAAAACCCCAAACCCAAAACACGCAACAGAGCCAAATAAAAAACCCTAACTCTTGCCATACCTTTTGTTCTGGTGAGAAGTTAAATAGACATTGCTCATGAGTACAGACTGCTACATAT
This sequence comes from Corvus cornix cornix, assembly GCF_000738735.6. NCBI lineage: Eukaryota > Metazoa > Chordata > Aves > Passeriformes > Corvidae > Corvus > Corvus cornix. The sequence goes on from NC_046333.1 coordinate 28,839,617, forward strand.
GGAGCAAATATCGCCATCCTGGAGTCTGTAGTTGAGGAAACAGAATTTCTTCTTGGAATTTGAATTTCTATGAAGCTTTGAAGCAATTAACAAGAAGCAATGAAAACAACATAATCAGTTATGCATAAATAGGGCCTAGGGAAAAAGAGAGCAACTAGAATTTTTCATATTGGGAAGACTTGGACCTGATGGTGGTCTAAGGCAGAAGACTTCTGTGAAGTGGTAATTTACATTTTACATCTGGAAATTATGGAAGATATTTTACATTTTGTTCTATAACTGTGGAATGTAGTAGTATAATATATAAAAGTAATAGATTACATGAGTGCTTGGTTGAAAATTAGGAAAATTGGAAATGGAAAGGACAGTGTAGCACTAAAATGAATTAGAAGATTATGTTATGATTATAAGGACAAACTAGCTGTGGTATCCTCTGTTGGGTTTGAGGAGTGGGTTGCAATATCTGTGGCTATTTCCTGTAATCGGAGGAAATCTCAGGGAATGCCATCGAGGCAGTTATCTATGGCAGCCTCGTGGTGGTTCTGCCATACACAGAGAACGGCACCAGCCCTGAAATAGCTCAAAATTTGTACTTTCATTATGCATCTTTCACCTTATCCTAGACAGTGTTAATATGTGTAGTGGTTTGGTCCAAAATATTCATTACTGTTTATCTTCTGAGAGATAAGAATTAGGAGAAACGCAAAGCAGGCACCAAACTTGAAAGAATATAAAGAAGTTTATTAACAGACCTAAAAGAAGAAAAAAAATTATACCATACCTTCAGAACTCTCCTCCTCCCCCCACCTTCCTCCCTTCTCCCACTGACAATGTAAAAAGACAACCCTTGAGATGTTCAGTCTGTTTACCACTTCCATAATAACCTTGTTCAGTCCGTTTAGGAAGAGGAGTCTCTCTTGCCCATGCTATGAAAACATTATCACAACGAGACAGCCGCCCACTTCCAAATATTGTTCAGTCCATTTAGGAAGAGGAGTCTCTCTGCTCCCATGTGAGTCCCTTCCCCTGACTTGTGGCTTTTCCCGCAACTGCTTTCGAGGGTCCACTCTTGAAGTTTTTTGGGGTACAATTTTAAGGTTGAGCCGTTCAGAAACAAAAGTTCTCTTCATCCATCTCTGGGAGCATTTCATCTCGAAGAACACAGGCCCTTCCCTGGGAGCAAAGGGTCTTCATCATCTTCATCTTTAGGACTATCTCTGGGAGCATCTCTAGGAACTGAGGTTTTCTGCTTTCCCCTTTGGAGCAAAAGTCCTGATCGCTTCCATCCCTCCCTCTTCAAACTTCTCCTGAAATTACAGCTGTGTCAGCACCTGCCTATCTCAGCGCAGGTGCTTTTGCTCACAAGTACGAGCTGAACACTCCACCCCCCATATCTTCATGAAATTACAACGGGTACTCTGATACATCACAGCTTTACAACAGAATTTCAGCTTTAAGCATCTCCTCTTTCTCTTCCCTCAGGTTTTCAGCTCTTCACAGCACTAAAAGGGTTAATCTCACCTAGGCCTTGCAGCTGGAATTTCACTTATCGCTGTTGGTCACGTGACCTCTGCTGGACAGCAGGGCAGCTTCAGCTGAGTCTTGGCCGCACTGGAGAGGGGGAGCCGAGCTGCTCCGTCTGGACAAAGCAGGGCTGGGGCGGGGGAGGGGTGGTTGCACGGGTGGAGCAGGGCCCATCGGCTCCAGGATGGCCGTGGCCTGGCCCAGCCTGGCCCAAGCAGGGCCTGGCTGGGCCCACTGGCCCTTGCACGGGGCCTGCAGCCACCTGTCCCAGCACTGGAAACGAGAGAGAGCCTCTGCCTCAGGGTTTCTATTCTTAAGGGTGGATCACAGAGGCAGTCACAACTTTAAGTTTCCAGGACTATGTTTGCTAACCCATGACAATATGTTAAATCTGTCTATCTGTCTTGAAGATGGTTAGTAATTTTAGTGTAAATTTCAACAGTAATAATTCTTTGGGAAATAATTGATACACTGCTGTGTAAAGATATCTGGCATTTGAACACAAGCACTTACCTAAGAGAAGCATCTGTCTAATGTATGAAATCTTCAAATTAAAATCAGAGGGTGACTGATATGTGTTTTGTGCTAAAAACACATAGTGCTACTGCTTTTTCTAGCACTCATGGTAAGCCTTAGGCATTTTCAAGCCCAAAGCTATTTCATTTATCTTATGGAAGAAGCCATTTGCATATTGGTGTAGGCAAAGAAGGGTTGAGTGATCTTAGAAAAGATTCATTATAACGTAAACATTTCATCTAATGACTAAAACATTTTAATTTTTTTTCTATTAGGAATTTTACTTTCAGAATCCTTAGAACTACTGTTTTCAATATGGATAGGGTTTGCCCACACCAGTGGTTTTAAATTTGCTGTTGAGACTTGGTCTCAAATTTGCCAGATTATACACTAGCTTTTATTAAGGGTTTTTTTTCTTTTTTTCTTTTGGTGGATGGGATTCTTACAGAATGAATAGAGTCCTGTTATACTGTCTTAGATTACAATTTTAAAAACACCTGAGGTTTCCTTTTACAAATGTCTGAACTACTTAGGTATTGTACAGTACAAAGGATCAGTTTATTACTTCTTGCTAAAACAATGGAAATAGAAATCAAGTACTTTTCAGTATCTGTAAAAGTAAAGGTTCAACTAATACAAGATGCATATAGAAAACTTCTCAAATTCGCTAATAATTCATTAGGATGCCTCCTACTTTTTAAGCCTTGCTTAAATTATCTTGCATATCTGCATCTTCTATTAATCTTTTGAAAATAAAATAGAGAAAGGGACGGTATGTGTTTTAACTCTGTTTTCCAGATCTTTCAGGCCCTTAAAATAGTTCAAACCCAAACCTGTGATTCTGAGGAAAGGTGTGGGTCTAAAGGTGATAAAACTGGTATATTGCAAAATTTTCAGAGAATAAAAAGTAAAAGGAGGATACGGTTTAGATCATCTTTTTGATTGCTGTTTGGAACTAGGCTTGAAAAAGCTGCAGTGATTCAAAGCACTACATTAGCACTTTCTGTGTATATACTTATTCTTGTTGTAGCACAATCACAGAGCCTTGAAAGGACTGGATAAACAGGTTTATACCAGCCCTCTGATGACAAGATGCTTGTTAGCTACCTCTGAGACTCAGTATGCTAGAGGGAGCAGAATTTGGAGCCTTAATGGGGTAAACCATTTTTGTTGGTGGGTAGGTTTACTACTATTTAAAAAAAAAAAAAGAAGTGAAGATCTAAGTTTTTTATGTTTATCTAGCATAAAGCTTGTTACGAAAGGGAAAAGGTAGCAAAACTAACACTTCCCTGTGTCTTCATGTTATCAATAATTATGAAAGATGCTTGCAATCTTCACATTCAAAATATTGTGCAATTGCAGATTCTTAGTTTTTCCCCAGTTTAAGTTAACAGCAAAGATCCAGCCATCTCTAAAGCTAGGATACTTCAACTGCTCTCACAGAGCAGCAGCGAAAGAACAGGCTTGTACTCCCTGTTTACAAACATATTAATGTTTATGGCCATAGCTTGGCTCAGTATCAGCCTTGATTGGAACTCTGAAGTTTGTAATTCCTTATCATGTCCTCAGACCATTTGATCTAGGCCTTGACATCTCCATAAAAGGATGAGAAAAGAAATTAGTTTTAACATGAAATTGATTTCCTGAAATTCCATGAGACTGCTTCTCCTCATGATATTTTGCTAACAAGTTAACGATCCCATCTATTTCTTAATCAATACACAGCAAGGGACCCCAGTGACTTACCTCTCAGGCTTTAAAAACATCTATAATTTTAGCCTTGAGGATGCCTTATAAAATTGGAACATGCAGTCATTTTTATTCTGTTCTGCTGAAGAGCAAATACTTGCAGGTACAAAGGAGTTACCCTTGTATGTTTGGAGGGTCAAAGATAGAACAGTTTGGTGTGTTTGCTGTGTCACATTTGGACAACAGATTTTACTTACTTTATGTCCTGAGCAGAAATTCATTATTTCTACTTATTTATTTATTACAAAAAAAAAAAAAGAAAAAGCAGGGAAAGTGAATATACTTGGAGCTAAGGGATTTCAAATGTGATTTATCTGTGCAATAAAAAAATGCTGCTAGATGAAAAAAAGCTATGAAAGCAGAGATCTTCCCCACTGTTTATTGTAATATAATTTGTAATTGGAGGTTTTGTTTAGTATCAGCCTTGTCCAAATGCAGTAGAAACTGCATTTAGTATGAAGAAGTAATCTGCTCTTGAGACTTGAATCTCCACTCTACAAGGCATTTTGTATACATTTTATAACTAATATTGAAAGACGCTAGTTATTCTGTAGTAGTGGATGTTACGTGTGAGTTATGAGAATTTATTTTGGTGTAGCTTTCTGCCCAGCATTGTGAGAGTATCAATAAAAGTTCTAAAGTTTCATATTTGTGATTCTTGGGTCTGTCCTGTGTGGGGTCTGGAGTTGGACTTTGATCCTTGTAGGTCCCTTCCAGCTCCTGATTCTGATATTCTGTGATCTTTTCTTCTTTTCTTCTTTGTAAGGGCTCAGGACTACAGACAGACAAAGCTATCTGCTGCTCTCTCAGATATAGTTTCTAGAAGTGAATTCAAATGGAGGTTGAAGTCACTCCTGAATATCCATAGAACAGTCAGCCTGAAAATGTAACACTGATAAGCTTTTCCGTATAGGGACAATTTAAAAAGCACTTAGTGTCACAAATAGTCCTTTCTTAGGCCCCCACAGTAACATGCACTTAGTACTTACGGCTACCTTTAAGCAATGAATGGCTCTATTGACTTGATGCACTAAAGTGTTTTACTGGATCAAGTTTATTTCAGAGGATTTCTCAGGTGAGAAAAGGTTTAAAGAATTATATACACAGACTGACATGAATAAATTTCATCAGAACATGGTTAATATATCTAGTAAGCAGTTTGGGTCTGTCTTTGTTTTTTCGGGTTTTTTTTCTGGTTTGTTGGTTTGGGTTTTTTTGATAACCTAATGAAGATACCAGGAAAAAAACCTACAGAAGAATGAAGATGGCATAGAGGAAAAATAGATGTAGGGGGACAAAAAAAGTCAGGGATAAGTAAAAATAATTATGTAAGTAAAATTATTTTTTACTTTTGTATCTGGGATATAGATTCTGTCTCAAAGAAAATGCAAGCACAGAATTAAATAAGCACAGTTTCTGTTTATAACGTGTTAAAAGGTTGCGTATTGCAGGAATTTGCTTTTTTCAGGACATGGATGCTTGGCTCCTGCCTGTAACAAATCTAGTTGGAGTCAAAAGCCTTTGTCGGCACAGATGTATAGTTTCCATTTCCTTTTCTGAAACTCAGATTTTAACAGTCCATTTTGCTGAATTTTTCCCCGGATTGCTATTGTTATTTAGGGGTACGTCTGTGAAATATGCTATGTGATATGCCAGCTTGCTGTACTAGTTGCAACAGATTTCAGAAATAACCCTTTGAGCTCACCACCCTTTCTCAGTGATGTTAAGGGAGAAAAACCTGTTCCAGCCTCCCTCAGTTAAATGGTTTGAAGGGAAAAAGTCCTTTTTAACACTTCCCTAGTGCATGCTGATGGTCCTCTAGTTTGTGGTGTGTATATCTTCTCTGTGCAGGTCTGTGTGGGACTGGATTTCTCTGTTCTGGGACCTTTGAAATAAATGAATTGGCTCTGGGGAAGATGAAGCAAATAAGCCCTTTGCTAGGAAGCTGTCACCTGGTAGGAACATCCCCTGGGGAAAAAGGACATGGCATGTGACAGCCACCTACATATACTTGCTAGGCATGAAGATTTTGTTAAAAAAATGTTTGTGGTCTTTTTAAATAGATCAGTACATATATCAAGAAATTAGTAAGAAGAAATATCAATAAATATTTCCTCCTTACTAAATTAGAGGCAAGGAAAGAGAAAAACTAATTTCTTGCAGCTGTGTTTTCACTGCTGTGCTAAACCTCATAATCCTGGACAAATTTGAGCACTAATGTGCTGTTAGGAGTTAAAGCATCAGCAAGAAAACTAAAATTACTGTGTCCTGCCATTGTAATGCAATTCCACGCTTCTGACCACTTCTCAGGCAGGACGGAAAAGGAGAAGCAGTTTTAAGATAATATCTGGATCAGTACTGCAGGAGTTCTTGGTGTGCCTGAATTTGCCAGCAGAAAATTGAAGGGATAGGCAGCGAGAAAGCCTCAGTGTGCCCCAGGAGGTCTGTGAAGTTTGGATGGGAGGGCAAGAAACATGCAGGACACATGTGAATTACTCCCACCCCTGGGAGAGAGCCATGACCACTGTGGGCATCCTGAGAATGGGTGAAGTGTGCTGAGGAGGCCATGTGCTCTGCTGTTTGCAGACAGCCAGGAGATACCGCATCATTCATAAACCATTGGAAATTGAGTTGGGGTTTACCTGCACCAGTTTCAAAGGCCTTATGAAGATTCTTAACGAGGGTAGGACAGAGAACCTGCCACACATTGACTTATTTTGATGAAATCAGTAATACAACAGCATTTTCCAAAAATTCATTATGATTCACAATCTGTACATAAATTGTTTGCATCAAAAATTCTGCCTAACCACCACCATTGTTACAGTGCAGGCAATTCTGTGTTGTTTACAGGCACACTGTCTGGTCAGTTATTGATTTAAAGCCACCAATCTATTATAGCACTGCAGTGTGCCTCTCAAAAATAGATTTTCTGCATGTGTAGCAGGGATTATTAAATTACTAAAATTAATTATTTGTCATTTTCATTTTTATTTACATTTCCAGTTTCAATTCACACTTGTAGAACAGCATGTTTTACAAAACAAACTTTGCACAATCAGAAAATATATTTTCATTATCTCTTACTGTTCTATTTCTATGACCCAATTAAGTATCTGAATAACTAATGTTAGTCTATATTAATTTTTTATGATATCTATACAAGTTCTCAATTCATAAATAAAAATAAATGTGTAAAGCATTTAAATCCATGTACCTCAGAAGACACACAGATGTATTGAAAATTCCATGGTGCTTTTTTGCTATTCTGTGTGCTTCCAAATGTGAAGAACCTGATTGTTCCCTTTTGGGCGTTTTTCTTTCTTCACCCCCCTACACACCGGAAAGAAAACCCGCCTTCTTCTGCTTGTGGGGTGTCATTTAATTTAGAATTTAATGGAAAAGCAGAGTTTGCGCCGCTTCCAGCAGAGGGACAGTCAAGCCTTCCAGCTGTTTACCTCCAAGAATATCAGAATTCCAGTGTGAGCCAGCACTGTGCATGAGGGTTTCTGTGTTTTCACACTGCTGTTTCCAACCCAGCTACTTTCTTATACTTACTTAGAAACAAGTCTAAGGCAAAGTTTAGAGTATAAAATCTCTGGGGGAAAAAAAAGGAAGAACTGGGTGTGTTGACTGAGAGTATGGTAGAGACCTTCATATATGTAAAACAAAATGTGAATTAGAAGGAAATAAAGAAATAAGCATATAAGAGAACTTAAAATCATAAATTGCAGTGAAGGACACAGGAATTTTTATCTATATGGTTAATTAGACATTCTAGTATAATCCTTAAGTACCTGTTGATCATCTAACTTTAAGAATAAAGCAAGTAAAGTTAACAGGAATCATTGTGGTGCTGTTGGTTCCCAGTTGCTGCAGGAATTTGGATGTTTCAAACTCTCTTCCACAATCCTGTTGTATAGTGATGGTGAAATATGGAGTGTTTTGGGATGTAGTCATTAGGAATATATGCAGTGAATTATAAATACATTTAAAATCTAAAAAACAAGAGAAATCTTTTCTTCATTTCCATACTGGAAAAAGAGGTTTTTGATTTCTGCACACTGAATAATGGAAAGTAAAAATATCATTTTTCTGTGGTATAATGGAGTTCAAATATTTTCATTAAGTATTGGGTGATATGAAGGAGAGATCATTTTCAATGTGGAGAGTGTTCTTTTTAATGGCACAATTGGGTTTTGGGGAAGAAAGGGTTTTTTTGAGAAGGAAAAAGAAAAGCTGTTAGGCTGCCTGAGAAAACATCATCATGTGATTGTATCTTGTGGCAAAATAAAAGATAATAATCCTCAAACTCCTACGCTTCGTGTACACTCATAGTGTAATTTTCCCTGTTTCTCTCCACATTTTTGCCTTAATCCTAGGATATGATACTGAAGAAACATTACTGGGTTTTATGTCACTAATAAGCATGTACTATAGATTATCATATCTTATTTCTACATGATTCTGGTGCTTTTTTTGCTAACTGGCAATTAAAAGAAAACAAAGCAAAAAGACCAAAAAAATGCCAAACCTCAAACCAGTTGCCAGGGTGCTAAATGTGTTGTGTTCACCCCCACCGCTCCTTGGGAAAGGAAGAAAGCAGCACAGATATGACAAGGATGTGAGCAAAGTTCTTTTCCTTTTATGTCTTATAGTACGTTTCTATAGTCCTTCAAAAAGCAGAAGAAATGGGTTCACTGACACCTTCAGATAGCAGCTTGCCTTAAACCTTCTTCAAACTTGCCACTTGCAAAGCTTTCCAAACTATCCAGGACTTTCCAAACTGTGCTATGGTGGCCTGAGATGGGCCTCCTTTGGTTTCTCATGCTGGGGAGCCCTTCTGTCTCGAGCATAATGCTTGAACAGCCTGTGAGACAGACAGGAGAGGGCATGAGTGACAGTGTAGGCTGAAGGGCAGAGCAGTAGCCTCGCAGGCTTCTCTGGTGTTATCAGCATCTCCTGCATGCAACCATTGGATCGTGTGCCAACCATCTGTTCCTGTGAATCTTCAGTTACGATGAAAGCTGAAAAGTTCTCTTTTTGAGCCACGCAGAGCATCATGCAGCAAATATTTTGTCTGATAGTTGATCTGCCATCTTATTGTAGCTGCAGATCTGAGGAGACGGTTGAATTTCAGTTTCTCGAAATCTTGGGGATTGTTAATGTACTGAAGGACTGAGCTATGGCATAAAAGTACAGCACAGTCCCCTCCTCCATTTCCTTGTCCCATTCTTTCATACCAGTGCTTTTAATCTATTCTTGAAATGATGATTTGTAAAGAATTTAATTTCCTGGGGTACATTTTTTTTCTGGTGTAATGTATCAGTGGATAGACAAGACAAGAGCTCCAAATATGCCAACAGGCACTTTGCACGTGTTTGGAGTTTGCTTGCACAGGCCAATGTAAGCGAAGGCTGTAGGTTTCTTTAAGACAGAGTGTACATAATGGTCTTTAAATGTATTTCATAAGTGGATTTTTTTAAACTTTTATTAAACTATTTTTCTCAGCAGGGAGCTGAGCCACAGAGATAGTTTTGCCTTCCACCCAAGCCCTGTTCTAATGAATTTTACTGTTTCAAAAAGACTTCAAAGCACCCATAGTAGTCAGTCCCCTGGCATTTACTTAAATTATTGCTAATTCATATTCATTTCTCTGCTATTGTGTCAGCCACTTACAGAATGAGCATATTTTGCAATTTAAAAAAAATATATATTTAAAAAATCACATTTTCTATTTTCTTAAATTGTTATTAAGTCACTTCATTTTGTCATCATTATTTAAGCTACTTACATTTGAAAAGTAGGGGAATGCATTGCCTTCATTTTCAGGGTATAATCAAGATTTTGAATGATACTTTTGGGGAAGTAATCCTACATTCTTTATCTTCTTGCCAGCTAAGCTGTTTCCCTTTAACAATGAATGAGTGTTAAAATCCCTTAAGTTTGACATCTTGAATGTATAGAAAAGAACAAACCTATCCTTAGGGAAATGTTTTTTAACTCTTAAAAAGGAAAGAAAAAGAACGGGAGAAGTTATTCCTTTTTCTGCCTTTGTACCCTGCACTTTGAGAGTTTCAAGCTTCATTTTCACTGTTTAAAAGCATGTGTTTGATCCATATGATAGTTATATTATCCATCCCTTTCTAAAATCCTTGTGAATACAAAGCATTGTAACTCTACTGTAAGAGCTGATAGAGAAGCCCAGATTTAGTAATCTCTTTCATAGTTGCAGGGAGTTACTCTGCAGTAGAGTTTTCTGAGCTTGTATTTCTATCTCTACTGCTCTGCTGCTGCTGCAAAATCTGAGAATACAAACATTTACATCTCCAGTGCCCAGTTTTCCTCCTTGTAAAGCAGGGATGATAAAATTCCCTGACATCAGGTAACCCTGTACGATAAAAGTATTTAAAACCAAGGTTAAGCAGTAAGAGGTGTTACCTTTGAAACCATACTGCGGTTTTAGATAAATTTTCTCTTGTGTCGTATAATAGAGAAACGTGTAAAACCACAGCATACAAAGTTATTACTTGATAGATATTTTGGAATTGTTTTCCATTAATTACGATCATTGTCACAGTACAGAGGGGCAGCTATAAGAATAAATTTAGTTAGTAAAAGTATTATAGGGAAGAACATTTGTCTGTATTCTCTTAATGCTCTAATGTTTTACTCCCCCTTTTCTTTTTTACAAAATGAAGAGAAGTAAAAGAAAAACAAAATCAAAAACAACCTCCCAAAAATCAAAAAGAAAAAGGGTCAGTTCTACTTCTTTTCTAGCAAATTTAACCAAGTTTGAGTGGCAGAGAAGTGCCCTTTGAGAAGATATCTTCTGTGTACTTCAGAAATATTGTTATCTCATGTAGCATTGTCTTCTTGATAGGATGTAGCATAGAGAAAAATCTGTCCATGTCTTGTCACATCCTTAGATCCTTTCTCTAAAGAATACTGCCAGGTTGAAATAGAAAAGAAAGTGAAAGATGGAAGTTTGGTTATCCACATAGCTTAATTCTACATTCAGTGATTTGTCATAATTTTATTTTAATTTCAATAGGCTTAAGGAGGCCACTTCCTTGTCAGGGTACATCCTAACAGTATACCTCAAGTGCCAAGAAACCTCGTAAAAATCTCCCTACCTATCAATCATCATCTGTGATTTTTGAAAATGTAGTCCTATATATTTTGCTGTTTATGCTTGGTTTCTGACTGCTGTGAATGGTGATGCAGGAAGACTGCTTGGAACACTGTTAAAAAGAAGACAATTGCAGCTTTTCCTCAAGGGAGGAGGACCAAAAAAAGGCCTGAAGGTCTGCAGGAGATGATTTGCTGACCTGTACATTTCTGTGTTTCTGTGAACATCCAGCAGATGTTCTGAAACATTATCAGGTATAAAGCACACAGATGTCATTAAGGGCCTTTTTTTTTTTTTCCCCCTCACACAGCTTCATCACTTGCTTGTAAAGAGCACATCCTTATCCAAAAGTATGTTTAGTTTTATGAAATTCTGACTTTTAGAAAGAAGTATTAAGGGTAACAGGGAAAAGCTAAAGAAATAGACACATGCATTGTTAACTTTAATGACTTTTTTATGATAATGTTCTGAGGAAATGAGACAAAATCTAAAAAAGCAGTGCTAAATGACTGTTCATTTTATCAACACTGACTGTCTCTTGCAAACTGGCTTTGCATGTTTTATTGAAAAGGGCACATTTTCTTATTTCTGGAATTTGAGATGTGCTACCTGTACTAAGTGTAACGTGCTGCTATGCTGATAATAGTGGTGCTTTCTATCTAAAAATCACTATAAATTTGAAAGAAATTGTCTTGGATTTGCAATAATATTTCCAAGTTTTATTCCAGTGTCTGAAACTGTAGATACTACCCATGCCATGTGGCACAGTTTTAAGTCAGAGGGCAAAGGCTTCTCCCCTATTTTTCCCTGCTAGAGGAGAGGGACATTAGAGAGTACAGGGGGTTTAGCTGATGGAGAACACTGACCACAAAGAAATCACAAATACGTCTCTGTGATATAAGAGAAGCACAGGGACAGTAGTAGGGCATGGAGACACATCTGACTGGGTAGATGCACAGTCACCTGCAGATGGGGAGCTGCTCAACAGTCCTGGTTTCAGTCCTTGCACAAGGGCTCCCCCAGTAACAGAAGTGCCTCCTTGTCTTTTTGCCTACAAATTTGGCAGCTGAAGTTTATTTTAAAAATATAAACCTTCTACAAACACCAAGTATTATCAACCAGCCAGTCTTTCAAGATCTCATTTGATAGACACTCAGGAAAATACTACTGCTTAAGGTTTTTAGAAAGAAAAAGTGCATTTTTTTTTAGGTATTCCTAGGCAGGCTTAGCACAGGCTCAGTGAAAATGGAGCATCTTATAATAACCCAAGCAAAAATTATTTGACAGAGCTTCTAAAACATAATGCCATTTTATGTCAAATACATTGGTCAGTTCATGAGACAAATCTTATAGGTGATAATTAATAAATTATCCTGAAATTGGGTGTTTTTTTTCCAAAGTCTTTGATATGTATCACAAGAAAGTCTATGTGGAAGAAGTGCCAGTCTGTACAAAATTACTTTCACCAAACAGCTCCCACTGAGTGTAAAGGAGTTTGTTTGATTTTTGTCTGCTAGCCTGATGACGTGAAATGGAACCTGTAAGTATGGCATCCTGTATATCCTGGATTTGTGGGACAAAATATGAGATGTCCAATAGTTTCAGGTTTGAAGTCAGTATCTTAGGTAGATCCTATCATGTTGAGGAAATGGAGATATTAATCTATAAAAGAACATGCTTTATATGGAAGATTCCCTTGACTTGGAGTGATACTTATTTCGTTCAGGAGAGAACTCCTTATTCTCCTTTTTCTGTTTGTGGAAAAACCTAAAATCAGTGAGTCTAAGCTCCTGAGGAAAGTAAAAAAAAGAATTGAAAAAAATGAAGATTCTAAACTGACTGTATGCCATTCATATATTCCTGTCTTAATTCAGAATATACACCTACTCTGAGTGTCTTTGATGTTTCTTCATTCTAAATCACTAAAAATATCATAGATGCACTTTGTTGCTATTACTACTCAGATACTGATAATTTAGATGCAATTTTCCTCCAAAATCCAGAGAGCAGTCTCCCTCTTTGCCCTGCCTGCAGAGCCTGCATTGTAGAAAGAAAATAGCATTGAAATATTTATTGAAATATACATGTTGAATGGTGGAATTGGTGTAGCAAATAGCTGGATAACTGGTGCAGAACAGTGTGCTTTTAACACTGTTCTGTAAATGCTAAAAGGGTTCCTACAGACAGCCAATGATTAATAAAGTATTTCATTTATTTCCCTTTACTGTTTCTGTAAACAGGTATTGATTAAAGTATTAAGTGCTACTGAATTGAATATCTTCAGAGATGGTGTCTTATTCTGGAATGTGATAAGAGAAGTTTGGAAAAGTCAGCTGTTTGAAAATAAATGATCAGTGAAGTCTTTTGTATTGAAACATTCTCTTTTCCAATGGAGGAGACACCAGACATTTTTTATTTATCACAAATCTATAGCATCCATTTATATTTTCTTTACGTTGTTGTCTATAATGTGGAATAGATTTGCTCTGGCACCAAGTTACTGAGTACCAGGTTGAATGTTAATTTTCTTTCTGTGATGTGTGAATGCAAAGTATTATTTTTGGGACACCATTAAATACACACAAATTGGAAGAAATTGTCCCAGGTTCTTACAGATTTTAGCACAATATCCCTTGTGTCCCATGAGCCCATTCATCATTAACCTTCCACACGTTACTAATTTTCTTTTGGCCTGGGATACTGTATTCCAGCTTTTATGCATCTACCTAGAACCTGTTGCCAGGTTACTTATTTTCTAGCACTACTATTTGTGGGAGTTACAAGGCAAAGGTGGCTTAATATGTTTCCTGTAGTCAAGAAATGCTGAAAGTTTGCGATGTCAGGAGGTTGGTGCCTATTGCAGTGAGCTTCAGTAGGTATAGAGGTGATGTAATTCATGCCTGTGGCTAGAAAAGCAGAAAATGTACCTTGTTAGGTGCTTTGTTCTTGGACCATTGTGCAGGTAGCAAGTGCAGCCTGATCCACTAGTGCTATTTGAATGAAAATTTCACAGGAATGCTTTGTGCTAAATGGGGACAGAAGTTGACAAAGTGCAACTGGTGCTGACAGGGAACATCTTGAAACATCAGCAGCTGTCCATTAAACCCTCAAGTGTCAGCAACTACACAGGAATCCTTTATGGTCACTGTAGGTTATATCTGACACGAGACTGTAGCTCCTGTCAGGAATGTTTTATGTTTCCAGCCCCAAGCAAACAGGCAGGAATGTGTGCATTGTAGCTGCATCAATTGCACTGGTTCACAGAACAGAAAATTCATCTTGAGAGTGAGGAACAGTTAAAAAAAAAACATCAAGTCAAACTTCTTTCAAAAAATAGGATTTATTGAAGTCTTTGTCTTGTCTTTTCTATAATTAGATGATATTTTGAAAAGAGCTTGGTAAATAATGAGAAGCTGATTCACTCAGGGATAATTTTAGCCACATTCCTGATTCAGACTTACTGTCAAAAACATGCAAAGAGCAGAAGGGTGCTAGAAAACTCCTCCTAGCTTGAATTCATTATCTTCAAAAGCTCTGGGCACATCACATCTTGAAAGCCTCACATATTTTATTTCTAAAGAGTGTCTCAATATTTTCAGACAGCAGTTGTTACTGTGAACATCTGGAACTTGATGTGAAGCTGTGGCACATATAAATCATTACAATATTTTCTATAGGCAAGGAACTGTGGTACTGAAAAGTTAATGACAAACAAATGTGCTCTAATCATCAGTGGTATTTTCATCTCCTTAGGGTTTCTTTCAAAACCTCTTAAATTACACTCTGGTTGAAAATGTTATGGCTCAGGGTGGGGGAACAGAATAACGGCAACACGGTAAAACAAAGTTTGCAAATGTGAATACAGTATTCAGTTCTCTTTATGCAATTAGATTTTCAAGAGGTTAATGGAAATACTGTCTGCATTAATCTAAAGGGTTTGTGAAGTATCTTAGTTTGGGGACATAAAAGTTTTCTATATACAAAATCGTACTGCCTTGCTAGAATTTCCAGACAATGATAGGTTCAACCAGTTTTTACGCTCTTGTCTGGCATCCGCTGGTGCCATATGCCTAAATCATAAAAAATTGTAAAACCAACTAACATTTATAAAGTGAGATCTCATCAGTCAAAGAGGGGTATACAGTTCCTAGCAATTTGTCTGTCACAAGACAAAGAATTTCTGGTGGAGCCAGGGTAGAGCAAAGAAGTCCTTCACATTCACATCATTCAAATTAAGAGACTTCAATGAGTTCCTGGGCAAGAACTGCAGGCAAGTTGTGCTCTGTGAGGGTCCTTGTGCATAAATGGGTACTTTATCCACACATGGGTACACATCCACAGATGTGATGTCACTCTTGCATCACGAAATGTTAATGAAAATTAAAAATACTTGCTAGCCGTAGAGTAGTATTCCAATAGGAACTTCACAAACTTCACATGGTCATTCAAATTTAGCTGTAGTTGATTGTCTCAATGTCACAATTTCTTTGTGGATATTTTTTTTTCAGGAGGCAAACCTTGATAGTGTCTTAGTAGATGAATACCTATTAATTTTTTTCCTGAAGCCTTCTGATAATAATCATGACAGGTAGTTTTAAAGCCTTAGCTTTTTGGAAAATTTAGCATTTTTAAATAAAAGTGTTTAGTTTGGAAAAATAGGTAATGTAAAGCTGACTTATGTGTATACGATGTGCTACTTTCACCTTTTCTGGTGCTATTGCTGTTTCATCTAGCTTTCCCGTAAATCCTCGTTGGAACTTAGAGTATGATAAAAGTAACAGCTTCTATCTCAGAAGTAAAACTGCAAACTTGGGTGGTAGTTACACCTCAGCTTGTTGCAAAGGAGGAAAAAGCTGTAATTTCAGCGCACTTAGAGTGAGTAAGTTAGATTTCCTTTGAAGAACTACAGACCTTTCCTTCATTTGTATTAACAGGAAGATCAGGAAGATGTTCCTGAATGCAAAATTTACAAGACCCAGGTACTGCTGCCCTTTGGCTTGGTGACAAACACAGTTTTGGTTTCTCGTGGGACATGGCAATTGTACAAGTTAGTTGCAGTGTGTGACAGTCTAGTAACTTAGATATTGCTAAGTGATGTAGCCATGTCACTGAAAGCAGGATGAGTTAAGCCAGACTGATGAGCCTGCTAACCAGAGCTAGGTCAAGAAGTGCTGCCTCTGTGCAGTACAAAGCACAGATTCCCCAAAGAATCTCTTGTCTTTAGCTTGTCTTCTCTCAATCCCAGACCTACTAAACTAATGCTCTAACTCAGCTATAAAGCTCAAAATAGTTTTACTATATATCCAAAAATGAAGCTTTCTCTGTAACAGGTAAAGAACCACTGCTCTATTCATACCCATATAAAATATTTTCCACGGCTCTTGCCTGCCTGCACAGAAGCAAACACAGGTGACTTTTCATTTCAGCTACCTCAACTACCCAGTGCCCTGAGAGAGATGAAAGTAGGCCAGGAATCTCACCTGGTCATTTGTTCACACAGATAGATATAATATTGAAATCTTACATCGGTATTCACATCAGTAAAGATATTTACAAATATTTTTCTCTTCATTGGTTTAATTCTGTGTGTTGAGTTTTTCAATATAGCCTTTATACAGTTATATAAGGAGCAATTACATCAATGTCATTTTTGATCAGATTATCATTAAAGTGTCTGCTTTCAATATGCAGAGTGTCTATGGCAACTCTTCACAGGCTACCACCAGATCCTCTGCCTTAGACTCATTGTCACCAGGCATTATAGAAGTGATGAGCTCAGTCAAAATGTGCTATACAAGTGGTTATCTCAATTTTCTGGTTCAGCAAATTACATTGCTCCAGAGGTTTTGTGGTAATGGTTTACTGTAATACAATGTAAAATGTAATGGTGTGGAGAATATTGGTGAGCAGCTAAAGGCCAAACTCATGGAGCTGTTTGAGCTAATTCAGAGGTAGTATTTGAAGTTGTAGTAACAGCCTTTTATACATTCAGTGCTAAATATAAATGCCCTTAATCAGTCTGAAATCGGGACTGAAACAGAATGCAAAATATGAAGTACTGCATATCTCTGGAAGTCATAAACAGTTTCTTCTCATTGGCCCAAGTGATAATATTTCAAAGGTTTTGAGACTTTACTGTAGCACTCTTGATTACTTTCATAGACATTTAGACTGCTAAAGCTTCAATATTTTGGTGTGAAGCCGAAGGTGTTGGCAAGAGGGAAGATGGTTTCAGACCCTGGTTTTCTAAGGTTTTCTGGTGCTAGACAGTGCTGAAAGATGTAACTGGAAGAACTGTTTTTTACCAAAGTCATAAACTGTATATTAGAATAAACATATAGATATGAAATTGAAACCATGTAAACAAAAAGCCCCACACAATGCCTAATGACAAAACAAGTGTGAGTATGAAAATAATGTAATATAATGCAATGAATCTCGGACACTTCACACACGTCTTTGAGACTTCTTTACAAAAGACCGAGTTTTGAGATGTATTTCACCTCAAATGAGCAAAAAGTAAGGTTTTTCTTAAGCCACTTTGACATCAGAAGCACCTTATTGGCTTCAGATGTTGCCTTCGTTGACATTGTGTCCAGAAAATCCATGAGTTATTCTGTAAGTTTCCATTAAACTTTCCTTTATTCCTAAATATCTCTATATCCTTTTTTGACTACTGTTTTCCCTCTGTTTTCTCTTTCCTTTTTTATTTCTCTCCTGCTTCCCTAGGGAGATTAGGTTCATGGTAGTTAAATGATTCATAGAAATAGCTAAGAATCAAAGCTAGCAGGTCTGGGAGTCTAACACAGTAGGGTGAACCACTGAGTTGCTTTCAAACTTCATCTTTCATCTTGCCATGCCCCATCTATCTGGCAGTTAACACTCTCAGGTTGGATGTTCCCATGTTACAATCAGTTGGCAAGAGAGTTACTCTGAATGGTGAAATAGAGGACCATAGACAAACCAATGTTTTTACTGGGTGGATGTACAATATGAATTATTAAGGAACAAGTTAAAATAAAATGCCTCCAATAAGGTGACTTTTACTAAAATTTAAGTGATTTTTAGTTTAATAATAGAAAACTAATTTGAAGTGTTAACACTGACTTGAGCTTACAGCTCAGACACAACAATCAAAAGTAATTTTGCATAGCACGGTGATGTCTTTTCTGTTTGGCTGGGAAATCTAGTCCATTCATTTATATTCATCAAAAGAAGCTTTTTGCAATACAATGTGTTATCACGGGCCTCGAAGTCCAAATTACATAAAGACTTTTGCAATGTCTTTACAAATATGAGGAGGAAAAAGTCATACTATTATCTTTCTTTCTTTTACCTCCTAAGATGCCAATTTCACTGACAGGAAAGGATTAGATTATGTGCTAAATGGAAAAGAGGATGAAGAAATTTAGATAAGGCATCCTAAGAATTAAATGGAGCTCCCTAAAATTGAAAAAAAAAATTTAAAAAATCTAATTAATAATTATCTCTATCTACCCTCCACCTTCCTCAAATACTCTTGAAAAAGGATTCCAGATCACTTATTCCCTGTGTATTCCTTACTTGCAGTAGCACATCTACTTCTTTTGAGAATCCCATCAAAAAAGGGAATCAAGCCCCCCTTGGTAGTAATTTGACTATAGATTGTTTTTATTATAAGGCTGTGCTGGAACCAGGCAGCTTTAAAGGTCTTTAATGACAGAGTGGTTGTGACTAGATGATCTTTAAGGTCCCTTTCAGCCCTTAACATTCTACAGTCCTATAATTCCATGAAATACTTCCACACAGCATCATTGTTTAATGAAAATTATTGATTCATACAATTGTAAAATGGTTTTGGCTGGAAGGGACCTTAAAGATCATCTAGTCTCAACTCCCCTGCCATGGGCAGGGACGCCACTTATGAAACCAGGTTGCTCAAGGCCTTATCTAACCTGGCCTATAGATCATATAGTTTGGTTTAGGTGGAATAGATATAAGTCTTTAAGAATAACAGTAGGAGGCTTGGATTCTTTCCTAGATGGAGAGACAGTGGCTTCTTTCCCTCTTAGCATAACTAAACAGACTTTTGTTGAGATGGAAATAGGACTAATACCCAAACCTCCTTGGCGTATATCTTTGCAAGAAATTTCACCATTCTCTTCTAAATATTAGAAGAGTTTACTTTGCCTCACCTTCACATGTCCTTTGCCTTCTTCACTGGACAGAACAGTATGAGCTCAGAAATGTTCTCCTCAGTTGCCAACTTCCTCCTCCAGACACGTGTTGCAGTGCCAAGTTTAATCCCGATCTGCATGTCTGAAGAAGCTGCTAAAGACAATGAATCTTCTCTCACATCAGTGTAAGCAGAGGATAAATATGTCGAAGTCAGTGAAGCATAAAAGTGGTAAGAGAGCAAAAACAGGCCTAAGGATGGAAAAGCAGTCATCTTTCCCCAGAATATTTTCCCTAGTTTTCAAAGAAAAATAGTGTATATTTTGAAGCATTATTGGAAACATCTACCTTCAACAAAAAGGTTGGGATAGATGGAACTGATGAAATGGCTTTATTTTGCAATTTATTTTATCAAGAATATTGTGACATAGGAATTCTGCCTGTTCCATGTCTTCAGCTGGGAGAGGCAAGGAGTGGTATTTACAAGATCATTGTTTATATGCACCTGTTTGCAAGTATGGGTGAAGGCCCAATTCTCAGCAACTCTGACAAAATCCTTCTATCTTCTATTCTGTTGGTAAAGTGCTAATGAGACAAAATTTATAAATGAGCTTTAAGGCTCTTAAGGAGTCTCAAAGGTGAGCAGCAAGAAAGATAAAATTAAGTAGAGTAAGACAAAAACAATGAGCTGGAATTACTAGAAAGAAAGTTGGAGGGAGTAGGTTAAAAAAATACATAAAGGCATGAATCAAAATTGTATAAAACACAGTCAGCTGGTTGTGGAAGGCAGAGGAATACACTTACCAGATAATGGAGTGCACTGGTTTACTCCAGCAAAGTCTCTGACTACTGTATAGGCAGGAAACAGAGGTTTTGTTTGTTGTTGTTTGATATAAATTTTCCTTTTTTTACCCTAAGGCCTCTTTCATTAGGCAGTCTCTTGACATTAGGACCATTTATGGATGTTTGATTTTATTCCGTACCAGTAAAACTGGCAGATTCTGACCCTTTGTGAGATTTTCACAGTGTGTTCACTGCTCTATATTACTTGTGCCTAATACTGGGGAAAATCTTTCAGGAACAAGCCTCAGTGAATCAAAATTATGGTGCTTTATGCTATTTTAAGGATATATAATACTAAAGCAGAAACAGTCTTTTAACTATATTTTATGGTTCTCCTACTAGATCATAAAATATATACTAGTCTAGAATAGATTATGTTGCAAACAACATTAAGGTGCACAAAAAAAGGATAACTGAGACTTGAAGCACATAAGATAATTCTATAGAAACACAATTTCCATTTGTTTCATTGATGGTCCTAATTAGTATGAAAGATTGTTGATATTTAATCAGAGAAATCTAGGAAATTAGGTTTGAAACACCAATTTTATAAGTATGAAAACAGGCAAAAAAAAGTTTGCATTTTGCTATTTGCCTAATCATCATTCCAAGTTTAATTTGAAAAAAACAACAACAAAAAAAATGCATTAAACCCCAGTGTATTCTGTTGCACCTTGCCAGCTACTTTAAAACACAGGTAATGTGAAAGAAAATGCACCAGTGGATTCAGTAGCAACTGTAAACACCTTGCTTTTGCCAGTGACTAAGAACTTTGTTACCACTATCTTATCAGTTTCTGTGAATTCAGGAAATAAATTTATCTTTTCCAATTTTCCTTATATCAGAAGATGCAATAGGAGATCTGTGCATGACAGGAGGTTACAGATCAACGACCCCTAAGAGATACCTGAAAAAAAGTGAAGGCTTGGAAGTGATAGGATTCCACAAGGATCATAAAAGTTACTAAGCAGATGATAACTGCAATCAGGTTTTCCAGTGAGCTCCTCAGGTAGAATCTCAGATCACATGGAAAGAGACAGAAGAATGCTTCTTCCGTCTTGTCTTTACCCACCCCCCATCTTCAGCATCAGGGCTTGAAACTCCTTGATTTTTTAGCGTAAAAATAAGTGTCAGGAACTCAGCAATGTGAGGGGGAATCAGAGGACCTTTCTTTCAGCTTACAGCATATGTTCAGCCTCACTCCATTCTGGTTCACTTTCCAACCACTTGTTCTGTGCTCATACCCAAAGGCTGACCCTGCCTATTTCCACATGCTTGGGAAGAATGCAGATAAATAGTGTAACTAGTTCAACTGTCTAAGGAACGCACCTCTATTACCCCTGCTTCTTTTTGACTGCCCTCCAGAAACCAGACCTTCTCCAAGCTGCATCCTGGGAAATGAACAGATTGTTGAATTTTGATGTATGCTTGCAAGCATTTGGCGAGATCCTTCCCATCCAAAACAGGATCACATTGCATAAATATCAGACCTGCGCAACTGCAGCTCAGTCTCCCAAGGGGATAGGCTTGCTTTTTGTGAACTGTTGGACTCAGATGAATAATTTCTAGATTATTTTAAATGTTTTAAGGTGCAGTTATGGATAACTTACTGAGTAAAATAAGCATTTTTTTGAGGCAGCACTGGCATTTACAGAGATTACTACATTCTTACTACTAATTTAATGGAAACAGATGTTTGTCCTTTGTAGGTAGACTTTGAGACACTAGACTGTCTTATTTTAAGTGAAAAGAATAATTTTCAGTTGAAGCATGGCTATGTAATACTGAGTATCTTGTAAGCACTTTCTAATTAAGGAAAACCTGTGTCAGTCTAAAGTGGAAGTTTCCCATTTTTGTGTTAGGCTCACAGTCCTAAGAGAAACCGTGCAGTATTACTGATAGCTGGCAAACTGGCTGTTTGGATTGTAGGGCCTAAAGAAGTTTAGTGATTTGTTGGTGCAATTTAGTGATTTTATTTAAAAACTCCCAAAACACACATCTCCTATTCCTGCCCCAAAAAGAACAAACAAACCCAAATGCAAAACCAAAAAAGAACTCTTAAAAAAACCCCAAACCCCTTATTTTTATCTTAACTTATAAGAAATTCAATAATTTGAGCTTCCAGGTGAAATCTATGTAGCTCTTCCTTTTGTTTTTGCACTAGATACCTTAGATTCTGCATCTTAGATATTTCAACAAGCTCTGCAGACTCCTTTCATCATCATTTTGCTCAGTACAGTAAGAAAGCCTACAACCAAAATAGAAAAGCTTCTAAAAACACAAGGGCTTCAAGGATCTAATAAGAAAGTAGGATCTGTAAAACACACAGTGACTAAAAGGCATCCTGTACACGAGTATATCATAATAAGATTACTTTTTCATTGAGTAATAAGCAGAAACCTTTCAACAACTACATTAGGCCCACAATGAGATCTATACAAAGGAAAACCCAGCTGCTGGTCTCCTTAGGAACAGTACAGAATAAGAGGATCTGTCCCATCAGATCTTGACTGTAGAACTTTTTGGTTTAAAGCTTGCATTCACTTTCATGTGCTTGTTGCTGGTGTTATTTCTTTTTTAATTTTGGAGCTATTTGAAATGTTCTTTGAAAGATGAGGTAAATCTTAGCATTTAGAAAGTACACATAAAGAAAAAAAAGAGCTTTTTGGTATTTCTTCAGAGTTTACTGTCGTGAAATAAAAATGCCAAATATCAATCAAAGCAAAAAAGAGGCAACTGTTAGTATTGTCGTTTTTTTCTAATATTTGTGTGAACTAGTTCCATCCAAAGGTTTCCTCCCACTTCATAGTAATGTGCAATGCAAATTATTACTGTATACACTCACTGCAAAATGCTGGTGTATTTATTAAAAAAAAACAGTCTTGCCATCACTGTTCAGCCCTGGATAGGAGTTTGAAAAAAACCTCCCAATATTCAGAACATTCTGTTAAAATAGAAATTAACATTCTCTATGTTGCAGATAAAATGGAATGTTGCACAGAGTAGAAGCTTATACATATTTACTAGGGATCTAAAAACTGTAAAATATTTGTCTTTTTTTGCCGTAACTTTTTGTGATTTCTAGTTGTACCTTATAGAGTATTTGTCCATAGTATGATCTATTGTTTTCAAAAAATGTCTGAAAATGTCCAGCTTATTTTAAAGCAGGTTATTCTGCTTTATTTTCCATAGCTAAGAATCAAACCTAAAAAACCACAAAAAAATCAACCTGTCCTTTGGGGCTTGAAAATTCTTTTGTGGTTGTTAGGAAAATGGGAAAATGGAGAACTACAGTGAGAAATATCTTCTCGCCCTGTCTCTTGGACAATGTCCATCTTAGATTGCCTACCATTTTTTGCTCTCCATCCCATCCAGTGGAGAAACATGAAGTCTCCCTTCATGTGATGTACAATGAAAATAGAATAATTAAATCTCCTTACTGAGCTGGAGAGACATCAGTAGAATAGAAATATCACAGCAAAAAGTTAATTTCTTCCCAACTATAAAATGATCAGTAATGGAAAGGCTAAAGTAGCCCATAAAAGCTGATTCTGATAAATTTTGTTGTCCTGAGCACCTACCAATTGTGGGTAAAATTATCATTTCTAGGGAATTCGAATTCTCATTCCAAGTCACTCAGAATGAAGACACAAACAGCAAGTGTAAATATTTGTGTTAAAAATTAGTTGTTACTGGAGAGAGAAGCCTTATCTTTAGGTTTTAATTAATTCTTATCTCAGTTAAAAGAAAATTAGAAAGTAATTGTGTTCTTGTAAAGTACCCATTGTCTGATTTCTGATGTAACATGTAGCTTTAAGAGGAATTTTGTGCGCAGCAAGAATTCCTTTGATTTATATCATGTGCTTGTTTGTGAGTGGGAGTAGAATCATGGTTGATTTGAATGTGTATTCAGAATCCAAAAAAAAAAAAATTCTGAATTAAATCCATTCTGTCAAATGAACTAATATGGCTTGAAAAAATAGACAAGTTTTTGTGCCCCACATGCCTTATGGCTTTTCTACATTTCCTTTTTTTTTTTTCTTCTTTCACAATCTTTCTGCTTCTTTAAGTGAACAATGTAGTGAATAAAGTGAATGAAAAAGTTTCTGTTTGATGAGGGATGAATAGATTGCTCTTTATTCTTCTTGCCAAGGAGTTAATTACTACATTGGTATGGTTGGTTGTTAAGAGTTGTACTCTCAAAGGCAGTCTGCTACAAAACAGATGGGGTTTTTTTTGTCTGAGAGAATAATAAGTTCTGTGGAAAAGATGAAAGGAGCAAGAAAATGTCTGTTTTTATAAGTTCCTAGACTGCATGGCTTTCACCATAAGCTGGTAGATGCATTTGTTTCAATTGGTGCTTGAAGTAAATTAAAGCACCCTATGTGTGCAGGAGTGAAAATACTGTAGTGTTGTAACCTGAGAGCAGTTTTTCAGCAACCTGAGTGTTTCAAAACTGTAGTTTTGATTAAAATATTGGCAGAACTACAACTCTAACTAGCTCCCAGTGGATATTCAGTGTCCTAAAATCTTATTCACTTCATAACAGCCTGCAGTTGAACAGAATGCTATGGAATATGTCTCTTCCATAGAGTACTGAAAGAGAGATTAGAGGATCATCATTAATGCCCAAATTTGAAGAGAATATTATTTTTTTTAATGTTGCACTCAAGTTTCTAGTCTCCACACTCTATATTCTAGCTCAGTTATCTCCAACATGGAGATATATACATATATAGATACAGATATATATATATATACACAGTTTTATTTATTTCTCTGGAGTTGCATGACTTCCAGAGGTAGGTTTCACCTAAGTATTGCCATCTCTTCAATCTTTTTTGCATGCCTAAGGGGTTTTTTTTAAAAACTATCTCAGTGTCTTTCATATCATATAAAATTACACATATATATAAAGATAAGGTCCCATTGGGACAGGCCTGCATAATGAATCAGCTCTGTAAGGTGATGTGCAATGGTTGTTGTGCAGAAGGCTGGCACAGAGAATGAGACTGCAGACACAAGACCATACTGAAATCAGGGTATTAATATTCTCAAGGATAGACTACAAGTATGAATAAATCTTGCCTTACTTGTCTATTGACCATTCTTGGCAAACTTGCTGAGTTTTCAGGGACTCGGGAAACCCACTGGTTCTTCCTCAGCCTCTGGAAATCCCTGCAGCACACTTAGTTTAAGGACCTGTAAGACTGGGCATTTACCCTGGGGAATACTGGACAACAATATACACATTTGTCATACTCTGACTTCCCTTCAGTATAAAGTGACTTCGTGGCAGCAGTTTTTGCCTTTTGGAGTAAAATACAGGGATGACATGATTAATTTTCTGTAGAAACCATAACATTTCTCTGCAAGAAGAGAGTAATAGTATCCCATGTTCTCCCAAAAGGTGGCTATGATGGCCATGGGTCAAATATTGCTTCTATTAAATCAAAGATTTTGTTCAGTTTAGCTCAGGATTGCTTATACTTATATCTCCATCTCTTGAGACTTGAGCAGATGCCATTTTCTGTATTTTTCATCTCTTGTACAGAAAACCTAAATTATAAAGGCTTATCACTTCTTTTGGTTTTTTTTCCATCTAATCAAGATTTTATGCTTCCTGCTTTTCACGTTACAGCTTTGACTGTCACACTGAAAACCACATGCATTATTCCAGAGCACAAAATTCAATTTTGTCCTGTCTTGTACTGCTTCAATGACTCCTCTTAATTCTGTTAAAAAAAAAAGTAAAATAATCTTCTGAAGTAGTGCATGAGCACATACATTCCTTTGTCACTTGACGTGACAACTGAATAGGGAAACGCATACCCATAGGCACTCCAATTTATTTCAACTTGTTAGTATAGAGAGTGATTTAGTGCATTACACTGGTAATAAAATCATATTTGTTGCAGGTCCTATTAATAAGCAATAACTATTGCATTTTTAGCCACTCTCACTTATTTGCCTTTAGGAAGAATATTTAAATCTCAAAAGAGTATTAAAAAAATCCAATGGAAAAATTTCAAATAATAATGTTTTTGTTGAAAGAGGGAGTATGGCAATTTCAGTGAAAAACATTTGAATAACATGAGGAAGAACTTAAAGAGCATTTTAAAAGAAATGCCTATTAATATTTTTAATGTAAAACTTGGATTAAATATAAAAAGTTATATTCTAAATTAGTGTAGAAGGAAAAAATATTTACCTCAGAAGTAAATACTTAATTTTTTTCAGAACTAGATATTCATCTTGAGATTCAAAATTGATTTTTTCAAAAATCCTATAAAATTTGCTTTTTGTTGTGATTTTTTTTACTTGTTGAATTTCTCATAGAATTTTTTTAAGCAGTCATAATTACATCTAGATCATCAAGACCAATTCAGATCTCTAGCAAATTAAAGGTTATCTAAATTACCATTTTCATTGTCTTTTAAACAATTCAGTGGAATTTTCATGCACAATATTTATGCATGGTACTTGGAAAAAAAATGGGAAAAAAATACTTGAATAACATAAAAATCATAGATATTCTTCTTACAGTAGGACTTTGAAAGTGAAACAAATTATTTTCCTGTGTCAGGGTGTTACCTGATATTACTAATCTCCTGCCTTGAAATACTAAATGCATCTTTGGTCTGTTTTTCTTTTTTTAATTAGCATTTAAAATATCTGTTTTTTTCCCCACACCTTTGCCAATGTAATATAATTGTTGTTTATTTCATAAAGGACCGCGATTGAACAGTAACAATTGTGTCTGACTTCTGGAAACATACGTTTCTTGGGATAATTATAGGGTGATCAAGCCTTGCCATAACTTGACAGTTCCACAATAAAATAAAGCCCCAAGGTTTATGCCACTGCAGCTTCCTTGCTGAGTGACTTACATAAGCTCTGCTGTTATTTCTTAGCCAGTATGAATCTTGAAGATTAGCAGCTCCTGAGACAAGGACTGAAATATGCTTGCTGTGTTAATGAAGTCTCAAAATCGCAGTATGGAAGAAAGCTTTCATTGAAGTGCTGATAAATCTCTTCATACAGATCATTGCCTGCAAGGAGAGGAATATCACTTAGATATAGAGATAAAACCAAAATATTTAGTCTGTACCAAAAACAAGCTAAACCAATGATGTCATTGTACATTGTAAGCACTACATTCAGTTTGGGGTTTGTAATGTAGTAAGGGGGATCCCTTTCCCTCTCTCCTCTGCCCCAAAAATAGTTTTGCAACACAGAGATAAAAGTTATATCATTGCCCCATATAATTATTTTAGTACAGACGTTTTAGAAATATTTCTGGCACAATTGTGTGTTAGCAAGCAATAGTGCTGTGTGTCCTCAACCATTTCAACACTCCATTTTCCTAATGTTAGTTTAGACTACTCATATCAGGCCCATGGCATTATACATAAGTGTTTGTGTCATAACTTTCAGAGGTTTATTAGAGTATTAGCAGTGTTTCCATGTAACTTCATTCTTAATTTATATTAACTTGAATCTAATATGACAGTAACATTAGCTAAAATATTAATCCAGTTTTATATTCCAGCCCTTCTGGTCATCTAGTTTCACTTTCTTTAAAGTAGGAAGAAAGGCTAAATGACTTAAAGCACAAGGCTAATTAAAGCATCAAGCTAATATTTTGTCCATCCTATTCATAAAGCCCATTTCACAGTCTTATGAGCCTGACTTCTGCCATTTAACTTGGTAGATGGTACAATATGTGTGAAATACTGCAAAACATCATAAGGTAGGTGTATGATCAAGCTGACAAGAAAAAGAAAAAATTCAAAGAAATCTTTCATTTGCACATAAAGTAAATCATACTTCCTACACTGATCTTCTGTTTGAATTTCTATTTAGCTATCCTTGGGAAAATGCCTTATGTCCCAGAACACCTTTTGTTTAGATACATGGGGCAGTTCTTTACCCTTCTGTTCTTTCTCGTTATTCTTTATGTTTGCCCAAAACAGTCTTACTGCTTTCAGAGCTCCTTCCCTTCCAAAGGTTATGCAAACACAAGCTCCTCTGTCTGCTACCCAGCTTTAACATCTCCACTTGCACAAGCAGAAGCAGTGTTTACTGCAGCTAAATTAAATGTATCTGTATGTTCTGTTAGCAATGAGGCCACCCGGCATCAAACACCCCATTGTCCACACCACCATACTCTCTCAGCTGCTCAAGTACACCAAACACGCACAAATTGTTGGGAATGGCCTCTGACCTATTCTGTCTCCAAACCATGGCTGTTGTTTGAAAGGTGACTAGCTGCCTTCATCCAAAGCCACACCAGAAACTATTCTAATAATAAATTTATTAATAAAGGCAAATCCAGAGATGTAAGCTGATTTGATCCTAGAAAAGTAAATGAAAGGTAGGATTAGAATTTGCATTCTTGGTTTCCTAGTCCTGTAGTTATTCTTCCAGAAAATAATGCCTTTTTTGTTCACAGTTATTGGAAAACCAGATTGATTAGCAGTTCAGGAACATCTTAATCTTAAAATTCTACAGATATTGTGAAAGTACTGTTCTTAGGCACTTTTCTTCAATTTATCTAGAGTTTGTTATGTAATTTGAATACAGCTATTTCAAACACCCCCTCCTACCTACACACCCATTAGCATCATTAATAAGAATAGTTTTGAGTATCTCATGTTGTATAATTCTTTAGAAAACTTACACGTAGATGTACTTTGGTTATAGTTCTGTTTGCGTTTTCTGGGGAAAAGAATACCACGATCAGGTATCGCTTCCATTTAACTTACAGCTTCACCCTCTGGAGTAGAACAAAACAACACATTTGATCTCAGATTATAGATATTTCAGAAATCTTCAATCTAAATGATCCTCTTGGCCCAGGTGAGTGATAGCATTTCATCAATGCCTTTATGTTTTCCTTTGACTCAATCTCTTGTTATCTATGCATGGGTCATTTTTGCTACTTTGAAGAACCACAGAAGTTTGGAGGAAAATCTCTTTTAAGCAGGCTGTGAGTTAAGAGCACAATTTAGAAGTCTCTTGTGTTACAAAGGGACCCAAAAGCATTGGTTACAGAGCATGCCTATGTGGCCTCTAAATACTTATACCTCTGTGAAGGATTTCCCACAGTGGGGGAATTGCACACTTATTGTTCCCTGTAACAATACAGGCTGGGGGATGAACGGATTGAGAGCAGCCCTGGGGATAAGGACTTGAGGGTGCTGGTGGATGAGAGGCTGGACATGAGCCAGCCATGTGCACTCACAGCCCAGAGAGCCAAATGTGTCCTGGGCTGCATCCAAAGCAGCGTGGGCAGCAGGGTGAGGGAGGGGATTCTGCCCCTCTGCTCCACTGTCATTCAACCCCACCTGGACTTCTCTGTCCCGCTCTGGGGTCCCAAGCACAGGAAAGACATAGACTTGTCACAGCCAGTACAGGGGAGAGTTATGAAGATGCTCAGAGGACTGGAGCACCTCTCCTATGAGAAAAAACAGAGAGTTGGGCCTTTTCTGCCTGGAGATTAGAAGGCTCTGGAGTGACCTTATTATGGACTTTCAGTAGCTAAAGGGAGCCTACAAGAGAGATGGAGAGGGTCTTTTTACAAGGACATGTGGTGACAGGACAAAGGGGAATGGTTTTAAACTGAGAGTACGTTTAAATTGGATGTTAGGAAGAAATTCTTTACTCTGAGGGTGGTGAGGCACTAGAGCAGGTTGTCCAGAGCAGCAATGGATGCCCCAACCATGACAGTGTTCAACACCAGTTTCATGGGACTCTGAGATAACTGGTCTAAGGAAAGGTGTCCCTGCCTGTAGTGAGGGAGGTGGAACTAGATGATCTTTAAAATCCCTTCCAACCCAAATCATTTTATGATTCTATAAGATGCTCTTTGCACTGTGTTTACTGGGGAAGAGCTGCCTACACAATAATGAGAAGGAAAAGCAATTAGGACAGAAGTGTTGGAGCTGCTGCAGGGACTGCCTCTGAGCACACCTCCAGCTATGAAGATAGGGCTGTTTTGAGTGTATTAAAAACTGCACTTATTGGGGAGAAAATAAAATATCCACCAAGAGAAATGCTTCCTACAATTGCCTTAAAATATTCACCTAACAATATGAATGGTGCATGGCACTTTTGTCAGTGTGAACAGCTGCTCCCCTCACCTTATTTTGCTTTCACTGAATCATCTGTAACAAACACTCTGCTCAGGAGAGCCTGCGGGTAGCTCGGCACTTTTCATTTACAAAAGTAATCCATGTCTCTTGTCACATTCAACTTTGTTAGAATGCAGCAGGAGTTTGCAAAAGTCACCCAGACTTCAAGGAAAGACAACTTATACTGAACACTTCTTGGCTGGAAATATAAAATATTTATACTCTTGAAATAGGCAATTTGATCATTCAGTCACTTTGTATATACCTCATTGTGTAAGCATTCCTCTTCAGGCTCCTTTCTCTGTTAAATATGGTTATACAGTACATAATTGCCAAGAGTAAAAAGGGTTGCACATGCTATTTTTGGCAGCATGGATGATGAGCACAGCATTTATGAAGGAAGAATTATTATGGAGTTAAAACTCATGCATATCTATGAAAGCTTAGCTTCTTCCTTGAGAGTTTTGGAATAAGTCCAACTTTAGAAAGTTCTCATGGGGTTTCTTGAGCTGTGCAAGCTGGAAAGAGCTTTTAGCTAAGTTGCTGATACTTAAAATAACCAAAGGGCAGTTTTAAACGTTTGTCGCTAAAAGCAATAAATCACTGCTCAGCACAAGCTGTGTTAACTCTGCTGTCAGGACAGGTGTCTGCTGGGCTCCCTGAGGCAGTCAGCAAACGCAAACTAATGTGCAAACTACAGTAATTTTTTGTGCCGGCTCTCCCATTTTTGAGATGAATACTAGAAGGTCTTCATACTACTGCTGTTACAAACTGACCTGACCAAACCTGTGTGATGTTTGAGTTCATCAACCTTGGCCTCTACATGGAAACCTGTGAGACATTTGCACTTCAGAAAATGTTCTGCTGATAATGATGTGAAGCTGTGTGCTCACACACAGGCTGTCTGGAGCTCTTACTTGTAATGGCCAGAAGATTTTCTATATGTTCTTTTACAAAGAGAGTAATAGATCTGGCTTTCAGAGATCAGTTTTTCATGGATACAAGCAAACAACAGAAATTGGTTTATGACCATGTAAAGAAGTCGCTCATGTAATTAGTAAATTTTAGCCTGAACAAATTATATTGAGAGGACTAACAGTGTCGATACAAACAGTGTCCCAGTGATTATATTGGAATGGAATGCTAATGTTCTTAACTGTTCTCAACTTAGAGCATGTAGCTTTGGGAGAAAAATTTGTCCAGATTACTTCTAGGATTTCAGTACACATTTACAAATAGTAGTTTCCTACGAACTGCAAAATTTTTCTACTAGATGAAAAAATTGAAACCATCCTTACGTATTTGCATGTGCATTCCTCGTTAGTAGTCACTGCTAAGTCATCTGATAGTTGTGTGCCAAGTCTTTATGACTTATTTCTGTACTTTTACCTTGCTGAGTTCATCCATGAATCTTTATAGATACAGCAAGGAAAAGAGAAATACAATGGCTGGCTTAATTATATCTACTTAATATACAGCAGAATTTTAATGATGTTTCTTGTCTAAAACCTCACCTATACTGGAGTCATCCATATTCCTTTTAGCCCTGAAATGGTTTTCCAGCCTCCTCCATCTTATACCTCTGCAAGGCACATGTCATAACCTGCTGTGTAAGGATCTCATTCAATGTTTTGCACTCAATTTCTTCAAATCTAATACTACTAAATCTGGTAAAAGACAGTAGTGAACCAGCTGCACAGTCTCTGACATTTCAAGCCACCAGGTCGATTCTGTGTGAAAATACCTTTCTTTTAACAATCTTCCTCAATAGGATTTCTTTCTTCTCCTCCCAGTGTAGTATATTGTATCCCTAAATTGCTCAGATTCAGCCTATCATAGCATTCCAGTCTCCAAACATGAGAACTACCTATTATTCAGTATCTGGTGATCTGTCAGGATTTGACATTTTTATTTTTCATGATAAGAGCTATTTTGTGTGCTATTTAAGGGCTTGTCAAATGAATTAATTAAGTAATTTTCTTCTTCGTTCTCTATAATTAGACTTGCACTTACTAAAGAATCTCAGTTTTAGAGTCTAATAGAACTTAGAATATTTTCAATAACTTAACAACATATCTGGACTTTTTAATAAAAAGATAACAGCCAAAGACTTCAGAAATCTCTAGCATTAATAATAATTTATTGCGTATTAAGCTACACAAGACACCTGGGACTGATTAAACCCATGACATGAAGTCCTGAGATAAGTGCAGACATCGTATGTATGTGTTTTGAAAGGCAAAGGATAAAGAAGTTTCTTTATTATCAAGGAGATTTGCTCAAATAGGGAAAAGAAAAAATGGGAATGGTTTGTAGCAACTTAGTATTATAGCCTGTTTTGCTGATTTTTGCATGAGGGACAGCTATTGATCAGTAGATGATAGGTGAAGCCATCCCAGTAAGAGCAAGAAACGCTGGCATTAATATCGAAGGAAAATTAAATGGGAGCTTAGTAACTTTAGAGGTATGACTGGTCTGTTCATGAGCAATTTGCATTTTTTTCTGCCTTTGAAAAAATGATTAATTGTTGTCTCATGTCCCCTTCAAATTTAAAGAACCTATGCAACTATAAAATGTCCCAATACAAAAAAAAATAACCAGATTGTTTTCATGATCTATAACTATACTTTGGTAAACATAAATAAATGAAATAATGCATTTCATGCCTGTAATTATCTATTTCTTGTAACCTCAAGGAATTATTTTTAAGTATTTTGGTGTGCCATGAAAACAGAACACAGTGGAGTTTTTTATGTATTTCAGTAATATTTGAAGAAGGCCCACCATAAGGAAATGGGCTTTCAGTTTCTTAATGCTTTCTCTGGGCAATTGAACTTTTTATCATTTCAGTTGCTTTTCTTAAAATATACAAATAACCCAAATGAAAAACCACAAAAAATTGCCTGAATCAGAGGTACCTTTGTTGTTTCAGGCCTTTCTGTGTTCTGTGCATGCGTGTGTGTTCATATTGTGTATGAAACCAGGCTCCTGCTTTTATATTTCCCCAGCTCAATCACAGTGGGCAGTAGACCTTGTGTGCTTATTTTATCTTCTGCTTGACATACTGCTTGATGCGTATGATCAAATGCAGCATTTCATTTCCAGTCTCACAGATGACAGAATAAATTCCAGCATGCATTTCTGCCAATGTCAGAAAGGTCGAGAAAGACAGAAAGATACAGGTTTGCTCATGTTTTAGTTTCCTGAAAAATCAGAAATAATTATGTAGAAAATCAAATTACTTTTTAAATCTTATCTTCGTAGTATTTTATTTTTTAATTAATAACTTATTAAAGAAATATTGTCTTTAAATTTATTCTGTGTTTTTCTCCTATTTATTAGCAGTTTGTTAAAGAATTCTGCTACTAGGTCTGTGTTAACGGTTTTCTAGAAGCTATGGAAATCCTTCATAGGTTGATCAAGAAGTTAAAAGTCCTTATGTTTCCACCTACCAGCACATTTCAGGATTTTACAAGAATAAGTAATGTTTTATTTTTATTTAAGTTGCTCAGCCAGGGTATAAAGGCCTAACTAGTTTAGCAAATACATACAGAGAAATCAACTTTTCTAGTATTCTGACCTAACGTTAGTATTTTAAAAAATTTGTTTCCTCTAAAGTCTTCATGTCAATACTTTACATATGATTTTATAATATTGAAATGATACCCAAAATTCTAATGCTGAACACAGAGTTAAAACTCCATTTATATTTATTTAATTTTGCTTTTTTCACTTGGACTGCCATGGGAAAAGAAGAAATTTTTAGCTTTTGTCAATATTTTTTCTTGAAGTCACACTGCTAAAAATATTATGGACTAGCATGACAATGTTGGTGTTAATGTCTTAAAATCCTCACTCTAATGATCTTGTTAAAATTACTTTAAGAAATCAATGTGGGGATTTTCTCTCCCATTTGCAGAAACTTTGGATTACTAACAATTTCGAAAGCTATTTTTTGGTCAGAGTTCAGCTGGATTATTGTAGAGATAAAATGGCTGACTCCTGATTTTTTTTTTTCATTGAATCATCTTGGTGGGCAGGGCCTTCATTCTAGTTCTTGGATAACAGAAATAAAAGTAATTTTTGTTTTGTAATACATACTTTGATACATGGAAAAATGTTGTAATTTTCAAAAAGTAAATTTTTTTTCTGATCAGTAAAAGTTTATTAATCTTATAATTTGGTAATGTGGGAAAGACTAGAGCAAGAACACAGGAGACAATAGATGTATTGAAATAGTGGCATATTAGTTAAAAAATTAATTAAATTGAAGTAACCGAGATCATGTTCAGCAACCTTAACAAACCTGGTAACTTGAAGTTTTGATTTAGAAAAAATAAATAAGAAGCCTTGTAAAAGCAATAGTCATTGATCTTTCATTGCTACCTGGTATAAAATTTATCTTGAATTCATTGATTTTTTAAAAATTTATTATTATTTTTAAGTAGCAGAGATAATATTAATATTTTGTCTAGTTCTGTGCAACACCAGTTCATCACTGGAACATTTTCTTGGTTTTAAATTGTAGTGCAATCAGACTCACTTAATTTTGCATGCTGATGTGCTGACCAGAGTCAGCATTTTAGATTTTACAAGCCAGGCACAAAAGGTGCCTTGGCAAGGTTATTGTTTTTTGAGTGAGAGCACCTGACTGCTCTTTCACTCAGAACTGGAATTTGAAACCAGGCAGGAATGCTCTGCTGCTACCTGGGGATGATTAATAGAAATTGAACAACCTCAATTTCTGTGAGCTGTAGGGGAAACAATGATAAAACATACCAACCTGGTACATTCGAAATACATTAAGACTACCCAGATAGAAGTAACTTAATTGACTTTTCAGCCTTTCTTAGAATTCTTTGGGAAAGAAAGTGAAAGAAATCCTCCTGTTCAGTGTTTGCTTTTTGTTTTGTGGGTTTGTGGTGTTTTGTTTGTTTGGTGTCAATGCAAGTGCAAGGTTTCCTAAATTTCTGTGGCAGCAGAAGTGTTTCCTAAGCAGAGGAAGCTATTGTTCTGCAGAAGAAAATAGGAGTTTATGTGATTTTTACTTTTTAAATAGATCCACAGTTTGTTTCACAAAAATGAGGAAAAATATGGCCCGCACATGCAGGCTCTTTTTTCTTTAAGGTATGTTCTTTTACCTTGTTATTCTAGATATCACTTTTGGTTTTCTTCTTATGGGAAAGAGAGAAGAGCAAAACAAAAAATGGTCCCCTTTAGCATGTGCTGTAACTTCAAAGCTTCTCGAAGCTAAGGCATATGAATTGATGTAAATTCTCAGTGTTTAGGGAGTTCTGCTGATGTAGGACTCTGGCCAAGTTCAGGTGTCATCTTGGCTGCCTAAGCCTGCTCAGCTGCAGTCTTCAAGTGATGGAATTCTTTTATAAATGTTTTCTTTGGAAGTGCTGGTGGACTGAGGAGGTGCAATACCCAGGCTTCCATGCGTGTGCAGGCACCACACACGAACTGAGCACTGAAGAAATTTCCTTCAGTAAAGTGAGAATTTGTGAGCATGAATTCCCAACAACTTTCTAATTTTTTCTCTGCCATATTTCAACCCACTGGAATTTTGGGGTCAAATAGTAATTCAGAAGTGGGGGGTTTTGGGTCCTTTCTTTTCTTTTCTTTTCTTTTCTTTTCTTTTCTTTTCTTTTCTTTTCTTTTCTTTTCTTTTCTTTTCTTTTCTTTTCTTTTCTTTTTTTTCCTTTTCTGCAGTAATTTATAGAGGAGAAATCTGCATTTTAGTCTTAGTAGGTAATAACCAGATGTACTAGGGTAGGACACTTTTGTTCAGCTGCTCAAAGACTTCTGACTACATGTTATTTGTGACGATCAATCAGTAACAGGAGTGACTTCCAGCAAGTTATTTCTTCTTGAGAAGACTGCCTCCTAATTTTGTGAAGTTTTGAATTTTCAAAGGGAAACACTGAATAATGTAAGGAAGCAGTTTTAAGGTAAACTTTAAAATTGCTGAAATAGTAATTCAGTGCCTGAAGTCAGGCTAGTCTAGGAGAAAAAAAAACAATTTCAGAGAAAATATTTTAAATATTCAAATGTAATGCAAAGGCAAATGCCTTTCTTGGATAACATCAGATACCAGTGCACAGCATGCCTGGGCTTTACTTCCACTCAGTCTGCCAGAATGAGCTATTGTACAGCTTTGCAAACGTGGGCGGTGAGGCTGAATGAAGGCTCTGTGTGTGTCAGTCAGACTCTGCCCTAGCAATCAGCCTAAGCACACTTCACACTAGCAGAGTGCCTTTTGAAAGTGTCCAAGGGAAGCCAGTTTTCCCAAGAACAACGTGTTAAATTACTTTGATGTGTCCTGCTCGTATTCAGGCCTCTAGAGATAACGTCTCATCTGAATGTCTTCCTTTGTTATTTCATTTAAGATCAAGGATGGTACATTTCTCAACACAATTACTGCGTGAAAGCTTTTAGTTTAAAGGAAAAAGAAACTTGTGAGCTCCTCTCAGCAGGGTCATCGTCATCTTTGGTCTCTCTAAAGCACTTAACCCAACAGGGCTCAAGAGATGCACTGCCTGATCTTGAAACAGGAGTCAATAGTCCTCCCTCTGATTGCAACTTTTTTTGGCTCTGCTGAAGTGGAAAAATGTGGCTTCCTAATTCTGGCTCTGTGTATTCAAAGGATGAGTAATTTTGCACTGTCTGTCCTCTCTGTGTCCATACACTATCCATTTATTCTGATGGTGAGTGTTTAGAGAAAAATATTGCATGTTAATACATTACTAACATAGGGGAGATTGATTTTGTCAAAAACACACAGGTTGATAACATGATCATTTCTGTTCATGCCCACCACAGCAAGACCTGGTCCCCCAACTCCTTCTGAGATCTTTGAACAACCTCCTGCACAATCCTGACACTTTCCCCCAGAGAAAATTAACTCTGTGTTAGAACTCTGATTTCCATATGAATCCAGTAACTGTTGTTTTTTCTTAACTCTGTGTTGCTGGGTATGTGTATCCATGCAAGAATCCTTGATTTTATGTCCCCCCCAAAAAAAGAAAAAAGCAAATTAATATTTCTTGTGGAGAAAGTTTTGGTATTCATGGAATGATTCCTTTTTCAAATTACTAGGTAGATGAGGAAGAGATAAAGTAATCATAGAAATTAAGTTATCCTGTTTTAGAGAAAGAATTTTTCAGTAGTGCTAATACAAAATAAAAGAAATATGTCTTTACTTCTGCTTTTTATTTGCAAAAGAGTGTAATAATATGTTTTTGCCAGAGTAAAAGCACATTGTATTTGTTCACAGTCAAAGGTGAATTAAACAATAATTATTAGTGCTCAGAAGAGGAAGAAGAGGTAGCAAGGCTAGAGATGTGAAAAAATCTGGAAATTTTTTTTTCCTTTTCTTTTTTTCTACCACAGCACCTTTACTGGCTTATTGAAAGATCTAGATCATTATAGTAATTGCTTGCTTATTGAAACTAAACCTTATCTAAGAGTAAGGAATGCCTTTTGAATAATTTATTTAAACCTTGGCAGCATTTAAGAAGTACTTATGCATGCCTATAATGTCCAAATAATACAAAATATAACTAGCATGAAAGGTGGAGCTGCGCTGTGCTCTAAAAATGGTGGACACTTTAATATTTCTGAAAGAAGCAGGGGAAAAAAATTGAAATTGTACTCTAGCTGGTCTGAAAGAAAGTCCTTTTCTATATTAATAAGATTTTAAAAATGTAGATCTGTTGCTATAATGTATTTTACAAAAAAACTGCTGTGGCATTCTGCAACAAAATTAATTGTTCCTTTTTTATATTTAAATTACAAATTATTTTTAAAATAAAGCGGATTTATTAGTATGCATATATGCACACCTATGCTTGAAAGTAACTTTAAGTTTGTATGAATGTATGTGAGCTGGTTTGGGCTAAATTTATATTCTTTATAGTCTAAGTATAGTCTATAGCGTATTCCTAAATTATATAGTGAAGACCATTTGCTGTTTAGTCACTTGTGCGAAAAAAAATCAGTGGGCAAGTCAGGGCATCAAAATGAGAGCAGAACCTGTGAGACAGGATGGACTGAAAAAAAAAAGAGTCAAACATTGAAACAGAAGAGGACATTTGGAACCACAACAATAGCTCAGAGATTCACCAGTTATGCAGAAAATAAGCCCGAGGGAGGCAGAAAGAAAGTGTCCCAGGTGTCTTAACCAGCTCTTCTTAACAGTCAACAGAAACTGAATTCCACTGGTTTTTGTATAGAGGTGGAAAAGCTAACTGGGCAGTTGCTAGATCTCCTGGACATTTACTGATTTCAAACGTCAGAAGGACCTTGGATATTTTTAGTCACTTTGATACCTTCTGAGACTGACTGATGACTCTTGGAAGTGTGCTTAGCTTAGTATTGGCCAAAGGTGAAGGGGTTTTGAAAGAATACAAAGCAGTGCTGAAGAAGGGAGAGTGGTAGAGCAGAAGCCAGGAATAGGAAAGCAGAACATAACTGTCCCTAGGTTAGCCTAATCTGAATTAGAAGAATCAAGCAGAGAACTTGACTGTTGGGATGACACACTATCAAGCCTTATGAGAAAGTGATTTATGGATTCTGGAATCCAAAGAACTAGAGTCTGAGTTTCTGATGTGACTAGCTCATACAAAGCAGTGTGGGGGGTAAAACTAAAGCATAACCAAAGGCTTTTCAGTGCATGTTAACAATGCTCATAGCAAGATACTGGATTCATTTCTCTCTTACTAAACCTGCAAACCTTATTTTTAGTTTGTGGTTGTTGTTTTGTGGGTTTCTTTTTTTTTTTTTTTAAAGGAGAGTGAAGAGGAGTTCCCAACCTCTCTATTTTCTTCAGTGACTTTTCTCAGGTCCTTGTTTGCTGGTCTGTTTTCCAAAGTCACCACACTCTCTGAACCCTGTTTTGTAGGGAACCTATTTCATGCCTTTGTCTGACAGATTTCACATACTATAAAAGCTAAGAGAATGTAGCAATTATAACACCACCTTGTGCCATTTGTGTTCCTTGTCACATAAAAGCAGTCACAGTGTCTGTACTGTCCACCATCCACACCAAGACTGTATCTAACCTGGAAATCTCATGAGGTGCTTTATTAACCTTTGCTATGGGAACATCTTTGTTTTTGCTTTTTCTCAGTTCTTATTTGCGTGTAAGTAGCATCAGATATTGTCCCATCCTCCTATTTATGTCCAGGTGGGAAGTAACTGTTTGATAATGGAAAAATTGGACCTTTTTCCAGATTTATTTCTAAATGGAACACTATTACTGCTTTTTTCCAGTGGTTTCAATATATAATCCTTTCTATTTAACCCTGGTGTTTCAAGGAGTTTTAAGTACACGCACTCAAAGAAACACAGGAATTTAATGCAAGTGTTCTCCTTTATAATGACCTTTCATCTCAACTACAAGATCTTTTTTTTAAAAGTGGATTGAAAAATGTACTGTTAAAAACTGTATTTTCCAACCTATCTTCATTCTTAGGGATAATGGTGAAAAAAAGTTCTGCGGGTATGTGAGAGTATCACCTCCTTGAGGTGCCCAAAACAATAAGCTTGCATAAGGCTTAATCACTTGTATGTGACACGGTCTTCTCTTCATGATGATGAAAACCTTGCACTCTAGCTCACATTTGTGCCTAATTTATACAGAGTGCCTCATGTAAGGTACATCCAATCAGAGCTGAAGTGGTTTATTGGTGCTTCCCTTTACTTGCTTTAGAGCTGTATCCAATTGCTATCATCAAGGGTAGCCACACACTTAAATGAAAATATAAAAAGGGATTTGTAGTGATTTTTCACACAGACTTGTGGGATGTTTTTTGCTCTGATATAGCTGCCTGGATGCAAAGATCCCAACTGAAATGAAGTCAGAAAAACTATAAATATATTGTTAGGTCAGTCTGGTTTTAAGTATGGAAAAGCACTCCATCATATTGTGTTTTTGTTTGTTTGTTTTTCCCCCTTGAAGCAGCTGAACACTATTCTAGTTTCCTACAGATTTTTATCCAATGCCTGTGCCCTGTTTTCCCGGTGACTTTCATTCCCTCTAAGACATTCATTCCCATATACTGTGCTCCCTGCCCACCTATCACCCTAATGCTGTATCAGCAGAGAGTTAGGTATCACTAGCTATGTCCTTCTTGAATGACCAACTGGCAAGTAAAACAAAATAATTAAAAATAAAATCTTTGAGTTCAGAGTACACTTGAATCCCTCTACTTTACTTTAATAAGTGTCACTTATTAAACTTGCATTCTAACTTCTCACCCTCTGCCAAGCATGGTCAGCAGTGGTAAGCTTGTTTTGACATTGCTGGGAGGCACTAAAAGGAAGGGAGGAAAACGAGCAAAAAGAGGGATTTACACTTAAGTATGTTTATCAGTGTGTGGTGTTGTTTATGTGTATAGTAGATGTCAGGATGCTGAACGGACACACCTGTGTTGTAGCAAATGCCTCTCATCCTTTTTGGAGCAGGGGCACTATCTTTCTTAGTGTAACTGACAAGATGAAGAATAAATTTTGTGTAAAATCCCTAAATGCTCTGAGACATCTTTTAATGGTGCATCAAATGGTCAATAATTGCAGTCACATGAAGTTCAAATGCTTGAGAAGACACTAGAAAGAAATAACACAAGTAGAACAGTAAGGAGTAAGGCCTTTTCCCCAGTAAATTACCAAGTTAAATTTAGCTGCTCCTAATGCCCAAATGAGCTTTCTCATGAGCTATTTCCATGTTCTTACATTATTACAACCTTCTTTAAAATACTGTTAGTGGAATTTTATGTAGCCCATTAAATTTATTAAATTATTGTTGTGTTACTTCCTAACACCAAAATGTCTTATTAGAGGTGATAGCAGATCAAGGCTAAATGATGATTTCTTTTGGCAAGTGGCAACGTTATCTTTTTATGAATTGCAATATAGCTAAGGTTGTTAATTTAGCTTCCAGATTATGTCTCATATGTATAGAGCTTAACTACTGCCCTTAATACTTTGATGGTTTTGTAACACTTTTTTATTTATGTGTAAAATAATACATGAAAAGGGAAAAGAATGCAAGTAATCTAGATGTGGGTGTTTCTAAAATACAGTTTATTTAAAATAAAACAAATATTTCTTAACAAATTAATTTTTATTGAAGGATGAAAATGTAAAATAAACAAAGGTAAAGCTGGAAGTTTTTTTGGTTGGTTTTATTTTTTTTTAATAGGAGATAAAAGAAAAATTAAAGTACTTTAGGGTGAGAACAATTTTTCTTGGTCAGTGGGTCATAGTCAAATGCCATTTTCCTGGAATTCTCTACCAAGCCATAGAAAAATCCTTGCTATCATGTTCAGACATAGATAAAGACTAAAAAAAGCTTACAGCTGTAATAAGAATCTGTATGCAAAGTAATTAGGTTTCATCCTACAGTCTCTAGGCAGTGCCTTCTCTTTAAATGGATACAGAAAGTAAATGTATGGCTGAAATACAGTTCCAGCAGAAAAGACACTCGCCTCATTATTTTGTGGAATGCAGGAGGCTGAACAGTCATTTTACACAGTAAACTCAATGACAGAAAAAGTTAAAATTGCTGGAGTGCAAGTATGCCCAGAGTCTATAAACCACTGCACTTCCTCTTAAAAAGAAAGTCTTAACGGTCTCTGTGGTTTAGCTGTCTTTTTATAAAGTACTAAAACACTTACATGTCAATAGAATAAATCCATCTGGCTTTTTACTATATATATATATATGTATCTATGTTTATGTGTAAGTATATATAAATATACTCTTTTTTTTCATATATATAGTCATAATTTCCAAGAAATAAGCTTTCAACCACATTCAAATGGCTTAGAAATTTGGGGTATTTTTGATGCAAGGAAAAATAGACACAGTTACAGCATAAAAATATTTGAAGTATGAGGGAAGCAAGGGTGCATATTTAGAAACCCAAGATACTTTGAGAAATATAAGTTCTTAACTATGGCACGGATGATGCACCATACAGCACTCACTGTGCTATGGTACCATACCCAAGTTTCCCTTTCCTAGATTAATGGAAAAACTCTCCAATTAATTTCATCACTTGAGATCTACTCTTGACTGAATCGGTGTAACAACTTCTTACACTAGACGTCAGTCTTCAAGCAAGAAGACCAAAAATAATCTTGTGTGGCACTGCAGCAATTCTGAAAACCATTAGCCAACACTAAGTATAAATTACAGAAGAGTCGGAAGGAAAAGTGCACCAAATGCATCCAAGTGATTTCAGAGACCTTGCTGAAAGTACTCCTCTGTTTAAAAGTTACAGCATTCAGTAGCACTTATGAATTATAAATAAGAATTAATCAAACATTAGAAATACCAAGTCAAACTTCTAAACAAAAAAATCCGGTAAATAAAGGAAAGTAGTAGAATTGAATTGTTAGTATAAAAAATAAGGAACTGTCTACAAGGAAGATAGCCATTAGAGAAAACTGTTAAGCTGGTCAAGAGTGAATGTGATGTTATGAGGCTTAAAGCAAATTACTTAAGAAGTGTAAATGTCAAAGAATTTTCTTTTGGTTTCCTACTGCAAAAAGCAAAACATGAGAAAAAGCTGACAGTTTGGGCAAAGCTGAAATCCTTTAAGAATAATTTAGTGTATTTCCATGTTTGTACTTAGAAGTATGGACAAAAGGTAGTTGTTAATGTGTCTGATGAGGGAACAAAAATCATGTGAAAATACTTGTGCTTCATGAGACTAGTATAAAGTCTTACAAATACTGCTGCTATTTGACTGCTTTTGAAGGTTGTAGCACCATCTCTAAGTCCCAACACTTCTGTAAATGTCCATTAATTATCAATTATTCAGCTACTAGTATGGATTAGGTTATTTCATGCTGAGATATCCCTCATGTGTGACAGAATGCCCTAAAGTCAGCACAGTGCTTTATTAGCTTACTTTGCACCATTTTTGGACAATAACAGAGCATGTCTGGTTCAGTAGAGGCTTCCTGGTTGATGGTTTGCAGCCATCTCATCTGGGACAGATATTCTAAGTGGGTTCAAACAAACAAAAAAGTTTAAGCTAAGAGTTTGTTTTTTTTTTTAATTTGGACTATTTAAGGAATCAGTGGGATATTCTGTAACAGCTTGCTGATGGAGAAGCAAATTTTGTATGGTCTCTATTACCAGTAACAGCCCTGTGGTGCTGAACACTTCCATCATATATCTTAAAAGTTTTCCTGCCTCCAAAATACTTGTGAATTTTAGGTCATTTAGGTCTCACATGAACCGCATTGCTCATATATGCAATGTAGAAGATCACCATCTAAAATCCACTGGTTCTGTTCACTAAAGATGGGCAATAGATTTAAAGTTGATTAACTGATTGATATTCTGTGTGGTTCAACTTCCCCTACTTCAAGTTCTGCTGCAGCTTTTGTTGTGGTTATGTTTAATTTCTGTCTCTGTACTTGGTTCTTGTTTTAGGAATGAGAAACAATACTGCTATATGCCAGATGGTATTCAAATAGTTCATGAGGCATGTTGGGATTATGAAAGTTGAGATAGTACATGCACATATAAAATTATCTCTGTGTACATTTTTAATGAGAGTATTAAGCAGCCATCTGGGTGGAGTAGATATGTCTACTCTTACAATGGTATTAAAAATTATCAGATGGCATAAAGAGCTAAAAAATGAACCTTTTTCCCCTCAACCAGAGGAGTCTTTTTGGAATAGGTGGAAATCAAATATTATCTTCTAGTTAAACTGTACACTTTCCATAAATAATTTAGCACTGGAGACATAACTTCATAAAACATGGCTGAGAATATAGCAAAGACTAGAAGAGACAGACAGTAGTTAGAGAAAAGTCAATCAATTTGAAATAGACTGAGCAGTAGTTTGTAATATTAGACAGCCTGTGACCTTTCAATATCTTTTGCTTGTTATGCCTTATACACTTAGAAGGAATTGTCATCATTTTTTATGACATAAAGAATACTATACAGAAATTGGTTAGGGGTTTATGCTTTTTTAAAAGCCTTTAAATGTGGAAATACTTTTTTCTCTAAGTTCAGAGTGCTACTTACTTGTGTGCTTTTTTGAGTTATTAAGTAGTGCTGCTAAATCACATGCCTATAAAAGCTGGAGAAGAGCAGAAGGTAATAACGTAATGAGAATTAGTTTTGATTATTTGAGTTTTTGTTATAGGTCCTCAAGGCAAGG
Source organism: Corvus cornix cornix (assembly GCF_000738735.6). Classification (NCBI taxonomy): domain Eukaryota; kingdom Metazoa; phylum Chordata; class Aves; order Passeriformes; family Corvidae; genus Corvus; species Corvus cornix. Next base: position 28,883,865 of record NC_046333.1, read on the forward strand.
ATGGTGTAGTGTCATTCTCTTTTTTATTACTTTAGCAAAAATGAAAAAAGCTAAAGTTGAAATTTTAATACCTAAGAAAGTAGTTATAAATTCTGATAGATGGTACATCACACAATAGTAAGTTTTGAGCAGTTTAATAGAATAGTTCAGGAGTCCCTTTTTCACTAGTCAAAGGTCATAGTTTATCAATAAAGCACCAGTTAGATCTCGTGATTGTAAAACAATTACTAGGCATATATTGATTTGATGACTTTCACAAAATATATTTTTGGTGTATAAAGGAGTGGAACAGAGAAAACCATAAATCTATCCTTGTAAAAATGTCTACAGTTGGATATGACTGTATAGTAGATTAATAATGAGATATAAGTAATATATAAAAAGCTACTTGACTAGTTCATTGATAATAAACAGAATATCATACGATAGATCAGTTCTTTCTAGTCAAGATTTGTCTTCAAAAATTCATCCCCTGCAGCAACTATGTCAGAAGACTTAGTAGGAAAATGAAAGTGTGACCCAGCCAAATCAAGAGAGTATTACTTTTTTTTTTAATTAGTCTTTCCAATCAGTGAAGGCAAATTTCACAGAGCATTTCAGAATGCCTTTTGCCTTTGCCTGTATTCTTCCTGATACTAAGATAGAAACAAACTGATATTATTTGTGGTTGCTGTTTCATTTCCTGTTGTGTATCTATGAACAAAGAAGAAAACATAGCAAAACCTATTGTATCAACAAAATATTAATGATACATATGGGGCCCCTCTATCTTATTAACCAGAAAAATGTAAGTATGAAATATATGTGGGACTCTACATTTCAGAAGCACTAGAAAAAATGCATAGAGTGGGTGACAAAACATGCATATAGTTTATGATACAGAAACCTTGACAAGATATAATTAAACTTTTTGCTTCTGTACTTAGTATGGTTGAGTAAAAATGGAGGAAAATAACTTCATTTTTAAAGTTGTAGAAGTTTCCATGAAATTCCATGAAATTCATCTGTCAAGGTCTGCAACACTGTTTAAAAATGTTATTTCCTTTTTGTCAAGCTTCCAATTAAGTATTCAGGCAACCATAAAATGTCTGATCTTCAAAAACAAAGTAGCTAGGAATTCCTCATTATTTTTATACTTTTTTTTTCTTTTCTAAATACCAGGTTTTCTGGATTTTTTTATGAATTTTGGTACATATATGTGGAAGTATAACCACTGTGATTGCATGCTATATAGGAGGACATGGATTTAAGAAGGAAATATGGCCTCCTATTACAGAAATATCAAATCTTCTTTATGTCCAGTGGTTCATTTTAGCCAAGAGACTTGGACAATGCTATAGCAAAGTAAGTATTATTCCTTAAACCTAATGTACTGAAACGTGTTAAAATTACTTCATATCATACTGTCTGGAGTGATTTTGAAACTCGTTCAAGTGTTAAATCTCTCCTTGGAAAAAAGCTTAAATAGCTAAGGAGAAGAGGTTTTTATTTTCCCTTGTAAAACTGCTGTTGTCCACTCACGTATTGAAGTACCTTGTAATGCATAGTGTAGTCTGGAACTGGAAACACACCTGGGGAAACTGAAAACCCAGTTGCTATCTACTCTTCCGGGTTTGTATGAAAAAATCTGTGTCTGACAAGAAAATGTCATCTGTGTGTAGATTAGAAATTACAGTAATTAATATCTTCTCCATTTAAAGAACCAGATCTATGAGAGGAAGCAAAATTTTGAGTAGGAAAATTATACATAAAATAACAGCATAGGAATGTAAAGTTCTGCTACAATATTCTCTATTAGAGTCTAAGGCATGTAAAAATTTAAATTGTGTCTGTGTGTGTATGAAAGACTTCTAAACAATAGAAGTGCATTTTCTATTACTGTTTCCTTTAATTGAAAATGTTAATTCTTACCCATGTCAGTACAGCTTGCATTCATATTCATTAAGGGATTTCTTTCTGCTCATTCCTACTTACTCCCATTGATATTACAGCAGTTTTCTCATCCACAGTATTTGTCCTTGTTTGACAGCTTTCCTGCCTACTGTTGGTGGCTTTTTCCTCTTCCTTACCTGCAGATGTCATCCCATTGACTACAACCTCATTGTTAATAATTCTCTGAGACATCTCCTTTTTACCTTCCTTTGCCTTCAGCCATACACGTTACCTTCAGCAGCAGCCTCTCTTCATTTTCCAATAATTGCACCCTCTTTTCATTTTTCTCAAGAGCCTTTTCATTAATGTCGGTAGACATTCCTTCTCAGCTTCATATTCTGCTGTTAGGGGTGTGAAGAAAATGATCCTCTGGGAGCAGAGTATGTCTAGGCTGCTCCTGAGCCCTAGTGATTAGTATACATATGGGCAAATGTATATTTTTACATGAATGATTTTCCATTTTGATCAGAGAATCACTGGGTTAGAACAGACCTCTAAGATCATTGAGTCCAACCCATGCTCTAACACCTTAACTAAACCATGGCACCAAGTCTCACATCCAATCTTTTTTTAAACACATCCAGGGATGGTGACTCCACCACCCCCCAGGCAGACAACAATTCCAGTACTTCACCACTCTTTCTGTGAAAAACTTTTTCCTAATATCCAACCTAAATTTCCCTTGGTGCAGCTTGAGACTGTGTCCTCTCGTTCTGTCAGTTGCTGCCTGAAGAAAGAGACCGAGCCCCACCTGACTACAACCACCCTTCAGGCAGTTGTAGAGACCAATAAGGTCTCCCCTGAGTCTCCTTTTCTCCAGGCTAAACAACCCCAGCTCCCTCAGTCGTTCCTCACAGGGCTTGTGTTCCAAGCCCCTCACCAGCCTTGTTGCCCTTCTCTGGACACACTCAAGCGTCTCAACGTCCTTCCTGAACTGAGGGCCCAGAACAGGACACCGTACTTCAGGTGTGGCCTCACCAGTGCCGAGTACAGGGGAAGAATGACTTCCCTGCTTCTGCTGGCCACACTGTTTTTGATACAGGCCAGGATGCCCTTGGCCGCCTTGGCCACCAGGACACACTGCTGGCTCATGGTCAGTCGGCTGTTAACCAACACCCCCAGCTCCCTTTCTGCCTGGGCACTGTCCAGCCACACTGCCCCCAGCCTATAATGTTGCAGGGGGTTATTGTGGCCAAAATGCAGGACTCGGCACTTGGACTTACTAAACTTCATACTGTTGGACTCTGCCCATCCATCCAACCATTCCAGGTCTCTCTGCAGAGCCCTCCTACCTTCCAACAGATGGAAACACGCTCCAAGCTTAGTGTCATCTGCAAATTTACTAATGAAAGACTCAATACCCACATCCATGTCATCAGTAAAAATATTGAATAGAACTGGCCCCAGCACAGACCCCTGAGGGACACCACTGGTGACTGGCTGACAGCTGGTTGCAGCACCGTTCACCAGCACTCTCTGGGCCTGGCCATCCAGCCAGCTCTTAACCCAGCAAGGAGTGCTCCTGTCTAAGCCATGGGCTGCCAGCTTTTCCAGGAGTACGCTTAGAGATCTACTTCACTCATCTGACCTCTTTGACACACAAAGTGTTCACTCTAATTCAACTGTGATACAACTACTGAGATCACCATCCATATTTTCTGATGCAGAACCCTAGGTTTCACTTTGAATCCTCTTTCTGGTTTCCAATATTTGATTTAAATTTCTTGGGTTTTTTGCAAAGTTTTGCCTTTTTATTTATCCACCCTTCTGTTCTATTTCATGGTGCTCTCTGCACAGGCTACCTAGGATTTTTAGAGATAGGGAAATCCACCTAGAGTGGTCCTCTTATCATTAGGCAACTTGTAACAAATAATAGGGGAAACATTCTTCCAAATTATTATTTGTTAGATTTCCAAATTATTATTTGTTAGATTTTCCAGTGTCTGCTTAAGTCAACAGCAGTTCATCCTTGGTCCAAACTGAGAAGTGGATTTTTTTGTGAATAAAGCTCCATCCATAGGTAAATGTTCATAAGGAAAAAATAATTCTACTACCAATAATAATCATTTGTCATTGACATATACATAGATATTTTGAATATGAGGAATTCTTACGAAGTAGAGTAGGAAATCTACTCTGTTTTTATGAGCATGCATTGCCTCACAGACCACAGAAGAAATGCTCCTCACTGAAGAGAACTGTGTTTTAGTTTAAATTACTTTAAAGATAATTATTTTTCCTGGATTTAGACTAGAAGAACTGTAAATATTTTTTAAATTAAGTCATGTTAATCACAAGAAAAATATGTAGTTTTGTCTTCTAGTGTATCAGACATTACTATCCAAGAAAAGCTAAGTCATTTTCTCATTCTCAGGCACCAAGTTTACACTGTTTGTCTCATTTTTTGAATAGAGATCACTTCTGGGAAACAGTTCCTAGAAGTGCATCAAACTGTTGAAGTAGGTGTTTCCACATGAATTAAACATCAAGCAACCTGGTATTTGACAGCTGTTCTGTTTAATTTTCTGTAACTGTGATCGAAGCTACAGCTAGCAGTCTGACAGAAATAGATTTCCTAGTTTGTTGAGGCATTCTGACACAATCTGGTCAAAAAACTTGTTCAAATTCACCAAAGTGAGATTACATATTATTTTAAAATTTATTTATCAGTTAAAAGAAGTCCCAAAACCTGAAACAAAAACCCAGTCATATGTGCATAGGAAAGGGATCTACCAGAGACCTCTTAGATAGTAACAGCTGGTTGTGTGACATTTTTTGTAGCAGCTACGTTTGTGTAAGAGCTTAGACAAATGAAGGCTCTGCCTCTGAGTTACATTTCCTAGCCTTGCTAACTGTTTGAAGTTTGTCATAATTTCTTCCCTTATGCTGGTCAGAAACCTCTTCCCAACTTCTATCCTCATGTTAGTAATGGATATTTGATAACCACTGCAATTTTTTATTACATCTTTGTCTTTTTCTTGCCAGTATTTACTTTATTCAGTGATTTTAAAAACAATAGTCATAAGGTATTTTCTTTTTTGCTTTGTGTTCTGTGTATTAAGTACATCTGTGGTTCTCTAATAAGACAGACTTCCTGTTTCCCTGCTTCATCTGAGTGTATTTTCTATATACTCCTTCTATGTTTTAATGCTATAAATTACCTATACAATAAACAGAGAATTTTTCTAATGCCTCATAAAATAGCATTAATATGTACTTATTTCTGATGGAGGAAAAATAATTTGTAACATATGAAGTTGAGATATATGAAGACAAGTTTATCTTTCCTATTGCAATATAGCAGGGACTCAATATGTGCCTGTACTGCAGAGAACAGAGTAAGAACAATTTAAGCATGGCCATAATTAATTAGATGAAAGATCCTTCTGTGGTGTCTCCCACATTGTTCATAAGGAAATGCCTGGGGGAAAATAAAATTGGAGGGAATATGTATAATGCTTCCGTGTAAAACACTTCTATCTTCTAATTAGTTTCAGCTGAAAGACTTCTTGAGTCACATGTGGTACTGTGTATTTAGCAACCCTTAGTGGATCCTTTCCTATTGCTTTTGCAGCTTTCATTCTTAGACAAACACATAGGCCTATAGTACCTGTGAATGTGGTAATAAATATTATAAAATGCTGCCCTTGTGTTGAGCTTCTTCTCATTTTGAATGTGTTGAACTTACCTTCATTTGATGCCCAGTATATCTTTAGCCAGAAAGAAACTGTGAAAAGTTGATCCCTCCTATGTTCTCTCTAACTTCCTTGTGGCTTTGAAGAGCTTCTTCATATTCCAATAAAGTGATTTATTTTCCAGGTCAAAAAGTTAAAGATTATTCAGTTGTTCTTCATGCAAAAGTTTCAGTTCCTTTTATATCATTTTTGAGATGAGTGCCTGGACCTCCATGTTACGTTCAAACTGTAGATGAAGCATTGTTTACAGTGGCATAACTTTTCTCTGTACTCCTGTACTAGCATTTAATTTACTTTTTAACTGCTACTGAGCATTGAAATGACTGTTTCATTGAACTATTTATTATAATCTTAAGATCTCTCTTCTGAATAGTAATGGTTAGCTCAGAGCTCATCATTTTTATGTGAAATTAGGATATTCTTTTCCCCATGTGGCACTTTACATTTATCTACACTTAATTTCAGTCATTCAGGTTCATAAGACATGTTCTGCTGCAGTTCCTCACAGTACTCTCTCATCCTTACCACTCACTCTAAATAATTTAGTACCATCAGCAAACTTTCTTGTCTCTCTGCTCACCCTCTTTCCCATACAGCTTATGAGTGTGCTGAACATTACAGGTATCAGAACAACTCCACTGCAGATTTGCACTGTTAGAATTCAACATTGACTAACGCTTCTCTTTTAACCATTTAAGGGCCTTCCATACACTGTAAGGCTTCATCATCTAAAAAGCTTTTGGTGAGGAGTATTTTCCATAGCCTTATGGAAAGCTTAAGTGATTACATTAACAAGATCACCTTTATCTATATGCATATTTTCTCTTTCTATGAACTTCAGTGGGTTGGTAATTAAGGATTATTTTGTAAAAGCCAAGCTTATTCTTCTCAGGTAGCTCATAATTACTTGTGTGTCTGCAATAAGTTCCTTATTTTAGTTTATAAGACGTCATCTAACATAGATGACAATCTTAGAGGTCTGTATATATCCCTTGCTCTCTGAAGAATGCTTTTTTAAAATTGACACCCTCCTGAGTTGAGGCACCAAAGCATTTTCAGGTGAGAATTTATATTCACCATTGTTAAAAATTCAGCTGTTTCATCCCTGAGTTGCTTTAGAACCCATGGCTGAATACTGCCTGGCCTTTGTGGTTTGTTACTTTTCATTCTGACTATTTGTTCTGAAACTGCTTCAAACTGAATCCTTGGCAAAACCCCTTAGAAAGAAGAAATTCACTAGAGACATCACCCCAGTTTCATCTAGAGAGTGCAAATAATCATTTCACTTTTCTGCCATTGTTTTCCTTTTATATTCTGTTTGTTTATCTGTTAGTTATTTCAAAGTGTCTAGAACTTTGTGTTCTTTTGACATGTTTGAAGAAAGATTTATTACTCATTTTGTTTTGATATCTGATAATATAGTCCATAGACCTCACTTATTACCCACTTTTGCCCCAAATAATAGAAGAAATTGTCATTTGGTCCCTAGGCGAGGTCCTCTGGCTTTGCACTATTTAGTTACCTCTTAAGCTTTAGTGCATTGTTCATGTTTGATAGTTTTTCCTTGACCTTGGCAGAAACTTCAAACTTCATGACACTTGTGCATTCATTATCACAGGCCTTACTTTCTCGGTCCAATTTACTAATGAAATAATGCAAACCCGGAGAATGATTCTTGAAAAACTCAACCAAAGAATTCTCTTCTCTTAGTTCACTTATCACATTCTCTTGACTCCTTTCCAAAGTTTACTATTTACTATTTACCATCTTGTCTATCTCAAATTCTAATCTCCCATGAGTGAGTAACAAATAGTACCTTGAAATATGCCTGTATTCCATCTCTGTTACTTAAAGGCAACAAAATAAAAACAAACCCAAAAAACTTTCTTGTGGAAGAGATATCAGATGGGTTAGTTTAGCTCTGCCATTGACAGATTTTATTGTTTCCCAGAGATTTATGCATCTTTCTTTGCTCTTTTCTTCAAAATCTATTTAGTGCTCAAAGTATGTAGTTTTTTAGGCAGCTATTTTGCCTTTCTTGAACTTGACAAATATGTAGCTTATTTTCAAATACTTTTCATTCCCCATGTCTTTGCTCCTTACTCCCTATTGTCCAAATGTGAAAGATTCATAAATTCCGGCAAAAGGATTTACCATTCTATGTGTAATATTTTCCATTCTGCTTTGGATAAATATTATGTTGTCCTCTTAGTTATGTCAGATATTGTGTCTACAGGTTTTGGTTCTGATCATTTGCATTTTGAACATTCTCTTTTAGTAGTTATTTTGCCTTTGCAGCCTACATCCATTTTTGTCTACCTTAAGGAAAAAAAGTCCACCTGAGTATTAATTTCCTAACACTGATATCTCTACTCAGTTATCACAGCATAGTAGTCTTTTATGCTGTCTCATAATTTCTGTCTTGTGGCAAGATGATCCTTCTGTTTAGTACTTTTTGCCCAATTCGCAAGTAATATTCACTCTCTACTACCTGAAATTTTATTTTCTAATCACCCTCTGTTTTCAGACTGTAAGTTAGTAAGAGGTTCTACTTGGGGGATATCTATGCAGAAAAAGAGAATATCACATCATGTATGTCGACCATGACATGTCCTCTGTATCTAAATTTTTCTGTGCTCTGGTATGATCAGCCCTGCTGCTTAAGGAGATGATGTTTTGGCCTTTATTGAAGCATAAGCAAGGGATACAGGATTGTACAGATTTTTACTAACAGAAGAACTTTTTTTTAATGTTAGGATCATATCTATTTAGAAAAATACGTATGAATTCCTTTTAAAAATTCACACCAAAAAAATTATCTTGTTGTTCTTTTTAAAAACTCAACTCTGTCTTATAATTATAGTAAAGGAATTTTTGAAAACATCATTTCTTCACTATACACACTTATTCAAATTCTGGATGGCATTCTGGAAGGCTCTGCTGATAAAAAGCACTACTCTGCAGTCTGGGGGTGTCTTATCCTATTGAGCAGGCAGTACTTACAGTTTCTGCTGTTCCTGAAACATGAAATCAACTTGAAATAAGCTAGAGATTTAAACAGACCCAGGAAATACCCAGTGCAACCACTAATTTCCAGATTTCTGTTGTTCCCAGGCCTTTGTCAGCAGTTGGCAGAAATGTGCATGTATTTGCTGGTTCTATAATTGCAAATTACAATCTTCTTTTTTTTTTTTTTTTTTTTGCTGTTCTTTCTTCTTCCCTACCCCACTATGTCCTTTTCCTTGTTTTAAGCTTTTGAGAACTCAATACTATTATCACAGTACTTAGTGATTGGCTCTTTCTACAAAACTTTGTTAATTTATGACTTTTATGACCTTTAAGATGCATCAGTACACTTATAGTCTGAGAAGATATACTTACTTTAAATTCATGATTTAGGTAGACGCATAAATAGTTTAGAAGTCTTGTAGATGTCTCAATTGATAAACTTTCCCCTGAATAGAAATGCAGTCCCTCACTTGGGCCTAGAAGAGGTCAGGTCACTTGCTCAAATATTTCAAATATTATGTCAAGACGTATCTGACAAAGGCAAGTGCATAGTTTCAGCTCCACACAACAATTTTCTAGCATAGCCCTAAGGGTTTAATGCTACTTTCAGGAGTACAGCATTGCATAGCTGTGATTAGAACCAACTTCTTATATATTCTCATCATTTACTCCTACAGTTCTTTTTCCCTTAACACAAAAAAATACATGAGAAGTCAGCCCTCAGCATTCTAACTTACAGATGATGTGCAGAGAAAGCAGAGCTGACTTACTGATTGACCTGTTGGAGCAAAAGATAAGGTACTCAGTATTCTTACTGAGAAAAGTTCTAAAATCCTTCCTCTTAGGAGGACTTCTCAGGAGCAAGCAAATCACCTTCCTAAACGCAGGCAGTGACTTAGATGTCTAGGTATCTAGCTGAGATGCACTGGGGTTATTTGGAAGTAGAGGTAAAAACCTGAGCTACAGTTGTAAAATATAAATGAACATTTAGAAACTTTTCTTTATATTCTTACATTGATGCCTAATTTAGATATATTTTATAACCATCTTTTATCCTGTATGGAAGAGCAATATAAAGTTGCACTGGTTTAGAAGTAGGTTTTGTTAGCTGTGGATTAAATGAGGAATAAAAGCCTGGTATGTAGTGGTTTTAGATTTTGTAAATACAGAACTCCAGTAACACTCTTAAAAAAAAAAAATCAAACAGTCTCATTCTGTATTATTTGTATTAATTTTGGACATTAAATTTTTTTCATTTTTCTGTTTACACTACCACTCCATAGATCTAGGCTAACACTTTAAGGATTTTTTCTAGATTTTGGAATCATGGTTTGATGGCAAAGTGATTTGAGCTAATCATTTCACCCAATTATTAAGTCCAAATGTAATGATGATTTTGTCGGCCCAGAAAAATTATTCCAGCATAAATGCAATCTAATAGGATTTTGGTATTTTTTGTTCCCAAGCATTAGACTTCTGTCAAAACTGAGCCCAAAAGCAAATCCTTTGGTCTGTATAACTGAAGAAATATATATGAGTTTTTATATGAACCTTCTACTCTACATGTTTCTGTGGCATAGAATACTTAGAATGCATCTATTTGTGCAAGTAACTGTTACCAGAACAGGTAGAATTTTAATCTAAACTTCTTCACTGAACTAAGTTTCAATTGCTAGAAAATGAGTAGAGAACCTTAGGGCAGGATTAATCTCATATATAGATATATGTGTTCTAGGTACCTACTGTGAAAATCTGTTTCCTGCATTTAGGTACCCAGCACCAGTTGAAACACCTCAGGCGTGCTGCCTGGCCACAAGCTGCTGGTTAGTATCAGACCTCCTGTGTCACATTTGCTGAGCTGGCGGGGATGTCTCTGTAGTCTAGCATGTCTGTCACTGCAGTTTACCACTTAAATTAAGCTCTTGAATCCTAGAATTACAGACATAGACATATAGACAGTTAATGGGTTGGAATGGACCTTAAAGATCATCCAGTTCCAGCGCTTCCTGCCAGGTGCGAGGAAACTTCCCACTAGACCAAGTTGCTCAAGGCCTTATCCAACCTGGCTTTGAACTCTGCCAGGGTTGGGGCATCCACAACCTCACTGGGCAACCTGTTCCTGTGTCTCACCACACTCACAATAAAAAATTTCTTCTTAATAGTTAACCTAAATTTCCTCTCTTTCAATTTGTACCCATTACTCCCTGTCCTATCACTACAGTTCCTGACAAAGAGCCCCTCTCCAGCTTCCCTGTATGACCCTTCAGATACTGGAAGGTTGCCATGAGGTCTTCATGCAACCTTCTCTTCTCCAGGCTGAATAGACCCAGCTTTCTCAGCCTGTCTTCATAGAGGAGGTGCTCCAGTCCTCTTATCAATTTTGTGGCCCTCCTCTGGACTTGCTCCAACAGCTCCATGTCCTTCTGGTGTTGGGGACACCAGAACTGTGCAGAGTATTCCAGGTGGGATCTCACATGAGCAGAGTTGAGGGGCAGAATCACCACCTTTGACCTACTGGCCACACGCCTTGTGATGCAGCCCAGGATTTGATTGGCTTTCTGGGCTGTGAGCACACACAGCTGGCTCATGTCGAGTTTTTCATCACCTGTGAGCCCCAAGTCTTTCTCGTCAGGGCTGCTCTCAATCACTTCTCTGCCCAACCCATTGGTGTGTCTGGGATTGCGGTGACCTCATGCTTTGCTTTGTTGAGCTTCATGAGGTTTGCATCAACCCGTCCCTCAAGCCTGCCAAGGTCCCTCTGGATGGCATTATCTCTTCCCTCCAGCGTGCCAACAGGACCACCACAGAGCTTGGTGTCATCAGCAAGCTTTCTGAGGGTGCACTTGATCTCACTGTCCATGCCACCACCAAAAATGTTGGATGATATCAGCCCAGTACTGACCCAGAGGGATACCACTCATTACTGGTCTTGGTGTGGACTCTTTGTGTAAGATCATCCAGGCAGTTCTTTATCCATGAGGTGGTCCATCCATCAAATTAATCTCTGTCCAATTTGGAGACAAGGATATTGTGCAGGACAGTATCAAACACTTGGCATAAGTCCAGGTAGACAATGTCAATTGCTCTGCCTGGGTCCACCAACACTGTAACTGTGTCATAGGAGGTCACCAGATTTGTCAGGCATGATTCCCCTTTTGTGAAGCCATTTTGGCTGTTAGCAATCACGTGTTTCTTTTCCTTAACCCTTAGCATAGTTTCCAGTAGAATCTGCTCTGTGACCTTGCCTGGCACAGAGGTGAAATTGTCTGTAGCTCCCCAGGTCTTCTGTTTTCCCTTTTTTAAAAATGGGACTTATATATCCGTTTTTCCAGTCATCAGGGAATTCACCTGACTGCCAGGATTTTTCAAAAATGATGGATAGTGGCTTAGTAACTTAATCTGCCAGCTCCCTCAAGACCCACGAATGAACCTCTTTGGGTCCTGTGGACTTGTGAACATTCAGGTTCCTTAGATGGTCTCAGACCTGATCCTCTCCTGCAGTGGGCTTAGGGTCTTCATCCTCCCAGTCCCTGCGTTTGCCTTTCTTGACTTGGGCGGCGTGGCTGGAGCACTTGCCATTGAAGACAGAGGCACAGAAGTTGTTGAGAGCCCCAGCCTTCTCTTTGTCCAGGGTAGCCAGATGTCCCATTTCCTTCCAGAGAGGGCCCACATTATCCCTAGTCTTTCTCTTGCTTGCAACATATTTGTAAAAGCCTTTCCTGTTACCCTTAGAACCCCTGGCCATACTCAATTCTAACTGGGCTTTTGGCTCTCTTTACCTTGTCCCTAGCTTCCCATACAATTTTCCTGTACTCTTCTCAGGCCACTATCCTCATGCCACTTCCTGAAAGCTTCTTTTTTTGCTTTGAGTTTGCACAGCAGCTCCTTATCCACCCATAGAGGCCTCCTGGCATTTTTGCTCAGTCTCCTCCTTGTTCAGATACCTTGCTCCTGAGCTTGGAGGAGGAATCCTTGAAATTAAGCCAGCATTCTTGGGCCCCTCTGCCTTCCAGGGCTCTATCCCATGGCACTGTACTGACTAGGTCCTTGAAGAGGCCAAAGTCAACTCTCCTGAAGTCCAGGGCAGTGACCTTGCTGCATTCCCTCCCCACTGTCCTCAGTGCACCATCTCCTGGTCACTGCAGCCAAGGCTGCCTTGGAGCACTACACTTCCCACCAACGCCTTCCTCTTGGTGAGCACAAGGTCCTTCTTGTTGGCACCTTCTTGTTGGCTCCTCAATCACTTGTCTAAGGAAGTTGTTGACACATTTGAGGAAGCTCTGGGACTGCTTGTGTCCTGATGTGTTGTCCCTCCAACAGATATCAGGGTGGTTGAATTCCCCCAGGAGGACCAGGGCTTGTGAGTGTGAGCTCACTCCTGTCAGCCTATAGAGGGCTTCATCCACACCATCCTCCTGATTGGGTGGCCTGTAGCAGACCTCCACTATAACATCCACTGTCCCTGCCCTCCCCTTAATCTTCACCCACAAACTCTCAGCTGGATCCTTGTCCTTCCCCAGGCAGAGTTCCCTAGTCTCCAGCAAGTTACTGACATAGAAGGCTACAACCCCGACTTGCCTCTCTAGCCTTTCTTTCCTAAAAAGCCTAAAACCTTACATTCCAATGGAATGTTTGATGGGTGATGACTCACTCCGTAGGTTCTGTGCCCTAGCTTTGTGACCTGCTTGCACGAACATCTGTGCAAACTGCTGTGTGCCACACCCTTCTAATGTGCCACACCCTGTTTGCCCACTGTTTGCTGCACTCACTGGTCACTCACACAACCTGGAACATTTAAACAGCAATGCCCTAGCAATGGCTCCTGGCAATGCCCCTTCCTTGCTTGATGGGCTCCCAAGGGCTACAGGGTCCTGAGAGGGCTTTGGGCTGCTGATCAGGTGTCCCTGAGCTTGGGATCCTCCCATACAGCACAATCCAACAGTCAACCCAAGACTGACCTCAGTCACCACAGATGTCTCTGCTGTCGCCTCTTCGATTGATTCTTGAACGCTTTTACCAACTCAGAGAAGTGTCTCATTTCAAGATGGCACTTAATATTTTAGCCATTTAACCTAATTCTACGTAAGTGTGTGCATGATGTGAAGTATGTGATTAAGATATGCTTGATGTTCCGTAATGAATTCCTACTTCTGTGTCTCATTTCTTCTATTTTCCATCTTCTATCCTTAAGATAAACCTCTTGTTGTAGATATAGAGCCAGTACACCATCCCTTGCAAAGATGCAGTGCCCTGTGCCATACTTATCAGAGTACCTCTTCAGCATTGAGAACACCCCATCTTCAGGGGATGGGTTCTGCCTCTTGCTATTTTACTCAGACCAGATCTGTGAGGGAAGGATATACCACCCTTTCTGTGCTGGCAGACCCAGGCATAGTGGATTAATCCTATTACTATAAACAGGATGGATTGATTGTCCAGCTGCAGCCCAGGAGGAGATGCTAACTATGAGATCCTTCTTCTCAACACTTAACACTGTTTGTCTTTCCAGTGTGGCTCAAAACACAAATCATGCCACGATTATGGCAAGCTATTGGGAGAAAGAGGCTCTTGAGATATTCACTCGCCTTCAGCCCCCTCTCTGGTTTTTACATTAGCAGTTGTTTTCCTATGTGTTGTTATGATAGGAAGCAGAAGTGAGGTTTTCTCAAGTGTTGTAATTCCAATAATAACATCACTACTTGAGATATACAATGTAAAGCTGTTTAAAAGCCCAGCACAGTCATCTGCTGCTTGAGATAGATAGGTTGCAAAAAATAAATTCAGCAGCGTCTCTAAACATGTTCTTTAATTTTTCACTCTCTACATTTCTTAGGGATGGAGGATGTTAATCATTTTGCATACATCAATGCAAATGCAATTCAACTCAGTACTGACATGCGGTCTAATTGGCTTTAAAATGGAATTTTGTTTTTTGAGTGCTAATTTTCAGGTAATGACTTTCTAATTGATTTTCTTTTTATGAAGGACCATTGATTCACTCCCTTCAATGAAATTCAGTTGGCTTCCCAAGAGAATTTATGAAAAGCTGTTGAAAACAAGGATCTATTACTGCTGTTTTCTTCCCACCTTGCTTTACTCTTCATTCTGTCTAAAGTATACTTTTTTTATTTTTCCATGAGCAAGCCTATCTTAACAAGGCTAAACAATTATATTGTGTACATATATGAGTATGAAATGGTCTCTTTAGAAAATCCAAAACATCTTTATTCAAAAATGGATTGAATTTTTTGTTACATTCTTCCTAAAAACTAGATATTAACCATGACCTCTGATGTATTAATATGAGAGCTACTTAATATTTATCAGTTATTCTGAGTAATCAGTTTGGATCACACAGAGATTATCTGAACCAAAAAAGGATTGACAATTTTTAAATGGAGGTATGAGCTATTGTGTTACATAATGCTTATACCATGCAGATGAGTTTGCATGGAGCACACTGGAGACTGCTTGAAAGATTTCTCTTTCAATACAGTATAGCAATCCCAGCTAGATTATAATGCATAATGTGAGTGATAATTAGAAATCTTTTGGTGGTCCTGTTTTGAACCTTGGTGTTTAGGACAATGACATGACAATAAAATGAATTCCACAAAAAATGAATGGAAATCCATGCTGTTCTTTTAGTCTGATTTTACACATGTATTGTGGGAAGGGGGGAAGGAAGCTAGTGGCTTTAAAAGAAAACCTGTAAAGGTTTTGCAAGCCAGATCATGTTGTCATCTTGCAAGCTGTCTCAGACAAATTACTGGTTTTGCTTAATTATCTGGTTATTTTAATGTTATAGAAGCCCAGTCAGTGTTTTCTCCATCCCAGTTTACCACGTTCTTAAAAAGGAGACGTTATCTGTGATAGTGAACTATTCTTGGATATAGAGCAAAAGATGTAATAAGATCCAGTGACTGGATTAACAAACCAAGTAGAAATAATGCATATATCTAACACTGAATATAAGTGTGGAAGAGCTTCTGAAGGAGTGTGATAAATTAGATTTTCCATCACTTTCAATTTTGGAATCAAGGTTGGGTAATTTTATGAATGGTGCACTATAGCCCAGACTGTGAACTCATTAACTAAGCTATTGCATGGGAGTTGGCACTGTGTCTACTGAACTCCAGAATAGATTATCATAATGCTCCCTTCTGGCTACCAAAGTCAATGAATCTCTGTATTTTGATTATTTATTATTATTATTATTATTATTAGAGTGGGCAGGGATGTAAAAAACAGTAAATGGATTTGGTTTGTTTTTAAAGGATCAGTGCATAAATAATAGCTAATTAATTCTCAACAAACACTTCCAAGAGAATTATCTCTGTCTTACAGACAATGAGTTTCAGAGGCATTGGGATGTCAGTCTCAGCTCACACAGTAAGTAAGCAGCAAAGCATAACTGCCAGTAGTCATTCCTGGCTGCTGTGCTTATGCTATTACAAGTATATACAGAGTTTTATCAAATGTCTGTAAAGGCATTTCCTGCAGGTGCTTCCTGTGATCCTGTAGAGAAAGTTACGTTATGATAGCTTCTTTCATCTGAAGAGCTCCAAATTTGTTCTGAGCACTTGCAAGCTTGTTTTTAAAATACTCTCAAGTGGTAACTAAAGAAGTCTAGAAGTCAGGGAAAGGGAGAGACAAGGAGATCCTGGTTCCTTTGTCTTTTCACTCCTCCTTCCTAAAAATCTCCACAAAGGATGTTTTTGGTATCTCTAGTATTAGTTTTAGAGAAAGGAATATAACAAACTAACAGAAGCAAGATAATGGTGTCCTTACTCTACTAAAGCTGGTGATGCTAGGAACACTTCGCCTTACTGGAAAACAGCAGTGTCAGTGTGAGGGAGCTTTGGAAAAAAAAAAGGAATACGCAAGATGATTCACTGTGTATCTGCCAGCCTTTTCCTGATCAGTTTGGGCCTTTGCATGGGAACAGAACCACAACAATCTTCTCTGTGCCACAGCAAATCCTTGTCACAGGCAAGCAGAATCATGTAAGAAAAATATTGCACCTAAGTAATGATCTTTGTACATCAGAATTTCCATCTTCTCCTTTTACATGAGTAGTAAAACTCATGAGGCTGTTAATAACATCAGTGTTGTTCTACTGACATCCAACTTTTCTTTTAAGCTAGTGGCCATGGAGGTTGTTGACCCTGCTTGGTGGTAGAAAAGACTGCAAAGAAATCATGCTAAACTCAAAAATGTCACTGCCTCCTTGGCCAGAGAAGCATGTATCCTGGCTGCCAAAAATAAGTAAACCAGAAATATCTGAGTCAGATAAAACTGCCAATGCTGTGTGAGGAAAAAAAAAATTACTTGCACACAACTAGTAATCAATTGACTCTAATGTTCAATCCCCTAAGATTTATGACTCAGCTTAAAATTAAATTTAGGAAGTTTCTGTTGAAAGAAAATTGGGCCGTTACATCACTTTACTACTTGCTTAATGAATTGTAAGGAAAGAAGTGGACAGGTGATCAAAATTTAAAATCCTTCCCTCTTCCAGTTATTGTTTGCAAACTAGATTTACCTTTGGTGATTATTAAACAAGGTTTCTGATTTATGAAAGTCCTCCTATTTCAGATGCTTACAGCTATTTGAAGGCATTCCAACTAAAAGATGGCTATACAGTCACTTTCAGAGTAGTAGTTGATGTGAACCTGAACAAAACAACATCATATGGAAACTATAAATGCGTATTATCTGTCAAAGGGAAAAATATAACTTCTGAACGCATACAGTTGCAAAAGAGCTAATGGGATGAAATCAAATTGTACACTTTAAAACAAAAATAGGACCTCCAGTATTTCTTATTCCATCATTGTCTCTTTTGTTAGCAGTTTACTAAATTCACAGGGGTTTCCAGTCAAAGATTACTTCTTACTCTGAACTTCTGATATAGATACCAGGTGTTTTTTCATATGAAGACTGAGAATCGACTTGAGCAGAAATACAAGAATTCTGCATTTCTCCCAAAATTCTTTCAGTCATTTTCATCTTAGCAGGGAAAAAAAAAAAAAATCAAAGAAATCCCTGAAGAAAGAGGTAGCTTCTGACAATTCAGATATTTCTTTGTAAAATATTCTTGTGGCTTTTTGGTATCATTTCAAAAAGCCAAGTGGTTAAAACTGTCCTTATTTCCCTAGAAAGATGAGCAGCTATTGAATGCAAGTTGAAGGACAAGCAGACATGTTTGAAGGCTGTCACATACTGTAATTCTGCCTTTGGGGATTTCTTAGTAATATTCTTTTGATTAGTTTGAAAGGATTATTCTGAGGAATCCTACTCCAGGTATTCTTCCTGAGACAAGAATTTTGTGTTTGCTTGCATGCCCTTTTGCTATGATTCTCTGCATTTAAAGCCCTTTTAACCTTATACTGAGTTTTAGAAAGGATCTACACACTTTTCATTGATGTTTCTCATATTTACATTTTGGTTACTGTTTTTTTGATCATGTCCTGGGTCACAGAAGGTTCTAAACATGTGATCCTTTGTCAGGAAGATCTTGACTGAAGGTCTTAACTTTCGGAGTATGGGCTCTGCCTAGGGTGAACTGGACAAAAGGAAAGGAAAATGTTTAGTGAGTTCTTGTACCATCGTTGACATTGATAACTGATTGATCATCCTTTGGAATCCATAATTTTTTGGAATTCATAATTAGTGTATGTGAAGTAGTCTAGATAAGTTAATTTTCTTTTCTTTCATCTTGACATATTCAGAGAGTACTGCAGCTACACCCAGAAACTGAAACGTGTTACTGTTAGATGGCAATAGTGCTAATTTTCTTTTTTTTCTTCTTCAGTCATTTTTTGCTAAATCTTGACTTATTACTATATGTGAACTTTGTTTATTTCATAAACATTGCAAATTGGAAGCATGCAAAAACAAAACAAAAAGGATTCAAAATTATTTCAAATGCATGCTTTTGATGTTTCTAGAATTTTAAATCAATTTTGTAATATTTTAGTATGATTTAAGGACAGCTGAAACATGTTTAAAGACAGCTTATAGGCTTTTTTTAATCCAGTCTTACTTCCCTTTATTGGGAAGCTTATCTGAATTATGGAGAATACAAGTGCTATTTGCAATTAACTATAATCCCAGAATTAAATAGATACTGAAAGTATACAAGAAAAACAGCTGATTATTTAATTTTTGTCTTCAAAGTTTGTTTATTTTATCTCAGTAAACAATATTAACTTTATACATTAAGCAATTAATGTTACAGTGGGGATTCTGTAACACGATGTATCAAACAAGGAGGCTGTGGAAAAGAAATATATATGGACAGATTCTTGGTAGATGTTTCAGAGATGTTTATTTCCCCAGCTGCATGGCCGGGATCTGCCAAGGAACTGCTCCAGTCAGGGACCCGAGGGTCCTTGCCTGCGCAGGGAAACACAAAACAACCAATGGGGAACGAGGCTGACCAGGGGCCAGGGAAACACCGTGCCTCCCCCCCAGGGCCCCTCTCCCAGGGCTCCATGGCAGGGGGAGGAGACCCCGACATTTCACCCGTTTATTTTTAACAAAAGAGATTTAAAACTTAACATTGAAAACAACTGGATAAACATAACAAGAACAGTTGTAAAACAAAATAAGCCACCCTCCTGAGTCTTTAAATGTCCAAACAGATTCTCTGGAACATCTTAAGGCTGACAGAAGGAAGGCAGGACTCTCCTGGCATGCTTTATGGGGAAACTGAGGCAGGAGAGGGTTTAATTTCTTCCCCTGCATCCCCCTTTTCATCCCCCACTCGACATTGGAAAGGGATTTTTGGGGAAACAATTGGCAAAGGCATGGTTTTGTGAGGGAAACCATGGATGAAAAAACGGATTGGGAATACACTGGGGGTAATAGGACATAGGGTAAAAGGGAAAGGTGGGATTAGGAAAGGGAGACTGTAGGGGGGGCCTACAATGGAGATACTGTCTAACATGACTACGATTTTTAGCATGTATACTGCCCTTTACAGGAACACCATCAGGCCCTGTGACCTCTGCTGCTTGTAACCCTCTTCTACCTAGCACAATTTTGAATTCCACCACCTCTCCATCTCCCAAGCTTGGGATGTATTTTTCAGGGTTATTATTTTAATAGCAGTTCTATGAACGAATATGTCTTGCTGGTTGTCACATCTTGTTATAAAACCATAATTTTGTTTAACATTATAACATTTTACTATTCCTAAAACCTTAGCTATGATGATTTTTTCCTTTTTCTGAGTGGCTGCTGTTTTCTGTCTCGCTGCACTTTTGCTTTCTCTTTCTCTCACTCCTGTATTGGAACTACCGGGGTTGTCAGTGCTGCCGGGGCCACCGGAGCTGCTCGTGCCTGTGCGCTCTTCCCAGGGTCGCATTCGGGGCCGCGCAGGCCGGGCTGGGCCACGCCGGGCTGTGCTGCTCAGCTCTCTGTGCTCCGCTACTTTTGCTCTCAGCTTCGCTGCCGCTGCCAGGCGCTGCACTCACATCTCGGCTGGGCCCCCGAGTGATGACCCCCCCCGTGCCCTGCTCCAGCACGCATTTCAGCTGGGCGCGGCTCCGCCGCCAGCCGCCGCCCACGCACCGCCCCTGTCGGTCGGGCGTTCACGGGGCTCGCTCCACCGTGCGCTGCTTGGGGCCAGGCGGGCTCCCGCCGCACCTTGCTCCGCTGCCGACACTGCAGCTCGCGTGGCTCCGCCCGTGGGAACTGCCTCGCTGCTGCTTGGAGAGGGCTCGGTGCACGTGGCCGAGGCCGCACAGTCCCTGAACCAGGCTTCCCTTCGCCAAGACACAGCTGACATTGCTCAACAGTCTCGGTAATTAAATAATATTCACGAAAATATTCTTCCATTGGCATATATTTTGACTCAAAAATTAACTGTGTCCAAATGGTGTTCCAGAAGTCTTTGGTAAGAATCACATCCCAAGAAACATAGAAAAAGTTCTTAAACAACCATGCCAATAAGTGTTTCAGTTCTTTTTGAGCTTGAATCAAGCTAAAATTTACAAATCGTTGTTCAAGAATCTTTTCAAGTTTAAGATAGATGTCCATATGTGGCTCTGAGAGACAAGAGTCTTTCCACGGATCCTCCATAGTTTAAATATGGAATAGCAAAACAAAAACAAGAAGAGGAATCCAAAGTTTCTTTACTCACAAATCAGTCACTGTGCTTAGGGATCGGGGATCGTTCTGCCCGCAATTTTCCACCATTTGTTACAGTGGGGATTCTGTAACACGATGTATCAAACAAGGAGGCCTGTGGAAAAAAAATATATATGGACAGATTCTTGATAGATGTTTCAGAGATGTTTATTTCTGCAGCCACATGGCCAGGATCTGCCAAGGAACTGCTCCAGTCACGGGACCTGTGGGTCCTTCCCCCACACAGGGGAACACAAACCAACCAATGGGGAACAAGGTTGACCAGGGGCTAGGGAAACCCTGTGCCTCCTGCCCAGGGCCCCTCTCCCAAGGCCACATGGCAGGAGGGAAGGGACCCCGACAAATTAATACAGAATAACCAGACTTTATTTCTCACAGATTGATTTACAATTGTATTCTTGCAACTATTTCAGATACGCCACATTTTGTTTCACAGTTATTTCTTGCATGCTGATTGTCTAGTCAGAATGGCAAAGATCTGGAAAGTAGCCTCTGGACTCTGCTGTGAATGAAACATAGGAAAACTATTCATAACTGAGAAAAGTTTATCTTAAATATTGACCATCCTGATTTACTTATGGCTCAAATTGAAAGACTATAAAACCAGCAAGTGCAGTAACTTTTATTTATAGATACAAAATGAAGTCACAAATTGGTATTTTCTATCATGGGTGAAGATTGTTGTTTAGATTGCTATGTAACTAATTAAGAGCTCGAAAGCTTTATTTAGTTGCTATGTCCTTACTTATGCGCTAGATGATTCTCAACAGTATTTAAAACAGATTTTGCCTTTGTACTTTTTTCTGCAGGGTGTTTGAGTCTTATAATCTGATGCACTAAGTCAGGGGGTGTGGAATGACACTGCTGAGTTTGTGCTTTCCTCTCCTAAGTGCACCCTCCCGTAACAGCCTCGACTGTTTGGGTTGCAAGTAACCCAGCAGAGTAGTAGGGCTGTGTGGAAGAGATACAAGAAGCTTTGAGACAACAGTGGTGCACAAGGAGTAAATACTGTTCTGGAAATTACCAAAAAGCTATTTTAAAATCATTAAAGTGTGTAAAAATGTCTAAGTACATCAGTAGTAGAGAGGAAAAGAAACCAAGGACCGGTCTGGGTTCCTTTGTGTTTGACCTTCTTCTCAAGGTGAGAGCTCCTGTTGCTGCTGAGCTCTGTGCACCAGCAGCCAGTGATCAGAGAGCTGTTACTGTTATTATTTCAGTAACAGCGCAGTTGTGCTTAGATTTCTTGGAAACACATTCTTCCTGTCTCTCTGTCATTCCACAGGAGATGCAGCAGAAGTAATTTTTTCTGTATTAATGAATAAAATCTCACAACTCCTGTAGAGAAAAGCAGGTTTTATTCTGCCTGCACAACCATTTCACACTGATTTTTGTATTCTTTTTCTTTTAACATGAATCTCAGTCAGTGGGCAACTTTTGGAACTAAGGTGTTGATCACATTCTCTATTTTGTAGAATACGTTTATTTTGTACCCAGGAAAATTTATATTTTACTTTGTAGCAGCTGAAGAGTGGCAAGTTTTTAATTTAGTTCCTATCTCCCACTTTGCTTCACTGACCACAAAAGGCTCAGATTTCTAATTTAGACACCCATGTGAATACTTGACTAGGTGCTTTAGCATTATTTTATTTTTACAACCCCATAAAATAATTTAATTTTTACTCCATATTTTATATGTGGAACCAAGATTAAGTCAAAACTACCTGATCATTTTGTGTCTTCCTGGAACTATACTAAGTGCCACAGAAAAACTTTTTGCAACTTACTTGTCTAGCATCACGTGGGAACTGTCACAAAGAGAATCTGGCACCTGTGCTGTAGGGCACACCCTATCTGTTACCTTCATGGAAGATGGCCCATTCCCATCTGGCAGACCACAGGCTTAGGCACTGTGCATGCTTCGTTCTCTCATGCTAATAAAGGCACTATCGTAAAGATACCAGTCTTATTCATTATGAAACCTCAAGTTGCCCCCAGAGTGGGTCCTGCAATGTCTAGGAGTTAAAATCTGTTTAGTTTATTTAAGACTAAGAGAAAGATAATGATTACTCCCCGAAGTGTTAAGAAGCTTTTACTAATAATGCAATCAGTTGATCTTAACAACAAAGATAAAACGTTATTCTGTGATGGGAAGGTTGTATTTTCTCAATTTAAATCAAACTGTAAATGCTGACTATTAAATCTTGGGAACAAATTGCCAGCGACTAGGACAGACTTCCATTGGCAAAATTTTTCAAATCAAGCTCATGTGTTTTTCCTTGAATTTAGATATGATTAAAAATGAAAAAAAAAAAAAACCCAAAAAAGAAAACAAAACACCCTAAAACCTCAAGGTATTTCAGCCTCAGTTATTTAGTGTATCAGGATGAATAATCACAATTTTCTCTCTGGGAATCATGTGAATCTCTGGGGAATAAATAGCAGGTAACTATGTAAATAAATTAATATCATAATGATATTCAGGAATTCATTAAGACCCTGTAGGAAACAATAATTCTACTAGCAGCGTTGACTTTCCATCCCTAATGATATTTTAATATTTTTTGTGTATAGCTTAGGTTTAAAAAAATTTTAGAATGCTTCCATTTTATGCCAAGTGGAACAAAATCTATATAGTTCAGCATAGGGGTTGAAATTTCTTCTTCATTATGCAGGCCTGAAAATAATCTATTAGCTTTGAGGATATCTGTTTTAGAAATTTTTCATGTTATGTTTGGTGCCTTCACCAAAAGGGAAGAATGTCTTTGCCAGTGAGATATTTCACACTTCTCTGGAATATTATTCAATTTCAGGATGTAAAGAAACGTGACACTGTTGGTGTCTTTGCTGTGATGCTATCTGTGATGTCCCATAAAGTAAAATTTAACAGTATCCATACATCCGTGTCTCCTTGTTCATGAGTCTAAAAGTTAGAGGAATAGGGTTATTAAGGGGAGTTCTGGGGAAAAAAAAAACAAACAAAACCCTCCAGTCTGTATACATGTATATTGTCAGATGTCCACCTCAAATCTTCCAATAATACAAAGTCAGCAAAGGGTTCCTGTCCAGTCCTGGAAAGAAGTCAGTTTCCCTAGCAAAATTTACAGATAATTTGGTAATATTTCTATTAATAAAAAAAGTATGAGCAATTGTACGTAGAAGTATGAGAAAAGCAATTAACTCGTGGGTTTGGGGTATACGCGCAAGATGGAGAGGTAGTTCTTTGTTTGTTAAGAATTTTGGCTTTAGGCTTCATTACTCAAAGTAAATTAAACAAAGATA
This sequence comes from Corvus cornix cornix, assembly GCF_000738735.6. NCBI lineage: Eukaryota > Metazoa > Chordata > Aves > Passeriformes > Corvidae > Corvus > Corvus cornix. Next base: position 28,907,939 of record NC_046333.1, read on the forward strand.
ATATCCTACAACAGTGCCAGAAGATAAAAGCATGTTTCACTTACATCCAGTTACTGAGTCATGTTCTGGAAGCAGTAGTTGTGAGGGTGTGGGGATTTTCGGTTTGCATTTGTTTGCTTGTGTATAGGAGTTTCAATTGTTTCTTTTTTAAAAGAAAAACTTCAAACATCAATACATTAAATTAAAACTCACAGATTTTTTATAATGAAGCTTGTATTTGTAATTTTTCTTTCATCTGAAATTATGCTCAGGTATCATATCTTGCTCTTCAATTCTCTGTCTTTAAATTTTAAAAACATTTTTTAGGAAACATTATACAGAACTGAAATCCCTCCAAGTTATCTGTGAATAGCAAATGACATTATTCCTTAAAAATTTTTTGAAACTTACAGGTTCCTTGAAGTTCTTGTCAAAATAACAAAAAACACAGTTTCTGTAGAGGAGATTGAATTCTTTTTAAGTAAAGCAGTAGTTATCAGGTTGTATAATGTTACCCTAATTTGTTCTAAAGACCAATAACATTATTTTGCTAAATCATTTAGTTTTGTTTGGAAATGTGAAAGGGTAAAAGGCAGTAAATAAGCTTTTGGCTTTAATCTTTGCATGTAATGATGATTCCATTATATTAATCATTAAATTATGATGCACACATGGTTAGAATATGTTTTCAGCATGCAAAGACAGAATTTGAACCTGTAAGTAAACTTCCTAGGAATCAGTAGAGGATATAAGGGTGTAAGGTGAACAAAAAGACGGATCTGATTAAAAAGTGCTAGGACACGTTTTGAGCATAGAACAAAAGAGTGTACTCAGTTTTAGTGAAAGCCTGCTAGTAGATGTTCCTTACTTTGAGTATGTGAGTAGTTTTCCAAAAATTTTTGAGGACTTCACACATAACATAGGGGATTGTTTATATATATATATATATGTATGCACACACAAATATATATAAAACAGAAATGTGGCTGAGGGAATTATATGGAAAACCACTGAAATTAGAATTTACTTCTAGCACTCAGAATCAAGTTCATATGAACACAGCATCATCAGCATTATAGTGTTTAGTTGATCCACTTGTTAATCCTGAGCTCATAGGAGTTCTGGTCCTTCTATAACCACAAATTCCAAAGATGAGATCCAGCACCTGCTGAATCATTTGAGGATTTCATCATTTGTGATAAGGGAAATACCTGCTGTTGCTTTTAATTACATTCAAATACTTTTCTTTCATTCAGATGCATTTCTGTGTGAGGTGATTATGCAGGATGCTGTAGAAATGTTGTTTAGCTCTGAACGTGTTTGTTTTTAGGGAAACTGTAGTGTTACTGATTGCACTGTTCATTGGAGAGAATGAAGAAATACTCCTTTGAATAGAAGATTACTGCTTCCTATCACCTATTTTTACTCCACACAATGGCACCACATGAAATTAAAGTAACATGTCAAAACTGAGCTGAAATGAAGATAACCGACATCTGTTGCTTTCTGATGCATTAAATTTTTTCTCTTTGTTTGCTATTATTCTTTCCTTCTGCAACCTGTTTTGCTATCATGTTTCTTTTTATCTCTTTTTTTTCCCCCTTCTCCTTGAAGTTAATCTCTTAACATTCTCCTTTACCCAATCCTCTTATTCTTGTTGTGTGAGTTTGTATGACACAATTGGGGTGTGTTTTCATAGGTACTGAGCAAAGAAATGTTTCTCCAGCAAGGAGGAATTGATGAAGTTCAGGTTTTGCCTTTTTTTCTTCAATGTTCATGTGGTAAAGTAGAAACACATTTTTGGAACATCTTGTCTTCTCTGAAATCCGCTGTGGATTTCAGTCAGCTTGTGCAGAACCAGTATGTGATGTGAATTTTTCTAGGGCCCCTGGATTTGAACTGCCCTGCAGTGCCAAACACCATCCCGCTGCACTGCTGGCCAAGACCTTCCAGCACCCAGCCAGCCCTGCTCTGCTCTTTGATGGTGCAGGGTCTTGAGAACTCAAGTGGAAAACAGTTTCTAGATTTTCTTTGCTTTGCAGGCTGGCAGCCATAACCAAAGCTGTCAACATCTTGTTTTTGTAATCATTCTAGTTTTTGAGTTTTTGAAAAAATTATTTGGTTTGGAATTCGGGGGATTTTCTATAAAATAAAATTTTTAAGATTTAGTCACCTTCATGCTTAACTCACCTTGGAGTCCCAAAGAAAAATCCAGTTATATTTCCTAAAAACATATTCTGGTTGCCTGTGGATGTTTCCGTATTTTATAATATGGTACTTCTGTTTCCTATTTCTGCCATTTATAGAGCTATAGTACCATGGAACACAGACTCTGTAGTGTTTTCATATTTCAGTGTCAAAATAAAGCTAGAAGCAGAGAAGTTTTTTCAGAAATTCAGAGACATAAATTATTCCTTCCTTTGCTAAAAAAGCAAAATATAATTATCAAGAGTATAACAGTAAGTATAAAATTAAAGTAGTGAAAAAAAGCACTATTAATTTTAAAAAGTTATGAAAAAATTTAGTAGTTCCTCTTAGAGGAAAAGAAATATCTTACTATTCCATGCATTGCTCTATTTTCACATCATCCTAGAAAGAGCCTCCGCTGAAGTAATTTTAGTACTTCTCTCTGAATAGATCATTAATTTGGATAGAGAATTTTTCACCTGAATTAATTCAGGTGAAGAATTAATTTTCCCCTTAATTAAATTAAGTTCTCTGGTATATATGTGATGATATTTTTCAGTGAAGTACAGGGCTTTTCTCTGCTTCACAGAGAGCTGAGAGATTACAAACATCTTTTTGTTTACTTGGTTTAGGATCTAATCACCATTCTTTCACCATTTTACTCTTTGGTTAAAGTAGGAGAACTTGCACTGTTATTCACTTAATAACATTTCAGGCATTTCTGTGCCTCATTATTTCAGAGTTAAATTTTTTAATGCTGAGAATTTCTTTTTAATCCTTCATTGTAAAATGCATTTTCCTAAAAGGAAATTTCGTAATGTACTTCCTTTATCCATACAGTCGAGTACTGTAAAACTGTTGTAAACTGTCCTAATACAGAAAACTAAAACCATTTTTGGCCAGTTTTACTTACATACTACTGTTAAATTGTATGTTACTTCATTACAATACTTATATGAATTTATAATTTAGCTCTAGCATTTTTAATTATTGATTGGAATATAGTTGTTCTTTAAGTATAGGATAAAAAATTGAGTCTGAATCTTAATTTTCCATAGCTTTCCTTCCAAATTTCCCAAACTCTTACCTTCACTTTTCTCCGGAGAGAAAAGTGTTTTAGTTATGCAAAGAGAATTATGCTGAGTGTCTCTACGGTGTCCTTATGTACAGTGGGGTGGCTGAATCATATTGGTAAAGCCAAAGGGAAATTTAAAGATCACACAACAATTTTTGCTGTAACTTCTGCTGAATGACTGATCATTTATTTATTTATTTTAAAACTTTATTAGTTGGCCTGTTAAAATATGATACCTGTCCTGTAAACCTGCCCTGTTAAATTTTTAAAATTATTTGCAGCTAAACAGAGTTTGCTCTTAAGGAGCGACAAAAATCTCAGTGAATGTTTTTGAAAGCTCCATTCATAATGTTCAAAAGCACTGCTTAGAAAGGATTTTGGGACTTATTTTCTTACTTTTCTTAATTCTTATTATGTTACTGTCCTGTGGAGCACTACCTTTGAGAAAAGTGGTTGTGGCTAATAACATTCCCAGTCTTTTCATTGCAATGTGAACTGAAATATGAAGCAGCTTACAGAAGTCAGTATCCAAGACAAGAAGAGAAATGATTTACAGAACAGAAAATTTTGGAGTTGGGCTCATGAGATGGTGTTTTACAGACAAATAAGCCATTTTGATCATTTTCCCAGTTTGGATTAAAGAAAAAAACATGATACCTGGCAAAAATATTTAAGTGATTTAATGAGATTAATAATCTGAAATAATTGTTTAATTTATATAGGTATTTCCACCTTTTTTCTGAAAAAAATAGTTTTGCAAGGCGGCTTCTTACTGTAAATTTCTATATTTTATTTATTTTTTTAGCCAGAGATTCACTCCCTGTTTAAAAAATCCTATTAGAGATGTGGGTCTAAATTATACCTTTAAATCTTTTGGCCAGAAAAGGAGATTTTACAGCAATTGTGCATAATTTTCAAGCTCCTTTAAATTGATTTTTCAGTCTTGCAATAATGGATTTTGGCCTGATATTTGCATTATCCACAAAGTGTGTATGACTGTTCCCCATTTATTTAAATGAAGGCTGTGTTTAAAAGATACTGTTCTGCAGGAGACTGAATGGAATGTGCTTTATTAATCTGGGACTGCCTTATTCTCTATGGACTATGTTTATGCATTCAGCAGAGGTTACTGATTCATATAGCAATAGGAACCCTTGAAATGCCATGTACCTGCTGAAATCAGCCCTCTTTCTGGCAAAGGACTGGTAAAGCACAAGTCAGGGCACAAAATTTGGAGAGCTATAGAAAATAATTTTGATTTTGAGAATTGTTTTCATCAATCATTTAATTAAATTATGTAGAAAATATCATGTCTTCCTATATTCAGCTTCCTTTGACCATAACATTTCTGGGAGATTAAAAAAACCCAAATAAGCCCAAACCAAAGCTACCAGCAAACCTCTACATTTAATAGGGTTTTGATAAGATTATGCCAAGCATCATAAAATTAAGCCATTCCCAAATGGAATTTGCTCTTGAACTATGAACTATTACCTTGCATGCTCACTAAAATATACATTTTTAAAGGAATCAAAATTTTTATTTCCTCCATGAAGTTCTGTGATTCCTAGAAGATAAAAAAACAGGCAGCTGCTTGCTCAGTAGGATTTTTGTTGTTGTTCAGTGTACGCTTTCCTTTGTCTTCTCTTGCTCAGAAGAGAGAACTGTTCACTTATACCACTTGAATATATAAGTACTTCAAAGACACTAATTAACGTCTCCTACTAACTTATCTGTGAAGTGAGGAGTGCCATCATCATCATTTAGCACATCAATAGCTGCAGCACAGAAAAATTAAGGTGAATGTAACTGTTAATGTTATAATTTTGTGAGTCCACCAAAGAAGGGATCCTGTGCATCTTCCTTACATCTACGACCACCTGGGTCTACTATGCATGCCACAAAATAATTATTCTTCTAAGATATATTTTTTTAATAAGTAGTGTCTGAGCATGTAAATAGCTATTCCTATTACTGTAAACAAAAGACCAACTTGAATTTTATCTCTTTCAGTATTTTGATGACTATAGTTTACAATAGTAGTCCTTAATCTTTGGGGTTTTATTCCATGATTGGTATTTATTATAGGATTTTTCTATGTATTTATTTGGATGCCAACCGTATAGACACTAGAATTGATTTTTTTTTTCCTTCTTTCCCTTAGGCATTTCCTGGAAATACAAACTCTGACAGCGTGGTCCGGCATGATTTACAACATCCAGTTATTGCTCGCTATGTAAGGATAGTTCCTTTGGACTGGAATGGAGAGGGCCAAATTGGGTTAAGAATTGAAGTCTATGGCTGCTCCTACTGTAAGTTTTTCCATTATGATCCTTTTTTTTTCCCCCAAATAAAAACTCGCTTCGGATTTTGGATTAAAAGCAGATCTCAAAGACTTTTACCTTAGTGACAGGATTGCTAGTTGTGTTACCCAAGACTTCAGGAAATATTTGTTGGAACTTTAATTCTGAGTTGATAGTTTGTTCTTCTCTGGAAGATGCGACATTGGAATTTGCAATAGCTCTTTGAAGTTTCTCCTTTTCATTGTTGTGGTTTCTGTTGTAGAAGGCTTTGGTTACTGTATAAGCTTGATTGGTACATTTGAGGAAGAGATTGTATTCAAATGTCATGTTGGGTCTTGAGGGATAAAACAGAAACAGGACATAGTTTATTGCCTGGTACTAGAGATAAAATTAAAGCAATAAACAAGAATTCTATCAAAATAGTTAAGATTGTCTAAATATGTGACACATTTTTCTGGGATATTTCCTTGAGTATTTGAATGTGACTTCAGAATTTCTTCTGAAATCTGGGCGAGTGATGGGTACAAGTGCTTCTGTAGTGTCTCGGTTTTGAAAGACAGGTGTCTGCTAAGGAAGGCAGAGGCCCCCCTTGAAGTGGCAGATATAACTCCTTTTCCCTCCAAGTTATTATATTTTGAAATCAAGAGCCTTTAGGCGAAGATGTGGGAAATAGGAATAACAGTTCTTTACTATATATATATATGTATATAACCAGTCAAACAAAAACAACAACAACTATGGCAGTAACAGCAATCACAAACCCAGTCCCAGCCTTCTCGGCTGTCGGGCCCTTTCCCCTCGGGTGCAGTTCCGCTCGCAGCCGGCAGGGGCGCTGGCGGCTCCCGGTGAGCAGGGCAGGTGCGATGGTTCCCCCGCGGCTGCAGGGGGCGCTCCGGAGCGAGCTCGGGAAACCCGCGGCTCTGGTGCCCTGGGATCCCGGGAAGGGATGGGACAAAGGCTTCACAAACCCCTGGGCAGTTGATCCCGGGCTCTCAGGAACAGCAGGCTGAAACGGCAGGGACGGACGCAAATCCCGGGTGGCAGGCGAGATGTATCCAGATGGGAGAACCCCACGGAAGCCCAGGCAGGCAGGGCGAGCAGGGCTACAGCGTAGCGAAAGCTCGAAGCAGCAGCGGGGCAGGGCAGCCACAGCCCGGTCTCCAGCAGGGCAGGGAAAGCGGCTTTTGGGGTCCCGGCGTTGTTTCCAGCAGGAAGAAAGAACGGCCAAAAAGAAAGAAGCAGCAGCTCCTTTCTCTGCAGCTTCTCTCTCCGGACGCTCAGAGCGAACTGACCCCCACACCCAGGTGTAGACAAAGGAGTAGCCAGGCCCGCCCCACTCCCCTTTTTGTCTTTCTTAAGTACAGCTATTTGTCCCCTAGCAACATGCATATGGGAGAAAATTCCTTTAACAGGGAAAAAAAAAACTAAGACTAAACTAAAACCCCAACATGTAGTTAAGACCAGAACTGATAACGCTTTAAGAAAAGTGAGGTTAGTTTCTAATGCTCTTCCTTCAATCCAGGCAGTTCTTAAGTCTGCAAACCTGCAAAACTGAGTTTATGATGTCCTATTTCTATGTATTTTTTAGGTAGTATCCTGGATTTGTTGGTACTTTAGCTGGAAGATGTTATTTGAGATTTGTCTTTTAATAACCAGACATTAGAATAAAATGAAGATGACTCATCACTGACTTCATTGGGTGACATAAGACATATTGGAGCCCTTTGCCATTCTTAATAGCAAAAAAAGAAAAATTGTGATTTCAGTTACTTTTTTGATTAGATTAGATTAGATAGTCAAAAGTCTACATACTTTCCTTCAACACCAATAGAACCATGAAGAATAGCGGTTTTATATTTTTTCTTATTTGCATACAATGAATGTTTTAAAAATGTGTATTGAATCACAGAGAATTTCCAAACATCTGCAGGAACTTAGTTGAGAAATCAAATCAAGTTTGCTGTGGTGTTGATGCTGTGTGTTGGTGCTGCTGTGCTGGGGGTACACATGGTTGTTAGATATATTTGCAAAAATACAAGGGCAGGAGCTGTTACAAGACAAAGTGTAATGGTTTTGAACTAATAGGGAGTCAATTTAGATTAGATATAAGGAAGACATTTATTACAGTGAGGGTGGTAGAACACTGTAACAATTTACCCACAGAGGTGGTGGTTGCTCCATCCGTGGAAACAAAGTCAGGTTGGCTGGGGCTCTGAGCTACCTGATCTAGTTGAAGATGTCTCTGATCATTGCAGGGGGATTGGACTAGATGGCCTTTAAAGGTCCCTTCCAACCTAAACTGTTCCATGTTTCTACAATATCTGTTACCTGAGTATGTGCGGGTTACTCTAAAGTTAATTTGTACTCAAAGAGAAACGGAACCTCTGAAGTTTTAGGTACAGCTCTGATTATTCAGTACATGGCTCTTAATAAACAAGCATTTACCATCATACTGCTAAAATGTTCTACATGCTGTTTTAAGTATACTAAACACTACAGCATGGCTAATTTTCCAGCATAATAAATACTTTTTCTAATATACGTCCTTGCTTGTACATCAAATGCAAATTCAGGAGTTTGATACAAGAAACCAACATCTAGTTTACTGTCAAATATAACTCTCTTTAACAGAAGAAAATGTAGCAGAATAAAACAATAAACCTGATGATATTTGCTGCAATATTTGCACATAAAAACGGCACATTTTGATGAAGAGAACAGACAAAATACTGTAGGTACGCAACAAGATAATTTTAGAGGCTTAAAGTAAATGTGAGAAAAAGTAAAACACAGCTTGCTGACAAAGTTATTTTAGTTGTTTGATGAAAATTTGCTTGCTTGCTGAACTTTTGGAGGAGAATCAAAAGCATCTGCCAAGGACACAATGTATGGAACCATAAAAATACTGACAAAAATACGTCTTCACAGAAGAACTACAATGGCCCAATGTAATTTCATAATTTTACTGAGAGAGTATTGCTGGTCTGTTTGTATTAGAAGTGATTTCAGTAATAATTGAAGATTTTTTTTAATGTAATACTAAAAAGAATATATTCTGGTTTTATGTGAATAGGGACTTTTCTTTTAACAACTCTCCTATTACAGTGTGGTTTTTACATGCAGGAATTGGGCTGCTCCCAAAATGGTATAAGTAGAGAGCAGCAGGGAGGTTGAGAAGAAAAACTAAAAAATCACTGTGTTAAGAGAGAGGAAGGCAGCCCTTTGGTATGAACACTGTAACCAGGGAGTACTGTTTACAAATTCCCAGCTTGTCTTCAGATGAATTATTTGGAGCCAGGTGTAAATGCTGCACCATTCCATGTAGATGTGTCCTTTGGCAGAGGCCAAGTTTTTAAGCTTATGATTAGAAGTGCACATATTTGCATATAAATATAAGCACTGCCAGTGTGATTTGCAGATTAATCTTGCTGTCATTTAAGGAACTGCCCATTTAGATAATCACCAATTTTAAAAGCCTGATTAAAAGACAGACTTCTAGTCAAATATGCCTCAATTTTTGGAACTATTACCTAAATAAAAGGCTGCCCAATATATCATAATTCTAATTTTTCTTTTAGTTAATAGATAATGTATTCTTTTATTTAGGTATCTTCAGATACAAAAATCAGAGTTTTCTCACATTGCACACAGGGTTTAATTGGGAAGCCATACACAGTGGCTGTAAAAACTCTTTCATTGCACATTGTTGCAACCTGGTAATTAGCCTCAGACCTTTAAGAAAAATGCTTCCTCATATTGAACTGCTTATTCAAACATCAGGTCACTAATTGCCATATTTCTGGTTTGTATTTTTTTTGTATAAGCATTTAAGATACACATTTAACTTTTTTTGTACAAGGGGTGAAATCCATGTCCTTCCTTGCCCAGCAAATCAAGTTTAAAAAGAGATGTGTTTTCCAGAGAGTAGCAATTAGAGTTCACATCTGTACCCTGGAGAAGTTAATAGCATTACCAAATCTTCTTCTTTTAGTTTTGGTTTGCTTAAAGTTTAAAATCTGTTCTGTCTTTTAAATTTTATCTCTATATTTTGTGTAGATGAGATCTGTGGGGTTGTCTTCTAACAGAAGAGTTCACAGAAGTCACCAAAAAAGATTTAGGGCCTTACTCTACAACAAGATTCAGAATGAAATTTATTTTGTTTCTTTTTCTATAGTGCAAAACTGACTATATCTTATTTTTAAAAAAATATATTAAAATTGGGTAAAGAACTTGCTCGATTATATTAATGGAGAAATTGCATGAGCAAAATAAGCTTGAAAAATCACAACAAATAGACTATTAGACAACATTAGAAAACACTTTTTAGTCAATGGGACTTTTAGCTTTTATTTTAAAATTATGTATTTCATAAAAGCTAAAGGGGAAAGGGTCTTTACACTTTAAGTGACATCATATATCAAAAAGCAAGTCACAAAGAAGAAAGCAGTACAACCAAAGTCAAAATATTCACTGAAATCAGTTAAATGAAAACTGATGGCTGAATTTTATTCACTCTCTTTTGGAGAGGGAGAGCAATGGCACATGATACGGATCTTCCACCATGTCCATTTTTATGAATTTTTGAGATGGGCAGCAAAGACATGGCATCTGGAGGCCATGAGAACTATGATATAGTACTTTTACTACTGATTAACAAGCTCCTGCAGGAGCATTGCAATATGAATAGTTCCCTTAATCTCCATCCTGTGGCAGATGAATGCCTACCAAAAAGAAATGCAATAGGCATATTATTGCATAGGCTTTGGCTACACTTTCCAAGGTAACTGTAGGAGGCCTTCTGGGTCATGAAAACCTATGAGTGGAAAACACTCATGATACCTTTATTCACCGAGGTGTTTTCATATGGGTGTGCTGATTTTCTGGATCTAAACAGTACATCTGTATTTTTTGATGCAATTGCCCATCCGATGGTAAGAATTTTGAAATTCCAGATGATGCACTTCTGAATTGTAGGATATACTTAAAAAAAAAACAAATAACACTTGGAGGTGGCAGAAAGCCGTGCAAATACTCAATATACTCAAGGCAAATAGGTGGCAGGAACAATTATAAAGCTCCATAAGTGGCTGCAAGCTGAGATGTTTGCATTCACTGACCAGCTCTATTTGCTAATACTTAGGAAGCAGTGGGACTGAACAAATGTCACATGACCTGTATTTGCAAACCTGTTCTTTTTCAGATATTAGCTCTACTATTTGTACCGTACTATGTCAAGTGTTACTGTTTCAGTTTTCTAATTGGTGACCCTCCTTTTTTTTTCAAGAAGGAGGGAACAGAAGGAAAAATAATAACAGTCCTGTGGTTATTCATGAAATAATGAATATTTGTATGGTGAGCATTTACTCTATAGATAGTAAAATGATCAAAACTTTGGTCATGGAGTCATGTTACAAGGACTAAAATAAGATTTGGAGATGCTCTTAAGGGGTGAGCCAAATGAATATTTGCAAGAACTGATTAGGAAGTATAGAAGTAGCAAAACATGCAGGCTGAACAGATCTTTTGGTTGTTGTAGTTAATCATGTTTGCCTGCAGTGATTTTGAGTTAAAATACTGTTTCCTTTGACAGATAATTCTGCATTCAGCTATACTTAGCTGCTAGGAAATGTACTTATTTGAAATCTGCTTAGCTTGGTTTCATGCTATTGGCACTAAATAACTATCCATGTCTCATTCGCTGTCTCCCATGGTTGTCATACACACTTAAAAGAAACTTCTACATTGTCTGGAGCTATCTGTTGCATCCAAATATCAAAATGACTGATTAAGGTAGATGAAAAAGCTTCTTTATTTCCCTTTTGTTGAATCTTATCAAGTTTCACTTGGCCAGATTCAAAGGACATTTTGTTTCACCAGCACATAGTATAAAAAAAAGCACGATCCAAAGTCCCTTGAAGTGTCATGATTCCTACTGAAATACACTGTGCTAACTAAAATAAAATAAATAATAACATGTGTTAGTAAATGTATGCATACATATTTCTGCTCTTACACTTTTGACACCTGTGTGAATGTATGCTTAAATGGTGAGAGTACTTATGAACTCCAGTAATCTGCATAAAATTTCCTAGCTTTTCTTATCATATTTTACTACTTACAATAAACGTGCCAGTAAGTTTTCTAGTCACTTTTCTGTCCACATAAGTGGTAAAACTGCATAAAAATATTAACTGGCAGAAAGGAAGAATAATTTTCAAGTGTTCATTTTGTGAAATTGATGTCTTTTCCTGCTCTTAAAATCAAGAGTCATACATGGTTAGGAGAAAAGGGATTTTTACCTTGGTGTTTATTTTAAGGATCCTTAGGTGCACCACGTCCAGGTCAAATGCACCCAAATGCACACCAAAAGATCTGGTATAACATTATAGATCTGACTAATTAGCATATCTATCAAAGATTCCCCAATGAGAGGCTCGAGTGAGCCCCTCTCCCCAAGGAACCTTCCCCTGGATGGTTCTATCTTAGTTTACAGAATATGTTCTGGAGAGGACCTTGGGGTCTGGGGCACACTGATCCCTAGCTACGAAGCTTCTAAAATGTTTAATCTCTCAGCTTAACAAACAAATTTAAGAATGTAGGCAAAAAGCACTAAGAATACAGAAGTTGTAAAAAAGGTATAATGGGTATAAAAGAAAAGGTAAAAATCTTCATGGCATCAAAATCATATATTTCTAGAAACTTTACTAACTTGATGTGAGTGACAGTGCTTTGAATATACAGGGATTTTAATGTGGGAGAAAAACAGAACTAAAAGAATCATTTAGCAGAGGCTGCTGTGAGCTACTCAGATTTTCCTTGTGTCAGTGATTTGGATAGTTAAGAGTTCTGCTAAGCATCTAACTGTTTTTCCCCTTTTCTCTTAAATTTCAATATTTCTGTCCTGGAAACTTCTATACCTATTTAGGCCCATGTGTTTGATTTTTAGCTGTCATCTTCACAGCTCACCAGTGACAAACATAGCTTGATATTCTGACATTAAAGGTGCATGGATGAATACTCATATCTAAACTATGGAGAGTAAGGGAAATGAACTGTGAGCTTTTTCTTTGCAAACTTTTAAAGATGTTTTTGAATATATGCTCTGTTGGTAAGTTTGCTTCCTTGTTAGTGTATTTTTTCTACCTTTTTGTCAGACAAGAGATTTATTTCTTTCTTAAGATCATGAAAATGGACACCTTTTATCCTCCAGATATTCTCAGGTCATGGTAGTCATTTAACAGTAGAGTTTTGTAATTTAAGACCAAAAATACCATCTGTCTTTGTAAGTATTCTCAGTACAGATTGTTCTTCTCTATGCCCTCTTCAGGAAAGGACAGTTGTGATTGTTCCTATATAATTGCTGATATATTTTGGCATGAAAAATAAGTGAGAACATGTTTCAGTTCATTTATTAATTTTGGTTGTTATCACTGACAAACATAGGCCTCTCTTGGTAGTAGGTAGCACTTAAATTTTAAAATAATAATAAAAAAAAAATAGTTGCATTTTGTTGTTTGGGTTTTTTTAGTGCATTAAGAAATATACTTCTAAAATCAGAAGATTCCAGCTGAAACAGAAAAAAAATATTTCCATATACTTTATTGTTTAATTTTAACATTTTTTTTATAAATCAAATATTTCAGAAGGATTTGACATAAAAGGGATTTGTAGTAAAAAAAAGTTTGTTTTATTCTTCATCTTTTTGTTAATCTGATGCAATATGAGTTTTTTTCCTCTCTCAACTTTTTGGATCTGGTAACAAAATGAAAAATCCGTTATTTTCTACTTGTAATTGTAATGAGGTTACTTGCAGATATTCTCAAGCACCACAGCTTTGAGAAGTGCAACAACTGTGTGTGTTCTTTACAGGTTCATTTGTTAGCTGACAATGAGAGTATAATCTGGTTTCAGCTGGGGTGGAGTTAATGTTCCTCACAGTGGCTGGTGGGGGGCTGTGTTTTGGATTTGTGCTGAACACAGGGTTGATAACACAGAGAGGTTTTGTTATTGCTGAGCAGGGCTCACACAGAGCCAGGGCCTTTTCTGCTTTTCCTACTGCCGCACTGGCCAGGAAGTTCAGGGTGTGTGGGAGGTTGGGAGGAGACACAGCCAGGACAGGTGACCCAAACTGACCAAAGGGAGGGACATTCCAGACCATATGGCATGTTGTTCAGTATATAAAGTGGGGGGAGGAAAGAAAAAGAGGGGGATGTTTGGGGTGGTGGCATTTGTCTTTTCAAGTAACCATCACATGTTATGGGGCCCTGCTCTCCTGGGGGTGGCTGAACAGCTGCCTGCCCATGGGAAATGGTGATCGAATTCCTTGTTTTGCTCTGCCTTTGTGTGTGGCTTTTTCTTTCCTTATTAAACTGTCTTTATCTCAACCCATAAGTTTTCCACCTTTTATTCTGCCACTGTTCTCCCCAATCCTGCCAGTGGGGGAGTGAGCAAGTGGCTGTGTGGAGCTTGGTTTCTGGCTGGGGTTAAACCATGACAATCAGTCAGAGAAAAACAAGTATATTTTGTATGAATGCGTGGCCCACCAGCTTGTTCAGTTGTATTCCTATAGAGTTTTCAATTACACTTGAATATTTTTTAAATCATTTATCATTTCCTTTAGAAGGATGTAAGCAGCTGGCTTGTTTGAAAAGGCTAGTTTAATTCTTTTTTGCTGTGGAATGAAGGACAACTTTTTCCTGGTATAGAAACAGGATTTACAGCCAAATTTGATAAGATCTTCCAGGTTTTGATGAAGGTTTATTAAAGTCAGGTCTGGCTGTTGTGGAAAAAAAGCAGACTAATGTTTTCTAAAAGGTTTTCCAGCAACTGCCCACACACACCACAGAAGGGATTTTCCATACAGTGGCCTGTAACCAGTTAATAGGAAGATGGAGATTTCAAACATATCTTTCAATAAACGTCTGAAAACATCAAAACCAGAAGCAGAGTTAGAGTGTTCTTTTTCACAAAGTAAGAGTGGTAGCACATAGGTAACTACAGTCAAAAACTTCAGTCTAATCACAATAGTCTTGCCTTTAATCTGTTTTGCCTGAATGAAGGCTCACGATGGCTATGCTGGACATTATTTTCTTGCATTCCTGTAAGTGGCGATTGATCCATTTGTCCATGGTGACTTACTCACTAGAGAAATCAAGTGGGTTTTTTTCTCACGAAAGAAACAATTCAACAGATTTTCAACTATAGGCCTTGGTTCTATGCCATTGATTGGGAGCCTGAAGGGCCTCACTGGTATTTGTTTTCTTGAATGTCTGGAATAAAATATATTAAGGATGCAGTTACTTCCAGACCCAGTTCAATTAATTTTGTTTTTTTCTTAGAAGTCTGGGTGAAGATGATGCACTTTGTATTTTTATTTTAGGCATGGCAAATGGAGTCTTACTGTGAGTAAATTCTTATTTCCTCTCTGGCAAAGATTAGTGTTTTCTGGTAAGAAAGTGCATGTATCAAAGGGTCAACATTACTGAGAGGAAAAAAACGAATTTAACTCTTCATAGTAATGCTTTTATAAGGTTAAAACAAGCCTTGGTGTTTACATGCAGTATATCCCTATAGAGAGTTACTTTTCAAGACAAAGTCCTGTTTTAAAGTTGGACTCTCATCTTCATGATCATACCTTTGGAGAGTTAGATCACTGTGATGCCAGCTTTTCCCTGAATCCTCTAAAACAGGGACAAGTTCAGGTTTTTCCATCTCATAAAGGTGACAGGGTATGGCCAAAGATTTCAGTTTATCCTGTGTTTCTCATACTGCTTCTGTTGGTGCACAAACATTTTAGAAGTGCTCCTTAATTCTTAGTCCCCTCTGGAGCAGCATGAAGTTCCCAGTAGCACTTCCACCCTGAGACAGTGCCTTGCCAACCCTTGCCTTACCTTCAGCTTTCCTGATGGTATCCCCAAGAGCGAACTCCTACCTTTCTGTCCAGCCTCTCCTGCAGGTGCATCTAACTGGAGAATGAGATAAAGCTACCTGCAGTGTCCTGCTGACATCTATCCAGTCCAATAATTCTCTTTTGCTAAAAGCCCATAAGAAAACAGTCAAACAAACTTCTGGGTCTGTTTCTTGTACGAGTGAATTATGCTAAAAGAAACAAATATTTGGCTTGACTAAGCACCCTCCCAGATTCAATGGCTTCAGTAATGAAGGCGTCAGATGTCTCGTAACCTTTTTGAGACTGGATTCTTTGCTGCTATTCTTTTAGTCTTTCTAAGGCTGTCACAAGAAGTTATTAACTCACATGGCAGAGGAAGTGTCCCATGCAATGTGTATGGTAAAATGTTAGCTCTGTTCAGAGGTAGCCCTTTTTATTAGAAGATTTGACACAATATTTTAGGCTCCACGATGCTGGAGCATTTCTGGTTTTGTTCTGACTGTACAGCAAAACAATGCAAAATATTTCTCTTGAATACAGTTCGAGTTGAAGTACTTTTGTGTATGGATTCATCTGGGTATTTAGACGGCTTCCTAAATTTCTTGTTAAAGAGAAAAGGCTTACAGAGTTCACTTATTAAGTACCTGTTTGTACTTGATGCAGATTGAGGAAGGAAAAACCCTTAAACAACAATGGTTGTGATTTTTTAGGAATGTCACTGTGCATCAGAGATGACTAAAGCTTTTATAGTAACCTCTCTTTTTTATCATGCACGTAATAATAGTAAAATGGATGTAGAAATGCGAGAAATAAATTTAGCTGTATTTTAAAGATTAGGAATTTATGGGGCATTTAGAATTTGATTATCCTTTAGGAATTCATGGTGGAACTGGTTAAACCCTGCAGGAAAACTTTTCTTAAATATGTTCCTATGTTTATGCACATCAATTTGAAACTCTAACATTTGGCAAAACAATATTGTTCAGTCAAACAATATTAATGACAAGATATAAGCTAAAATGGCAACCGTAAGCAAATAGTGAAAATTCACATTCAAATTTGGGTGTAATTGTTGTATTTTCATGACAAATTGAATTCTGAGATCTACATTAATTAAGAAGAACTTAAAGCTATGTTATATGGACCCTAATTATATGCAAGTATACCTATTTCAGGTACTTTATCTGACCTGTTTCTAAATAAAGAGCTGTTGTTCCTATTTGATCTAGAAACTTGAAAAACCAAGCTCTTCACAAAAGTGCTTATCAGTTTTATAATTTAAAAGTATATCTTTACATAATGAAGAAAGCTGTAGATATTTTGATAAAAATGTGTTATTCAAAAAATGAGAAAAAAAGTAATTTTTATACCTTCTTAATCCTGTATATTCACCAGATTTTATCAGCCAGAATTTTAACATTTCATATGGGTTATTGTTAAAAAAGAATGAATATAATAAATACCAAATATTAAAAAATAGTGAATAGTTTATGGCATGGGATCTGATCCTACAAATCCTCTAGAAACTTTCTTGCATAGTAATGTTTCTATCTTTACATTTACAGATTAACAAGGTAATTGGAGTTTAATTATTTTAGTATGGACACGTTCTTTATTGCTTTTTCTTATAGACCATATGTATTTAATTGTCCTTTTGGCCTTAAATAAATTGAAGAACTTGAGAAACCGGCTTTCTAAAGCCATAGCTATAAAAAAAAATCCTTAGAGGGTCAGTAATTTCCTTCACCTAAACAAAGCCCTATAAATTGATCAGGAAGAACTGCAATTTTTGTACCAAACCTATATGCAGGGTTGGCAATGCTGTTTCTGTAGTGATTTGTTTTGGTAATTAGCTTTGTTTACAGTGAGTCAGGCCCAGGGTATTTCGTTAAGTGGTAATGAATCAGTAAAGAGAAGCAAACTTTCAGTAAACATGTATGGGCCAGAGAAGGTAGTTGCTAATTTTCTTCAAGGTGGAAGGACATTTTTGTAGCTGTTGTAGAGGATGTTTGCAGTAGTGTGATATGAGAAAAGCCTGTTGAGCTGCAGTGCATGCTAAAAGGGAAGGAGGTAGTGGGAATTTACAGTCATAAATTCAGATGGGTTCTTTTGCCTTATTGGTGAGTTGTGACTTACATTAATTCGGCTAATTTACATCTTACTATAGATGGTTTTTAAACTGAGGCAACAGTTCTAATAAACATCTTCAGTACTTCCTTTTATTGAATGCTATTCTAAGAGAGTCAGAGGGAACCTAGTAAAGCCCGTGTTTCAGCTCTTTATCACCGCAGCCTTTCTCTCACTGACTTAATTTTTCTCTCTACTCCATTTTTAGTTATCTCCAAAAGTCTCTGCTATGACTTCTGCATCATTTCTTTAATTGTGTATAGCTTCCTGATTCCAGTCCTTCCTTGTCTGAGTTTTCATAAGCACAGCATGAAAAACAAGAGAACATTCAGGACTTTTTTCTGAATTTTGAATGACAGCAGAAATGCACCGGCCTTTTCAGGCATTTAGATAATGAATTTGTGTCCAGCTTGTGAGTAAAAGTTAATTGCCTGGAAGTCCTCACCTGTGGAAAAATGTTAGAGTGATTTCAGTTGAACTATTTACATAATCAACTGGTTTGTATGTCAGTATATTTTTAATTCTTTCTATAACATGGATGTGAGATAGTGTATGATTTTTTGAAATGTCAGGTTCTGGATATACAATAAATTTCAAACTCAGTTGGCAGACTTTCACCCCAGTCAAAACTCAACAAAGGACTTGCATCAATTTAGGAATAAGATTACTTGTCACAGCTTTGGGGGAGGCGTTTGTCATCATTAGTTCTAATGTAATTAATCACAAGTATTAATTCTATGCAGCATTGGTTTTAGAAGCAGACTGGCAGGATAATTCCCCAGGCACTGAGTATGCCTCTGTTAAGCCTAAGCTAGGTTGTAGTAGATATCTCCCAGTTTGAAAATTGAAAGAAGGTAGTACCTTGTCTTACACTCTGCTGAAGATTTCTACCAATTTGAAGTAAATTTTGGAGGTAACAAAAAGGAAAGAAGTCTGTTGGAAGTTTTTCCACTGCACGCTTGTAATAAGACACAGTGGCATCTCACCAAAGGCTTTCTGTCAGTGATTATTAAATGCTTACACCATTCTCATGCAATATGTGCAGGCAAGACTTCAAATCAAACACATCTCTGAGTTATGTGGAAATTCTACTGAAAACATTTAATTTTTCATTATTCCACCTTAATTCTGACCCTAGGCTTGACTACTGTGTCTTAGGACAGCTGCAGACACAGTGAATGAAATCTCTCTTTGTAGCACTGTGTTTTCCACAGATGAAGTAGGGGAATTTGAACAATTGATCTTCTGTCATAACGCAGACATTAAATACTTCTTGTGAATAAACCAACCTCTTCCTTTTATTAAATCCAGCTGTAGAGAGGAACTTTATCAAGCTAGGTAAGCACATACCCCCAGGTTATTTCACCCAAGAGAGGTCTCAAATATCTTTTCCATGTAGTTTGAGTCTTATTTATGTTAGTAAATGGATAAAGCGAGTATTATTCTTGTATTTGGGTGTACAAGTTTCTATGTTTCTAATAGAATCCTTAGTTTGAGCTAAAGGAAAGGTACTTTGGCCAATTCAAATCCTATTAAACCTTGGAGGAAAGCACCTCTCCAAAATTAGGACAGGCTGAAAGTTGTTTTCCTTTCCTAATAAATTCTGATAATTTGGTAAAGTTTACTGCTCAGCTGTAGGAGAAAGACCAAATAGAAATTTAATACCTATTTTTCTTAACTTGTTTTACTTTCTTGTATCTTATAAGGTGAAAATACTTAAATGACTAAGTTTAGTTTGTAAAAGAATGAAAGTAGAATACCTCAACTGTCAATAATTTTTCTGTAAAATAAGAAATCTTCTTGTCTAGTTGTCACAAATTTTACAAACAGCTTTTGATGCAATTTATCTTTGAATTTTCTACATTTTTCTATTGACAGTTTTAAGTCAAAGAATCAGCAAATCATTAGGTTTAGCTGAAAAACATTCTGCCACAAAATTTTCATCCATACATACTAAACTCAATAATAACAAAATACTTTTAAATTTGTGCCGTATTTTCTTTCAAAGAAATTTTCCTTGTTCTTACTGAGGTTCCATTTCCCTTGACTTTATGAGAACAATAGTAAAGCCGTAGTTGACTGCTTAAAAAATATATAGTATTTAAAATCAGAAACAAAATTACTTAGGACGTTTATAGAAAATTGAAATAGTTCATTTATTTTTATATAGCTTTATACATATTTTCTCCTGCATTGCAGAGCTCAAGAGTAGAGCTTATACAATTCAGCTGTTTAAGAATGTTGGCATCTAATGTATTTTAATTCTTTTTTTTTGTATCTGCTGTTTCAAAGGCTGTCAGTCTAGTTCTCTCGGCTTTCTGGCATTACTTTTTTCTTGACTTAGTTTTCTGAACTCAAGAATTACATATCTGTGCAATCAGTACTGTGATTGTAAACTGCATTGGCTCTAAAGAAATTAACACTGGAATTTCTGTTCAGATATTACCAGAAGAGCCTTGGTACCTGAGGACTATTGCTGTTTTTAGTGAACTTTTGTAATATATGTGGCCATATAATCTACACCCAGTTCAGGGTCAGAATTATGCAACCAGTGGGGATAATGCAGCTTCTGGGGATAAGGCAGGATTTAGAGCCAGAGAAGATGAATGCATGGTTTTAAAATAAATGTTGTTCTTTGTTTCTTCCTTTTCCCTCTGGCATCCACATTAAATCTTAGGTTCTAAAAAGAATAGTGATGTGGTTCCTTCATGATCTTGTCCATCAAGTAGTCCCGATTTCTGATCTCTCTCCAGATCCATTGATTTTCAGTCTCCAAGTCTTTCTCTTTGTCAGACATGATATTCATTCAGCTTACTGGTTTTCTGCTTAGATTAACTTCAGACTCTTTCCTTTCAAGATTTTTCATACTTTTGTGAACAACTTTACAGTACAAAGTCACCTAGACTTCGGTTATCTTCAAAGATTTAAAGTGTGGGCTTTTTCCAATGTTTCTGATCTTTAACAGTAAATCAGCTTTGTTTAGATGTTGTTTCATATATTATATATCTCTAACAAACACCTTACTCGACATTATATTGAATTTTATAAGAAATAAAAGTCACTATTAAAGTTTCTAAATCTTATATCTCAAATTCTGGATTTATATGTTTCAATTTATAAACTTTATTAGACTTTTTACAGATAAAAAAGCAATAAAACTGACATTTATTTCCATTATTAATTTTAACT
Organism: Corvus cornix cornix; assembly: GCF_000738735.6. Classification (NCBI taxonomy): domain Eukaryota; kingdom Metazoa; phylum Chordata; class Aves; order Passeriformes; family Corvidae; genus Corvus; species Corvus cornix. Next base: position 28,928,688 of record NC_046333.1, read on the forward strand.
GTTAACATTGCAAATCTTAATTATTTTTCTTCTTCATAATGGTTAAGAGCTAGGGTAGAGAAAGAAGCTGGCATTTTCTGAGGAAAGAACATTTTGATTTTAAGCTTCAGAGTTAAACAAGTTATGACCATTTACATCGAAGACACTATACTAATTTGGAAAGAAAAAAATGTTTATTCAATTTTGAACATTTACAACAGTGTATTATCTCTTTAAAAAAAATAGGGACTAGCTTTTGTAACTACTTGTTTGTTCAGGATACACTTAGCAACACACAAATCCCCTCAAAGCACTGTGGGCATTTGCAACCCAAAAGAAACTTTGTCCAAGTGTTTCAGAGCAGAATATGCCGAGTGTGACATTTTAGTCTGCCACTTGAAGACTACAACTTAGATCTTGTGGAAGGAAAAAAAAAAAAGACGTCATGACCCCAGAATAAACACACTATCAGTAATAAAGCAAGGGAATCAGTACTTTGTTCCCAGTCATTTCAGTAAGACCCTTGAATCCATCTGGTATTTTGTTAATAAGACAATTTAGAATGACACATAAGGAGAAATGTGTTTTTACCTGCTTAGTGCTTGAAAGCTTAAATATGTAACAATAATATCATAATGAAAACATACTATTAGTGCACGTCATATTCAAACCATATAAACCCTGGGGAGCTACAAGTTTAAAATAAACAGAAGAAAACCAAGTCAGCTAGTTGTTGTTTAGTCTCAAAACTAAATTTACAATTCACAATATGCCACTACATGCTCTTGTTTCTCAAACAACGTGAGATCAAATGGTTCCCAGAAGTACATTAGCACTGGCAGTACGGGGATGCGTGGATGGACTCTTGTACTGGGAGAGGGCTGTCATGCTGGTGTCCAGCCCTCAGTTCTGTAAAGTTTCTGAGGCTGGAAATAGCCAAGCTTTGTTGCATTCTTTGCTAGTGTGTGAGAGAGACAGGTGGACCTTTGGATTCTTGGCTGCCCTTATTTGTCTGCTTCATGTCTTTCACAGCAAGAGGGACATGAGAGCATTTCTACATCCCCTTTATTCCATTGAAATTTGCATAGTATACTTATTAGAATTCTGATCCAAAACTCCATGATGTGAAGGAAGAATATATTTTTTGTCATGATGTTTAGGCCTTCTCTTCCAGCATGAAGACTAGCATACTAAGATCTAATCTTCCTATCTTGTTACACGATAAGAATAATGCTGCTATCAAAGTTTACATGCCTAATCTTAAATTTCTTGGTCTGTTTTTGTAGAATTAAAAGAAAAAGAAAAGGTTTTCAAAGTTATCTGTGCCTATAAACCTTACTGTAAGTATTGCACACATCTTGTTTTAAACACTTTGAATAGTTAATGTGTGCCATTTCACATAGTCACATAAAGAGTTGTCAGCATTTTGGAATCAATTTTGGGAAGTTTGCATTGAAGAATCCTACTAAATGTTTTCAGTTTAACAGCCCATATAAAAAGGAACAAGGTGACTCTGACTCTCTTGGCACTTAACTAGAAATAGTTTCTCCAGAATGTTGCCATAGTTGGGCAACATTTGCTTTTCAGCGTCAGATGGGTCTCAGATTAAAGAATTACCTGGGCTATGGCCTATATATCCTAACAGGATACCCAGATTGGTAGAAAAGCCATTTTTTGTATGAGGCTTTACTGTAGTGACTTGCATTTATTACCTACAGGGATAGTTATTTGCAAGAGAAACCATCAAAGTAGGAACAGTAATAATACTGATGCAGCTTAATATTCAACAGGATTATTCTAAAACCAGCTGCACATTAGTGGCATAAAAGTTTGCAATCTTTGAAGTTGCATTACGGGGGCACTGCGATTTTTTCTGCACCTGTCTGAAGTTGCTGCATTCTGTGTTTTCTCTAATTCCTTTAAAGCTTTATATGTAGCATTGTCCTGTTTCTCCTCTCTTTTTTTTTTCCCCACAAAATTTCATTTACCCAGTTACTTAAGCTGACACCAGCATGCCTTTACATGTTACTGTACAAGCCACTGTGATATGCTTTGACCGTGAACCCAGGAGTGACTGTCAGATAGCTATTAAAATGGGATCCATTAATTACATTGTTGCCTGGCTGTCTTTGTCTCAGGGAAACAGAAGTGCCAATACACTAGCAGTACCTTCCAGGTGTTTGTTCTTCAGAGTCATCAGCTCTTCCTCAAGGAGGACAAAGGACCAGCTTGCCTCCTGCAAAGTTACTGATCCAACATGAGTAAAGCATGAAATAATGAAAACACTTCACACTTTAGAGGTGAAAATGAAACTTAAATATTGAAACTCTTGGAAATAAAAAAGTGTATAAGCAAACCGCTGGTGGACTTATATAAGCTACCTCTAAGTGATAGAAGTTTAATTCTTAGCCTTCCAAAGCTTTTCTTTACAGAAACATAACATAAACCATATCAGAGTTGGGTATTGTGCCAATTAAGATTGTGCTGTTAGTACAGCATCACAGTGCTCCTAACAAGAAATAGCTAAAACTTTACCTTCTTTTTTGAACAATTTGGAGGTTCTGTTTCTTTGTCTCTGTCTGTCTCATGCAGTTCATTAAGTACTCATATCAGCTGGTTTTCATTTTGGATGAGCCATAATTTCATGACACAGAAAGTTAAAATTGGAGCAACTCTATTCTCTTTTCTGTTTTCTTGAATCTGTGTATCCAATAATATTCCTCATGTTCTTCTATATTTCTACTCAGGAGCTACGAATTTGATGAATGAAGAGAGTGGTTTAGCATTTCTTAGAAAATCAAAATTCCCATTAGTTTGCCCTACATAAAGACAGAGACTAGAATTCATAATGAAGTATTTCTTTCACAGAAGGCATTGCTGGCAGAAATTCAGTTGTGTTTTGGATAAGCTGAAGAGTCTTTGGTCCCTTTAAACCTATTTACTGCAGTTTCTTATAATAATTAAACATTTACTGCCTGACCACGCTGTTCAGCACTTCCTCTGGATGACAGAAATGTTTCAGAGAAGTAAAACTGTTCCATGTGTTTTATTGCACTTCCTTGGTACTTTTCTTACTATTCTAGTGCAATTTTTCAGTGCAATCAGATTTTTCAAGTATATTACTGGTGATGTAGGTTGGTAAACAGAAACAGCATAAAAATGCCTAATAATGTTGAGAACAGCAACATTTAGGCAATTAACCGCTGTATTCTCTGAAAAATCCAAAGTAGTTTCTAGCATTGCTAGCAAAATATGTTACTAAATCAGATCTTAATTCCCATCCTGCACTTTTTTCTTTTCCCCAGGCTGTACAGAGTTAGTAATTCATCTCTGTCATGGAATAATGATGCAGAAAAACATTCTGATTCCTCTAGAGGAATTTTCTCAGATTTTGTGTTTATTTTACAAAAATTACTCTGTTTTTCAGAATTCCTTTTTATTGAATATGGCTTTAAGGGAATGCCCTGTTTGCTTTTTGGGGTTTCTTTTTGTGATTTTCCTAGAACAATTTTATTCAACTCCAACCTTCAGATTTTTCAAAGCGCTCAAATTTTATAAAACTTATTAAAAATTTTCTAATTAGTCAGCAAGATGCAGATTCCACTAGACTCAAATGCAATGCTATACTCAGCTGAAACAGCAACATAGGCTGTAAATAATATTTATCTAAAACATGTATGGCTCTAAGTAGGAAAACACTGTCATTTAAGTATTGTATCTTATACCTTTGCTCTGAACAGATGCATGGGCTTCCTCAGCAGGATCTATGAGCTTCTGATGACTTCTGTTATTTATGTGGCAAAATAAGACTCATTCTTACTTGAAATGCAAATGTATACTTGCTAACATTTGGTAAAAAGGGCATAGTTACCCATAGATTTATATACAGAAGGAGTATTTTTCAAAGAATAAGTGATTATCATTATCATTAGATAAGTACATACTTCCATTAGATTTGCATCATGGCTGTGTCTAATACCTATAAAATTCTGGCAAATTGTCTTGAAAGAGCCAGAGCTCTCAGGGTCCCTGTGCTTCTGGTGTTTAGCAAGGGAGCTGTAAACAGCAAAACAAAGGACAACCAAGTTTCTGTGGTCCCTATTATCTCAAAACCCAAGCAAGTGTCTCCTGTTTTAAAAACACTGTGAAATTCACCAGATGCAAGCACGCACAAAAAATGAATGAGCATTTATAAACCTTTGACATTTTTCACAGGTAGAAATTAAAATTTGAGTGTGTTATTATGTATTACATAGTGAAAATTAGATGCTTTAAAATATTCCTTTTTATTTTTATGAATGAAGTATCAAAACATAAAGAGATTCTGATAATATTCAAAGATTCATTTTCTTGGAATCAGTATTAATTTAATTCAACTACATTATGTATTACAAATCATTGACTTGCCATATATATGGTTGCTCAGAAGAAAAGAGAAATATTTAAAAAGTCCAAAAATACACAAGTTGCAGTTCAACAGGCATGAGATATTTGGTGTTTACCTTTGTTATAGGAATAACGTTATCCTTCAACTGTGTGCACTGTGTAATCAGAAATCAAAAAAGCATATTTTTACAAAGGATTACCTCTTTTCTAGCAGCTCAGTACCGGTCATATCAGGTTCTTCTATGAGATTTATTATGGTATGTCCTTTAGTAATAGCAAAATCCATACTTAAGATATTTTGTTACTGAAACACCAGTGTAGTCATTTGGAAGCTGTCCAAAAGTAATACGGATTTTACAAAGAAAATGAAATGATATGCATCTAATGCAGGAAAGCCTATAAGGACTGAGGTACTCATAGGAAAATTGCACTATTAGCTTGTGTCGGAAAACACTTGTCTGTTTAATCTGTTTGTGGCTATGCTGAAATAGAGACACAGAGGGAGAACAGCTGGACAGGATGGGCTCTGTCCCTCTGATAGAGGAACTTAGGCACACAGTGAGAATATCCTCTGGGAAAAGGCTGTGAGAGGTGCATTCTGCAAGCACCTGAAAGGAGGCTGTAGCAAGGTGGGGGCTGGTCTCTTCTTCTGAGTAACAAGCAATGGGCTACGAGGAAACAACCTCAGGGGAGGTTTAGGTCAGATATGAGGAAAAAATTCTTCACCAAGAAGATTACAGAGCACTGGAACAGTGTATGAGTCACCATCCCTGTAGGGATTTAAAAGACCTGTAGATGTAGTGATTAGGGACATGGTTTAGTGGTGAAGATGGCAATGTTAGGATAATGGCTGAACCCAATAATCTTAGAGGTCATTTCCATCCTAAATGAATTTATGATTCTATGGTTTTAAAAGCATAATATTTTTAGAATGTGCATGTCTCTTTGCATCCATATAGCAAACACAGCCAGATAAACTTTCTTTCACTGGTACCTGAGTGTTCCCTGGTAATGAAGACTTGGCACACCCACCAGGTACAATACATCTGCAGTCTCTCAACAGTCTGTAAGAGATACATTCTTCCTCCTGTAGTCCAGTGTTTGATATACGTAGTGTACTGTATTTTTTTTCATTTATGTCTTGAACATTTGTATTGTGGACTGACCAGATGGTGTGCAGTCATAAAAGCCTGAGAAAGAGACAAGCAGGAAAAAATTATTCTGATGTTCAATTTGTATATATAGTTGAATGCTTCTGATACAAAATATTAGTGTTAGATACTGACCTTGGCAAAGAAAGTCATGCATATAATAAATCATCAAGCTATAAAAAAGATTCATATTCTCAGGCCCCAGGTATTATCAGTTGAAGTCAGAATCACTATCAGCATGTTCCCTAGTGGCTCAAGAGCAAGAAAATAATAAGATGTTGAACAATAAGGCTAAAGAGGTAATTTATAAACTATAGATTCAGCCAGAAAGTGTTGTACTGGGAGCAATATATTTAAAGAAGAATATATGAATTATAAGATTTAATCTTGTCTAGTAGCTTAGTGGTGGTGGTAGTTATTTTCATGGGGATAAGGATTTTGTTTGAGTGTAGCCTAAACTACACAAAGCAGGAACTCAAAATGAGAAACAGACCACAGGAATGTGATTTTCTTTTCAGTATGTGGCAGGATAAATCTCTTTTTATATTTAAATTATAAACTTATCATCTGCTATTTTATTAAGAATCCTCCTCTGGTCAGAAAAGCAGGGACAAGTCCCACAGTACCCAGACTCTGGCTGAATCATGACAAGAAACAGTACTTAAGACATGATGAATACCTCAACCTATGTCTAAATGCATACACACACACACACACACACACACACACATGTATATACACATCCCTAATGCAGACAGTAGAACAAAATGCACACTTTTCCAACTCCTGGTAGTTATCAGAAACACTGTTTCATTCTGTTCCAAGGTGAACAGATAATTTTTAAAAATATATATTTGTGCAGAGGATTTTAAGAAAAGATACTGCCCTGTTCATGCATACTTTTGTGAGCATATATTAGATGTCCTACCCTTTTAGTTCATCTCGTTAAAATTGCAAATTATCTACCTAGGGTATAAATTTGACAGACAAGTAAGCACATGGACTCACTCGTTGAGATTATGTGGTATGAACCACTTTAAATTTGTACTATGAGCTGTAATGGAGTATGAGCCCATCATAGGTTAGAGACTCAGAATGACTGTCAGGAACAAGGCTGGAAAGGAACAAAGAAAAGTAGATTGTATTAGAAATGAGAAAGGGGCTTCACAAGATTGAATAGTTTTTCTTGGGAAGAAAAATTCTGCTCTGGTTTAAGGCCAGATTTCCAGACTTACAGTAGGTATTAATTTTCTTGTGTTTATTCTGACAGCTGTGCAATTAGTTTCTAATCAAGTTTAATTCTAAGTAATTGCCACCTGATTTTTTTTTTTTAACTTTGACTTCAATCCTCCAAAAATATAACTATCAGATTGCTAATATCTGATAGCATATAAGGTTTTCCCAGAAAAAATTGCTGCTGTATAAAAGTGAAGGTTGGTTGGAGACTGGTGGGTGCACCCACTCTGCCTTTTTCTGACTTCCCCCTTCAGGGAGAAGAGGAGAAAAATGTAAGGACCATGAAAAGACTTGTGTACTGAGATCATAACAGTTTAATAGAATAGAAAAATCTGCACACACAAGAAAAGCAAAAAATAGGAATTAATTCACTGTTTCCCATCAGCAGGAAGATGTCCTAGGAAACTGGGCTTCAGCATGCCTAATGGTTACTTGGGAAGACAAATGCCGTAACTGCAGATGTCTACCCCTTCCACCTCCTTTCCCTGGGCTGTCATTGCTGAGCATGATGTCATTTCATATGGAATATCTGTCTGTCTTGGCTATGTCCCGTCCCAACCCTTTATCCACCCCCAACCCACTGACATTTGGGGGTGGCAGGTATGTGGAGACAGACTTAAGTGATAACTTTGGAAGATTTCAAAGATGCAGGTGATCCTTTCTGTCTGATCTTTCTAAGTCTGTTAGTGATATCCACCCTGAACTGATAATCAATGTAGTATGTAATCTAGTAGTATGATGGACTTATCTATCATATTGCTAGGATGGAAAAATGTAAGTGATATGAGTCAGAATAAATTTATAATGCATTTATTACTTTGCAATCTAATAATATAGCCTATTCTAATAATGAATGTCTTGTTTGTCAGTCATCTATTTTGAATGGGGTTATAGGTTAGAATTCTTTTCCCTGCTGTCAGAATATATTTGTATAACGCTGCAGAGTACATGCTGATTTGTGAATCTAGCAGCATCAGAATACTCTGTGTACCCAAATGCAAGTATTCTGTTAAGATTTTTTTAAAAATTATTTGAGGAGTCAACAAATTTAATAGTTTAATAATGTTATAAAATAAAACATTTCAGCCAAGTGTCATTCTGCTTGCATGTTACAAATGTTCTGAAAGATTATTATAGGGCCTCCAGTCTTTGCACATTCATTTCTGAAAAGTACTCAAACATAATAATCTGTACTATTTTGATAAGAAATGTTTAAATGCGTAAATGGATTCACAAAGCTTAGCTTTGTGAGGACAAAGCATACTGAGGAGGAGTTAGAGAGGTACTCAAACCATCCTTTCACTGTATATTCCATGTTGGATTTTGTAACAAATAAAGATGTGTTCAACAATTTGAGACAGTTGGCTTTGTCTCTGGTTGTGGAAGGTCTCAGTGTTTTCATATTTCTGACTCTAAGGTATATCCAAAGGTACATACCAAATTTCCATAGAATGAGTTTGCACAACTCCAAGTACCTAGGAGAAACAAGAAAGGGATGGTGTAGCTATCTACGTGTGAGAATAAGTAGCAAAGGAGAAATACACCTCAGAGTATTGAAAAGTGGCTGAAGACCAGGCAAAATGCTGGAACACAAGATAATTTTCTGTCATTCCTTGGAGCTTTGCTGGCAACCTGCTTCCCACCATAAAGCATTTGGGCTGTGTCAACATCCTCTATATCAGCCTTACTGAGCTCCTGCCTACTAAAATGGCATTTAGAATTGGACCAATACCTCAAGGCATTCATGCAGTGCTGAAATTGCAATTGGGATTGGAATGGGCCAGGGAATCTTCACCTGTTCTGAGAAATCTTGTAGATTCTGGCAAACCTTACAGCTGTGAGTGGAAGTAAATGTGCTAAAATTTGGAAGTTTTAGCATAGTTCACAACATCAATAATTTTTTCTGCAGGACAAATGCTTTCTTCCTAGGACAGCAACTTCCATGTAATATCTATGGAGAAGTTATTCCAGGACAATACTTATAGGATAGCCAAAAATAGGATAACTATCTTATGTAGAATGACAGAAAGAGGTGTGCAGAATAATGTCAGTAAGTTTTCTGTTTCTACATATGTGCTGTGCCCAAGGTGAGCCTGTCTGTTATTAATCAGATCAGACTGAAAAGTACATAGTTTTCCTCTAGAATTTGAGGCAGGGTGATCTGAGGTTTGAAGACATTTTGTTGTTTATTGGAGGAGTTGTTGAGATCATTGTCTTTGATAGCAATATTTGGTTTAGACTAAGATAATCTTTTCTTTACAATTCTTGGAGTTATTTACATCAGAATACTTAGGGATACATCTACAAGGCATACAGATGTCTAGAGATTCATATTTTATCAATAGGAGTATGTCTTCATAATTTTGAAAACCCTTCTAGCTGCCATTCTGGATCTTCAGGATTTACAGTACTATTAAAAATCTGGTCTTCAAATGATAAATAAAAAGATATGTCTCTCCCCAGACCACTGTTAATTAGAACAACCTAGATCAAAATTTTTTTTTTTCCAGGTTTCAGAAACCTTACATGTCAGATATTTTGAAAAGTCATTTTTATCTCTTACTTGTATTGGTGTATTTTTTAAATATATTTCCATAATAAGCTACATGCCACCCATGAAGATAAAAATTATGCTCAGTAAAGCACATAATTTTCAGTTATGCAAGAAGCACTTTTGTTTCTGTAATCAGAACATGAGATGCGAGATGAGTTAGAGCTGATTTTACAAGCCCACATTTTATCAGAGTAAAAATTCATAACAAAGTGTTCCATATGTAATTACAAAATAAAAAATTTATATTACCTTTTTTCTTTTTTTTTTATGACATCGGCTGGTATACTTGGTATCATAGTTCGGATTTTACAGAGGGATGGGGATTACTTTCATTGTATATAATTTTTCATTATTTTGCCTTAAACTTTTTTATGTTTTTTATCAAAAAATTATGCTTCAAGACTAGATCTGTCATTAAAAATATTCATTAAAAATAAAATCTCTCTTAATGGGCAGCAATGAGGAAAAATAACATTTAGAAAAAATTATACAGAATTTCTTACCATATTCCAGAAGGATAAGCTACTGAAAATCCAACAAGACTGTGGTGCCAGTTGCTTGCTGTCTTATTCTTTCCCATCAAAATATTATACTTTTCTTCTAAATCATTAGTCAACTCCGTAAAAATTCTTAAATAGTATATAATCACCCTTGACAAGCGTTTGTACTTTCTATGTTACTAGTAACAAAGATTCATGCAATGATGAAATTATATTTTAGGCCACATTCCAGATTCTTCATTATTATTATTTTGTGATTGAAATGGAATTTGTTTAGGACAGAAGAAAAGCCAGCTCTGAGTGACGCAGAAGAAGTATCATGAAACACTTTAGTTTCCAGTTAGTCAAGATGTACTGATGCCCCATTTCCCAGTTCATCATTATAATGTATAATCTGACATATGAAATGCTTTAGGAATTCCAAAGACTTATACCAAACTCAATAAACTGCTCTTACAGGAATACTGCATTTTGTTGATCCCATTTAATTTTTGTTCTTGTCACATTTAAAGTGGTTATGAATTTTAATGACGAAAGTCAGATACCTCTTATTTTTAGACATTGCACAGCTTTAGATGTCAGAAGGAACCTCTAGATAATATTCTAATTCCTGCAAGAGTATTAACAAAGGTTCAACGTTATTTGTGCTATATGCAACAGTTTACAAGAAGAATCAGACTAATTGAATGGTTGCTCACACTATTTAAAAACAGTACAAATAAGTTTATTTCAGTTTAAAAGAAAAAAAACCTTATTTTTAATATATAAATATAGAAAGGAAAATAATGTGATGAGAATCCTTTGACTCTTCCAGTTAGTACAGCAGAAATTCTTCTGGTTGTAGTAAATTAATTTTCAGTAATTTCCAGTTTAGTATAACTTGCTTCCAGACATATTGCCTAGTGAGTCCTGACAGGTGTGAGCACTGATGATCAGTGGGATCTTAATTTATTTGCCAGAACCACCAGCCTTTCAACTATCCTGGTCCCTGGGAGGCAACTGGTAAAAAGACAACCAGAGAAATGAATGTTAAATTCTGAAGAAGAGGAGCTTGGTTTGGCCAGTGTCTTTCGTGTTTCTTTTTCATATTTGTATAGTGTTGTAAGGAAATACAAGACTATGTCTTCAGTTCTTGTGAGTACGTGCACCCTGTTGAAGTGTCTCTTCAAAGTGTCATTTTTGTATGACGTCACAAAAGCTATAAGTGAACTTTAAGGCACTTCACTGTGAAATGCGAACACATAAAAAGAGATAGCCTTTTAGTAAAATTAAAGTTAGTAAAGTTAGTAAAATAGAAGAGGAAGGAGGGAAAGGAAAAAAGGGACATGGCAGAGACAGAGATGAAGAGAAGCAGCTCACTGGCAGGAATAAGAATCATTTATGGGAAATAAACTACATCCTTCTTGACAAAAGCCTGATAAGGTTGTGGGCATGGGTGGAAGAAGATGAGACACTAACAAATGCATGAACATCACACGTAAGTAATTCTAGCAATAAATATTTCTGAGCCTCCCACCAACCTTCTCCTCCTGTACTTCTTTGTAATTTCACTGACTTATCTCTGCAGTAAAAAAATCTAATTAGATTGCAAAGAGTAGCACATTAATTAACAGCTAAACTAACAGTATTAAACAGTCTAGAAGCTGACTCTGGTCTTCCTAATTAGGCAGCTCTTTCAGCGTGAAGTAGGAAAAGCAACTAACACAACAATATAACATAAAGGGCAAGAGGGCCCATTATGCTAGTAGACAGTGAAGAAAAAAAGGGACAGGAGAAAAGAAAAACCCTGAAACACTACTTATGCTCAGTGATCTATTACTGTTCCATGAGTTGAACAGTACTTATGCTCAGTGATCTATTACTGCTTCATGAATTGCACTGAGATTATGACAGATTTATATTCAGCATGTTTGATAAGTTCTAATGTCATCCATTTTTCCTAGGAAAAGAATCTCAAAGAGCTGGATAGCAGGGATCAAAATGTTGTCTTTGTGTGGTCTTAACTAAAATAAGAGCTGTGTAATTATTTGTTTAGTCAGTTAGGCAAAATGTTTCTTCCTGTTCACTTTGTAGAACTGAGCTGGGCTTGGTAGAATAATAGGTTTCTTTTTATTTCAAGGTATTTCAAGTTGTGTATTTATTTTGTATTGTTTTACTGTTTCATTTTTTATTTTACTGCCTACAGTTCAATGAACAAGGGTTGTGCCTGAAACCTTTTCTGTACATGAAGGTCATTCACTAGCTGAGAAATACACATTAAGTTCAGTGAGATTTTTGCCATTAGTATCTTAGGCAAAGAGGAGCTAGTATTGCAAATATTAATTCAAAAGCTGGATACCACACTTTTACACATCCCTTGAGCAAATAACAGACTACAGAACTGACCTGTACAGCATGTTCTTAAGATATGTGGCACATCTAGAAGAAGCAGATAGAGATCTGTTTTCCCTCACTGAGGTTAAAAAGAACCTGGGAATTCCTGTCTTTAATTTAAATTTTATTTATCTTGCAGATCTTACAGTATGAACCAGCTCTAAATCTGTTGCCGAATCAGTTGTATACAAAGCCTGTAAAAGGCTAGACAATTTGGACAATACTGGCTGTGGTTAATGACACAATATATTTGTTGTCTCTCTGTAAAGGTGCACTTAAGTATCAGTATTGTTAAACGGTTTATTTTATCTGTTTAGAAGAAATGCACAGCTGTTCCTTAAAACAGTAGAAAATAGAATAAAGCTTGCCTGTAGGAGTTGGAAAGGCTAAGAATGGTTTATGCTGAGGCTATTTTGCACTAAACAAACAAAATTTGCCATAGCATGGATACTATGATAGGATATCAGCAGATGTGCTTGAACGTACTGCTGTTGCTGAGTGATGTACTCTAAAATTCAAAGCAATGCTGATGCTACTGAAGCTGAAATAGCTTTGGTAGTGATGGGATTTTCTTGTAATAATTCTTCAGTGTAGACAAGGTCATCTGAAGCAGTTTAAGCACCTTTAAATGAAAAGAGCGTATAGTCCATTTGATCTCTCCTTGGCTTTAATTATATCTGCCTGTGCAGCAGTGCCCTAAAGGATCAAGGATCATTGGAAGAAAACAATTCTAAGGACTCAAAAAGTTACTACCAGAAGGACCCGTCCTTATTAAAATAAATTAATGGAAGGGATACGGGTTGAGGTTTTTTGATTGTTGTTGGTTTTGCTTGTTTTAACTCTTATTACACCTTTCTTTAAAAATAAAATGCTGAAAATATATTTGCTTAAATATATTAGAAAATTCAGTGAAGAATCTTTTTTGGGGGGTAGAAAAAGTCAGTAGGAACTGAGGGCCTAAGACCTTGTAAGTTCATAATTTTCAGTATAGCTAGAGATTTTTTTCCCAAAGGACATCAGGTAATGGAGAGATACTCAACTGTTGTACACAGGGTTCAATGACTACTAAAGAGCTCTTAGAGACCCAGATTTTTTTCTATAGTGTGTTCTTCCTACTTTTTGCAGTAAATGGAAGATTTCTCTGCACTGAAAGCATACTTCCTTGAAGAAGTTTCACTCCCCAGAACTGTCCCAACAGTAGTTTGGTGTCTGCAAAGCTGAGCAGAAAAAAATTTTGGTTGAGTTCCACATGATGTGATATCTCAGATTCAGCAGCAACAGCAGTCATTTGCAAACTCTTTAATTAACTTGAATTGGCAGTGGGTGTCAGTGGTTTTTTTTTCTTGTCAAAATTCTTTCCTCATTATCATAAGCATCTTGCAAAATCCTTAAAGCATCCTGAAAAAAAAAAAGAAAGAAAGGCCTGCATGCATTTTACCTTTTATCTTTTGTTCTCCTTGTGTTTATTGCTTGTTGCAAGTAACCCTGACTTTCCACTGAAGCTCAGTTGTGTGGAGGAGGAAATATTGCCTTCATGTAACAATAAGAGTAGTGTCTGATTTCTCTGGGAGTTTACATCTGTTCATCAAGAAAAAAAAATAAATAAACCAACAAGATCCGCAATTCATTCCAAAACAAAAGCTATCATTATAAACAGTTTTATATCCTTATTTTTTCACTTCCTCCAAAAACTCCGGGTTGATTCCTGAGCAGTTTTAGGATATGTAGTTTGGGTGTCTTCTCTCCTTGGGCTTTGATTTCTAACCAGATACATCTCCTGTAAAAGACTATGGACAGTCTTTCTATTATTTAATGCAGTGGCTTAGACAAGCAGAAGAACAGAGAAGGAAACACAAGCCTGACAGAGAACCCCACAGGCTAAAAAAAATGAAAAAATGAAACAATATTATATGTACTATATCTGCTAGAAGGCACTGAATTGGCACTTGCCTACAAAGTTTAGAAATTATAAGAGAACATTACTTTTAATCATTCTCCAAAGCCTGGTAATGTGCACTAGTCTACTCAGTTTCAAGATACCAGTGATACAGAGCTACTTACCTAAAGCAGTGGTGTTGGAGCAGAATAATTCCAGACTTACCAAGATGCAAATGCAGGCATGCACATCTACACCAGGATGGTATTGCACGCACAATTTTCATTGTTCATGAATACAATGTATACCATTTGTGGGCATTGTTTGAGTGTGTTTGCTTGTCTGACTTGAAAATGAAAACTAAATGAAAGATACAGATTGTATAAAACTGCCTTTAACTATTACTCATCAGAGCAAATATCATTTTGGTTTTGTTAGGAAAACCAGGGTGAGTCATCTGTTACAAAGGCAGAATTTTTACTTAGTAAGGGATTTTCCACCCTATTTGTAATTATATATATGTGTGCTCATCTTTACATGATACACACATGAAATATTTTATGAATTTCTTGTATCTACAATACTGCCATGTTGGTGTTAAATTTTCAATTAGCAATTCTTACATTTTGATGAAGCCCCCCCGAAATTAATGGGCTGTAATCCATAAATAAAAATTAAATTTTAAAAATAATTTCAGTACTTCTGTGGAAGTTAAGGGTATGATATTTTGAGAAAATTCTTATACTTAGTGGCTTGTGAACAGAATTTGTAATTTTTTTCATGAAATTATCTTATTGCAGTCAAATAGTAAACAATGAGTTTATTCAAGACTAGGAATATCTAAGCAGAAAAAAAGCAGTGGAAATCATCTAGGAGAGGGGTTTTGTTTTGTTTTTTTTAATATGCATGAGTCCTCCATTGATGCCTAAAATGGCTCTTTGTAATGAATTGTATTTGTTTGGAAAACTTCTGCTTGGGTAACAGTAATTAGTCAGCAGTTTTCAAATTGATATAAATGCATAGGAACCTGATTACAATTTTAAATATTTACTTAAGAAGGCTTATTTTCCTCCCATTGATTTCTGACAGAGCAGACTGTTCTTAATGCTTTTGAACACCGAAGACACATTTCTTTGAGTACTTATGCACTGACCCCTTAATCACTATTTGAGAATTTATTTTGCCTCATCAAAGGAAAAAAAGTCAAATGTATGTTTAGATTTTCTTTCCTTGAAAGAGAATTGATGCATAGCGCAGGAGTTATTTGTCTTTGTTAAATAGGTGGAAGTCTAATCCTTCACTGGTATTAGTGATTAACAACATGGTTTCTGATAGAACATCTTAAGAAAGTCAGGAGTCTGGAAACTGGCTTGAGATGATCTTCTGCTTCGGCAACACTTTCACTAGGGAAAATGCTTGGACAAGAGGAATAACAGTAGTGACTGCACAATAAGCTATTGCATGCACGAACTAAACATGAATTCTCAGGTTAATAACCTCTACATGGATTTCTTCTGCTGAAGACTTATATTTTAAAATACACTGACAATAGTATCTGCATTTATATTGGCATTGATTTTTTTTGTTGTTTTAGGATGCTGCCACATGGACAGAAAGAGTTCACAAAAGCTTATGTGTCCATTACTTGTTACCTTAGAGTTGTTCTGTTTTGATAAAGTCTTCTCCCATATCTATAAAGTCTTTCTCCCATATACACATAACAATAATTTGTTAAATCCAAAAGGAAAGAATTTTCCTTTACAAACCAAATCCATGATATATGTGTATGCAAGATGTGGCTACCACATTACATATTAGGTTGTATCCCAGTGTAGTAAGCCAAGACCTGCCTGCTACCTGCTTTATATATTTGATTTGTTCTAAAAAATGTTGTCTGGATAAAGGGTGAAAAATACCTTTCAAACACCACACTCATCACAACCAAATCCATAGGGAAAATTTCTCTGAATGTCTTGTTCCAGCATAAAAGAAGTAAAAAAATTTGTAAAAAATGGAATGTGACAGTTTCAAGCAATAAAATTTACTTTTCCACATCTGAGTTTTAAGAAAGCATCTTCCCGTTTTATTCATGTGTAACATTAATCGTTTCATGGCTGAATAGTAGCATCTTATGAAGCTGGAGTGAGTTGCCCATATGCACTTGCATGCATTTCTTACGTACCTGGAACAATCTTGAGTGTTATCCTCCCTTTCCTAATTAAACATAATCAATTATAGCCTAAATAGGGGCTAGAAAATTTCATCCATTGTGTGAACATAAGTATTTGCTGTAGTGACAGTGACTAACATACAGAGCTGGTTGAATTATTTTTAAGAATGAGGTGTTTGAAAATTGTTGTTGAAAAATAATTTCATTAATTCCATCATCTGAAAAAATCTTGTATAATTTGAAGACTGAAAGAAAGTGTTTTTTCAAATCAAACAAACATAGTTTGTTTGTAAACATAGTTTGGCTGCCTCTAATAACAGATTAATGGTCCCAAAAAGAAAAAATGCTCCCATCTGGAAGAAAAGCTATATGCATGCTGTAATGCAGGCTCCTTTTATTTTTGGAAAAAAATAAAATTTAACAGGTTTTGGTGACATTTCTTTTTTAGAGACACTGTGTTATGATATTTTGAGCCTTCCAGATACTTCAAACTGATTAACCAAAAATGCCATTTCCTTCCCTTACTTAATCTGACTCTTCTATTAAGCAACAGGTTTGACTTTTATTTCTCTGTCAGGAGCCTGTAATTTTAGCAACAAACACTAAAAAAATATTTGAGGTAAGGAAGCAATAGTTTTAGATTCTAGTATCAGTATTTACTTTAGAGCTTGAAAACTGAAATAAAATTAACCCATTAGTACAGAAAAAGTAAATATGTAGTCATGGATGAAGAATTGAAATTATAAGAGTAATGGACTTTGTAATTGTAAGTATTTAACCTGCTGAATGTTAATCTATGTTAACTGGATATGAGCAGGTCCCTTACACTCTTCCTAAAAAGAAACTCTCATCTTTCTGTATTTTTTTAGCTTGTAGTGATGGAGGATAATACAGAGTTCAGGAAACTGAATTGCTGGCACTGGCTGAGCAGGGAAATCTGAAATGCATGGTACAATTCCTAGGAGAGGATCAGCCAGTCACAGAGCTGAGATATCATGAGCAAACTCATGCCAGAGGCACTGTTCTGGCAAGTGGGGAATTTGAAGGTCTTAAACTCCGCAACACCAGAAACTCTTGAACTGTAAAGCCTGCTAGAAGTTATAGATAAGTCACGTTTGGCTATAGGGAGGGAGACACAATCTATCACTGACCTTGGAAAGGGCAGCCTGATAAACACAAGGAAAATCACTTGCCAATAAAGCGAATCTATTTCCTGGTTCAGGTAAGGAAAAAAGGCAAAAACCCAGTTAACTGAAACTCAATGCTTCTGGCAGAACTAAATGTGCAAGTAAGCTCTGAGCATGTGGATTGTACTAGATGAAATCTAGAGATCCCTTGGAACCTTCATGATTTTGTAACCATGTGCTCTTACCTGATGTACTTCTTCTCATGGAGAGAATTTTTGCAACAAAAATGTTTTTTCCCTCTCAGGTAAGTAGCTCACTTTACGTGTGTGATATAATACAAGTTAAACATTTCATATTGCTGTATATTGAATCCTTCTGGGATTTTCTTTCCCAGAATGTAAGCAGTGTTGCAAGTGATGCTGATGCAGTAACATCAGTCCTTACATTTTTGTTAATTGTTGTTCCAATGCAGCACTCATTCATTTGAAACTGGTAACTGTATGCTCTTTTACAGTAGCACCTTAATCACATGTTTACATGTTAAATTATTAGACTTCCACTGAACCAAGGCAGAACTTAATCAATGTAGATCATGTGAAAATAAAGCTTTGACTTGTACACTTGAGTATGAGTGGGGCTTTTAAATTGAACATACTAAAATAAATACAAAGGATAGAAAAACACTGGATTCAGCCATCATTAAATTCACAATGGATCTATGCATGACAGAGTTTGTGGCTCAGATTTCACGGTTTACAAGTTCGGAACCCAAACACTTTCTTGCATCACAAAGCGCAAGGTGTCATAGAGTATGGAGTACGGTAGAGGTATGCATGATCTTAGATATGTGTGATGTTAGGCAGGAGAGGAAAAACTTTTTGACTGAATTACTTATTTTGAATTATTTGTCCACAATCAAGTTCCAGTGGTCTCCTTCTCTTATGTTGTTCTAAACACAAGATATTTTTCTCTGATTGATTTGGAAATAAAACACTGAAACGGAACTGTACAAATGTGCAAAGTTGTTCTGCTATCATTTATGCTAAAGAATTTTCCTGTATTAACTCATCATTTTGAATTTAAATACAGTAGCTGAAAATAGCAACACAGTTTAGTTTCTGTTTCTTTAAAGTGAATTGGTACACCAAGATGGAATTAGCAGCAGCAACAGCAGCAGCATCACAGCTGGAACAAAAGACTACGCATCTATTAGAAATGGGATTTAGTGACACACATTTTTGGCCCTTAGCAATAGTGAAGTTACTCACTATAATAAATGTGAGTGTCTCCTGGCCAAATCTGTCTCAGTCTTGCACTCCTTGCCCTTTACAGTCAACTGCAGAAGTTTGAATGACAATTGTGAGATTTTCATTTTATGAGACTTAGCTGAGCACAGGCATTTGAAATGGTCCATGCTCCATAATCCTTAATCATTGTGTGTGCCGCTCACTTTGAGAGTTCAATTTAAATACAAGCTCCATGGTTGGAAGAAGTAAAGAATATGTGTTTGAGAGTGATTTTGTGAATAAAGGATATGGAACATGAGTGAGAAAGAAGAATCTGGTCTTGAGTAATGGGTGTTCTGAGAGCATCCAGATATTAAAAAGACATGGTAAGATTATATACCAGGAGATGATTGAATTGGGTGGCATCAGCTCAAAAAGAAATCAAAAAGAGAACTTCTCAACCCATATTTTGTAGGTCAACTGTGTATCTTCCTGTTTTCATGTAACTGTAAACACTAAAACCAAGGCTCCAGCTAGTCATCCATTTCCTTAATGTTTTAATAGATTGTCTTGTCCATTTTGTAGATCATTTATTCACTGAGTAAACTGAGTGTAAGTGTTGTAAGACATGGTACACCTTCTTTGTTTGGTTTTTTCATTAAGTAATGAGTAACTTCAGCAATATAATGAGGATTGAGACCTGTTTTGGCCATTTACTGTGCAAGAGTCAGAGCTGTCTTTTTTTATTGACCTGGAGCTCTTGTGATTTACCTTTTTAATAAACAGTGAAAACATTACTAGAGGCTAGCTGTTTTCAAGTAAATTAAGTTCTGTACTGTACCTAGTTTTAATTATATACCTTAATGTTCCCATTGAGATCCAATGTCAAATGATGAGTTTCAAAATGAAGAACAGAACTAAATGTATTTATGATTGCAAGGAATGCTTCTGGCTTGTAAATCAGCATGATAAAATACAAAAAAAGCCGACTTCCTTTAGCGTATCTGAATTATACATATATTTTTACCAAATTTATTTCAAAGTACCATAGCTTAGAGAATAGTAGATCATAGAGGAAATTTTGCAGCGTCCAGTTCATGGTTGCAAGCTGCCTGAATTTTAATTTTCACGATCATAAATGAACCTTGTGATGCTATACATATGAAAACTTTTCAAAGTGTGAAAACTCATGTACAGCCATGAAAGCTGTACTTTTAGTGATGCTGAATCTCCTTTTTTCCCAAGGAATAGACTACTTGAAATAGACTGTATCTCTTAGCCTGCGTTGTAATTGACTTTCTGGAGTCATAAAGCAGAGTAGATTATGGAAGGAATAGGTTTTGTCTAAGATGAAGATTATTTTGGGTTACAGTCTTGGTTCTCTCTGGCACTGACAGTAGTCCACTAAAGGAGACCACTATGTATTATTTGGTATGGTTTATTTTGCAAACCATGGTTAGAAGGTATAAGCTTAAAACTGAATTGCAAAGTATATTATAACTGTGTTCATGTTCTCATTTATCCACCTTATAGTGAAAACATAGCATATTTAAAAATGTTCCCATTTAGTTTTTAAATTAATTATCTTTTTGATATTTGAAGAATCAATGAAAGAAAATTTGCTTGAAAATCATCAGCCAAAAAAATTGTCAACCTTAATTTGTTAAGGAAAATCATCCTATTTACACACACCCATAAGAAAATAATTGTGTAGCATATTTGGAGGCTTAATCTAAGTTCATAAAACTTTCAGTGCTTTAGTGTTTTATCTTCTTTGTATTCGGTAACTAATGCAAGTTAGTTGAAACTGCAGAGTACTTCACTGTTTTGTACACTCGTCTCAAAATTACTGTCTTAAGCAAGAATTAGCATGTATAAAAATTTAGTTTAATAGCTACAGAAAGAACCCAATTATCCTACTTAAAAAAAAAATGGAGGGACGCAGGGAAATTTTTAGCCATGGTCATTATATTACATTCCTCTATATATAGTCCATATTCTTTTGTTTTGCTTCCTTCTTTAATTTTGCTTCTGCTGCTTTTTCATTTCATTTGTCACATTTGTTTCTTATTAGATAGAAAACTATGACAAAGAACCACATATTTATAGACATTTGCACAAGAGTTAGAAAAATTAGTAGTATTATCCCACCATTATAATAACATTTATTATAATAGGAATATTATGTTAGGATAATAATAGGGAAAAAAATCAAAAGTACCAAGTGCTTTTTGTATATCTTCAGTGGATATTGCACCCAGAACTTGGAAAAGCATTCTCACTACTTTAGGGAATACTTCCTCACAGATTTATTTAGACCGTTTTGGCAGGCATATAAAAAATAAGAGTAAATTCGTGTCATTTACCCAAGAATTGAGTTAAAAATACACCTTGACAAAACACTCTTACTACTTTGATACTGCACTGCCATATGTGCATTGAATGTAATATAAAGAAAAACAAGGAAAAAGTTCCACACCTCCTAGCAAAGGTATTTTTTGTCTTTCAAGCATTGACATCACTTGACAGATAACAAGAGGATTCAGGCTCAGTGCAGTGGAAACTAAGCAAGCAACAGAAACATGAGATTGATTCCTTCACCATGTGCTTCTAGAATATGAATAAGTATACATTATTGTATGTGCAACATACATCTGTATCTGTATTAGATTTTTTTTCCTTTGTGGCAGGTGCATTGACTTTTGAAAAAGGGAGTAAAGGCAGTGCCAGTCTGGCTGCAGCAGACTTCAGGCCAGAGCTCCCCATGTCCTTATGGCTGGGCTGTAGTGCCTGAAGGCAGTGTTCAAACACGGTACCTTTGGCGCTGGGCCTCATTGTAAGAAAACATAAAAGAGGAGGCAATCTTTTGAGTGCTGTGCTGGGCCATGGCTTCTTTTTTTTTTTTCCCTGTGAAATGAGGTGTAGCAATGCATCTCTAACATTAGCTCAGCTAACTTAGTTCCACCGAGGCTCAAGCTGCAAAGATTCCAGTGGCAAATTCAACCATGCTGTCATTTTGACAGGATATGGAACTACTGAAAAAGTAGATTAGGATTTTCTGAAGATATTTCTGTATATGTAGTTTTTTGTGAGTAATAAAAAAATGAGGCTTTATTTTTGATGATTTTGAGCCTTCTCCCTTGCTTTGTTAGAAGAAAGCATACTTTTTTGCTGTTAAAATATGGAAACAATACACTGTTTATGTGCTTATATTTCCCATAATGATATTTTAGTACCCGTGACTAATAGCTACAAGTGAGACTACAGATGTGGAATAGTTTGGGCCAGCCAAAGACTCTTTGATGCATTTCTGATATTTTTACATGGTGGATGCTCAGCGTATGGTTATTACCATCTGTTACTATACTACTAGCACATCAGATGTAAGGTTCAAATTAAGGGGTAAGAAAAGAATGCTAAAAGTGATGATCTTTTCCCTAAAGCTCATTTAGTCTAAACAGATTATTTAAGTGGATGAAAAAACAGGAGAGATAACAGAGTGAGAAAATTTCACCTAAGGTCGCTGTCTGTCAGTAGTACAGAAGTTTTATGTCTTTAATCCCACTGAAATATTTTGTACAGGCTTTGAAGAGTCAATCATTCAGAGATCAGTAGCAATTTAAAAATATGTGTACATGTTAAATTTGTAATTTAGGAGGAGAAACATATTGCTGTGGTTTTTGTTCACTGTATGGTAAACATTTTTCTGGAAAGCACTTTGCTGTTCTGCTTTGTTCTAATCGCTTTTATTTTATTGTATCAGGAAGCAGGGATTTTTTAGTAACTCCAGGCAGTACCTTGATCTAAGTAACTAAGTAGCTGTGCAGAAGTCTCAGTATCTCATGAGTCTTTGTGAATGAGCATTTCTTCATTCTTAAAGTGCTGACAGCTGAGGATAGTTATACTTCTTTCACAAGAAGTGGAGGAAACAGAGAATTTCTGGAGCTTGAGTCTGATTTGGGGCTGTTTCTTTATAATTAGTTAATAAGTAGTTTTGGAATATTAAATAAAATATCATCAACTAGATTTGATGCCCTGAACAAATTTTGCCAAAGCCTGCATGCAGCCAAAAGTACAGGGTAAAAGCATAGGTAGGAAGTCCTCTTACTGGGAATTTAGTTTCCTTTGAGATTTATGAATAGGGTCACATTTGCCACCCAATATCCTGTCAGTCTTTGCAAGGCTGTCTGAAAAATTTTTAGGAAAAATTTTTTAGAAGAAAATTGATGATGCATTAAGCAACAAAATGGTTTCAATATGGTGTCTCAGACATTTACTGGAATAAGGCCTAACACATCTCCCTAGCCAAATGAAAGTGGTGTTATATTTTTCCTGTTTTAGCAGTGTCTTCCAATCTATCAGTATAATAGGAAATCCAGTAGAGCAGAAATCAAATTGCAAGTAATCAGGTTTATATTTCCTATTTCCATGTAATTAAAAAAAAAAAAAATTCTCAGTCTTTCTTTCCCCCATCTTTCTTCATTTTCTCCTCTTTCTCCTTTTTTAGCTTTATCTTTTCTCAAAAAGGTTTTCCCCATTGCAGGAGTAGCCTCTGAGAACACTCACTGACTGCAGGCAAACATACTTCATGTGATGGCTTACATCTCTTTCCTACTAATGCTGATAGTTGAGTGGCTAAGGATGAGAAAAATTATATATTTACACTTCAACTATAGGAATTATATGGTTTACTGTCTGAGTACCATTCTGCACCACTGTTGGAACCCTGAGTTCAGAGAATTTCAGTGTTTCAGTGCTGACAGACAATGATCTTCAAAAGCACACTGCATTTGACCTGAGGCCTTGGGAAAGGCTTCCCAGATTATGTAATAGTACTGAGAGTGCTGCTGTGTGATTAAAAAGAAATTAGTTATGTCACTGGGTGGAATATGCAGAGATGTAGAAAAATTAGATTTATGGGATTTAGTAACAAGATGGAGGATTTTGGGTGTGGATTTGTTCTTCTTTCCTCCTTCTTCTTCACAAATCTAGGTGTTTTGGTATTGGTTCAAAAAACCCACAGTGTGGATCATGAATATTTATTGGATTATAAGCAAAAATTAATTAGTTGGCATTCCATAATTGGATAATGTGGGCTTTAAATGGCCTTGGAAGTTAGAACTCAGGGCCATTTTCACCTTGTTAACTTAGAGGCACATCCCATGCAGGTGTGCTATAGATAAGAAATAATAAACATCACCTCCTGCATTTTAATTCGAACTCTGAGTAAAAGAACTCATGAAACAGAAGCAAAGAAGAAAAGAAACAGAGAAAATTAATATACCATGGTAATTATCACAATATTAAATAGCTGAGTGTCATCATAGAAAGAACACAAGTCACTGCTACAGTCTACATATGATAACTCTTAAACATAATTGCTATGTAATCTTCAGGTGATTTAATTATCATTCAGACCCATGCTGACAGCACATCTATGCATAAAAAAAAATCTGCTTAATCAAAGATTACTGCTGGTTCTTTTTTTAATTGAATTCTTTTCAAAACATGGAAATTCAGGGACAGATTCTGGAAAAATGTGGCCCTTTTACTCAGCTTTATGAGAACATATATGCAACTGCAACAATGTCGTAGGAACAGAAGGGATACTTGCCTTATCATGGACATCTTGTTGTGAATCCACAAAACCTCATGGACCTGATCAGCTCTGGGTCAGATACCTGACTATTAAAGCAACTTTTGCTGATGTTACAAAGTGGTACCACCTGCGCTTAGGGGAAAGCTGGTATACACCATACCCATAGCAGTTTCTGTAACCATCTAAGAAATTTCATGGAAGACAATCTCAGACATTGCATGTGGAATCATATTTTTATGATGTATATTTGGTAAGAAGGTTACTTAAGCTGTAATGTCCATCAATTTTTATTCATTTATAACACTTGTGCCAGGCAGTTCTATGTAGATTCAAAAGTGCAGGATCTCTATAGCAAATTTGCTTTACATAAAAGTATGATTCTTGTGATAAAAGAATGACTATCATGCTGGTTTTTTGGGGTTTTTTTTTCCTAGAAATAGATTTCATGTTTTTCTAAAAGTTTGGTGTTTTTTTCCAAAAACTACATACAAAAATCTCAAGAATGAATTTCTCAGATCTCTTGACAGCTTGTAAAGCAAACAAAACCAATTGGTTCGTATAATCTTTGTTACAGTATTTTTCTAACAATTTTCTTTGTTTCTTATAAAAAGCAATCATTCCAGAAGTAGTGGATCTACTTGAATCATGATAACCCCACTTCTGAAATCCCATGTTGCTGCTTCTGAATACTTCTGCATCTGCACCCCTCTTTCATGCTGATAACTTCTAAACAGATTTATTGCACTACAAATTAAAAATACCATTTTGATATTTAATTTTGAGCTGGTTCCCATGCCTGAAATTTGTCATTTAGAAGAACCAGATCAGGCTGAGGATTTTAGTTCTCCTAAAGCTTAATACTTATTTATAATTAAAATTTGCATTTTAAGATGTGTTTTATAAAGAAAAGTGATATTTCTAATATATATGGCTGCGTTCTGACAAAAAGTGAGATACATGGTGATAATTATGGGATATCGCAGCCAATTTGTAAGGCTCATATTTTACGTACCGGATAAAACCCTTCACAATTAGTTGGCATAAACAATAAGGGGATAACAGTTTATCATTTCATCAGAAGTCTTTGCAGGCTTAGGCAGACTTGGCCATGTAAATTCAAATTGAAATATAGGCAGTTAGGCATAGTATACATAGTCTTTTAACAGAGTTTTGAAACAGTCTTCTGTGTTAATTACACAACAGAAATGTGTTTGTGTTTTTTGAGAGGGGATGAAAGATTTAAATTAATTACCACCATAATAACAAAAACAAGTTAGGAATTTTAAAAAGTTGCAAACAATCACTGAAGAGCAGACCACAGAAGAAGGCAAAAATCAGTGGTTGAAGAACATATGAAAAAATGCCATCCTTCTTTTCATTCAGAGCATGAATGAATATGGTATGTCAATAAGAAGTGTAAATGCTTTTGAAGAACATGGGTGGATTTTTTTTTTCTTTAAAAAAAAGAATATTTTCTTATTAATTCTTTTATAAGGATTTTACTTAATGATTATTCAAATTGTTAGTTGTCAACAATGAGGATGAAATGCTCATACAAATAGTAGCTAAGACACTGGTGATTGATTATTAGCAGTTTAAGGGGATTTCTTAAATCTCTATAAATTTTTAGAGGTAAATAAATATCTGTTTGAAATCTTTTACAGAACTCAGCTTAAGTTAAAAGATTCAATATTCCACATAAATGCATGTGTTGAATGGAATCCAGTTCTGCAGTTATTTTTACTGTGGTTCTAGCATCCAGAAAATTGTGGAAATTTTTGTTCTTTCTTTAGAGTAGAGATTAAGTCATGAAAATAAGACAACATGAAATTTTGTAGTGTTATTATGCAATATTTATTTGAATTTTGCATTGACCTTAAATGTTTGCATCCCTCAGTTTTCACATATTTTGAACAAAACCAAACATGAAACAAAAATTAGTTCAAATGAAAGGTTTTCTTTTTCTTCTCAAAATTAGTTGAGGTGACAACTTACACACCATTTCCTGGAATAGACAAGGCAAATATCTATGTTTTACATAAAATCTAAAATTGCCA
The DNA here is from genome assembly GCF_000738735.6 of Corvus cornix cornix. NCBI lineage: Eukaryota > Metazoa > Chordata > Aves > Passeriformes > Corvidae > Corvus > Corvus cornix. The sequence continues at coordinate 28,954,922 of NC_046333.1, forward strand.
GGCAGATCATCTGAGCTCATGTTTTACTGTTTACAGTCCTTACAGATACCTATAGTGAATTTTAAAGAAGTATCGAATGATTTATGAATGACCTCTCAGACATTTACCTTTCATTTTGAGCTTTAATTAGGAAAACATACATGGTAGCAATTATATTTGGGAGAAAATGAAAGTTATTGACTACGGGTTGTAGCTTTTGTCCTCCCAAATCTGGTTTGTTTTTATTTTTGCATTCTGTGGATTAAATTAATATTCTGCCTGGTCCCTACTTTTTATGGTATTAAATTATTGTCAAAAGAAAATATACTTACAATGCCCTATCACACTTGCACATTTTTTATTCTGTTCAGGTATAATCTGCATTTGGCATGTCTGTTTTTCCAGTGGCCACAGGAATATACGATCACTCATCAATGATGTTATTTGTTTTTTCCTTTAGGGGCTGATGTTATCAATTTTGATGGCCATGTGGTGTTACCATACAGATTCAGGAACAAGAAAATGAAAACACTGAAAGATGTCATCTCTCTGAAATTTAAGACCTCCGAAAGCGAAGGTGTAATATTCCATGGAGAAGGACAGCAAGGAGACTATATCACCTTGGAACTGAAGAAAGCCAAACTTGTCCTAAATTTAAATTTAGGTATGTTTTGATTGTTTAGTTTTGTGGTAGTTTTTAGCTGTCCCACAAAAATTTTAGGTCAAATCTTTCATCCTCATTCCCACAGTAATATGATAAGCCAAATAGTCTAATCAGATAATTTGTTGAAAATGTTGTTAATTCCCTTTCTATATGTTGGGTGGGGGGGGGCAGGTGGGATGTAGTGTGTGTTTAGTTCCACCCTGTCCTTTTTACCCTGTGTGAGATACTGTGAAAAGAAGATCATACAAAAAAGCAAGATCAGCAATATATTGTCATTACTACAAACAAAAAAAAAAAAAGCTTGCTGGAATTATATTTGGCCTTAGCTGTGGCTTTGTGTGAGAGAAGGACACTGTCATCACGTGTGGAAGAATAAAGGTCACCCTAAGGAACCTTGCAGGAAAAAAAAAGTGTCAGTCTAGGAAGCTACAGGCCACATGGAGTTATAGTTCAGCAGCCTTCCTAGAGCCTAAGAAAGAGGACTAAGAAAGGAAAAGAGATTGTTTTATCAGGCAATCTTATGATGAAAGCCTATATATATTACTCTAGTTCCAGTCCTCCCAGTGGAGGACAACAGGATCATAAGTGACTGGATTTATAAAGTACATTTATTATGAAAAAAATCCACATTTATCTGGTTTCAGGTATTTTTTCCATTCAAACAAAAGAACTTTAGAAGAAGATTTCATGCAACTTTCCTTAGTTCTCTTACAGACATGTGAAGACTAAATTGTTCCTTTTGTTATTTACATTGAATGGTACTTATTTCCACTAGCATTTTCTCTTGTTCTTTTTCTAACGATCAACATGAACAGATGATGAGAAAGCACACCTTCCTATAGCAGTTACCTATTTTTAACAATTTTAATTGCAGTAGTAACCCTTTCATTTCCTGTTCCTCTATATTCTTCAGCACAGACTGTGTTTATAAGCTATTATAATTTCCATATATGAGTTTGGTAAGGATGTTCTTAAATCATTAGGCTGATAAATGGGACTAGGCCCTGTGACACATACTCAATAAACAGAAGTAATGCTTTATGGTATTATTATTATTATTATTATTATTCCTCTGCCTGAGAGTATTGTCTTTGCATCAGAGACAGTAGAAAAGAATGCTCATCTTGCCTGGTGAGATCCAGTGACTTAGTTTCATATACCAGGGACTGGGGGAAGGATGGGGAGACAGAAGTGGATTTGGGTTTCACTTTGCACTGCATTTGACTTTGTGTTGAAGAAACTGAGGCTCAATGATATGCATGTGATTCTATTCTATTTTTTAACCAACAGGACCATTGGCCATCAGCATAAAGGCAGGATGGTCATTTCTAGGGAAGTAATGTCTTAAGCCATGGAAGTGTTATTTGCCAAAATGTGTTTTCAGCATGCACAAACCTTAATGTCTGACTTGCAAGCATTCTTGAGGGTAAGAAATTCTCAGCCTCAGAAATGCTTAGGTCCCTTTAAGTTTTCAGAACATGGAAGATTGCATTGAATTATTGAGCAGTGCAGCAATATTTCACACTTACTGCTGAATTAGTCATTTGCTGCTTCAGTTGGGATCTGTGCTATCAACCTTTGCTGGCTTAGCTGTGTCAGTCAGATGGCAATGAGATGTGATCTCTGACTAGCACAGCTGCACTGGCAAAACCCCCTGGATAACACAGCAGAGAATTGCAAAGCTATGCTCTTGCTAGTAGTTTGACTTCCAGAACAGGAAGATTGCTTCAGGAGAAGAAACCAAAATAAGCTGTATTAGCAGAAGATGGTTTTCTGCTGCTGTTAACTCAGTCTGCATTGAGCATTTTCACCTCTGCTTACTGGTAAAGTGATAGTGGTGGAGGCCACAAAACATAGAATTCAAGAGTGAAAAGGCTTTTTGTTGTCAAAATCTGTTATCAGGATCCATGTTCTCCTCAGCAGTCATAAATCAGTACAGTTTCAATGCAGCTCAGGATCTGGCCCAGAGGTGACGCTTTTCTTTTCTTTAGTGTAGGATTGAAGGTAGAAAACCCTAGATGTAAACAACTTTACAACTTGGAATTGGTATTGCTTCCTGGTTCATCTCCAAATAACTGCTATTATGAATTTATACATATATTCATACAGATCAGTGATCAGATGCTCGCTGTATTTGGTCTAGCTGTTTGTATTTGTGGCAGCAACTCTCCACTGGGCAAATCTCAACTTCATAGCAGACTGACTTACTCTAGTTTACTGCATGTCTGGTATGATTCAGGTGAAACATTGACAAAGAAAGAGGAAAATGTTTCCCTAACTAGTATGAGGTGAGAAATGCTATTGTTTCTGTTCTCAGGCAGCAACCAGCTTGGCTCTATTTTTGGCCATACATATGTGACGACAGGCAGCCTCTTGGATGATCACCACTGGCACTCCATCATCATAGAGCGCCACGGGAGGAACATCAATCTCACCCTCGACAGACACATGCAGCACTTCAGAACCAATGGAGAATTTGATTACCTGGACCTGGACTACGAGGTAAAGAGTGAAAGTTCTTTCTTTTCATTCAAATTGGTTTTGTAAAGATAGGTACAGTAAGAAAGCTAACATAATTTAAGAGGTTTTGTTACTTTTTCATAGTTTCTTTGATTACTTATTCCCTTACATTTCCTGAAATTATCTTTCCAATGGTGTTGTGTCTCAAGTACAAATTATGTTTCTCTTAATTAGCCTACCAAGTCCCATATGGTGTAACAATCATCTCAGCCCTTTGTTTCAAAGTGGGAGATCTGTGTTGTTCAGCAAGTTAGGCATACACAATTTTAAAAATCTCTAAAAGCAGCTGCTCTAAGCAGGAAGTATATTAAAAAAAGTATGGTGCAATCAGTTGTTCCACTCAGGTGATAATTTTGCACTTGAATCAGAAAGCGTTAATCTGTGGTGTCAGTATTTATTTTTAGCAAAGGAAGAACATTAGAACCTTGTTATTAATGCAGATCTTGATCTGTCCTGTCTTAGGGAGATACTTCCTTGTATTTTCACAAATATGGCATCAGTAACTTCTTTCTAGAAAGAAGCAATGAAGAGTTAGGAAAGTTGTAAGAAAACTTGTTTAATCAATCAGGTTAATTCACACAAGTGTTAGTACTAATTAAATGTGGATTTGTTGTTTGATTACACTACAGCTTCAGGTATTATGAACTTGTTCAGCTCTTCTAAGCTGTTGCACAAAGTTCGACGTGTTGGTTATTGCAATTTTTGTGTAATATGTTCTTATACTCTTTACTGTTCCTAGTGAGAATTAATATGGTTGGCTGCACCAAATATGTAATTTCCACACTTATAAATGATGTCATGGAAAAAAGTTTGAATTAACTTGTGTATTGATATTTTTTCAATTTTTTGATCAAGAATATATGAATATTTGAAAAAAGTACTTATAATTGTAAATGCTTCTGAGTCAAATATTTGATTATATTCCAACAAATCTTTATGAATACATTATTTTTTGGGAGTTCTAATGAGAAAATAACAAGTAAATTTGCCTGTACATCTATTACTTATTGAGCACTGAAGATCTGAACTGAACTACTTAAAGCACATAAATAGATTTTATTAAAGGTTTTCAAGTGAGTGAACTACAGAAAAACTTAGGCTGAATGCCATAAGCCAGGGTTGTGCAATTTGTGCACATCATATATATATTTTTATATATATATATAATATATATATATATAATGTTTACATAACAAATATATTGCGTACAATAAGTGAATCCTAGTAAGAGCTGAATTCAGTGCATTCACCTTCCCATCCTCTCTGCATTAAAAGATCTTACTGGCAGTTCTCAAAAATACATTTAATTCTCCATATACATGGATCCCTGTGTTTAATCGAACTTGAGTGTGTGTGTATACATTTCTGTGGTTCCTATAAGCTCAAGAGACATAACCTCTTCTCCTTCCTTTCCTCTCAATTATCTCACTGGTTTAGGGCTTAGACATCACAGACTAAATTTAAAAGTGTTGCTTTTGTGATTAACAGGGAATAAGGCCAAAAGAAAAAAAACTATTTTTCATAGAAAAATCTGTTTCCAGGTTAATCTCTTTCAGAAAAGTTAAGTAAACATAAAAAGAAGAACAAGAATTAGTTCTGATTGCATTTTCAAGATCAAAAAATAGTCCCATTCTTAGTTCACTGTCACAATATGTGTTCTTTGCTTTGTCTTTTCTTCAAAATTCTTTTTTTTCCAGTTACTTTAATCCAAACACATGACTATAATATGCATAAAATATTTGACAACCATTAAAATATTAGTCACATTGTCCATGTGAAGTACTGTAACTTGTCTAAAGTCAAGTCATGTAAATTTAAAATACCTAAGGATGTGTCCACACGACTTTTACAAAGCTGGTGTGTGTGATTTATAAAGGTTTTATATTTCAGCTGTATAGCTTTAGTTCCTTGTATATGACAAGTGGAAGCTGCTTCTTTGGGGTAGAAAGTGGTATCTTACATGCTTTCAAAATGGAAAATGTCACCCTAGAGCTCTGTTTTCCTGCTGTTGGTAATAACAAATGGAATTGACAATGAATAATGTTTAAAAGCTTAATTCTGCCAAATCTCAGCAGCAGACTACAAATTGATATTTTTCTGAGCATTTGCGAGGCAGAAAAGCAAGGTGTCATTACTATTTATGCCATCATCTAATGGATATAATTACCTAACATAGATTGCAGCAACTAATCTCATGAGCCCCTTATTCTCGGCATTTGGGCTGCAAAATATTAATGAAAACATGTAACATTATTCACCTCCAGTCATTTCCATAAAGACCATGGTGTGATAGAGATCTGTACAGTCTCTATGGAGTGACAGAGAAAGACTTCATGAGAGATTAACACTTTCAGAATGTAAATATTTGGTTTTCTAAGTTTTTTAGCACTATAGATTATGCATAACCCAGAATCAATTAACCAGGGTAATGAAATTTAGCTGTAAGACAAAAACAATTCCTGCTTCAGTTTGATGACTGAGTCTTTGCAGTGGTTGTCTTCATCTTCTCTAAGGAGATTATTTGACCAGCTAAATCAAGGGATAACTCCTCATTAACTACAACTACATGACAAAAGCATGGTAGTAAAAAGTCCTTCTGTTTAAGAGGGGATTGTGTCTTTAACTATGTAAATTCTTCTGGATTAAATAGATATATAAACATTAAGGGAGAATAATATGCCATATTGGAGGGCACCACTGCTGTGGTAGTCTGAGCTCTGGCACACGGTTAGAGCTGAGTGAATGATTTGAATCAGATTATCTGGCTAATTTTATGTCTACTTTTGTTTAGAAAAATACTGTGATGGAAATTTATTCCAATTTCTTTGTTTGAAATGCTTATTTTCTGGTAGCAATCAGAGGAGCAGTTCATGTACGAATAACTGTTAGGCATGTCTGTTCACTATTAGGACAATTGGAATAATACTTGGGTTTGGCTACCATAAATATTTGAAATTCATTACTTCTTTTTCTGCTTTTGCAGTATTTATTTTGATATATCGTTTTCCTGTAAACAGTGTAGCCATCTCTCTTCTTTGCCGTGGTTGAGTGTTCAAAGAAAGCACATGTATCTACAGCAAAATTGTTTAAAAGTCTTTGCCTTCCAGTAACTATTTACCATTTTCTGTTTCATTTGAAGATAACCTTTGGAGGTATGCCTTTTTCTGGCAAACCAAGTTCTAACAGTAGGAAGAATTTCAAAGGCTGTATGGAGAGCATCAACTACAATGGCAATAATATCACTGACCTTGCCAAGAGGAAGAAATTGGAACCTTCAAATGTGGTAAGAGCATAATTTCAGGGTCATCTACACTTCTGCTTCTCTTTCTAAAGACTAGAAGGTTTTTGAGGGTGTGTTGCTGATATTCTTGTGATATACTGGAATAATATAAAGCACAAAACAAATTTTACCACATGTATGAGCATTTTATTTTGGGGGTCTTGTTTCACCTTTCAAAAATTAACCTTTAGTGTCAGTCAGATAGCTTTTTTTTCTTTTTTAAAAAAATCAGCTGAGCCATTAATTGCCTTTTCCCTTTCTTCTCAAATTATAGTAGTCCAAAACCAGTGCAGACAAGATTTATTATTAAATGAATTGCAGCTTTCTTTTGGCTTTCAAATCCTGATAATATTCCATCCCTGCTGAGCTAGTTGGATTGCTGGTGTGCAAAAGGCTTTGGATGAGAATACTTCTACAGTCTTTTTTGATACGTCTGAAAAACCTCAAGACATTATACTCAAAAATCATTATTTGCTTATTAACATTACAGAGCTTATTAGCATTTTATTCTATTTTTGCTGTGGCTTAAGTGTTCATAGTTGCTTTCATGTTCAGACTTGTGGCTTTATGGGCAGGGTGATTAAGAAAGAATATACTTTAATTCCTGTGTTTTTAAAGCTCTAAGTGTTCCTGAAAATGCTTGCTGGCATGTAAAGGCAATGTGGGTAAGAAATAAATGTATTATTGCCATAACTTTGAGATTGTTCAAATAACTTTTTAAGCCTTTCTTCTGCATAAGCTTACAGACTTCAAAAATTCCTGCTAACAATACATAGGTTTACACTATTTCATTTTCCTTTATGTAACAAATTGTAGGGCTGTACATATGCAGTGATGATGTCACGTAAAGTATTGATTATCCTTGGACAGTAAAACTGAAACTTCATGTAACTATGAACATTATGGCTAAATCGTCAAGGAAATCCAAGTGATAGTCTTGAGTATGTGATGTTTTCCCTTACAAATTCAGTAATGCAGCCTGACATCTATAACCTTTTCTATACATTAATTTCTACAGTATTGTCAAAGGGAAAGAATATGATATATATTCCATGCAGTAAGATCCCACTTTTAAAATTTTTTCAACCCAATCTCATGAACTCATGAAACTTTGATTTTTTTAGGGCTTTTTTTTCAAAATTACATGTGATTTCCTTCCTGCCGGGCATTTTCAGCTGTAATATAACCATGATTTTGAAAGATTGATACCTGATTTAAAAAAGAATCTTTGTACAGGAGCAATCTTTCCATTTTGCACAATCAAGTCCACTGCAAGTTAGTAGGACATATTCTTAAAGTCTCTTTCCGAACAGAAGTGTTGCTTAAGAAGTTCCTATAGTGCAAATCCTATCCTCTAAAGTCCTAGCCTCTCAAAAGTGTGGCATAGCTAGCAGACATCTAAAGTCTCGGAAAAATCGTATTTCTGATTGTCTTTCTTTCTTTCTTTCTTTCTTTGCTTTTAAAATTCTGTTGCCCATAACATGAAAGTAAAATCCTCATAAGAAGCTCTGGCAGTATTAGTGCCACATCAAGAGGTGATAATGTGCCAGTTTAATTTGATGATTCCGTTGATTTCCAATTCTGAGAATGACTATAAAAATAGAAGTGACCTTTGTTTTCAGTAGGAATACTTGCTTCAGCTCTTCATAAGTATAATCAATTTTACTCTAACTAAATCAACATGGATTTTTATGTTTTTTACAAAACCATTTTTTCACCTAGTTTTTAGCATGATTTAGCAATAGAAATAGACTTGTTTGAAGCTATTGTTGTTGTTAAGCATGTTTATGATGATGTCACTCAAGCAGTCCAACACGTGTCCAAAGCTCCATTGTAGGAGATTCTGTACAAACCCATAACATGAAACACACCTTGCCCCAGATAGTGTATTATCTTAAAATGCATAACGCACACAATATGAGGCTGAATACAAGCAAAGTAATCAGTGTGGTTGTGAGAAATATCACAAAGGAAGCATAAATTCAGAGTAGAGAAGGATTTTAAGTGCTGTGAAACAAAAGAAAATTATATTCCTAGATGAAGATGAATTTCACAAGTCACGCAGTGAAAGGGACTTGACAAATTAATTATGCACAGTGAGGAGGCCCAGGAAATCAGAGATGATAAGATGGAGATGATCTTTATTTGTCTCTGAAAAAAATTAAATTTAAAAAAATTATGTCTCATATGCATACATGTTATGAACAAAAAAGCACCACCAGTCATCCTTTTGCTTTATTGAAGAGTAAGGATCAAAAGACAAATTAAAAGTATTCTAAATTTAAATAAAGTCCAAACCTGACTTTAGTAACATATTTGGTTTAGATTCAGAGAGTAAAGGGGAATTTTTTTTTTAATTCTTTTGTGATATTTGAGGTGGCATTAGCGTGCAGTGCACTGGCTGTACTGTATGATCCACTCTTGTTTAACAGGTAGTGTAGTCTTAATAAAATCATTACTTGTCTTCTGAGGGCTTCCTATTCAGCCAGTAGGTCTTTTAATTGGGAAAACTATTTACAGTAGTATTTTACACAAGGGATAATGTTTGAATGTGGATAGGCAAAATTGATTTATAAGTAAACATGAATCAAGTTTGCCACATAGATGAAAGATCACCATACACAGCTCAAGCTACACAAATTAAGTTGTTTTTACCTTTTCCCTATCAATGTAGTATGAAAAATTCTCTGATAAGACCAAGACTTTCAATATAAATGCACAGTATATATTTGACTTCCAGATGTCATTGCACAGAAAACTATTCAGCATGTCACTCTGAATCTACAGAAAAGGACCTCATTCTCTTTGAAAAATGAGGAGGCTATTGTAGAGACAAGCTGCAGATTAACTCGATCTCTTGACCTAGAACTAGTGAGCAATCTATATAAGATGGGCTGTACTTAAAAGAGGACTCATCTTGTGAACTACAGTCATAGAGGGGATCAAAAATCCAGTTCATATTAATCTGAATAGCTCAGTAGGGAAAATGCTAACTAGCAGAGAAATTAGAACTACGTGTTACTTTCTCAAGAAATTTTTAATGCTGCTAGGCTATTCATGGGAAATGCATTCACTGATGTGAAAAAGGATTTGAATGCATTCAGTGCCATTAACATTAATAGGTGTTATACATGCAAGTACCGAAAACATCAGGATGACAGAAGAGTGTCAATTGGATATAAAAGCCTTCTTGTAATGAGGAAATTGTTAGTTCCTCTTGGTAACAAGGCAGCAAAAGGAACTCTTAAAAGGAATGCTCTCTGAGCACTGCTTAATTGCTATCTGTGACTGAACCGTGAGATGACATCTCTCAAAGAATGATGCAGCCTTCCATGTCTACACAGGACAGCCTTAACAAAGTAACAGAAGTTGTTTCTATGCACAAGGTGACCATTACACTGAGAATGATAGCCAAGGGTTACAGAGGGTATTTCAGACACTCCCCACCTTTTTTTTTCTGTGTGCAAAATTTGTGGTTTAAGCACAAGTATTCTGTAGCAAACTTGGAAATGTTCAGATTAAAACTACTCAAACAAATGAGTTACCCATTTCTATTTCAGTTTAGGAACAAATCTAGGAGATCAATTTAAATAAATGTCTTCTCTAGTTCCAAATTACTGAAAATATCAGTGTTTCATAATTGATCCCAGAAGCTGCCAAATTGATAGTCTAGCTACTGCTAATTCTACTGGCCTTTAGAGGTAGACTCTGTAAAACTTCTGATGTTCTGTAGGAAAAAGAAGTTGTTATGCAGAGTAATCCAAGTATTTATCCTAGGGGTCAAGAAAATATTATTTTTATTCATTTGGGTTTTTACATGGAAATCCTATGTAAGAAGCTGAGTCTGCCACACCAGTTGTATCTCACTATGATACAGATAACGTGTTTCCTGATGGGATATTCTTTTAAAAAGTGATGGGTTTGGACATTGGCAAATGAGTGCTAAAACTTGCTTATTGATGTAATCCATTATCTTTGATTGAATATAATTATGTCTTAAAGAAATTTACTTAGGTCTTTCCTCCTACACATTTTCAAGTACAAATATCCTATCTTGCTTCCAAATTCTCTACTTTCCCTCAAGATGAACTTTCAGATGCATTTATACATTACAAATACAGAAATGTGACATAAAAGCCTAAATCAGTAAGTCAGTAATATGGAATTTAAAAATAATTATACAATAAAGATGATGACTGACTTCTACATGGATTCTGAACACTGCGAAGATGGACCACATCTCTAAATATCTATGTACCTCCAAAAATATTGTTCAAGCCTTAATATTTTTTAATGAACAAATAAATATCAGAGGAATTGCTATCTTGATTATAGTAATAATATCTATACTGCATCAGATATACTTCTTCCTTCCCAAGTAGAACTGTAAGTGCCACATATCCACCTGTAACAGTGCATGAGAAAGCCTTACCACAGGACATGATCCACTTTGCCACATATTATAGGAATTCTTCAGCAGAGGAATTTTCCTGTTATATTTGCATTCATGCAGTAATAAGTTAATTCTGGACATAGATTACTACAAAGTACCTATGATTTCTAAGGAAAAAAAATGGTAATGCATCCTACCAATTTGGTCTTTTGTTGCAAGAAGTGACATGAGAACCAGAGTGAAAAATTCATGTCCCTAATTCTAGTCTTGTTTACAGATACACTTTAAAGCCTTGTAGATCAATAAAGTTGACTGGATCTTTTGTGAATTTCCTGAAGAATCAAATTTTAAAGTGTGGAAACTAGTTTCTTTTACAGAGAAAATTATTTACTATCCAAAAATATTAAGTGTTGTTCACAATCAGCTACACCAAATCCTTCTGCTTCATGAATTGAAGTATTAGCATTTGTGGTATCACTTAGTAGAAAACATAACAGAGAGGATGACTCTTCAGGTATTATACATCATTCTTTTGGAGAATCATGAATTGTATTGATTGACTCATTGATATCAGGGTATTTGGAAACCTTCACTCATTTTTTATACTGTTCTCTTACAGGTTTCTATGAGGACCACAGACAAGCCCAAGTTTATCTGTGATAAATTTACCTTTTAACTAGAAAAATTAATGCTTTCATCTAAGCTGCTTCTTAGACTACAGCTCTTCAGGGCAGACTGCCTTTTATTTTGTATATGTACAGTACAAAATATAATGGACACTGCTAGAAAAAATACCAGAACCATCAGTAACTATTACAGTAGTAACAACAATGGTAACATTAATAGCACATCTTTAGATGCATCATGCATTGATCACAGTAGTCTTTAGGCTGAATGAAATCTAGAATATTTTTCTAGAGGTAGCTATGGATTTAGTGGAATCTTACCATTTTGCTTATGGTTTTGCTTTTTTTTTTTTTTTTTTTTTTTTTTTTTTTTTTTTTTTTTTGTGTGTTTTACTTAGGGAAATTTAAGTTTTTCTTGTGTGGAGCCACATACAGTGCCTGTCTTTTTCAATGCCACCAGTTACCTTGAGGTTCCTGGTCGTCCAAGCCAGGATCTGTTTTCAGTCAGTTTCCTTTTCCGGACCTGGAACCCAAGTGGACTTCTTCTCTTCAGCAAATTTGCAGATGGCCTGGGGAATGTTGAGATTGACATAAATGAGGGCAAAGTCAGCGTCCATATCAACGTCACCCAGGTGAAGAAGAACCGGATAGACATCTCATCGGGTAAGTGTGTTTTGGGTTTTTTTAAATTTGGTATCATTTTGGTTAATGTTGTTTAAAATCATCGTGCACCTAGAGATTGGAACAACTTTTTACAAAATTTAAAGTTTATATTGCAACTATATTAAATCCTTTACTGTTTCATTGAGTAAGAGGTACAAGAATGTTGAAACAGTTGTTAGATTAAAAAAATATATATAAATGATCTTATTGTGTCAAGAAATCACCCCTTATCCATGAGGCAGCATTTCTTCTTTTTTCTTCCTTCCTTCCGTCTTGCAGTTTTCTCTACAAAAATACTTGGTTTCAAAAGGGGGATGTACTCCCTTTCTAGGAGTAGTCTAATAATTAGGCTGCCCCTAACATTTCCCGATAATTAGGAAACTCTCGTTAAAAAACCAAATTCATTCAGACCATAATTATTTGTATGGATTTTTTAGATCTGCATAGCTATCCTGCAAAAACTTAGGTTTATTTCAATCCTTCATTGTTAATTTTGTTGCAACAGGCATTTCAGAGCCTGTAAAATTAACTGTGTGTGTGAACATAGAAAAGCAAAATATGGCATCTGCCAGGTAAGGCTGCAGAAGGAATGCTGCTGTTGTACAGTATATATCACAGCAAACTTCTTTTTCCCTTCTTCTGCAGGGAATTAACAGAGGTCATGATATAAACCTGCCCTGTTTTCTAGAAGTCAAAATGGTCTGCCTTTGGCACAAAGATTTCTGACCACTGTGGTCCTATAGATAAAAGGTGCACAATTTTTTCACTGGCTGTTTTTAACAGCTGACAAAGGAGAATTTCACACAATCACGTGTGCAGCCTTCTATGTAATAACTGCACATCTAGAGTATGAATAAACTCTACTGGGAGGAATGCAGCCTGGTTATCACAAAATATTAGACTAACAAAAACCACAGCCTAGCCACCTAAAACCACTAGCAAATCTGGTATGGGTTTCATATCTTTGCTGTATTTTTGCCTGTCACCTGTAATAGCATGGTTTTCCAGGAGCAAGTTAAAGTCTTTTAGTCTTTATTCTATGTGCTTCTCATAATTTACAAACTTGCTTACATTAGCAGCTTTAATGTCAGTTTTCCAGTTAACATGGGGACATCAGTACTTCATTCTGGGGCGAGCAGTGTAGTGCCGGTGACTGGTAGGACTCACACAAGAGAGCTCTAAGCTGATGTTCAGGTGGCAGAGTCTTGTTCCTTCACATCTCTGCCATTAAGGTACTGAACCGAGTTATGGTTTGTCTGGTTTTATTTGTCATAATTTCCCTTGAATACCTTCAAGTTGCATGTACTGAGTCAGGGAGCTCCAACTTAGCAGGCACAGATTTCAGATAAACAGGAGAGTCTAGCCTCCCAAATTTTCGAATACAGTTGAATTCCTGCTCTTCTCACTGGTAACTGGGCTCTGCTAACCTCCTTACTTAATTACTGCTTTATGAAGTGCTTCTTGATGGCTAGAAGAGATCAGACAGTAGGAGAAAAAGGTTTTCTTGTTGATTTTCATACCTAATTCATGGGAGCATTTTGTTCAAGGAGAGAAAGGCAGATGCAATTTTATATACTTTGATGACACTTTGCAAAAGTAAAAGTGAAATAATAATACATAGAAGTGCAGTGAATTAAGGGATGCAATTCTCTAAAGTGATCAAATAAAAAGCAGGAATGCAAAATGTTTAACTTTTGTGTAAATATAGTAATCGTGAGAGGTTACATAGCATGCTGTGGGAAAACATTGGGATAATAGTGGGTGATTCATTGGAATCATGAAGCAGACATGGACTTGCATTTAAAATCAGGAAATGGAGAACTACCATCAGGCAGTCTGTTCTTAGCAGTTTTCTTTGTATCCCAGAGATCCTTCCCTGCTGTCTGCTCAGTTTTTGTCAGGGATATTTTTTTCACTGTGTTAGCAGATCCCATCTAGAGTTCTTACATCTTATTTCGTGTTATCCTTTGGTCTTCAAAAGGGTACTTAACTGTTCCTTAGTTTGTTTAACTGCATCTCCTACCTGCTGGAGATTTCACTATATTCAATTCTTCATTAAATTCTCTCAGTCTCTTGATCAGTCTTCTTCATCTTTTTCACAGGATAAGTCATCCCACTACTTTATTCTTGGAATATGTAAAAGAAAAATAATATTGTTATAATTATTAAAATGGTCTTGTGTACCTGAAGCTTCTTCACTCGTGTGGAGTTCAAAGTTATGTTTTGTATGAGACATTCCTACTGTCTGTTGTGCCTTAGATACCTCTCTCATTCTGTTGTTGCCTTTTGAAAAACCACAAGTAGTTGATATTAGCATCAGCAGTTTCTAGAAAATTTTCTATAGATCACTTCTGGTTTTGGGAAAATACATTTTATTTTCTTCTTTAGTTATATTAGATACTGTTTGCCTTGCTGCTCCTTTTGCTCCTTCAGTCACTTTCAAACCACAACCTCAACTCTACATATCTGGTAATTAAATCTGTCCATATTATGAACATTTCGTATTTATTTTATATGGGCTGAAAAGAATCAGGGTTGGTTATAAATACTGTAATATATAGTATGTATGATTTTTGTGTTACAAGTAAAAAGCAACTGACTTTTGTGTTGACCTTGCAAACCAGAATTTCAGGTTTTAATTGACCTGGCTGTAACTTGTTTAATGGTGACCAAATGACTAGCCCATGACATGTCCTGGGCTTCTGAGTGGTAAATGGCAGAGGCAATAAAGAGCTGGTAAAAAACCAGTAATAAATGTTTTACTGTGTTAGTAAGGTGTACACTCTGCTGCATAGCAAAATGCTGAGTGTAACAGAATACTTTACATTAATATGCACATGAACTTTCAGTTTTTATTACATATGAAAAGGACAAAGATGATTAGCCCTTGTAATTAGACTTACTGCCTGATATTCTTCCTGAGCAAATATTTTCTTTTTTTCGTGATCTTGCCAATTGTACCTTCAAAACAGGTTTCTAAACAGGAAAAAAATCCCTGCCCTGCCCAGCATTCTGTTAAGCATCCAGTAAGCACTGCTTAGCTGTGAACAGACTGGCAAAACTGTTGTAAAAAGTCAATGCCTTTGATTTTGCTTTTTCTTACGTTAGTCTCATTAAGATGCTACCACCATTTGATTGATGAGAGTTATATTAATAAACTTGCTGTTAGTAAGAGGAAAATCAGGCCCACTGAGAGCTGAAATAAAGATTTAATTAGAAGAAATAAGCTACTGACTGTGCAGAATTACATATGTGAAATACTTAAAGTTTGTGTATAAACCAAGAGTTAAACATCTTATTGACTTTTTCTCTGCAAAGTAAACTTTGATTAATATCTTCACAATTGTGTATGTCCCAGCATAAGGATTAATAATAGGAGAGAATCTCAGAAAACAGTCAAGAGATTTATCTTTACTTCTTCATATACTTTTGGACTAAATTCTGGTTTTGTCATGATGAGATTAATGCAAACTTTCTAGAAATTGTTGGATTTACCCAAGGGATTGATGCTAGGCTGACAAGATGAAAGAAAGATGTGGTCTTGCATTTAGATCTTTTTGAAAGCAGATTTCCAATATAGTTTTGCATATTAAAGGATTCTGATATTCTGCTGCAGTTTAAAACTAATTTAGTTTGAATACCTACTAAGAACCTGCTCAATATTTAAAATCTGGCAATTAGAATAAGTTGTTGAGGAAGTTGTATTTACTTATAAGCTTTAACAAGCTAATGTCTTCTTTCTTGAGCACAGAAAAATCAGCAACTGGAAAATGTCATGCTCCCAAATCTCTCTTGGCTATAAAAACTTTTTATGAAACTTCCCCAAAGCCATATGCAAATGCAGTTCAATGCAGGGTTAAGCCACAGCCTGTGTCCCAACTACCTCTTTTTCTTCCACTGAGTTTTATCTACCTGCTCTGGCAACTTAACCCAAATTCCTTCCTAATGAAACCAAACTTTTCTGAAGTTTTCAACATGAGAAAAAATCGGTAACTCATTAAAAAACACAGAGAGTATTGCTTTGCTCAAAGAAATAATAGTAACGTTCAAAACAACACTCCTGAGGAATCATCTAATGGCTTTACAATGTGTTTTTAAAGCAAAGCTCAAATCCCTGTTTCAATATAGAATAGAACATCTCTGCCTCTTGAGAAAAGGCTGGGTTTTCATGATGGCAAATTCTAAAATAATCTCTTGATTTATCCTCTGTTTATTTTCTCACTCATCTTTTCATAGGCAGCTTTGACCTTTCATATCTAAGCATTCTCTGCTCTACTTAAATACTAGAGGGTCTATGAAGATCCCTTAGATTTTACCCTACAGTACAGATGATAAGTCATTGAAAAAGGACATAGCCCATAATACCTTAACAAAGAAATTTTCAGTGTCCAAAATCTCCTGCCTTTAACTTGAATTCTTCTGCTTGAAGCTGCTTTTTTCCTCTTCCAACTCTATTAGTTAACATCTTGTATTAGCTGCTGCTCAAGACTTCAGTTCCTCCTGTCAAGCATAAACTTATTAAAACTTGGGATAGGAATATCTTTCTGTCATATTTATCTGTATTAAATAAATCAGCCTTTGCCCTGTTGAATCCCTGGGAAGCTTTCCACCCTTCTGTCTTTCTGCTAGATCTCAAGTCATCTGAATTGGAGTTCATTTATATTTTAGACCTTGGGTTAAGATAGCATCCTTCAGGTAATAAAATGTCTCTCTCTGGCAGATCTAAAGTGTACTCTTCCAGTGACAATTCCCTGGGGCACTTTATGTGGGAATCAAGAAGTATTTTTGCTTTGGTGGTTAAATGAAGGCTTAAATAGGGAATGTGCACACACAGAGGACAAGTGCACTTCTGGTGGGAAGATAACATTTCCCACTAGGTCTTTCTCATATTACTGGTAGTAGGTTATACAGTGACTGTTAGTAAGTGGCAGCAGATACCCCTGAGGCACTTGTCAGCATGATCAAGATGAGAGACAGAAACTCTGTCCATGAAAGACAGAATGATGACTTAGCATCAGACAAGTCTGAATATTAGAAACTTAGATTCTTCACAGATAGCCAGGTTTATCTGTTTCTCTCTGTATGTTTATTTTTGGCTATTGACCTTAAGCAGTGAGTGCAGCTACATGAATAGGCATTTGTGGGTTTGAATTTCACAGAACTGAGACACAGAAATACTTGTAGTAGTTGTAATTATTTTTACTACACATTCTCCCTATAGTCTGGTTTAGCATCAATCAGATCAAGAAATATAGTTCTTGATTGCAGACTTTCTTTGTCTAAGAAAATTGACGAGTTTAGTTCAGGGTTTTGTGAATTCTGCTTCATCAGTCACTGATTTTTGCTGGAGAGTTGCCTAAAAAGCACAAGCTATGTATTCTAAAGCATAGATGGTACCTTTTCCAGATATTTCCCTGAGAACAATGGAACTCTTTATTGGTTGCACTGACACTTTGCAAGGATGGAGGAACACAAGGATCAATTAACTGAGGTGTTGTCCTTGTTAGGCTTTCTAAATACGTACAGGAGGCTGAAGTTAGGTTTACTTGTTTTAGTCTCATTTCCTCTGAGCTGTTGAACAGAGTTAGAAGGGATCTTTGCTGATCACTATTTTAGCATGAAAGATGAGATAAGGCTATTTACAACTACTATTTGAACACTCACTTTTGTTGCAGTGAATTTCCTTCAGGACAAAACCCCTGAAATAGTCATTGGCTAAATGATAATCCTAACTTGATACTAGAAGAAGTGTAATTTATGTGAGTAGATCTGGACAGAACTGGTTGGAAACATACCCTTCTAATTCTTTTTTAATTCAGTAAGATTGACAGGAAGTGGACTCAATTTTTGTTGCTTTCCATGTTGCCTTTTCTTACTACATCCGTATCAGTTATTGCTAGTCTGGTTCTAGTCAAGTCTGTGAAAATTTTGGTTTTGACTTTGATGAATGAAAGATAAGGCCCTTAGCTCTGAATGCTACAGAGGTGCCCAATATTTTGCAGTTACCTTAAGAACATAGATTTTTACTTCAGTGGATTCTCTGCATATTTTTGTTGAATGCAAAAGAGCATGAAGAGACTTGTCTCTAAAGACTGGTTTATCAAGCCAAGGATGCTTATTTAAAACCAGAATTACCTCTTGGATCAGAAAGGTGGTGATGTTGGAATGGACGTTGTAAAATATACTTAAGTTTACATTTTAAAGTCTTCCAGGACTTACGTGTACTGATTGAAGTGAATATGTGGGAGTTTTTTTTCCATTATTACTTTCCTTTTAGATTATAATAAATAAATAAACAAAAGGATACGATAGAGAGTGGAGCTATATTTATATTTTTTGTGTTTATGCACAACCCAACAACAACATTCCCATGGCATCACTAAGTATTCATATAATATAAAGGGAAATGAAAGGAATGTTTTCTAATATCAGAAATATCCAAAATATTGGAGTTTTTTCTCCGATATGTTAGTTTGCCATCTCTGTGTCTTCCTCCATACAGGTGGTTCTTGGAGAAAGCCCATTTCCAGGATTCCCACACCTATGCTGACCAAGGTTTGTCGTAGATGGCAACATGATGGCAACCACACAATAATGTCAGCCAGGTCTTTCAGCAAGGGCACAAATATCTTCCAGCACCATTTAAACTTCATAACTGTGGAAAAACAGGGATTGCTGTTAATGACAGGATATAGTGGTTCCTGTAAACTTTTCTGTAGGTGTTAGCATTACTGGAGAAATGTGATTGGATTTCATGCTGTGTTAGCTCTTTAGTTTATCTTGCAGCCGGTTTAATTTTTACTGCAAACTAGTGAGAAAAAGTATGAATTCTATTTGAAGTGTGATTTTCACTTTGCTTCTATTTGAGAGAGAGGTAGTTGACTAAGCACATCTCGTGATCACCCAGCATATGATTAATCATTTATAATAACTTAAAGATATACTGCTATGCCTATTTAGTTTGGCAGTTAAGATGTTCAGTAAATGGCAGTGAGTGAGTGGACTAGCAGAAGGTGAAAAGAATGCAATCAGTTTTTAACCAATAGTATAAGTTACAGTCACTGTACATATGTATGTGTACCATTGTACGTACAGCCATCCGCCAGTCAGAGAGCTTACCCGGCTAATTTACCAGCCACAATGTGCAATGAAGTTGAACGATCATTACTTGGTAAAAAAGTAAAACCATTTGAATGGATTCAGGAGACCCAGGGTGCTCCTTGTTTCATCTCAAGGTCCTGATACTATAATTGTCATTTGGACACAAGCTGTATCACTTCTAGGATATCATCTTTCAACAGGATCAATAGTTTCTCCACAATCAGCACTGAAATCCAGGAATAGTTCAGTAGTTAGACTGTTCCAGAGTCCATTACAATAGACAGTATGGACAAAACAGATCTTACTCTGCCAGCCTGGCTTGTTCTCCTACACATCTCTGGAAGAATTTGTCCTCTTACAGACTCTTATGCTCCTTCCTTCCACTCCTCCCTCCCCTCCTCCTTCTGTACATACAACATATTCTGGATGTCAGTGCTTAAAACGTGCAAAAATCACAGGGTATGAGGAAACCTTATTATTATTCACCACTTTATGAAGAGATGCCCATTTTTAGAATCATAGTATTCCAAAGTATTTGCGACCCAAAGAAGGACATGCAGGGTCAGGGGAAGAGCCAAGCTGTTGGGACAAGGCTGCTGTAGATATGTCGTGTAATTCTAATGATATGACAGACAGGAGCTGTCAGTGTTGCATATGGCTTACACAGTGTGGACATCTGGATCAACAAGGTGAAGCTCCAGGGTGAGGGTACTGGTCCAGAGACACCTCCACATGCTGTATACTGGGGACAGAAATGGATCATTCCTTGGGCCTGGTTACAAAGATGGTAGGGACACATCCTGCCTTGTTTCAGAAGCAAGAAACTACAGCAGAGAGGGTGAAGAATAGGAGGTGGCTTACAGATGTAGAAACAAAGGGAAAGTTCTCAGATTTGAAAAAATGGTCTGCCATCACCTCATTTACTCAGAGTTTGTTGTTTTAGAAAAAGCTTTGGTGGGCATAAGACCTTGCTGGTACAAAAAAGCAATTGTTACGGTTTAAAAAAAAGAAGTAGAGGCGGGAAGAAAAAACATTAAAGGCAGTCTCCAGTTAGAACATAGGACAGTCAGTTTCTGTACACTTAGAAAAATGTTTAGGGACAGATTGGGAAATCAAAGGTCTTGAACATGTATTATGTAACAGTGTTTCAAAAAAAGGGTACAGAATCTTTTAGAAGCGTGCACAACACCGTGGTATGATGCTATCAACTAGTAAATTAAAATTGTCAGTGCTCTTTTCACCTTCTCGTCTTCTCCAAATGCAAGGGAAAGAAAGGAGAATTTTCTTTACTTTTAAAGTCAGCGTTTGAAGCATTTGTACTTTGAGTAAAACCAGGAATAGTGTTTCTAGAGCAAATGTCCTTGCAAGTAATTTGAGTTTTGCAATTTGTATCACTAATCCTCAAGTAGGTGTCCCGCAACATCTCTAGCCTATTACTTACAAGAAAATAATTAAAATTTATTGCAATATTAAACACAATTCTTTTTTGGGGGGGAAACATGACCTAATTAGAGGCACAGAACTTTAATTTATGTGCTGGGAACTGGCACTCAATATCTTCTTTTTCATTGCTATTCAGGAACGTGGAATATAGATTATTATCTGTGACAGGTTTCTGGCAGTCCCTCTTGGTTTGACAGTGTTATTTTAGAGAGAAGAGAGAGTCACTTTTGTATATAATGAAAGGCAAAGTTGTCAAGCATTCATACATATTTTATGCTGCATAAAACTTAAGTGCTGGAGGAAAGATTCTGTTTTCAGTCATGCCATTGTAAATTCATAGTGCTTCTCCTGACCTCCAAGTTTGTATCAGTGACACACAATGGCATCTAGCCCAAAGGACTAATTCCATTTTTTTACACAAGTAATGCAGTTCTTTTAAGTCAGCTTGGCCCTTACAGGGTTTTTTTGGTTAGCACAGTCATGCACAACTGTGATGTGTATTTTGGCAGTTTGGCATTTTCTACTGACATTGATGGAACTAAAAGCAATTTCTATCAGTGTACTTTCTTGAAATGGCATTAGGCATAGTCTGTATTGTCTATTTTTTTTTTGATGGAAGTGGTAACTCTTTGCTGCAAAAATTCACGTGGAGAGAAAAACATTTTCTAGTTGTATGTTGCTAGCTCTGCCTTTTCTCTGTTCTTGTAAAAGATGGAGAGTCCCTTTAGGCATTTTTGTACATTGTTTGTTTTCATTTCCAAATGTTGCTGAAGCAGCATCACATGAGCACTGAGGTGAAACAGAGCAACCAAAGTACTTTGGTTTCTGTAAGCTGAATGGAAGATGATATTGTCTTTAAAAAGCTTACTCATTAAGTTTATATATTTGATAGGGAGAAAAAAATCTCAATTCTCTTACTGTGAGGCAGCCACTATAAAATACATAGTTCATTTTAGTACTAACCAGTGTCCACACAGACACTGTTTCACTAAGGAATAAAACAGAAAGTTCTACACATATCCTTCACAGAATACTTACTTACCAAAGAAAAACATGTTTAGAGTCATGACTTCCCCTATGGCTTTTCCAGGAAATGTATGAATGTACAACAATTTGAGGGATTCATTATTTTAAAATACAAAAATAACCTTTCTTTATGCAGATTCAAAATAGTGGAACATTATATTGCATGCCCTCAAGTATAAGGGTTTCACTGATTAACCTTTTGTAAGCTTTTTTAACAGCTCATTTTCTGCATATTAACACATACATTAAAACAAACTGCCAAGTGGAATCAACTTTTCCACAGCACTAGCATGAGATTTCTAGCAGGAGAAATAACATTCTTAACATCATGCCATGTCTCTCAGTTCTGGAATTTGCAACTCAGGGCTGATATTCTTGACCATACTGAATCTGGGAAAGAATAATATGGTGCAGAGGAATCTTTGGGAGATTGGGCTGGTTTCTCTAGTGTTGGCAACAAGTGACGTTTCATCAAATTTGCTGTGTGATAAAGATTTGTCATATCCTATACAAGAGTATCTGGTCCCAGAGGGATGATCTTCATCTTCTAAAGCATCCTCCAAAGGCACAGAACTGGGCACAACACAGCTCTGCCTTCTTTACCTTCCCAGGAGCCTGTGACACCTATATATATAGAGAGAGAGAGAGAGGGAGAGATGATGTTTTATTGGCAGCCCCCTGTAAAAACAAACAAACAAAACAAAACACCCCCAAGAAATTACTAAAATATTTCATTTTTCTTTGGCTGGATGACCCTGAGTTACATTTCTATTGAACGGACTTGGAGCAAAAAGAATGCACTTACCTCTTCTACCTTTTTCTTTTTCTTTCTAGCTTTGAGCAGTACAGTATGAAGTGTTCTTTTCTGATTGTTTGCAGGAAAATGTTGCTATGAATGTGATGTTTGGTTCATCTTTCTTTCAATATAATATTTCCTGCAGCAGGCCATTTTCTGTGGGAAACTTTTATTTTTAAGTTCATAAGTGTGGAATTTTAGAGTTCAGTTTCTTACTACAAGTAATGATTATAATAACATTATGTTAATACTATTAACTAATTTTACTACTAATAACAAATAATTATGTTACTAGAAGCATTACAGGCCAGCCTGTTCTGTGTACCATTCAGCTGGATTAGCATTTTGAGTGTTATTTCATCCCATGTCAGGAATCTGTGTTACAGGTTATTAGTTTCCACAAGGCTATTTCATAATTAAAACAAGGTTTTATGCTTTTAAATAATGACCAAAAAACCCATACAGAAGCAATAACTATCTGAAATATGATCATCCAACAAGAAAAATACACTTACATCATCGTAAGCAGACACTGCAGTAGATGCTGCAGCTGGACACAACAAGTTTTTTTCCTTTCGTAGAAAGACTGAGTGTCCATTACATTTTCTGAAGGCTTCATCAGGCATCTCTCTGCCATTCCCGCAATCATGAATCAGACCCAATGTAACCAGGATCTTTGCAAGTGGTGAGCCATTGAATAGTCATATAATAGGGGAATGCAGCAGGTCTGTGGAAAAGTTTGTTTTTTCCAAAGCAGGATTTTTTCCAAGGATTTTCATGTTTAACTTTATGCTACTGGAATTACATCATTATTTGTCAAAGTGAGCAGAAAAGGGTTGTACCAAGGAAGGAGTTGTTAGATGTATCATATAACCACACACTTAGGCAGATAGAGGCTGGGAGAGGATTTAAGTCAACACTGGATAAATATTTTTGGCAAACATGCATTTTTAGATGCATAAATAAAAATTAACAATATTATATTTGTTCTATATTTTATATTGGTAGCTCTGCAAGAAGTTAGAAAGAAATGTGTTAGTTTACTACTTCATGATTTTACTGGTTTTTTTCCCCCTTTATGGAAGCTTTTATTCTGCTTTGGTTTTTTAACACAGATGTACTACTTATTCCTCAGTTACTACAGCTTCCTTAGAAATTCCTTCACATATGGCATTAAATTCCAGTTGACAAATATGCAGAGAAAATAAGCTTTCCTTATGTACAGGCATTTGCTGTGTACAAAAAAAGTGAAGCAAATAGCTTAGCTACTTTTACCTTTTAAAGTATGTGTTGTTTTTATGGAAATAGTCTGAGGTCCAATATGGTGTCCTTAGATTGTGTTCTCAGAACAATTTCAGCATCAACATTGAATATAAAGGTACAAGTGGGAAAAGGAATTACACAGTTCTAACTAAAGGCTCAATAGTAGTGGATTTGTTCTTTTTTTCCCCCGTTTTTTCCTTTAAAACAACAGTTATATTAAACATGCAGCTCTGTAATTTGTTCCTTAAAGTAAATTCAACTTCTGCAAAACTTTTTT
The DNA here is from genome assembly GCF_000738735.6 of Corvus cornix cornix. NCBI lineage: Eukaryota > Metazoa > Chordata > Aves > Passeriformes > Corvidae > Corvus > Corvus cornix. The sequence goes on from NC_046333.1 coordinate 28,978,953, forward strand.
AAACCAGTCATAAGGATATATCCTCATCAACTTCTAAAGAAAGACAATTTTAAAAAGCTTGAAAAAATTCAGTAATGTTTTGGAAATATCTTTTAAATGATAAACAGAGTAACATTCAGTACTGATGTTACTTTTGTATTAATAGCACCTTTAATAGCTCTTTCTTGTAGCATATTTTACATGCACAAGAGAAATTTTTCCTTTCATTTTAATTATCTATGGAAAAGACATTTGTCTGTTCAGTTATGTCACCCATGTGTTGCAAAGCAGAATTATTTCTTAATACTATTAATAGTTTTTGTGGAATTCATTTTCATTTACAAATAAATGGATATGCATTGTCATAAAAGCGATGAGCAAACTGTAGTAGGTGTAAAATTAAAGAACATACCTTGTATTATTCATAATTTAAAAGAAATTGGATTCTTAAATAGTATTCCTAATTTTCTGGGTATAATTGACATCACTACTGTTGGGGTCCCTCCCCTGCCGTGTAGCCCTGGGAGAGGGGCCCTGAGGGCACAGACACGGGGTTTCCCTGCCCCTGCTCAGCCTCGTTCCCATTGGTTGGTTTGTGTTCCCTGCGCGGGCAGAAGGACCCTTGGTCCCGTGACTGGAACAGTTCCTGGGCAGAGCTCCGGCCATGCGGCTGGAGAAATAAACATCTCTGAAACCATCAAGAATCTGTCTGTCCATATATATTTCCTTTCCACGGGACTCCTGGTTTGGTATATGTATGTTGCAGTATCCCCACTGCAACACACTACAACACAGCTGAATAGATAGAAAGCACCACATTCAATACCTGAAGCTCAGTTTGGATCAAAACTTGTTAAGTCAGATCTGGTTTTGTCATTCATAAGTTTAACCAGGAATTTAAATACCCATAATCATAAGCAAACATGAAAATTTTTTGTCTTAAACTTCTGATTACACTGACACCCTGAACTAGCAATTGGGTATGAAACATTGCAGTAGATCAATTTTTTGACCATTGTGTGTAATGGTTCATACATTTAGCATACAGAAGCCCAAAATAGCATCTTGTCTCCACTCAAAACCAGTACAGTCTCATAGGAAAACTGGTATTATGTTATTTTGAGTTGTTGAGATCTTTGATAGCTGCCATGTATCCTCAGTTCACACTGGAAACTGGAGAAATTTGGACATTGTAGTTAAGAGCCCAGAAAGACTGTGATGATGATACTTCCAGTCCTGAAGTCAAAATCAATCTAAATCTCAGGCCAAATTAAATCCAATGAGAATTTTAATCTGACTACTTCTGAGAAAGGCTCTGCAATACACCTTTTTTTAAAACCCAGCTATTTGAAAGTTACTCTTCAGATTATCTAAGCACAGCAGCAAAAGGTCCAAGAATGTGCAAGGTCCTTTCCTCTGAGTATTCACAGCAGCTCACACCATGTCAATGATGCCTGTCTGGTGCTTGTCAGCACTGTCAGGACTCACTGGCTGCCTCTGGAATTTCTATTTTCAGTTTATTCCATATTCATTTAATGTAAAAGGCAGGTGAGGGGGAGTGACAACAGGGATCAGAAAGCCCTTCTCCAGAACCTTACTTGTTATCATTTAATCCTTTGAGATTTAGCCTGTCAACTTAAAAACTTTATCTCACAGTATTTGAAGTTTTTGCATTGCAAAGAGCTGTTTGGGGATATAAAATTTGACTAAGATCTGCAGTTCCATTCTCTTTACAATCTGATCATTTTTATTATAGAAGTTAATTTGGAACTGGAAGTACTGCTACCTCAAGAAGGAATATAGCATAAATATTTTTTCGGCATGTAAATAAGTGATATCCAGTAGAAAAAGATGTACATGCTCTGACTGGTTGAGTCTTATGAATATTCCTGTGGCCAAGCAGCAAAAGTAGAAGCCGTTACTCATTTCAGATTAAACAGGAGTTCACAATATTGTGTATTTTTATTTTGTGTGTTACAGATTCATTAAAATAATATTTGTGTGTGTGTGCGCCAGGAATTCTTCAAATAGGACATTTTAAAAGGTTGTCACTGCCCAGGGTAGATGACTAGTAGATTAAATCTAACAGAGTTCCACCACCTGTACTCTTGAGAGACTCTGGCAGGTTACAAGAAAATGCCACCTGTCACTCATTCTCATGTGTCAGGACTCTCACCTGTCCCACTCCGAAAGACAGGTGGAGCGGTATTTTAGGACTTGCAGGAAGAGATGTCATGGGCACTAAACTGTCAAACCTGCAAAGGCTGTTGAGAACATTATACAAGATAAAAATTTACTGGAATAAATCTCTTGGCTTCTATAGATATAAGTGCTCTTATGTTGAAAGAAAGATCTCTTCAGTTTTCACTTATTCCCAGTCTGTTTAAGCCCTCCAAGAGTTCTATCTCCATGAGGGCACCCCAGCATGTACATGGACACAGTCCTTACCTTGTGCATCCCGTTTACTTTAAAATCAATGCCAAAGCAAGCAGGATCCCTTGATACCTTTCTTTGTCATTCAAGCACCTGAAACACAAGGTGCAAAAGAGTTGTAGCCCTGCAGAAGGTTTATAAGAATGTGTTCAGACTTTACCTCTTCTCCTTTCTCCTCTTGTTTGAGGCAAGGAAAAAACATTACAGCTCAGAGATCTGGCTGTTTTACTCTTTATGGCTCAGTGAAAGGATAATTTCAAATTCTGTTGTAGTAACAAAATTAGTGTGGGAATAATGCATGATACACCATCCTACTTAGAAATGGGACATGGTTCTGGGTAAGTGCTTAGCTCATCCTTTCGTATTTCAGCATTGGTAAAATGTTTTGGGCTGTAGAAGGACATTAAAAAGATGTGCTGAGTTTGTTGGTTTTGATATATATTTTTTTTTAAATTAGGAATGACCTTAATCAAATTTTAATGTTGTAAAAGCAAACATTAGGAAGTTGTTTTCTCATTGAAAATATGCTGAGTTGCATTTCTTGTCCCATGCCACCATAATCAGTCTTTAAAATTATTTTCAGAATAGTAACTATGATGGAAAAAGCCATGTACCATATGCATAATGTAGCCAAATCTGATGGGTTTAATATACATATCTCCTCATGCAGACAGAATATTTTTAGGATTTTACTAACTTTTGTCCCTTAGAATCAAATATTTAGTATCAATAAATAAATTAAACACAGAGGTTCATCATGATTATTTATCATTATGAGAAACATATTGCACTTTGAAAAATAATCCTAAGAGAGTAATTAATTTCTTTTTCACAAACTGATCATTATTATATTGGATTATATTGTAATTAATATATCAAAAAACACTAGCATAATCACATTCTTCTTATTTTGACATGCAGACTCTTACAATGTACAAATATGCAGACAGATGGGAAATACATCAATTGAAATCCTATCCTATGAATGTGAATATTTGAAAAACCTTTGAGATTTTAGTGGACTTTAACAAAATATTTACTTTTTAGCATCTTTTTCTGCATTTCTACTTCATCCATTATCTGAAGCCTGACATGGTGTCATTCTTCTGAGTCAGTTTGGCAACAAATCAGGAAAACCCAAATCATTACTCAAGCAAAGCATATGTAGAAGGTGGGGGAATATGAAAGGAGCCAAACGAAAGTCTAATAAATTGTGTTTAAAACTTCAGCTCTCTCCTAGCTAGGTTGTGAAGGTACCAGATGAGTTTATCCACAAGCTGGTAACCCTTCAGGCTCAATATTCCAGCTGCCTGTGTGGTAGAGAAATTCTCTAGATTCTCAGAAATTTTATAAAGCTGACAGGAAGGAAAAGTCACAGAATGTTTCTGTGCAAAATTCATGAATGTAAAGACATTAAGAGTGCATTCTCCAATGATAAAACTCTGTGCCTGTAATTGAGCATCCTATGAAACAATATTAACAAGAGTAGCACAAAAAGACAAGTTTTAAAAAATCATGAGCCTAGTCCTTTTACACTGTGAAATGGCCTTTTAGGTTTAAACTAGTTTTAGGACTTTTCATATGCTTTCAGTTTCTGAGAACTCAAATGTGTATGATGATTTTTTTCAGTGCATTTTGTTTTAGTAGTAGCTGAGATCCTCTTGTAATCACTTTTCTGCAGGAATTGTCTCCTTCAGTAAAGCCTAAGATTCGTTAAGGTGTGATAAAAGCACTAGTGCCATGAATTGCTGTCTGTTGTGAGAGCTGGGAGGAATAAATACTACATGTCTCTGCCTCTAAGTTTCCAGAGAAACCTACCTTTTCCATTGCTGGATCTTTATTCTTCAAAAGGCAAAGTGAGAAGAAGCTTATACCTCAGAAAACACGAAGAGATGGATCATTCAGGCAACTAGCTGTGGGTTGCAGAGGCCAGAAAATACACCCAGCCATTTCCAGCATTCTGCAAGAGCTGTATGTTACAGACCTGAGATATCAGGAGGGAGTTTCCTTTGGAAGGCAAAGCTGAAAGGAAACCTATTTTCTTCAGCAGCAGGGAACAGCATGAAAAAAATATTTGTGGAGAGCAGTGGAGGAAGATGAAATAAGGAGAGTCAGAGGATCTCTTTGTAGATAGCGGTGAAGTTGTGTATTCTTACATATAGGCTGAGGTGAAATGTTTCATTTCAGTTCTTTGCTACTTGATAGTGGCAGCTTTCCTTACCCAAAGTAGCTTCAGGTTAGTCATTATTACTTGTGTGTTTCTATCAGTGTATTATGGGAATACTGGAATGATATAGGAATGCTGGATTAAGTATAGGCAAATGGCCTGACTGTATTCCTTACCAAGGTTAAGGGATAAAATTTTCGTATTCCACACTGAGCTTCATGAGGTGTTACACTGATGAGTAGTACTCTAGCAGGTTCATGCCATTTATGTATGAATGTATGACAGACAAAAGTACCTTTGGCTGAAGTGCAACCGTGCCTTCAGTGTCTAAAGTAAGGATGCACTGGTCCAAAACTGCTAGGTGTTCTTCTGTGTTTGACTCAAATGTATTTTAGAACAGCAAGTTGTCTATATTTTTTTATGAAGCTGTGAGGAGGAAAACAGCTTTCAATTCTCAGACAGAGTTGTCCAAAGAAAAAAAAGAAAAATTAGTTTTATCCAATTACAATAAACCTGTTCTTCTAAAAACATGCATGAAGTTGTAGACAACACTCCTTAAACTTACACTCCTGCTGAACCTTTCTCTTCATCACAGTTTTCTGTGTCATATTGCCTGCAGATTCAGGTGCTAAAATAGCTGGAATATCCTTGGTTCAGTGTGTGCTCTGTAGCAGTAATATATTCTTGAATTATTTTGTAGTCTGTCTTTAGAATGAGTGCCCAGATTGGGGACACAACTTTCAGCATTGTTATGACCAATACATAGTGCAATGATTTTAATACATCACCAAGAGTGGGTAAATTTTGCAAAATTTTCAATTTCCAAGCTGTAAAAAAATAAACCTCTTTACCATTTTATCCTTAATGATGTAATTTTGATGGCTCTTGATTGCTTACTTTCCCCCAAAAAAATCTCTCTACAACATTATTTGTTTCTAATTCCTTAGATTATTTTTTAATCCATTTGTGTACCATACCTTATTCTAACATTCAGTTCTCCATTTTTTTTTTCCATTCATATTATTTTTCTTTTCATCTTCTTCCTTTTGTATATATAAAGGCGAGTAAAACCAACCAAAACAGTGTTATGGGAACTGAGAGAAAAGATCTAAAAATATAAAGACACATGCTAATGTAACAACATGGATGGCTTTACAAGCATAAATAAATTTGGAAAAGTATATTAATATTTTCTGAAAGCACTTCAGTAGTGTAGCCATTGGGGAGGTATAAGAACATTTTAAGGGTAAGGATAATTAGTGGGATAGTAGTAAGGGGATATAAACTGGCTATGGATCACATCAGATTATAACTCAGAAGAATAGAAAAAGTAGAACAGTAATGCTCTGGTAGGTCCAAATTATAGCAGCTAGAGGGGGTCCCATCTAGTCCTGAATTTAAAAATGTGTATTCCTGAAGAACTGAACTCACAACTGCAATATAAAAAAAAAAATATGCTGGTTCTTAGTATCCTTTCTCTTCTTGGCAAACTCATCTCGCAGCATAATTGTTTAGATTTTTTACAAGGCAGAGTTAGAGTTAAATTCTGTTAAGTTTGCCTACTTGCTCAAAGTGCATTAGTGTCTTAGTTTTTATTCACTGATGATTTGTACTTGTGGGAAAAAAAAATCAAAACAACAAAAAAAACTCCAACCCCAAAAAAGCCTACTAAAATTATTTAAGCACATTTCCCCAGAAATACTATTTGCAGCTCAGCAAGCAATATAGTGCTATGTGCTGCTTAAAGACCTTTTCACTAGCCTCTATTTTCTTGCCAGGCTGGGCTGCCTATCTTTTGGGCCACATTTTCCATCCCTTGCATAAATTCTTTTATCTCTTCTACCCAGTCCAGTTAGCAAGGTCTTAAAATATGAACATCCATTGATCTTTTGTCACATACTGTATCTTTTGGCCTCTGTGGGCATATGGGTCATTAAAATCCATATTTTTATCTACTCCATGTGTTTAGGGTTTTCTTACCATTACTACTTATATTTTCTGCCCAGCAAAAGTAGTTCTTCTCTGTCTGGAATCTTCAGTATGTTTTTGCTTCTTTGCTCTTTTTCATTTCCTTTTTATTTCTAACAAGGATATTGAAAAGACTAAAATTGATGTTTGTCAAGTTTATATTCATTTTCTTGAGTTTTCAACAATGAGTTAAAAGTTTAGCAGGATTTCTTTTTAATAACTCAGCGCTATAAATAATTCTCTTTTTCTAGGTAAGAAATAAAACAGTGGACTTTTTCACCAAGCTTTACTACACTGGATTATACATTTATTATGTGGAATGCAGTGATGGGTGGAGATGGGACTGAGATTCTCTTAGATGCTACAGGTAGCTGAAGAACAGCTATATAGGTTAACCTCTACTGGTTTGCAAATACCTGTAATAGATATATCATGTTTCTATAAATTGTGGTGTGCATTTAATGTTATTAACCGGTAATAGATATATCATGTACCCATAAATAGTGGCATCTGTTTATGTTATTCATGTTATTAATAGCGCATAATTTTTTAGTGTCAAATCATCATCACAAAAGTAAGAGGCAGCTTTTTCTTAGGGAGCAGCAGGTCCTTTGCACAGAGCACTGTACGGTGCAGCCAACTGCGAGAGAACGGTGTTATCATGGAGAGGTGGATCCTGAGTCATATTGCTTCTAAATTTTCCAGTATGTACAATATCTTAGGCAAATTAATTTTTTTTTTTAATTCAAGTGCCTTTTTGTATCTCACAACATGGTTTCCCTTTAGAAACTCTTTGTAATTACCTTTGAATTTGGTTTTCAATGCTTCTGAAAAATACTCCTGCTCTCACAGTAGACTGATTCATTTGATTAGATTTCACTTACAGGCACAATACAGCATATACTCTCATATGTCCTGTCTGAAAAGAACTGGTGTGAACAAGCATGGGCTTGCACAAACTCCTAAGAGGTTTAGAAAAATAAAATGGAAATTTTTCTATTACCTCAGACTTGCTTCACTTCTTTTTAACTACAAAATACATGTTGGGGATTACTATCTCACTCAACATATTCCTAAGAGTAAACATCTCAAATATAAGTGTACTAGTTCTCAACAGCTCATTAAAAACTAATCCATTAACATATTTTTGCATGCATCTTTAGAAGATAAATTATTTATATCTTCTAAAAAAACAAAGTTTAAGCAAAAGGAAATGTAAATCCAGTGCTGGGTAAACTTTGGTGTTTATATTTTTTGGCTAAACACAAATTATAATTTGCATCTCTTATAATTATTTGGAGTTAGAACAAAATTTTTAGTCAGCTTTTCACCTATGAATTAATTTTTTTTTTTAAAACAGATATTATTCTTTTAGCATAGAAAGTGTTACATTGTCCATATAATATTTAACTCCTCTTTTCTGCTGAAAAAAATAATCTCTTTCTGATTACACATGTAAGGTAAAATTAGAAACCTGCAGCCAAATAGCCAAGAATTTCATCACACTTCTGGGAAAATCAAATAATATTTATCACCTGAATGAATTGCGGCCTTGACTAAAATGTATCATTTATGTTGAGTATGCTAAAAATGATACATTAGAAAGCAAAAAGGCTATTTATTAAAGTGATAGAATAACTGTAGTTTCTATGAACTTCCACTCTGAACTCCACACTTCTACATGTTCTGTTAGAAAATAATGAGGTCTGAATGAACTTTGAACCGAGCTGTATTGTAGATTTGAGGAAATTCTGTCTCTGGACGTGTAGAAACTTCACTGCATCAGGTAAATAAATAGTCCTGTTTAATTAGCTCTCCCATCACACTGAGCGGAGAGAGTAGGTTTGCCCGAAGAGAAATCCAGCTCAGCTGGTGACAGAGATGAGATGAGATGAGAGATTACTTGGATGATCTGCTGTTCTCTCCTTCAGGAGGCTCATGAGGAATAGGAACTTTAGGGTTAGTACCAGGGACTTGCTGTGATAATGCCAGAAAGAGGCTGCTTGCCAAAGCAGGAACATTCTTCCCTTTACTTGTTTATATGTGCATATTTCACTTAGAACGTCTGGTTCATTTGGGAAAAACAAACAAACAAGCAAAAATTGCAAAAATTCAAGATGAGTCCATTCTTCAAGCTCCAAGCCTGAGATTGTGTCAAATTCTCTAGTTTTATCATTTTATGAAAATTATTAACTTTGTGTATGGATTTTGTTGTTGCACCTTTTAATCACCACAGCTGTTCCATTACAGCAAATGCTGAAGGGAAGCAAGCTTCTTAAAAATCACTGGTGCTTATACTTACATGTCTGCCAGGTACAGTCTGTATTCATATACTTTTTCATGTTGCATTCATATCCTTCAGTGTTGTACTACTTCCATGAGAGCAGATTTGTTGCAATGTCCCTGCCAGAACAGGAAAAATTACTCTCTGTGCATGTCACATATGCACAGATGTTTCCTTGCATGCTGCATTCCTCTTGTGTTTTGCTGATAACTTTTGCAGTAGGAAAAAATGTTCTTTGCAGCCTGTGCTGCAGCAATGAGGATTGTCTTCCCAAGTTTGCATGACTAAAACAAATTCAATAGGTCTGTCTTCTTTTAGTTATTTCTGTCCTTTTGTTTTTCTTGAATCTAGAGGATGAAACTCTGGTTTTGTTGTGTATCTGCTTTTTAGAAAGATAGACAATACCTACAGTTGTCACCATATGACTATTAGTAGATTAGGTAGTGTCAAAAGCAGTAAGAAATTCCTCTGCCAGAAGAGAAGCATATCTCCAAATGCAATCATATCCCACTGTTATCTTTGTACTGGTGTTTATACCAGTATGTCAGCAGTTCTATTCTAACCCTGTAGTTTTGAAAATAAGTAACAACTTTTGAGAGTCCCTTTGGTCTAGTCTTGGCCAACTAATTCTTGATCAACAAGCTAAGGCTTTTTAAAAAAAGGAAAAAGATCCTAAACCCTAATATAACTAACTGTAATGTTTATACTTAGAGAAAGAAGAGACTCAGAGGTGAGATTTGATGAACTGATCCCAGAAACTGGGATTTAATTGCTCTTAGGAGCAAAAGATAGAAGTAATTTTGAAAAGAGGCTGTAGTTTTAGCATATTATGTGACAGAGAGATCACATTTTCTGCATCATGTTTTATCATGGATTAATCTCCATATTCTGCTTTCCTTATAATTCTAGAAGGAAAATACCACTAGTGGTTTAAAGAAGAGCATATTTGGTCATTTCAATATTAAAAAAGATATTAAGCAATTAGAGAGCATCTAAACGGCAACAAGGATAGTAAAAGGCCTTGAGAGGAAGCCGGATGAGGAACAGCTGAGGTCACTTGGTCTGTTCAGCCTGGAGAAGAGGACACTGAGGGGAGACCTCATTGCAGTCTGCAACTTCCTCGTGAGGGGAAGAGGAGGGGCAGGCACTGATCTCTGCTCTGTGGTGACCTGAAGGACTGGCCTGGGGAGGTTTAAGTTGGATATTAGGAAAAGGTTCTTCCCCCAGAGGGTGGTTGGGCACTGGAACAGCTCCCTGGGGCAGGGGTCACAGCACCAAGCCTGACACAGTTCAAGAAGCGTTTAGACAATGCTCTCAGGCACATGGTGTGACCTTGGGGTGTCTGTGCAGGGCCAGAAGTTGGACTCGATGATCCTTCGTGGGTCCCTTCCAGCTCAGAATATTCCATGATATCAAAACCATATCCATCTATTGGAAAGGACAGATGCTAATACAATTGTGTTACGTATCAGTTTAGGGTTGCCTTGCTTCCCCCATTGCTGCATTGTTGTAAAATCATTGTAACTGATGAGATGAATCAGCTTTTGCTAATCTAGCCATACCCTCTAATACCTTTGTTCTGCATTCTGTGCTGTGCCTTTAGAGACTACTGTTTAGGCCTAGAAGAAATTCCCTGAGTTTAGTGTGAAGACATATATTTTGATTTGGATACCATTAATTTTATTCCATGGTATGCAGATGTGAAATTTTATCATCTTAATGTGCATGTATAAATTATTAGGTTTTGTAAGTCCAGTAACCATTTTATTATGCCTATCATGAGCAGACCAAATTCTTCTTTACTTTTCTTTATGTGGAATAAAGGTTTAACATTCACAAGATTTTTGCTTGTTTTGATTTCCTTTTGGCATAATTTAAAGATTATATTATGTGTGTTTGAAGGAAAAAGCAAGATGCACTCGATACTTGGGAAATTAAATGTTTTGATTCACCTAAATCAAAGCAGCAGCAACAAAGTCACCTCATTATCTTAGTGATGTATAAACTTGAAATATTATACTGGGTCTTTTAAATGCTGTGTGAAGGACTACAGCATCTTATTTTTCAGTGGTTTATTAAAAAAAAAAAGAGAATCAATAAAATAAAATTAAAACCAACGAAAGCTTAACAGCCCACTTTCTCAGTGGGCTGTTAGATTAGAAGCAACTCAGGAAGTGTACCTGTGCAATAGAAACGAATGATAAAATTTTGCTTACAGAACCCACACATTTTTTCTAATCATATCACTTAAATATTGTCTGTTGCATAAAAATGGCTGATATTGGTGTTAAGAACGTGAAAAAACCTCACCCTGGTGATTGTACTGATGCTTGGCTGAAATTTAGAAGCTTACAGTCTATTTCCATTCAAAGCACAGATGGTTGCTGCAGTTTACTGATTCGGTCTCGTGTTTCTCCAGGGCAGTCCTTTTTGTATGCTCTGAATGGCCAGAGTCCTATTGCCCTGACCCCAGTGGGAACCAGGCAAGAGACAGTTTGTTTTTCTTATGTTTTCAAGTTTCTTCCAATCCGAATTGTAACAAAAACTTTCTTTCATTTGACTTCTTATCACTGTCATCTTAAAAGTGTTCTCTGACTGCCTGAGTGTGATCCTCCCTGCCTTTTTAGTGTATTTTTACCACTTTTCCTAGGCACATAAAAACATATTTGTGCAACTGAGCCTATGCCTATCTCTGCTAGACTTAATCTCATGGATGGAAGAAACTAGTCTACAGGCATCATGCATTGTCCAGACTTGCATGCTGCCTGATTTTCCACTGGCATTTTAGTCATTAAATAAGTTAATATCTCTGTGCTTTCTTATGTTATTTAGGGAAAAATCTTGCAATTTTTATGATGGCAAAGGCAGATGCCTCCAATTTAGTTCCAGGTTATGTTCATCATTTTAAGAAGGGAGCTGTTTATGGAACCATCTTCTGTGTAGGCTCTCAGACATGACTGATAATCTGGATTTTTTAACCTTCCATTTTTCATCTGATTTAGAGCACAGCCTCATGAGTAGTTTCAAGGACCTGACTGAAAATGCATTAACCACAGAGTAGCAAATACAAAGATAAGGGGAGAAGGCTACCCTAGAAGGTTAACCAGGTGTGTTTATGGATAAATAGTAACCTATGATTCCAGTGTGAAAAGAGCTCTCCATGAAACTGAACAATTTTGTGGCTTGTTAGAGAAAGAGCATTCTGCATTTCTATGATCATTATTGTGGCAAGAAGATTCAGTCCATGATTTTACATTGCAAAAACATTCTGTAGCAGTTTCATTGTATTCAATATTTAGAAAAGAGACCTATGAAAATATTCTTTTATTCTGAAACTCTTCTACAATCAGGTTCTCAGCTGTGGTTTCTGAAGCAGATGTTTCAGCCCAATGGATGAGTTCGGATTTTACAGCACAGGAGAAAAAAAATGAGGGGCAAGAAAAAAGACTACAATAATAGCCTTAATTGGTGCAGATTGAAATAATTTGTCATTGAATCATGGCTTAGAAGTTCATTATAATGAACCAGAAAATAGTCATACCTCAGTAATTACATCTAAATATTTACACATATAAATAAAAAAAAATTGCAGTGAATCTTAGAGGCTTAGTCTACTGCACACTAAATATTGCAAAAGGCCAATTTGCTTCTAGTGCTCTATGTTTTGAGAACGACAATTGTCCTTAGCTAAATCACTGATTCCCACTGTTAGAATTAAGAAAATGCTTCATGATTGTCTTTCAGGTCAGTTGACTGGGAGGGGTTCCATTCGTAGGAAGAATAAGATTCAATGAAACAACAAAAACCTTTTTTTTAAAAATCTCATTTCAGGATAGAAGGTTCATTATTGTCTTATGTGTCAATATCACAATATAAAGAAATATTTTCTAGACCATAGTCTTTTGTGAGTGTGTGTGTGTGTGTGTGTGTTCTTTGGCTTCCTGCTGTGTATTATTCATTTCAGGATATTGACCAAAGCAGTTAAACCTGCTCCTGCTCTGAAATATCACACACTTATTGGTCAAAATAATAGTCCTTAGGATATTACGGAGCGGCTTGTATTTTGCAGAACAACTAATATTCTCTCCTTTGCAGTGATCTCAAGTCAATACAAGAGTGCACGATATGTATTTTTATAACTTTTGTTTTAGAGAGACCTCTTTTTTCAGTTAGGAATTTGCTGTGGTTTGACTGAAATCTGTCTGGAGGAATCTTTGTTGTTTTTTAACCCATTAACTGTTGAAATTGTTTGTGTGTCTGGAACAGATGAGAGATTTCAAATGGCTTTCTCGAGAAGTGACAGAAGAGCTCAGTCTAGGAAAAACCCACTGCGGTTGCACTCTCTGTCCGATAAGGCTATCAGCACAATGCTCTGCCACTGTTGTATTTCCAGTTGTGATGACACTTTATGTTTTTGTTAGGTATTTAAAACCCTGGTATGACTGCAAAGTCAAACATTAGGAAACCTAAGGCATCTAAGGCTTTTGCAACTTTGGTTTGGCACCTTTTAGTATATGCACTAAGAGGCTCCCCAATTAAATAACAGTTTTCCATTCCCATATACCCTGCAAGAATCCATTTAGTTCACAAAATGATCTATGCATACTTAAAAAGTGGTTACTCAATGTTTTGGGGATTTTTTTGTAACTCAGAAGTGTAGCCAAAAGCTTAATTGATTGCTGTAAGTACAGAATTGCCCATTTACATGTGGCCATCCGTATGGTGCCTATGAGACTGCCTTAGGAAGATTTCTGCATTTCTTTTCACATCTGCAATCCCCTTCATCTGCTTCTGCACGTGCTGTGCTAAAGCACATAAGTAAAAGGTAAAAATGTCCAGTAGTGTGAGCTGCCTTTGTTGTGATGTGGTGTTTTGTGTCTTGATTTACATCACTCGGTACTGTTGTATATTACATCTCTGGCATATCAGGTCACTCAGAAAATAAGGACTGGAATATGCTTGCTTTCTCTTACTAGGTATCATCAAATAAAAATCTCTGGTAGAAGTATAAGGAACGGTATCCATTTTTCTAAAGCAGCATTTTTTCACTTCCGGAGCTTAAATTTCCTGTTTACCATTTTCCTACATATGCCTTCCCGCTTCTGTAAAAAAATGAGGTAGAAAATTCTATGTGCAACAGCTACATAGTGTGAGGCTGTGCCATGACATCATTCTGGACACCCACGGGAAAACCCATGAAATGGAATCACTGTGACAATCCTTCGGAAGGGTCAATAGGCAGAATTAGAAATTTTGCATCCAACCCACAGACCAAAACAGAGCCAATCTGGTACATATTCAGTTTGTGTACAGGCAAAGCTCAGAGAGAAATCAGAAGTCATTGGTTGTTCTGGAGTTCTGATAGTATATCCTGTTTTAGCCAATCATTTTAGTAGTTCCCTTCTTTGACTTGTCCAGCTATTTTTGTTCTGTTTCTGTTACTGCCTGAGTTAGTTGTCTGCTACCCCATTTGCTAAACAGATCTTTATTTCTGATTTTTCCCGTTTGACTGTAGCTTCCTGCCTAACCAGGCCAAGTTCTTTCCTAGACTTCTGTTTCTCCAGCTAGGTCTGTGTTCCTTCTTTGACACTTCCTGTGCACATTATCCACCTGCCACTTGTTCCTCACCATGACTTTACAGTTCCTTCCTACATCTGTTGCTATTATCGACTCTCAATCCATTCTTCTCAACACATTTCTCTCTCAAAGTTTTACCTTTTGGGTTTTATTCAGCTGATTTCATTCTCCTGGAACTACAGATTCTCTTCTGATTTGTCCTGTATCCATCTCCCTCACCTTCAGTCCTGGTACAGCTTCATCAAGGTAATCCTTCCAAAATTTCAGCCTTCCCTTGGCCAGGTGGTGAGAGACTTTTCTCTTGTCCAACGCCCATTGCTTCTTGGCCTCCCGTGATGTACTTAACTCTCACTTTTAGTCCTTTTTAGTGAGTTATTTTTCTCCTTCCACACTCACTTTTGCTCTTGCCATCAAAAAGTTCCATTTAGTAATGGTTTAATCTTATGCTACTTTTTTCATTCCCCTTCCAAAGTGTTTATCCAATTTCTTCTTTTCATGAATATGCTTTTCTGGAAGTAGGCAACAGAGGAGAGATGGACTCCTTGTCTTGCAGCAGCCAAAATGAAGAAAAAAAGTCTTCATTCTTATAAATTGATGTGATCATCAATTTGCCTTCTGGGGATGGCTTCATTCTTTCTAATTATAGTGTGTAGTGGGTTCTGGGTTTAGCAGGTATACTAGCACAAATTTTTCTGAAATCTTAGCATTAATATTGATCAGGTATTGTCAGTCATGCACAAATTCTGGGTTTTTTCTGAATAGTTTACAGGTAAAAGTAGGAAAAATGTTTAAACTTAAGGAAAAAATGTATATAGGTATTATTAATTTCCTACCTAATTTGAATTTTATTCTGAAGTTTCTGAATTACTACAGTCCCTCTCTCCCCTATTGTACCAGACCAGTTTTGTATTTATGTTTGTCCTTTCTTCTAAGAATCTTTCTTCATTGTTTGCCTTTAAACCTTTTTAAGAGAAAAATACTAAATTGAAGTAAACAATTATCACATAACATTTTTTAGAAAATAATTATAAATTGATTAATGGTCTAAGCAGTTGAAAATAGATTTTTATTATATCAAGGATTTTATAATAAAAAAACTTAATTGATCTTCTATTTGACATCCTCATAAGTGTTCCTTATATTTGGATCTTACTGAAGGAATAGTTGATAATGTACTTGTGTCCTTATCATATGCCTAAAAATGAAAGTAAATAGTATTTTCAATGAAATACTCAATGAGCATTCCAAATGTGCTGGTGTAGCCCTTCTGCAGACTATCAAACAGCTGTAGTCTTTAGGGCATGCTAGCTTTCAAAATGAGAACGGGCAACATTTTAGCAGGCAATCTTAAGGGAAAGGGCAGTCTCTCTTCCTGCAGAAAGACTATAGTGAAAATACTCTCCATAAATATTTGACCTCTTTAAACACAAGCTGTTCAGAATTGTTCTTCTTCCACAGGTAGTATGCTAGTGTATAAGATACTGAATAACGTGGGTAAAGTTTTCCTGAGAAAAAAAAAATTGATGTTGGACTTGCATATCTGCACAAAGGAGATGCCAGGAGAAGCCTCAGATACAGCATATGGATATGCATAAAAAGTGAAGTTACTCCCCTCAGTCTCACAGCAACCAGTTTTTTCCTTTCCCCAGACACATGATTAGTGAATGGCAAGAGACATGTTTCAGTATCCCAGTGTATCCCCAGCTATCACTGTACTGATAAATAGCAATTCTCACTTTTAATATTCTGAGGAAAGGAGGAAACAGTGTCAACTGTAGTTACAATTGTTTCACTAACCAGCTTCTGACCCCCTTAGCTCTCTTATTCCCTACCTTGGCTTAGAGCAGTTCAACATTTAAGTTGTCTAAGCTTTTCTACGTATCCTAATTACAGTAATGAATGCCCTGGTTGTAGGGTACAGCTTTAAGGAATTATATGATCATCAGTTACATATTTAATTCTTCATTATATATTTTTTTGCCAAATGGTGAAAGAGTGTAGGACTATAAAAAGATGCAAGATGTGCAGTAAATGGATTTTAAATGTATTTATTCTAATGCTTTCCAAATTGCTATTCATTAATTCTGTGGAAATCTAGGTGTTTATGTGACACAAGCTCTCCTTGCTAGCTGTAAAGAAAAGAAAACAAAGATATATACATACTCTTCTAATGCTGTTTCTATGATCTGGTTGCTAATGTGATTTTATGCACATTGTACATGCAGATAGTGAAAGAGAAGTTGTCTTTTTCTTAAACTAATGTGATACCTTTGTTAAAGTAGAATCTGTTTTCAGGAAAAAACACTATTTAAAACAGTATCAGTCTTCTAAATAATGACATTATTGAGCTGTTGACAAAGAAGGAATAACAGATTTTGCATGAATGACCTCTGGAATTACATTAGTTATACACTAATTTTAGAATTATTTGTGTAAATTAAATGTGTGTCTAGTTAGGTCACATATTTATATATTCATATGCTGATTTGCATTATGGTTTCATTAAGAGTCATCCCCAAGTCTTAAACCTGCCTTTATAGTACTCCATGCCAAAACTGATTTTCATTTACATGGTCTCAGTTTTGTCCATAATGTGTTTATGTTTCATAAGGGCATAAATTAATTTTAAAAATTAGCAATTAATTCCATTTGCTCCTCTCTCTTTTACTAGAAATTTATCTATGTGATAAGTAATATTAACATCCCACTGCCTGCTTCTGCTATTGTTTTTTATCCCATTATGGTCTCACAGGCAATTAATATCCTAGCTGAAGACTGAAGAAGGCCATTATAGTTCCATTTAACAGGCTGTTGCCTGTTCTTTGATTTGAAATTAGCCTGTTTTTACACCACTTTAAAAAAATCCTTATTTATTTATTTTACTGGGGGGAGTTTTGAGGGTGGGTTTGGAGTTTTCTTCTGCTGCACTATGGGGATGTATGTATTTGATTTCCGTTGTTGACATTTGTCTTGCCCTCAAAATACAGAAACTGTATTTTGAAACGCACTGTGTCTCATTATAAGGCACTAGTCAGTGCAATTCAGTTGGAAGCTGAACATAAATGAAATGTAGTTAAAATAGCTGTCCACTTGTGTTCATGGGTAGATGCTCAATCTCTCTTTACTTCTGTCTCCTAAACTCTGTATTTTGCTCCTCTGCTACATACTTTCTCTGTTTCTTCAGTGGTGTTACAAAACACAGAGAATTTGTTACAGTCCAGGGACAAAAACTATCCTGAGGAGACCACCTGCACTCTCTCATCACAGATATTAAAGGTCGCATGTAAGGATGGCTGTTAGGAATGGCACCTAGACATAGGTGGTGATGAATCTTTTTCTCTCAGTGACTTTTGCAGATTTTGGAGACAGTCTGCACTTTTAATGCACATTAAGGAACAGATAGTAAAGAAGAAAAAAATGTCAGTCCACTGTATGTGTCTGGACTGGTTAAAGCTGTTACATTTGACTTCCTACTAACTCAGAAAGGAATGGTCAGTTCTGCCTTTGTCTTACTGAAAAATATTATAAAAGCGGTGGTCTGGATTTTTTTCGTATGGACAAAGATTTCCCTGTACTTCAAAAGCTTTCTGTATTTCCATTTCCTGGCAAATAGTTGGACTCATTAAGGATATCCTTAAAAGATAAGTTTCTAATGCTTATACTTCCTGGAGCTGGGAAAGGTACAACAGATTCAAATAAGGAAATACTTCAATAAGTCTCATGAAACATCATGCCCTGAGACAAGAATGCTGCTCTGCGGCATTATATGTAAGTATGCTGTGCAGGGATCCTGTTGATAACCAAACCTCATAATGCAGTCCTTGAAAGCCTCAGAACTACTCTGATGCCTGAAATTTTCTTGTGAATCCATAGCTTTCAGGATGTGGTGGCTGAGATGCTGATGCTATCAAGCCTGCCCCAGGTGCCATCAGCAATACCAGTATGTTCAATCTGTTTGTCTGTGTGCCTTCCTGATGGACCCTTCTTGGCAACTTCTTGCTTCCCCGGCTGGACAGGGAAGCAGGTTTGACTTGTGCAATATGGTTGGGATATGTTTAGCTTTATCGTCCTAATTGAGACTGCACAGAGCTCTCCAGAAAGTACCCCTAAACAGTACTAATCACATGGTTTGCATTTCTAATTACTCCTTTTACTGATTTTCTCTTTTTGCCACCTTTGTACCTACCATTGTCTGCTCTGCTTTTCTGTTAGGCAAACAATGTTTTAGTAACTACTGTCTCCCCATTTTTCCCCATTTTGCTACATCTACACCCATATTTGGTATTTCTGATATTGTTACCTAGATGATTTTTGCTTATCTAGTATTACTGAAAGAGTTACCAAGATTCTGCTGGCCTTGCAAGAGTTCACTGCCCAAAGGCACCCATTGCTTCCTGACCATTTCTCCCTTTACTCTCCCTAAGCGCTGATGAAATTCTGCCATGCCTCATGGCACTATCTGTAGCTTTTGTCAGCTTCTCATTTAATTACGTAACATGCCCGACAATTTCTTGTGTCATGTCCAGCACTTTTCTATGTCCTATGCAATTAGCCTAACCTCAGCAGGTACCAAATTGGTCTTTTCATTTTCTTACACCCCTAACAGCACAGAGGTGCAATAAAGTCTGAGGGATGTTTTGAAAGCTAAAAGGTGTTCTAACTTCCCTGAATAGCCACTATAATATGAACTGCAAAAGGAGACATACCAATAAATCTAAAACTTCTCTTTGACACTGCTAGTCAGCTCAGTGTGTTTTATATTGTTCATTTAAAATTTAACACAAGAATTGTTCCTGGCAGAGACTGAATTTAAAATTATTTAGCATCTGTCTATATTGAACAGGAAGTTGTGAACAATGGTAAAATACCTTGATCATTGTGTTTATCCTTGATTCAGCATATTGAACACTTATTTCAGTTGAAACTGAATAGATGCAAAAGATGAAGTCCAATACAGTAAGTTTTTATATAGCAATGCAGAATGCATTGCATTCAGAGGCTGCAAGAGAACTTTCAAGAGCTCAAAGAGAATTTATACAGGCCTATAGTCTTGTGAGAATTGTAGTAGGATTTTGTAATGATGGTGAGGGATTTAAACCTGTTCTCTATTTCTTAAAACCATTCCTTTATATTTTCCTGAAGTACAGTTTTACTAGTTGCTCTGGGGGGAGAATGGCATCTCCTGAATCATACCTTTTCAGTAATGAATGTAAAAGGTCAAACAGAAGTAAGCAAACACTAGAGCACTCAAGAGACAAAGTCCCTCCCCACACTCTTCTGAAAGCCAAGGAAATGTAATCCTAGCACAGAGAAAAAAAACTAAAAGAAAGGGACATATAGGTCATGGTGGTCTGAAAGATGAAGCATTTTGCAATTACATAAGAATAATAATTTCAACGTGTTCTTTTGTTTGAGCTTCAGTTTCTTGGGTTAATATTGTGCATATAGTAGTAACTATAAGAATGTCTCAGAAACCTAAGAATATAAAGTATTTGTATATGTCTTTTGTTGCCTAGGAAAGTTTAGCTTAAAATGTCCTTTCTCTCATCATTTTCTTTGTGTCATTTTAACTGATAGACTACTTTGGTATACTATATTTTCCCTAAAAAGGTAATCAGAATTGGGGCTTTTTTTGATTGTGTTCTCAGATAATCTTTCTTTTGTTTCTGCAAATCTGTGTTAAGCATAGTGCTTAATGCACAAGAATGAGTCAATGTCATTGTTAGTGCTCTGTGGCTCATACCGTAGAAATTTTGTCGTTCATTTGAAATTGCAACAGAATCATGATGAATTATTTTGGTTGAGGTATGTGGGTGTGATCAGTGATCAGATATTACCTGCATAAAAGCAGTAGCTCAATTCAGAACACTTTCTCAAATTACTCTCCCACTGTACTTCTGTTGTATACCTAGGTGGCAGTGGGTTGTGGATCCTTCTAGTTCCTCAGGTTTCATAGTGATGTTTTTATGTGAAAAAGCATATGAAAAGAAATGTAATACACCTAACAAGCCAGCCGTGAGTTGAAAATTTATACATGTAGAGGTAGGTAATGTAAATTTAAATTTATCTTTTTAGTATTGGAAATAGAGCCCACCAGCTTTATACAAATTAAAAACTTGAAAGAAAGCTGCATT
The DNA here is from genome assembly GCF_000738735.6 of Corvus cornix cornix. Classification (NCBI taxonomy): domain Eukaryota; kingdom Metazoa; phylum Chordata; class Aves; order Passeriformes; family Corvidae; genus Corvus; species Corvus cornix. The sequence continues at coordinate 28,999,495 of NC_046333.1, forward strand.
CTAAGGCTGAAGTGGAATCTTTGGTATTTCAGGGATAGTTAAAACCCATTTGTCTGCTGGTGACATCAAACTAAAACATTCTATTTCTTTGCTTGGTGTCAGCCTATTTTAGCAGGAACTGGAGATAAGAGAGTCTGTAGAAGAAAAAAAAGCAATAAAGGGAGACTATTTAGAGAATCCAAGTGTATTTGTCTTGACTTAGAGAAAAAACAGAGAGATCCTAGGATCTTTCTAACACAGGACAAGCTGTAATGGAAAGGAGGGCATAGGAGGAGAATGCTTAGGAAATGGATTGAATGCTGGAAGTTAACTAAGATGGATGGATGTATATATGTTGATTTCAAATTTATAATCATATGATCTGAAGTAGCCAGAGATTATAATGCATGAAATAGTTGTCTGTTACAGTGGGGACCTGGACTTAATACTGTGGGAGATTCCTTTTACTCCAGTGTAGACTATTTCAGTTGCTCCTGTACTAAAGGTTACAATTCTGTAATCCATACTGAAGCAGAAGACAGACCCCAAAATAAAACGCATAGTCCACATTTATAAATAAAAGTTTATTTAGTAGAATATTTTCAAGAAAGAGAAATATCTACAATTCTGTTTTGCTTTAATTCCTTCTGCTTTTGCATCTTAATCTAGAACTCTCTTTGACATTTACAAAAAAAAAAAAAATTTGCCATCGACATATGGGTTTGTGGAAGCAAGAATACAGGTACATGACATTTAACCACATGTGGTTTGGTAGGCTCATAATCTCAGTCTGGAACTTATGTAATGACTCATGTAGAAATAATGATTACTCACATATATTTTTTCATTCATAACACGGGGAAAGTAAATACAAGTTTACATTTTTCAAAGATAAAAAATAGACTTCTTTTATTCTGAATTCATACAATGAATTTTATACTCTTGAGTGTGTCATTAGCAATTCATATAAAAAATCAATGCCTGTTGAGCCACAAACATACAGTTTTGCTTTGAAAAATCATTTTCATTCCTTCCCTGTGCCTGTGTATAAAGTACACAGTAGGCTGAATATTAATCCTCACTACATCTGTATATTAATTGCCAACTGTTTTCACTAAGCATATTACTGAAAAGATAACTGAAGATTATTGTTATCAAAAGAGAGAAAAAAATACCAAAACCTTGCTAGCAATTTCCTGTTCTGTAATTTCCTTCTTATCACAGAATATTTTTCCTTCGTGAAAGAAACTCAAAAACACTCAAGCATTACAATCTAGGCCACAGAGACATAAAAATAATTCTCATTTCATTTTCCACTGAAGTCTTAAAAATCTTGAAAGGACCTGTTCCAAAAAGGGAGATTTCTGTGTTATACAGATGCAGTCATATTTGAAAAAACCATTACTGCTGCATGTGCAGATCAAAATTATGTTATCTGTTTGTGAAACAGCAGAAGTGTAGCTATAACATCCAAGAGAACGGGAATGGAAATTTTAGCATGAAGAAACTTGGCATATTTTTAGTGTGCTTCGAAAATTTTGGAATATTTGATTGTTCTAACTGATTGATTATCTACTGAAAAATGTCTGTCTCAGATTAAGTCATTCTATGAATCTTCAAATGCTTCAGTATACTTCAAGAAAGGCTTTTTAAATAATATGTAAATGTATGGGTAGTATGCAAGGTACACTGTATACTCTTATTATCAACTTATTTTTTTAACAGAACATAAAATCTTTAAAAAAATTTCACTGCAGCAGATTTGTTTTTTAGAAATGTGGTGTTTTGCTTTTTTTGGTTATCTAGCCAACTTTTATTTGTTTGCATGTCTTTGCTACATTTATCTGAGATTGTCAAGCATCATGAGGAGACAACAAAATCTAGGAATTTTAAATACCTTTGGTAAAAGAGACTAGAAAAACACCCCAATGAAGGTGCACTGGGAAAAAATAAACAAGGCTTTTTGTGTTACTTGGTATGTCATATTACTGCTCCAAAGACACATTTGAAAATTTGCACAGATGACCAGATTGCTCATGCCGCTATCGCTCTGCCCCTCTACCTTACTATGGCATAAGAAATAGGGTTTTAAGGAACTTAGGCAAATACAGATTGTGATCTTAAAACTCCTGTAATTTGCTCTGTTGATAGGATTGACATTTCAGTTGTATCTGCGAATGTTTGGCAGGCTGCCCACATGGAAAGTTAGCATGCAATTCTGTCTTATACCTCTTAAATTAAACTATCAGTATACCGTTGTTTTTAAGTCTCATTGTGAGGTAGAGTATATTTTCCCAGCCTGTTTTCAGAGCAGAGGTTCTCTAGCCCCCAGTCATCCTCATGGCCCTGCTCTGGACCCACTCAAGCAAGTCCATTATCTTTCTTATACTGACAAACCCAGAGCTGAATGATACAAGCCCAAATAAAAAAAAAAATACAGTTTTTGAGGCTGTATGTTTCAATCAGGGCTTCCTTCAGTCTTCTAAAGTTCAGAAACCTGAAGGCTGTAAATAAGAATTGTGCAAGTGCAATGTAGCAGAAAATATAAGGAAAACAAACCCCCTTTTCTTCATGTTGTAAGACTCAAAACTTCTAGTGGTTTCTTCTAGCTTTTTAATAACTTGTAACCAGGTGTATTTTTAAAATTGCTTTTTCCTGTGGGATGTGATCTCCCTTAAGGTTGTGTCATGCAAATGAGGATTTATAATCTGTTTTTGAAAGATCTGCTTTTTACATATACTTAAATTACATTCCTTCATAGATTTCAAGTCATCTGGAATAACTGCAAATTGGAAGCTTGCTATAATCACCTATTAACCTTTTATTAGTTAAGAGTAGAACTTTGAACTCAGAGGGAAACTAAAGCCTGTGGAGGTCACGGAAGACATTTCTATGTGTTTTTCAGTTAATTCCATTCACAAGTTCCAATTTCTGAAGCTAAAATTTGTTTTCCGATCCATTGGAAGGGGATTTATTTTGTACCATTCTGAGGTGATCATAACAGTGAGTCATATACCTGAGAGATCCAGAAGATGAGTGAGCCACAGACCTCTTGAGATCTCTGCTGTTGATAGCAGTAATGGAAGGCTAGAGAAATCCTCCTCCAGCACTGCAGAAGTGCTTAGTGTATGCAACTGATTATAATGCAGATTACAGCACTTAAGAGGGGGATGAGTTCTGCATGCTTCCTCAAGATGTCATGTAGTTCCTCGGAACAGGATTCTCCAAGAAACAGAGTGATGAGGTGAGCTAGAGAAAGGCAATGTCTCTGCAGATTCCCAGCTCTTTGGATTATTTCTGCAGAGCAGAACTTTCTTGCATCCCTGATGTATATATCCTCAGTAGAAGTATAGACACAGAGGGAAAGGTTTTTTCTCCTGGTAATGCAGAATTAGTGCACGCTTTTGATCCTTTTACCAGCTTTTGGCTGGAGAAGCATGCTCTATAGCATTTCTGTCACTTTGTATTCTTTTTTTCCCCTTACATATAATAAAGATTAATTCTCTGGAGGGTACTTTCAACCCTGAGGCCAAGCAGCTGAGTTCTTATATCATCGTGAATTTACACGTAAATGTAGTCAGGATTAAATTAAAGTCTCCAAGTAAAGAATTAATTCGGTGCTTGTTGACTGTTTTAATTCCCTTCCTTGCAAATAATGTTTTTCTTCTGTTTTCAGTGTTCATGAAATACTTAAAAGTTTAAAAAGCCCTTAAGAAAGCAGAATTAATATTTTGTTGTACATGCATCCAGTATACATTTGCAAGGCACAATCAAGGAGAATGGTAGTTCTTTTCTCTATGTGAGCCCATAAATTATGTTGTCAGCAGCAGGGATTACAAACAAAGATGTCTGAAAGCACAGATTCTTCCATAATAAAGCAGATTTCTGTGGGACAGTGTGACTGGTGATGCTTGATTTTATGTGTGTGCAGGTAACACCAGAGCTTACTGTTAAGTCCTATCAACACGGTCAGACTTAAGAAGGATTTTTGCTTTAGTTCAGTAAAGGAATAGAGACTGGGTTTCTTTATTTCTTTGTTTTGTCAAAGATTGTGTTTCAGAGCCACGACTGGAAAGATTGGTCTTTCATTTTACAAGCAATGTTTTTATAAATACCAGGCTCTCTGCTATGCATGGTGATGTGCACCAGAGTGCATCACCAATAAATATGGGCCACACAATTGTTGCAATCCCTCAGTTCACTCTTCCTCTGACTAAAAAGTCATTTTGGAGTTCAGCCATGTCCCACGGGTGTATCAGATTTCATGCCAGATTTTTAATCTCAGGCTAGTACTTATAAAAATCATTCACACTCATGCTTTCCATGAGGAGTTCTAACTTGGCAGGAATTACTGATGTTTAATCTTCTGCTTTTGAAGATCAGAACGGAATACAGAAAACTGTTTCCAAAGTTCCCTAAAAATGAATCTGTATGAATCTGTGACATATGGTATATATGTGTTTACTAAGCTTTGACTTTTTAACTGTTAATGCTTTATGCTTGTCGAAAAATCCTCTGAAATGTAATTTACAAACCTCAGCATCAGAGTACAGTTATAGAATTGGATTACATTGATTGAACTGTGCTTCATCTAGGGAACTAAATGATAGCAGTCAGATCTTTGGATTGGTATCCCATCAAACTCTATGGAAGAAGGGAGACTTTCTTAGTATTTATAGAGATATATTTTCAGTCATACTAACTCCTTGGCTTGCAGAATAAAGAGGATTTGGGGACAGAGTATAACCAGGCTGCATGACATTAGAGATACTTGGGGTATCCAGCAACCTTGCTCATAATTCAGGTTTTGCTGTTGCTATGCTTTTATTAATACTTAGAAGATTCAGCTGAGCTAATACTTTTTGAAGGGAAGAGGAATCATCTTTCTTTCTTCTTTCTTTTAACCCTCGAATGTGAATTATGTTAGGCCTGCAAAGTGTCTGATAGTCAGAAATGGGGTCTCAGACGTAAACAAGGAACAAAAAGCAAAAGCTTCTATTGAAATATGCCAATATCAATCAGAAGGTGGAATAACAACCACTTTCAAGCAGAGATGAAGGAATCTGAATGCGAGGGAGGTAAAGAGGAGAACTCATTTTGTAATTCCCCTTTCGCCTAAATGAGGACTAAATTTATCTGGCCATGATGCTCTGTGAGAGTTTTGGTGTTTATTTGTTTTATTTCCATAACAGAATTCTAATTTTAAAAATACAATAATAACTATCTGGTTTTGTTTTGGAAAAATAGGCCCTTGGGTTCTGTGTATGGTGGGTTAAGGGGTGTGGATTGCATTGGTTTTCCGTGTTCTGAGCTAAAAAAAAAAAAAGAGATAGAACTTTGCTTCTGCCATTCTTAAAACCCCTACCGAATTACATCCTGAAAGTGATATACTCATGGCTGGGAATATTTTGCCATGCTTTTTGTAGCATTTGTGAGTGGTATATGCTTCCCAACAAATGTTGTTTGGTCCACAGTGGGGCAGAGTTTTGACAAGAGCATGAATTTTTCATATCTTGTTCTAAGGGAAAGAGAAAAAAACCCAAACTTCTAGGTTTTTCAGGTTTGTTATTAGCTGTACGTGCAGTTGTACCAACATATGCAAAAATAGATACAGGTACAAATATGAACTGACACTTCTGAGCAATTCAATTCCTACGTCGCATATGAAAGTGCAATACCCTAATGCTTCTGTCATCTCTAAAATACAGCTCGTGTTGAAGTTTGCTAAAAGTGGTTCCATTTTCAGTGTTTCTCAGGTCACAGCTGTTCATTCCACCGATGTATTTATCTTTTTTTCAATGTATTTTATATAGCATCTTGTTTCATTTCTTATGCTAAAGACTGTCAACTGCTAAGAAAATCTTAGAAACTTGCCAGGAAAAATAAAATAATCCTATGGACAAGCAAGATCACATAAAATGATACTGGGTTTATTTGCTCACCTATTTAATCTAATTTAATAAAAATACAGTGGGGATTTTTATTCATGCAGATCAGAGAAGTTTCAAAAAAAACTTAGGCTCTGGACATGTGAGGAGTTTTTGAAAATCCACCACTTTAGTATTTACTTTTAGCTTCTGTAACCACTGGAATTGTGCATTATGACCCTTGGATTCTCTTACTGTCTTTTTAATCATGGTTTGACCTTGTGAACCGCTCATATTTCATTCTCAACATTGTATTAGGGTAGAAAAAAGAAGCCTAATCAGGGACTTAGTGTTCTGTCACACAAAGGCTCTCATATTAATAAACTGTTCATGTCTTTATGAAGCTATCACTTAACAACATGAAGTTTCTAACTCATATCAAATGTTGATATTATATAGGTGGATTGCACAGCTTCACTGTTTTGGGGATTGGGCAAGGTGAAGAAATCTGATTAAATCTTATTTCTAATATTCCTGGGAGTTTTCTTTCTGGAATCTCTACATTTAGCATTTGTTTTAAAGTCTAACAACAGGAACTTTTCTTTTTTTTCCAAGCCCCACTGTATCAACAGAAAAATGTTGGTAGAGATTGTTGAGTACAGCATAGTGTCTTTATACAGTACTTCAAATTTCAGCTGAGTTACATCAAGAAGCAAATTTCTATCAAAGTAAACAAAGTTTGTCAACAAGATGGAGAACTGCTGTCACCAAAGGTCTGTTTTAGCAAAAAAAAATGCAAACTATGATTTTAAAATAGCCCTTTGTATGAGTTTCTTACAAGTGCCTCAGCTAGCAGTTATAACAAAGACTGTGTGCCATTTTACTGCTGAAAGATCATGTTTTTAGACGAGAAGCCTTTAGTCCCAAACTCACCACTGCTAAAATAAATGTTTTGAAATGAAATGTATTGGTATAAAACATCAAGGAAACAGGCCTAAACACCAAATTTAATTTCTATAAATTTTCAGTCTGTTTCCTTGGGTTTAAAGAGCAGACAAGATATAGTGGATATGCTTCATATTTAAATTGCAGCTTGAAGAGGTGTTATAAAAGATATTGCATGTCTGATATGAAAATATCAGACATTAGGAGGTCTATGATTGTAATAAGCATCTCTAAACTTACTTAAACCTGTAATTACCTATGACACTTAATGAGCATTTCTTAACGCCTCTGTCAAACCTTTATAAATTCTACATAAATTCTTACATTTTCTTCCAAAATATTAATAAATTGGTATCAGTATAATTACAATTGCTTTCATATACGAACAAATACAATTCTTGTTGACTTATAAAGCAGTCTGCTGAATTATATTTTAATCTTAAAAAATTTATGTTAAATAAATGGTCTTTATCTTAAACTAAATTCTCTTTTCGCTTTTGGCAGTGGAATTTTTGATTTTATTATTCCAGCATCTACACCTCTCTCCTTTAGATATGAATCTTCCTTTGTTTGCCACATGTTTCATTTTTTCAGTGAAGTGAAACTCCTATTATTGTTAAGAACAGGAAACATGTGAGCTGAGCCTGCTCACAGAGACTGAAAATCAGGACAGCACCATGCACCAGGTCAGAGACAGGCATCCTGGGGCAATGAATCCTTAATCACTGGTGGCAACGAGCAGATGATATGTACTTTGAATATAAAGTTTTTGTTCGCGGAACATCCCCTTTTTACTTTTCTATTCTTTTGATGCCTTCCTGAGAGTTCCAGTTCCCCAAAAGTTAACATAACAAGATTGGATGTATGAGTTCTGAGCCACAGTGTAAAGCAGACTTCAGTATTTACTTTTCTTCTTTGGAGTATCAGCACCTACTGTGTGTTGCCTGTTACTATGTCAGTAGAAAGATAAAACAAAATTAGTATTGCTCTGAAGCTTGAGGGCCCATGGCATGTTGCTATGCATGATGGTCATGGAGCACACTAAAAGAAAGGAATTTAATTACAAACCTTCAACATAAATCACCCTGAGCAATGATGTACAGATCACCTTGTCAGATATGCTTCCTACGTGTGGTTGTCTGGCAAATTGGAGAATTTATGAAGCATTAAACTATGTCAGTCTTAGCTGGATTTAACATACAGTAACATTATGATCACATAAAGCTCTTCATGAATGAGATTTGAAAAATGTTAACTGCGCCAATCCCAAAGGATCAGCGCAATGAAGATGATGGTGTGTCTGTGATGGCTATTTCTACTTAGCTATCTAAATATATTACAGTACCTAAAAGACTAAATTCAAATGCAGAAAAGAAGCTTGAGGTAGTATTAGAGAATAAAGCTCCCTGGGCAAATTCAGCACTTTTAAATGATATATATCACGAAGAGAATTTGTTTTGATCCATAGATAATGCTCTGGTATAGGAAGTGTGGATTTTTGAATTCTAGCATTTTTGTCTTTCATTTTTCTTTTAACAGGTAAAACTTAATTTTTTAATGAAATCTTATGTTTTAATAGGATGCATTATCTCATAATATCAAATTTGTGTGGGTGAGCATTAGCATGCATGCAGCCTATTTGTCAGGGAAGAGCCCATGGTCTCTCCAGCCATGCCTTATATACCTCCTTTTAGTTCAGGACAGCAACTGAGCACCTCAATATTAAAAGAGAAAACTAATTAGGAAGAATGATGGGAAATCCTCAATAGATGTATTAACCTTCACAGTTTAGCTCTCTGCTAGCCCAATTTATTTAATCTAGATTAATTTACATCTTATTTACCAATATATGGTGATGAAAATTTAGATATTTAACATATTCCTGTGTGTATGCAAGTTTTTCCCCATATAACATTGCCTACATATAGTCTGATACCTGTTCTGATGAGGACTTCTGTGCTTCCTTTAGTCCAGATGGATCTACTGCCACTTGCTTTTCCTTTGCTATTATGCCTTATCAGTCCTATGGATGAATGTGGTCTTTCTGAAGTAAGATCTCATGAAATGTGAGGACTCAGAACTTGCTTAGCTGCCTCTGGGAGCTGATTGAGGGCTCATCACAGTTCCAGGCTCTACAGTTTTAAACTTTGAGAGGTAGCAAAAACTTCAGAAGATAAAGCTGCAGTGAAGAGGTTTAATAAATTGTAAAGCTAGTAAGATCTGTATAGCAAGAAGTTTGACATGTTGGTAAAGTGTTGCCCTCCATTCATGCATCTAGTATTTTCTTAAAGTTCATTTTTCTAAGGTCACATTAGTAATTTGATCATATATTAATAAAAAATCCTTGTGAATTATTGCCACAATGTTTATTTTTCATTGGCTTTTGGCTTTGTTTCTTCACAATTAACTCAATCAAAAAAATCATTACTCTTTTAGAAGCTGGCTACTAATGTTTAAAAATGTAGTGTCTGGTCTATTTAGATGGTTTGGTCTTCATTATCACCTGGTGTATTTGCAGTGCCTATCTACAAGATACGGATTTTTTTCAATATCACAGCAGAGCCCAAGTTGCTTAAGGGAGAAAGAGACATCACCTGGTGATAACCAAAGCCTTGGTGTTCAATATTGAAACAGGCAGTGTGCTCTCAGCTGACCTGAACCTGTACCCTAGTGTACTGGATTAAAAAAAAATAGTCATGAATAAGTAATATACACCTTTAGTTCAAAGGATTCAGTATGAGCCTTGCTGTGTGTCCGTGTCAGTAGTGGAAGACAGGGTAGTTCCTACACAATGTATTAAAATGCCAGCTTTAGTGGGGACTAATACAGAATTATCAAAAAGAGGTTCTAAACCGGAGATGTTTATGAAGTTACGTGCCCGGTGTCTTAAAACACACTTCAGTGGCTACCTCATTTGAAGTAAATATGTTATATGTGCCTCTGATTAATGCATGTCTTAGCCTGGGACACAGACGCTCAACTCAGTGAAGCCAAATAATAGATGATGTCTTATCTTTCCAGTGCAATTACCTTTTAAAATGAGGAGAACCTTTCACTGAAAGGATAAACCTGTCCATAGGAGGGCTTTAAAATATTTAAAGATGATGTATATGGACAGGTCATTGACTAAGACTAATATTAGACTAACAGTAAGTTATCTCTTAGTTTTTGTAATAAATCCAAAGTAAGGTTATAGCGTCCTTAGGAAACAGTACCTTCCCTTTACTTCAAGGTTAGTGATTGAATTTTTAAAATGTACGGTTTCTGCACTCTTTTCATAGGTCTGTAGTCCCTAGCAAGTCCTTATGAAGACATAGGCTGTTCTAAAGGTGATCTACCACCTAGCTGCATTTGAAAATGTGATTTGAAAAAGAGATTAAGATAAATGCTATTAAAGATAAAAGGTGGGTTCATGCACATTCTAATATTGGACTCAAGGTTAGTTTTTTTAAAATTTGTTTCATCTTGTAGTTCAAAAGCATTTTTCTGAATACTAAACATAATTTTTGCACAAATGATCAAGGCAATCCAAAACTCTGTCTTTCACAACACATTTACAAAGCATTCATGTTTATGCATGATTCCTGTAAAGGGTTTGAACAGGAGGAGATAGGAATTTTTACACATTGGTGAGCTTCAAATTAAATTATTTCATTGATTTACTTGTTCATGTAGCAAATTATTAAAATGGCCTTTGAACAACGTGGATATTTATCTCCCTGTATTTAATTTAATAGATAAATGTAGTCAATATCAGCAAGAATCTGCTGTCTTTCATAAACTTTTTCATAGACATCTATTATTTAAGAGCACAATTCTGCATTTATTGATCATATTAAATGGTATTTTTATTTATTTTCAAGATTCCAGTTAATGTTTTGAAAGGAAATTTATTTACAGTAATATGGAGCAAATAGCAGTCAAGAAATAGAAAATGATTCTAGGAAAAGTACATCAATGTCAAACTTATGTTTTACTGCCCAGTCCTTTAATGGCCCGTTTAATTTTAAAAAAGAAAAAATGAAGGATTTTTTGAAAGAGTATAAATTCTTTCTCTGGTGTTTAACATGTTAGGTGACTAATTTCACCTGCTGCAAAATCTCTTGGTTCTCATATCATTCTTCAAGCGATACAAAAATACTTGCAAATATTCCTGTAGCCTGAGAACTCACACTTCAGCTGGGCTACCAGGCAACTATAAATCTTTGGTAAACACAGAGAATCCTCAAGCACTGCTTAGTCAATATTTCTTTTGGAAAAACAGGAGTTGTCTGGGAAAACCTGACATACTTCTGTGCAGTCTTCTGCAGTCTGTCTGTGAGGTCAGCATATACAAGTCTTGCTGAATTGGGGTAGAAAGCATGTTGGAAAATCAATCTCTCTTTTGTTCCCTTGTAATTGTGAATATGCCCTCATACTTTAATAACTAGATTTATAATGCTAGGGTATAACACAAAGAAATAAGCTATTTCTAAGATAATAGTTGCTGAAGCCATATAGAACCTCATGGGTGATGTACTATTTTGGCTTCAACTCAATAGATGCTTGCAAAGAACTCTGAATTAAGATAATTCAATGCATGGAAGATTTCCCATGTCATGGAACATATAGGGTAGGGTAAGGCAAATACATCCATAGTTAAAATCAGGACTCATGCCCAAGGAGTAGGTACTTGTGGACTAACATTTCCAACTTAATAATATTCTCTAGAATAATTGTAAGAAATGATGGGATTTTCTTTTTTTTTCTTGCAGTATATGAAAATTAGAAGCTTGAAGTTCTCTTATTTACCAAGTTTAACACTTAAATACCTCAGCCTTTTCCTCATCCTTGGTAAGGATGTTCCCCTCTGTGTCTAGTAAAAATGGAGCTTTTCCTTGGCCCTCCTTTTGTTGTTAAAATATTTGTAAAAATACCTTTTATTATCTTTCACAGCAGTGGCCAGATTGAGTTCTAGCTGAGCTTTTGCCTTTCTAATTTTCTCTCTACATGACCTAAGGACATTCTTGTACTCTTCCAAAGTTGCCTGTCCCATGTTCCAAAGGTCAAAAACTGTTTTCCCTGAATTATTGCAAAAGCTCCGTGTTCAGCCAGGCTGGTCTTCATCTCTGCCGGCGTGTCTTTCAGCACATAGGGACAGCATGTGCTGAAGACAGGCATCCTTCTTAAATTGGGTTCAGCTCTCCTGGTCCCCTTTGTTGTTAAGGGCTGTTTCCTGAACAGGCCAAAGCCCACCCTACAGAAGTTCAAGGTAGAGGTTTGGTTGACCTCGTCCTTATTTCACCAATTAAAATTGCAAACTCTACCATTTCATGGTCACTGTACCCCAGATGGCCTCTGACCACCACACCTCCTCCCACCAGCCCTTTTTTGTAAGCAGCAGGTTTAGCAGGGCACAAGCCCTTGCTAGGCTCACTTCCCAGTTCCACACACTCCAGGAACCTCCTAGACTGACTCCTCTCTGTTGTGTTGGGTTTCCAGCAGACACACAGCAGGTTAAAGTCTCCCACAAGAACAAGGGTTAGGTAAAAGGAATAGGCAATCTGACTCTAAAAGTCAGGAAGCGTTACAGTATTTGAGAATAACTGAGATATGTGTCGATAAAATAATTTTTGTGTGAGGCTTAGAGACAGAAGGTACTTTATTAATTCATGTCTGTTGCTTCATAATATTGAACTAATTGGATTAATCTTAAGAGATCAGTGACTTGTATGGATATTGTTGCATTTGTAGGTCATTGTGCACAGGACAAGTCATTAATACTTTTTGCTACCGGAATAAACCCAAAATGCAGTCCTGCTATCCTTTTAAAATATTGAAAATACCAAAAATTTTGAAGAGCCATTGCATACCTAAGAAATCTGGGAAAATAAAACTGTCATCTCTCTGATTGCAACACTAGGTGCTCACACTTGAGAATTCCTTCTGATTTATGTCTTCTTTACAGTATCCTCAGTGAAAGAGGAATACATATATGAAGTTAGTCCTCAAGTAGAGTGGGATTTCTGATTGAGTACTTTTCAGAAAATCCCATGACAATATGAAATTCAGTCCTGCAAATCAAGATTTTATTATTTAACCTATTATTTAAGGCACCTAAATGAAATGAAGAATTAGAATTGCCAGAAATATGTCCTAAAATATGAAAAGGAATAATTAAGGATCTAATTTGGCTTCTTAGAATATGTGTCTGTATGCAAATATGGCCTGTCTGTAATCACTGATGTAGTTACTGGTGGGTAGATGCCTGAAACAAAATAATTAAGCAACGGTGGCTGGTATTAAGATGCTGGTAGCCTGTAAATGGGTGCAAGAAAAGCTGTTATGACAGGACAGCAGAACTGATCCTTTTGCTGAAATCTTGTGACATAAAACAAATTGAGATTTTTCTCAAGCGTTACCCACCAAAAAGCAATCTGTTCCTGATTTTCCTAGCCTTGTTGGGTAGTTTTAGAGGGTTGATCACTCACAAGACCAGTTGGTATTGGCCTATTTTGTGGCTACTGTAAAGTTAAAGTAGGTTAATAGATTCTATGATTGCTTCTCATTTTAAAATTATTTTAACTGTTATTGCAAAATATTATTTTAACGTTGGGGTTTTTTCAGGACAAAAGCTTATGGATTTTTTAAATGGTTTTTTTGAAAGGCTGAGAATTGTAATGTAAAAATACATCAATATACAGGATAGCAGACTTACAAAGATATTAAATGACATGTTTTCATAAACCTACACAAATTAGAGATACAAAATGTCTATTAATTTTCAGTTAGCTGAATTCCCTATGTATGGCAGCATTGTTCCCTGTAGTGTGTTTGTCTGAGCTTTGTTAGTCTCCATTTTAAATGACCCCCGCAACTAGATTTTTACAGCTGCCTTGGGAGATTTCCAAGGTCATGAGATGGGAAATTTCAGGGCACTGTGTTTATCTATAGCAATGTTAATGGAACTAATAATGTATTCAATATGTTCTTTAAGGTTAGGTACTTGACTGTTGACATACTCTTAAGAACTGAAGTAGGCACTTATTCTGGATTCTCTTGAGATTTATCCAAGAGAAGGGCAAAAGATCAAGAGATTCATGAGATCTCACATTCTTTTCAATTTTTCATAATAATTATTTTTTGCTCATCTTTAAAAAAATCCAGTCTTTCTAATATAGATACCATGGGCATAATATTAGCATAACACTTTTTTTTTCTCCAGGAAAATTTTTGATTCTGCCCAGTGCCTACAGAAATAGAAATGGGCTGTGTCAATAGTTAGGGCAGTGAGGGTAATAGGTTTAAATCTCTCACACATCTGGTATTGTGTTAGCAATCTACTTTTCTCCCATCAATTGCCCAGCTGTATCTAAACTGTTGTAACATTAGATAAACACTTTGGCCGGATAATTCCTCCTAAGTTATTCGTCTGACAGCCCATTAACAGACTGAGTTGGAAAAGTTAGAAGCTCTTCATACAGAATGCCTGACATCCAACATCCTTATTTAGCATGCAGGGATAGGGGTAGTTACTATATATAGGTTGTGGATAGGCTGGGCCTGAGTCTCAAAGACACAGTAAAAGCCTGAAAATTGCCAGTGTCCGAAATAGAATTGCAAAAGAACCTCAATTGCTATTAGATCCCAATTGATAAAAAGTTTGTGGAGGTTCAAGACACAAGGTAAAGTGCTGGGCTTGTACTGAGTATATTTCTGGGAGCCTGGAAGAGCAGGGTTCTGTTTTATCACTGGTATTTTTGGAGAAACTCGCATCAGTGCAAATGTCCTTGGTTTCTTTACTGTGTTTGAGACTCTTCCCATTTGGAAATTCCATTTACCAGTCAGCTGGAGAAAGAAACTTCACCCCAGGTTATCGACAGAGGGTTCAGTCATCTAGATCATTGTTTAAAACTTTGCATTGTTATGGGCTGCTATACTATGATATATTTCATGATAATGGAGCACGAGTTTCATAATAAGTATGAGAAAAGAGAGTCGCATAAAGGTCTCACTTTTCTGCTTGCTAACTAATAATCTTCACTCAATATATACAAAATTATTCATTTAATTGCAAAATGACAAAAGAATTATTCAAGTTGTTGAATTTAATTTATCCTGGTTAAGAAAGATAGACCACAAGCTTAAAGTAACTTGCTTATAATAAATTTTATTTGTTTTTAAAACAATTTAAATACTCAAAAGACCTGGGGTTTTTTTCCATAAGGCTTTTGGACACTAGGGAAGGAAAAAGAAAATAATTAGGAACGTAAATAGTCTCGTAGAAAAGGTATTAGTTAGACCTTTTTTTTGTTCCTATACTTCAGTACAACTAAAAGCAAATTATTAGATCTTGTGCCACAGTGCTTCTTTGTAAGACAGGTATAATGTTTCATTCTTTTTTCTCACATTTTTGTTTGGTTTTTCATCATATACATTTTTATTACAAATGCCTTGAGATACCATTATCCTTTGTTATATATAGGTAGATTAAGAAATTAATAAAAAAAAAGGACTGATTCTGTCTAGGGTAGGTGGGGCCTACATCAATATTGAAAAGTAAAGGCAAATTCATTACTGTGAAGAATAGGTTTTGCATATAAGGCGCTGGGTATGTGAGTTAAAAATCTGTATACAACCTTCTGAAAGGAGTTTTGAAGAAGCCCTTGTATTTCTTTGTTGGGTTTCTGCTTGAGATGTTGCCTTTGAAATAAAAAAAATGTTTTTCTCAAGGATTACGTTATTTCACTGAGTTTTGTGTACAGCTGAGATAAAAAATTCCACTTTTGTTTTATTAAGAGCGATTTCATTTATGTCACACCTGATGTTCAAACATATGTGTTTGTGCACCAGGATTGTCAAAGACACTGACCAGTCACAAAGTTTGTTTGTTTGTTTGTTTGTTTGTTTGTTTAAATACGTCAGTGACAGTGTTGGAAATCTCATTTTTTCATCCTGATCTGATTGGGCAGAGTTTGGGATTTGATTACTTTTTGAAGTAGGAATGTATTCTTACATAAATACTAAAGCCCAACTACCTTTCTCAAATAAGTTAGTGTTTTATTAGAAGATAAAGTATTTGTATTAACTGATGCTTAGGAAGAACTATAGGAGGGGTGAATGTGAGCTGAAGGAAAAGCAGATAACTCTGATTTGTTAGGAGAGCTTTGCCTTTTGTTAATTTTAGTTTAATGATAGCTCTTGTACACACATACACCCCTTCTCTGCATTGTCTTTTGTTTGCTGCCTGTTTAATTGAATTAATTAATTTTTCAGCATTTACCAAGAGTTGCTACTGAGATGGCAGGTAAGCTGGTATTGTAACATGCTGTAAGGCTCATGCATGCCCAAGTCTAGCAAAAGAGGAAGGGGACCTTACTGATAATTGTGCCTTCTCCACGACCTAAATACACGGAGATTGCAAAGTCTCCTCAGCGCCAAATCATACTTGCCAATTTTTAATTATTTGAATAAGGAATATTGATCTCATTTCAAATTTCAGATTTCCCAAATTATTCTAGACATGTTAGAATACCATAACTCTCCCTAGAGCTAATTTGTGTTTATGCTTTGTGCTGTGAAGCAATTTTTTGTAAAGGAAGGAGGAGACTTTGAAAATGTGAAGAATGTGACAATTTAAATCCTTAAAAAATTCCATTTCCTTCATCATAGAAGAGAAAAAGCAAACTGCCAGTAATTTAAATATGGTAATTTCTGTCATAACTTGACAGCAGATGTGAACAAAAGAGACAGGAAATAGATGAAGACCGAGAAAAATTGAGAGCACAGAAACTAGTGTATGCAGAGCTGGATAATGTCTGTTGAAACAACGTGACTTTGCTTGGTTTCTATAAATGCTCTGCAGCTAAATTAATGTAAGTCAGATTTTTCTGGCAGACAATGTTCTTTTTAACTTGGCTTATGAATGAACACAGGATCAAAAAGGATTTTTTTTTCTTCCACATTGTAAGATCATTTAATCATTTTTTTCCTTAACCTGAACATATATGTTTCTACAAACATGTGCTACAAAAACTGGTTAGAGAGAGGAAGAAAAGAAATTGTGGGAAATTGCAAAATAAGGTTGCTTGGCTTGAGTACTCTTTGTTTCTTACTTAGGATACCTGGTATAGAGTAGCAGGGGCTGTAACAAAGATTCATCTGTAAGTGGATGCATGTCTGCATATCCTTGCAGTTAAGTGCCTAAAAAATACCAGTATGCTTTAATGAAGACAATTTTAAAATGCTTTTATATAAGCAAAAAGAAGCAGAGGGAGCTGGCTGGTTTTTATTATTATACTTGTTAAGTACTATGATTATTTTGTAGCAAAGTGGCAGGGGAGAGCTGTAGTTATAACTAGTACTTGTTTATTAAAACATTAATCATAAAAAAATTACTCTTTCTGTCCTTGGGTTCTGGTTTAAATTCTGAACTCATGTTCCTACAGCAGCAGCAAATTCTTATTTTAAAATAATCTGTGGTAAACTCTTGGTATATTCTCCTCCCTCTGAAAATGTAGATGTTCATTTTTAAACAAGTTACCATGCGAGTAACACCTACAGAGCAAATTACATTTATGTTTTGGAAGAGGAGAGGGGACAGGAAAGAATATGTCCCCAGATTTGCAGAGCATTAGTGCATGTGATGTACATCTACCAGTTTTCTCCTGGTCTTTCACTCCCTGTATTTCCCTGATTTCTTCCTCTAATCTCCAGTCTGCAGATGGCTTAACATCCTATTTCTACTGCTGCTGTCAACAGCTGTCAGTGTCAGACAAGTGTCCCCTCGCCTTTGGAGGGGAACATAAGAAAGAAACAACCTTCACAGCCTCTTGGCCTACTGTCTGATCAGCAAAGATGAAAACAGAGAAAAGACAACAAAAGTTTCCTTTTCATAATTGACATTAAATTTGAGTAAGTAATTTGAGAAAAGCCATGGATATATGACTACCCTGATCTCAGCAATGCCATTCATCCAGGGCTTTACTGTCAGAAAATTTCCATGGGTCGTATGTATGTTTCTGTGATGGGTTAACCCCAGAGAGCAGCCAAGCCCCACACAGCCACTCGCTCGCTTCCCCACCAGCAGGACGGGGAGAGAATCAGAAATGTAAAAGCCAGAAAACTCATGGGTTGAGATAAGGACAGTTTAATAGGGAAAGGAAAAGCCATACGCACAAGCAAAGCAAAACAAGGAATTGATGCAGTGCTTCCCGTGGGCAGGCAGGTGTTCATCCATCCCCAGGAGAGCAGGGCCCCATCACACACAACGGTGACTTGGGAAGACAAACACCATCACTCCAAACATCCCCCCATTCCTCCTTCTTCCCCCCACTTTATGCACTCAGCATGATGTCAGGTGGTCTGGAATGTCCCTTTGGTCAGTTTGGGTCACCTGTCCTGGCTGTGTCTCCTCCCAGCCTCCCACACACCCTGAACTTCCTGGCCAGCATGGCAGTAGGAAAAGCAGAAAAGGCCCTGGCTCTGTGTGAGCCCTGCTCAGCAGTAACAAAACCTCTCTGTGTTATCAACCCTGTGTTCAGCACAAATCCAAAACACAGCCCCACACTAGCTACAGTGAAGAAAATTAACTTTACTACAGCCCAAACCAGCACAGTTTCTAAATAATCATTTATTTGAACCTATTAACTGTGATTGATCATTTTTTGGTGTGCTTAGTCCCATTACATTGTATTCTTTGAATACCTCGTGCTTTAACCTAAAGTATTTTGATGAAGTCTGTCCCACTGCATAATCTCCTTGCACAATATCTTTGGATTCATGATTCAAGAAAACCCAAATAAAAAATCATATTCCACCAGCATGAAATCTAGCTCATGGGCATAAGCCCACTGAAAATTTCTTAAGTAGTGCTGTTGTAAGTGTGTATCAACTTCATTTACAAATAAGAACATGTTTCACTGGAGTTTTTGTTTCTGCTTGTTTCTGATGACAATATTGGAACAGGCTGTGGACTTACAAGATGACTTAACCTCCGCTGAAAAATAGATTCAAAGTGAACAGTTTGAACTGTATGTGCTTTGTATCTGCCTAGGCCCTGCCAGTGGAAACTTTTCATGGATATCAGTGGGTCTTGTGTTAAAAATATGCTCTGCACTTGCTACACATTTTCTAACTTCTTAGCTTTTTTTATAGTCACGTGTAGTAGTGCGATAGTTAAAGAGAAAAAAAATGGTTTATACTATGTAAGCTATGCTTACTTTGACCAGTAATAATATCTATAAGCCTGTAATTTCAGGACCATCCAGACAAAACATTTCAAGAGGGCTGACTTCCCTCTGTCTTTGCCTTATAATTCTGAAACTTACTTATATGATCATTTTGGAAGATGCTGACATGCTTGCTTAAAAGCCCTGGGCCTGTAGAACATGTGCATATTTTATATACTTTCTATTCCCCTGCCTTTCCCTTTACATGCCCATACAGCTAGCAGAGCTATCCAGTATTTGAATTATAGTCACAACTGTCACAAATGTTTAGAAACAGACTGTAACACATTATAACAACTTGGCCTTGTCCACCATGTTTTATATGTTTTATAAAAGTAAATTTTGTATGTTTTTAAATGTAATTCCAAGTACCCATTCTCTGCTGGAATAGCCCCACTTAGATGCCAAGTATGTAAGTGCAAAACCATAGGAGAAATAAAATCCAGAATTCCCACAACACTGCTATATGATACTCAACCCATTAAAAATTGGTGAAACAGGGGCCAAGAATCTTTTGCATCATTGATAAACAAACCATCATTCCTGCTGTTAACGTGGATTCTCTGTTTTTTACTCAGAAGCTTACTCTGTCATTTTAGATTCAAAAACTCAGACAGGGAAAGGTTTGAAGTTGAATCAAGATCTTCAAATCGCCTGACAGGAGATTATCTCCCATATTCACATTAAGGAATTGCAGATTCTTTTGACTTAGAAGTTTATGGCTCAGGATGTTTAATTTGCCATCAGCAGTACCAGCAGTGCATGTGTATGTTCCATATGACTGCAGTCAGAAAAAGAAGAACATCAGAATTCAAACTGTTATCCAGATTAAATTCTTTTTACTTTTCATTTGAGTCAACCTCCAGATTTTCCATCAAAATGCAAGCTTCGTTGCACTTTCTCAATGCTAGGCCTGAATAGCTTTATCATAACCAACCTCATTAATTCAGCAGGAGCAACTTCTCCCAAAGCATGACATTTCTATGGAAACCTGGAGCAAGTTCCTCCTGACTTCAAAGTGCTTTTCTGAAGCACTGAATCAACTGGAGATTTCTAGGGGATAGTAACAATGAGAACAAATGTAACATTGCAAAGATATAAACTACGTGAAGAGTGACTGAGCATGATCCAAACTGTAAGCCTGACATTAGTATGTGAAGCTAAAATGGTTTCCCTGTTACCATGTCTTAAGAGAATGAAATCAAACACTAAGGACTTCGTATGTTTCCTGATTTTCTATAGTGCAAAGTAAATCATAAGTCCTTAGCAAATGAGCTACAATAATTGCCATCCTTCTATAATAAATCAACATTTAATTACCAGTTTGACAGGTCATAGAAGTTTAAAAAGATGTTGGAAAATTCAGAGCAAGAAGTTTTATCAGGCTACCCTTATTTTCTGGGTTGTTTAACCCAATCCTAAATGAAGTAGCATGGCAATTTTTTATAAACAGCTGGCAAAATTATTATGCATTGAATGACTTAGAAATCAATGTAGAGATAAACTATTTCAGTAAAAGTGTTATTTAAAGTTTTTGACTTCTACCAGTATTCCTGTCAGTAAAGGTATTTGATTTCCATTTACATGCTTTGGAATCTGAGATGGGGCTTTATTATGTTTTTTTTCATCAAACTAAAACAACATTAGTTACACCATCAAATTTTCAGAGAAGTTTTGTTTAAAAATCCATTTCCAGATGGTCTCTGTGATATGAAAGCAGTCATGCATGAAACAACAGATTTACTATGGTAAATATGTTTATTTGCTTATTTATTTACTGTGGACTTTAGGACTGTTGCAAAGCTTTCGTTGCTTTATAGTGTTTTTATTGTTGAAGTCAATTTGTATCAGTGATGAACAAGTAGAATTTAAGGAATAAAATCCTCATGTTCACATTTTTAGTAGGTCAGAAAATAAATATCTCAAACTGTCTCTTTCAAAGGGATATTTTAGGGAATTTGGGAAAACACAGTAAGTCCTCAATAGAATTAATTTCATATTCAAATTACTTGGCTTTTTATTTACTAATTTTTGAATCAAATCTCTTCTGGTAGTTATATTAAAAATAGTTTTATTTTGGGTCATAATTAAAGTTTTTGGGTCATTTTTTCCTTGTTTCTCACTAGAACACCAAATGATAGTTCTGTAGTGTGCCATTTTTCAAAAGTAGCTTCCATTCACAGAGACATTTCTTGCCATGCTGGCCTTTCAAGAATGACAGCAGAGCAAATACTTCTAGTAACTTTTCTGTAATGTGTATTTTCTATAAAAACACTCAAATTAAAAAAAAAATGTTCATTTTGTTTTTGGGGAGAGAAGGGGTTTATCAGCAGATCTCAAAGAGCTCAATGAAATTATGGATCCTCTGAGTGAGAATAGACTTTCTAAGATGGCTCGGCCTCAGCAGTCCTTCACCAGCATCCAGGCCACCAGCATGGGTGCAGGTGTCAGCAGCTGCATGTATTCCTGTCACAGCCAAAAGGGTGTGCTCAGCCAGGTTTAACTGACAGTGTCACAGGGCTGCTAGCAAGAGCGAACTGAATGATTTATCACAATTCAGCTTATGAGTCGCATAGTTCAATCATCTATCTTCATAAAATGCTAGTGACAGCCTCTACTGTGCATCAGATTGTTGCTAACCCAAGAAAAGTATGATGGAAAGATAATATGTTTTCATGATTTATTGCCTGTGGGTCCTATAATTACTAATTATGCATATGACAGACCACCTAATGCATAAAATGCAACAGAAAACCTGCAATGAAAAATCATTATAGCAGTGGAGTTCAAGTTCCTATTGAAAAGAAATTTTACCATAAGGAGAGAGATGAAATTCTCTGACCCCCAAAAAACCTATATTTGCATTAGGAATTTTTAATAAAACTGCTGAAATGAAAAAAAAAATGTCTACTAGATTTTTAACCTCTATTTTCCATTGTGGCCTCACTTTTTATTTAAAAACTAATTAAATTATTAAAAGGCGAGTGGACAGAAAAAAAAATAATTGGAGAAGACACCTTAATTATTGATAATTCATGAAGTGTCACCTTATTCCTAAGTATCACATGACAGACTAAATTATTAATTTCCTAATCTTTTCAGATATGACAAAATTTCTGGTAAAATTTATTTCTTCTCTTGCCTACTAGAAAAAAGACAAAATTAAATAAATATAAAGACCTTTGTGAAGTAAAAAGCAATAGTAAAGTGGTTATTACAATTGTCAGCAAAGATCTTAAAAAGCTTCTGAAATGTGTATTAGTACTGTATTTCACTGTAAGGAAACTGTTGAACTGTTAGAATCTATCATTATTCCCCTTAACAAAATGCCTGAAGGAAAAAGAAGAAAAAAGAAATTCTATAAAAAATCCATTAAAACTTACCTACTCTACAAACTGCTGGTCCTTCTATTCACACAAAGATCAATGCAGATGCTAGAGTGGAGTTGCATTTCGAGGCAGAAATTTGTTCTAATAATTTACTTGAAGCTCAGGAGTTATTAATTTAGCGCAGGTTGATTCCCTCACTGTCAGAACAGATTCAGTAATTATGAGTGGGTACAGTATATATAAACTGAGTTGGGAGCAATTTTTTTGTAATGAAATCTAGTAGCAAGTGTAACCAGGAAAAGTGACTGCCTCTCCATTATAAGGATTTGATTATCACAGGCTGGTAGGTGTGAAAGATACTGCAGCTCATCTAATCCAACTCCATGAAAGTTTAGGGGTTTTCCGTATGCTGGCCTAAATTCTCGGCTGGTACAGATACCTGGAGGTTCAGGACTTCAGCAGAGGCGTTATTACTTCGATCACCATTGCAATTTCCCCTCCAGTGCCATTAACCCCATCTAAACTCCATGTACCTAAAGGACAAAGATATATTTGTGTGACTCTTTAATAATTCTTCTTATTATTGTTATTCCTGAGACATATGAATTTATAGTTGTATTGATAACATCACAGTTTCAGAGCTCTTAGTCCCTCTGATACTAACTAGCAGATACTGGTAGCATGTGCATGTGAGGTACATATCACTGTGTTTCTCCCATGTCAGCTCTCCCAGTGTCCTATCAATCATATTGGCAGGGCTGCCCTATTCCTGGCTCTCCTCTCTTACAGCCAATGGATTCATTCTGCACTTCAAAGGTAGCACTTCTAGGACCCAGCACTGGTACAGTGCTCAGCTCTGATATTACTGCTGTGCTGAAAGATCCGCTGCTATGTGGCTGTATTTGAAGGAACTGACTTTTCTCTCTTGCTGGGAGAGTCATTCCTCTTTTTCCAGGAGTCTGGGGAAAACTCCACTGAAATTTGCGGTTCATCTAATGCTGTGTTAAGGACTAGCAAAATAAGGCACTTACATATATTGTATATTTGAAGAATAGATGGTCTAATACCTTTTCAAATGTGTGAGGTTTAGTTATTTAAACAACATTTTCCTCTTTGACAACCCCCAGTGAAAAATGCAGGTGAGAGAGAATGCTGCCATATCAAACTGGCAGGGAAGCAGAGGGGCTGGAAACGTTTTCAAGTTTCTTTACTCCTTAGAATTTCTTTTATGCTGAAAGGCTGCTTTCATTAGATACTTCCTTCTAAATGAACACATGAAATACACTTTTAAAACCTAGGACAGTTAATGGACACAGTCAGAGTACACCCTATCTTGTCTTTGAGATATAACTTTCATTATCCAACAGCAGCCTGTGAAAGGCAATATTCAGTAAAATGTAAAGCAGTCCTACAATGCTAGCATTTTAATTATGTTTTTATGTTTTTCTTAGAAAACCCCTCCCTAAGATCCAAATATTTTTATTGTGTCTTCCTTTGAGACAGAATGTATTTTATGTTTACCTGTTACTGTGCCGTTAACAAAGAAAACATAATGTGTAACAACAATGTTGTCTTGTACAGACAGGACAAGAGGACGTAGCCTCAAGCTGTGCCAGGGGAGGTTCAGGCTGGATATCCGGAAGAATGTTTCCACTGAAAGTGTGGTTAAACATTGGAACAGGCTGCTGAGGGAGATGGTGGAGTCATCATCCCTGGAAGTTTACAAGAAATTACTGGAACTGGCATTTAGTGCTGGGGTTTAGTTGCCATGATGGTGTTCAGTCAAAGGCTGAATTTGCTGATCTTGGGGGTCTTTTCCAACCGTAGTGATTCTATGATTCTATTAAAAAATACTTTTAGTTAATAAAGTTGATCATTTGAAATTATCATTATATTAAGACTTTACTATTGATTCACTAAGAACTTTATTGTCTATTTTTCTCTGTCAGCTTCTGGTTTTAAAAACTTATACCTGCTTAACACAACAGAAATAGTGATCTGTGACAGCAAATACATGCAAATTATGGAGCAAATATTTTCTTCTTGGAGCAAGGAGCCTCTTGAGCTTCTCCCTTTCACAGTGGTACGGCAGGGTGGTGTTTTATCACTTTTTCCTTTTGATAGAAGAGAACAGGCTGGTTTTTTTTCGAATCAAGATCCCAATGTCCACAGCAAATGCTTTCAACATTTTAGACCTGGCTCTGTCTTCAGTAGCAAGCAGTGCAGCACAGTAGGAGTGAACAGAACAGAACAATTCATGCTGAGACCTGAAAGTCCATGCAGTCATTTGCACATGAGACTGCAGTTTGTGAGTTTGGACCTAGTTTCATCTGAAGAAAATACAGTTCTCAGGCATGGAGACTAATACAAAGCACAGTCCACTATGTGGGGACAACTGCAAGATTTGCTTTATATGCACACTTCAGCAACAAATTAAAACCAAAATGCAGTTCATAGTGTGAACCTTTACCTCCACCTCTATAGGACCCTGGTTAATGCACAAAACTGCCTTCTGCTGTGAAGTTCTCTGCTTTTGTTTTTGGCTGCAGAACTGGTCTGTAGCAAGGTTTAGTCCAGCCTCAATGTGTCACTAACAGGGTTTCAACCGCCCCATGGAGAGTCATTCAAAGAAAATCTGTCTTCACATTTAGCACTGTTTGGTTCTGGCAGTGGAGTATTCCAGGTTTAAAAAACCAAATGTTTTTTAAATAAGAAACAGGTTAATGTAGTTTGAGTTTAATTAAAAATAGATCATGAAGAAACACTAATAAATTGGTCCTTGGTATTTGCTAGATAATGCCAACATTTAGTAATTTTTTCTGGTGGGTTTACTTTTTCTGTGGTACATGCCTCTGGGACAGAGGCCGAGGTACAAGCAAATCCTTGTAAAAAGTGCTATATTTAATGTAGAAGAAAAAGTGCAATGTTTCTCCTATTTGTTGCGTGAGGCCTATGTACAATGAAGACAAAAATACAAACAGAATTTTTGTATAATAGGATTAAGACCTGAAGAGGGCTGCTCTTCATGAATTTCCTTTCAGAAAATCTTGTGCCTAGAGCTTCCTATATCTTCTAAGCAGGAGCATAATAAAAGTGATACAGGTGCTGATTTAAAAGTATTGCCAAATGAGCAACATAAAAGCTGTTTTAGTGTACCACAAGTGATAAAGCTCAATCACCTCTTCTCCCATCATATGCTTCAAATTCTCAGTCATGCATTGATGACCGCCACAAGATCTGCATTGAAAGAACTGTTTGGATATCTGAGACATATTTAGGCTTCAGTTTGCCAGAGTACTTTAAGATGTGCACAGCTTTTATACCCTTGAATAATCTCCTACTAAAAAATGTTTTCTTAAATATTCTAGTTGATTCAGAGCCCAGGCTGGTAAGCTAGTCTCAGGCATTTAAAATATCAAACCAAAGTTACCTTTGATATTAGCTGTTGGTCAGAAAATTTCAATTTATTTTTAGGTCAATGGAGATTTTCTGCTTTTTGTACTTGTTTTTTTCTTACCAACAAAACCCTCTGCACCGAGTTCTGTTCTCTTTGCAATTAAGTATGCTGTTTACAACAAAATGAAAGTGTTTAAGTTGGGAACTAGTGAGAAAATCTAGGGAAATACCATTAGTCTATGCTTCTTTTCACTGAATACTTCAGTATTGTTAAATTAAAAGTTACCGATTCACTTTACTCCCCTGTCTGGAATATCTACTTATTTTAATTTCTTATCTTGTTCAGCCAGCATGAAAGTGTAAAGAATAAGAACTATCTCTGTCATGGTTTTGTAGGTATCTAAACTTAATTAGTCCAAAGATAAGGCAAAATACTGAAGTTTACCTCCTCTATTCTTTTCAAATTTACCCATTTAAATAATAAATATACAATAAATATAAATAATTGTAGTGATACAAAAGGATTTCAAATTCAGAAAGGCCTTCCCAAGAAAAGCTAAACAACGTATGACAGAATAATAGCCACAAAAAAAGTATCTTAAAGTTTCATAAGATGGAAAGTACTGGTCAGCTCACTTATCAAAAGAATAAGATGCTTATCTTATAAAAATAATAATAATAATTCAGTGCAGTAGGGTATCTAGTCGATGATGGTAAAAATTATAGAATGAAATTAAAGCTTTATAAGTATAATGCTGTTTCTAAAATAGTTTATTTCTTATCATTTACAAGAAAAAAAATATATAAAAATTTTCCAGGAAAAAATCTGGGAGTTTCTTCTATGAAGTGTATTTGTAGGATAAAGTGGAGTTAAATTGCCAGATTTGGTAATTATTATTGAAATTGCTTGAGTCCTAAGAATAGATCATATTTTGCATTAGCATGTTCATAGTTTTAAGTCAAGAAAGTTGATTGTGTTCTAGGTACTGTTAGATGTAGGGAAGTGTCTTTAAGTCTCAAATATGATGATTGTTTGGATATGGGGCACGATGCTGTATGGTAATTATAGTGTTGCCAGCTAAAACACACATAAAGCTAGACAGTGGTGTGCAAAGAGTTTCGAGGAGTTCAGAACAGTTATGCTAAATAATAAGTAATATGCTACGTTAGCATAACAGTTATGCTAGATAATATTTTTATTAGTAATGGTCACTCATAGACAATGAGTGACCATTGCCTGTTTCTTAGTAAAGATTATTCCTGGAGGCATTCATGGAGATGATTGCCATTGAGTAGGTATCTTACGCAATTCTGGGTCACCAGACTGCATTTTGAAACCAACATTTCCTGATGTGACATTGACTGGAATAGGGGAAGAGGGCAGTGGCAAAGTTGTGTTTGATCTTTAAAAACAGCATTCTTTCTGCAAACCAAAACATATATTGACATTCTAATTTCCAGGTGTATATATTTTCATATCTAAGGCGAAAAACAAATTTAATTTTATTTTTTTACTGAGAATAAAGAATGTGTGAAGAACAGCAGAGAGAGGAGAGGACAAGGCCTGTGTGTTAAAAGATAAAATCATTTCAGCAGTTGCACGATTGTACAAGTGTCTAAACAGAATTTGCATTTTTTTCTGACATTCAAGAGCAAACTTTATTTTATCTGGGTTTATTACTTTTCAGTAAAAGACAGAGCAAAAATAAATCTTTATGAATTTGACCATTATTTGCCAGGTTTATGGTTCATTACATTAAAATCCCCAGTAGCAAGCCTTTTATAAGGATATGTTTGAATGTTTTAAAGACTCTGCAGCATTGTAGATTTATGTATTTGCTGCCTTTTCTGTTTCCTGCGCAACAGTATTAACTGTGGAAACAAGAAGATTTCCTACCCTTTTAAAAATACCTCCTATGCATACAAGGCTAGAGATGCATATAAAGCTAAATGATCATTTTTTCTCTTCTGGTATTAGCTTGCAGGGGAAAATCAGTATAAGTCAAATATCACCAATGGGCAAAATTGGGACATTTTTCCACCTACTCACCTTAAAAAAGAACTCTGAGCTTGAACATGAGGACAAAATTTGCCATAGCTGTTTTGTTTCTGTTGGAGAACAGGGGTTTCCACCATCAAAATACCTTCAAGGGCTTCATTTTCCACTGTCTTGTCTTACTGTTCATTGAGATGGCCAAAAAATGAATAAAAATTAAAATAAAAATGTCTTTTCT
The DNA here is from genome assembly GCF_000738735.6 of Corvus cornix cornix. NCBI lineage: Eukaryota > Metazoa > Chordata > Aves > Passeriformes > Corvidae > Corvus > Corvus cornix. The sequence continues at coordinate 29,027,454 of NC_046333.1, forward strand.
GAATCAAAAGTCCTAAAACAGATTACGTACTTAGACAGCTTATTGCAAAACTATCTAAAATATTATTCTAGGAGGAGCTGTGATTTTGCTTTTCTGGTTTAAAATTACGATTATCTAAATACAGAAAAGCACGGCATTTGTAATTATATTTTTTTTTTCTGATTAAATATTCATGACATATATTGCTGTATATTTGAACACAGCTGAATGTTTCAAACAAAACTTTGTTGGCTTGTTTTCTTATAGTGAGAAATACTAGTACAAAGTTGTACTGAATTAGTGAGTGATTAGCCTGGAACAGCAATTACAACACCATCGCGAAACATGGCTCTGGCTGGCTAAAGTGAAAACTAACAAGCCAACCTATCCCTCTGTCTTCAGGCTGAGTATTGAGGGCTTCATCTCCTAGTAAGAATATGCAAGACATTATAATACAAAATATTTACTAATGTATGTTAAGAGCTAACAACCCATACGCAGCTGCATAGCCTTGCACTGCTCCAGTGCTTCCGGGAGCTAATGGTAGTATTCTTCCCTTGTTTTCTTCTTAAACATTTAAACTGAATTTTGGGTTACAGTCCTATATCAAAATCAAGACAAGGTTCTGTTCTGATGTGGCAGCTGTTATGCTGTTAACTTCAGAAGAATTTTGTCAATGTAAATCAGCAGACTGTATAAGCTAGCACTCATTGATAGTCACTGCAAGGACTTCCTTTTAAAAGAAGATTTTATCACACAAGGTTATCCGTAGAAGAATTTGAGATTTTTGCTACTATAGTTTTCCTCGAGGCAAAGCTCGACCAGATGTTATCTTTCTAAATTTTCCATTATGTATTAAACCCTTGTACTTTTTTGCTATTCATTAATCTAGTTCTTCTTCCATGTCTGTAATAAGCAAAACATCTGTTTCTTCTTGTTCAATCAAAGTGCCTAACTCAAGAGTCCTACTTTTAAAATAATGCCATTTAAATAGAAGACCTAGATAGAGAGAATACATTTCATTAACATATTTAATTTGCATATGAAACCATCTTTTCCAGAACTCAGTAGGGAATTTGTGGTGGCAGCAATATGTATTTCTTTTTTTTTTTTCCTCAACTTGCATATCAAAAAAGTTAGAGTAAGAAAAATAGGAATGCAAATAAATATATGTATCAGCTCAGATGAGGAAATTAAATTGCAATGAGAAACAATCACTATGCGTAGGCCGTTCTAAACTTTCCAGCTGAAAATTCTTTTATTATAACTCTTTATAATGATCTACTCTTACTAATGAGTCTTGGTTTATATAAAGATCTCAGAAAGCAAAAATCATTCCTCAATATACATGAGGCTTGTAATAAAATATTACTATAGAAGTAGGAAATGCAGCTATACAAATTTATCCCCCATAATATATATATATTGAATATATCACATATCTCCATAATAATTTAAGTTCGTGACACAAATCATTGTCTCATTTATAAAGGAGGGTTAACACTACTGCTGCTAATACATGTAAATAAAAAATCAGATAAAAACAGTGGCAGAGATAAAAGGTGCTTTTAGTTTTTTGACTGGGGAGCACAATTCTGTACAGAAAATAGCAAGTACTTGCTGAGTATTAATGAGCAATCCTCATTTGCATTCATGAGTAAATTCCACAGGAAAAAATGTACCAGTAAGTTTTCTAAGCAAACTTAAAATTGCACAAGAATTTTATGGCAACTTTGAGCAAGAACAGTTGGGAATATTACTGTCATACTGCAAAGCTCCATGAGGATGGTTAATACCTGTCGCTAAGAAGAAAACAGCCTTAATTTATGATTATTTTGTATCAATAAACTGAAGAGTTGATAAAGAAGAAACAATGTCCTCTTTCAGGGACTGACAGGAATGATGCTAACTTGTAAGGGCAGATATTTTTAATACAGTCAAAACAACAATGCTTCTCCAATCATGCCTCTAGCAAGCAGCTTACAGACAGCAATGTGTTCCCTTAGTACATCTTGCTAAATGCTGTGCACACAGAGAGAATGCGTGAAATCACTTTTGCTCTTAACCTGCAGCTCTCCTCATGCTCTCATTTTTCGATCTGCTCAGGAGAACCACCCGCTCTGCTGATCCACCTTCCCTCCACCTGCTTTTTGCCTTGAGTCATTGTAATGTTCAGTTTCTCAGCATGCTGCTGGTGAGCTTGGGGGGGGGTTTCCCTTCACTGCACATGGGGAGAGCACAGTACAAACACAAAATACAAAAATACAGATTAAAATAATTGAAGTATTTTGCATCGCATGCTATATTTAATTTAAAACACTTTTCTCATTAGCACTTTCAGGTCATTCTTTTACAAAGGAGTATCTTCAGGAGGTGAGGATGGTGAACTTAGCCTTATTATATGAAGTACAGTGAATTTCCAATTTCATAGCATAATCATCTGTCTTTAGCTCCACAAGTTGTCATGGTGGCTTCTCTCACTCCCACTCCTCAACAGGGAAAGGGGAGAAAATAAGATTGAGAAGTTCATGAAGTGAGATAAAAACAGGGAGATAATGTACCAATTACAGCTGCAGGCAAAACAGACTCGGCTTGGGAAAATTAATTTAATTCATTGCCGATTAAAATAAGTCTAGGTAATGAGAAACAAAGGCAATCATTAAAACAACACCTTTCTTCCTCCTTCTTCTTGAAGCTCAATTTCCTCAGTCACAAGTCCTCTACGTCCACTTCCTGAGCAGCACAAGAGGGGATGCAGGGCTAAGACCAGGACACTTCTGCTCCTGCTGCTTCAGTTGTTCCTCTGCTCTGGTGGGCAGAGCCCCTCCCGTCTCTGCTTCCGCTCTCCCTTGGAACTGGCAGGGCTGTTTCTGCCCTGCTTCCCCTCACCTCTCACTGCCTGGAGCAGAGAGGTTTGGCTGTGCTCAGCTGTGCACCTTCTTGTCTCATAACCTGTTGTGTCTTGGTTTCTGCACTATCCCCCTTCCCAGACAATGTTTTAGACATACCTCCCTTTATGATGAACAGCTCATACCGCTGCTTTTGTTCCCCATGTTTTAATAGCCAATTCTTAATTTTGTCCAGGCGTCTTTAGTCATTGTTATTCCATTCAAGGTGATACTGAATACCTCCATAAAAATATAAAATAAATTTCTTAATATTAGGTCATCTCAGACTTGAAAATTGGGGTTTTAAGTTTGTTCTGATAAGCTTCAGTTGCAGTAGCACATTCTCTAACAATTCTGGTTTGGAAGTCTATAAAAAATTGTCTTTTTCTTTCTTAGTTAATTATCAGTGGAAATTAATTTTATCTGGGTTATAATGATATGTTTTTCAGTTTCTTCTTTTTCAAATGTAAAGAAAATGAAAGAGAAAGAGCTTACAAACAGAAAGAAAAATTCCCTCATATTTGGTATATTAAGTCTTTCATCTGTTCTTACTCTAGATTGAATAAGCTTATAAGCATTAGTAGAAACATTTCTTACTGATACATTTTCAAGAGGCTTCTGCCACTTTTATTCATACTAATGAATTTTCTGAGAATATTCTGAGAAGAGCACTCTGTTATTTCACCACTTGATCTCATATTTAAAAAAAGATGTGAAAACACTAGGAAAAAACATTCATCAGATGTTTAGGTATATCTGTTTGCCATGACTATTATTCCTTGTTCAGAGAAAGTAACATTCTTTTGAATATTTTGATAAGTTATCTTGCATTATACTTCTGCTGACATTTGCATCCCACTTAATTTTAGAAACATCTTATTACTTTGCATTGTGGTTTATTTTGGCAAATGACATTTTGCTAAGGTGACTTCATCTAGGTGCAGAAAATGTTACTTGTAAGAGGTGCCATAACTTGGAATTTGCTTTTACTACAGCATTTGCTACTTATTTGCTGACCCAACATAAACTGTCTTCACGGAAATGAGTACAACAAACTAGTACCCTTTTGCAGTTCTTAATGTGCCAGGCAAATTGGCTTTCTGCCAGCTGCTGGAGACTATATTAGAAGTATATTAATTCAGGGGGTTTTAAAATATCTGAATGAATGAACAATTCCATCTGCTCCACTGCTGCCGGTATTGGGAGGATGGTGCTCCCCTAAGATTGTGGGGTTTTCAGACATTTGCTGGTTTTGCAGTACCTCTGTGATAATGTCTTCCTCTTCTGTGAGTAGCCCCACATCCCAATGACAGGATTAGCTGTGAGTTCTCCACCTATGTGAGCCTTTTCCCCTCTTATTTTTCCTTTCCCTTTTCTTGGTAACATTTAACTTGTTCAAGCTTAATATGAGCATAATGTGCCCTTTGGCACTGTTACTCACTATAGTTAAATGGATGAACCAACATCTTCTCCTTCTGATCTTGATCATAGAAATGATTTAAACATATCCTTTATTAGTAAAATGCAGAATATGGCCTTTTGATAGGAAAGGTGAGTGATAACATCTGTAGTTAGATACTATTATGCCTGCAAGCATGGACACTTCAGTAGTCCCAAGACTTGTATTTATGATATAATGTGGATTTCTTTGTTATAGTTACTTTAATAACAATACCTTGTTATCACACTAAAATGATTTCATTTCTGCAGTAGCCTTTATGAAACCTTATATAATGAGCCTGGGAGAGAAACACACGAAACCCTTAGAGATAATAAATATTGGAGTAAGTAAAATGTTGCAATGTTTTTTTGCTCTTCATAGGCTCTGGTCTCAATGATGGACAGTGGCATGAAGTTCGATTCCTAGCTAAGGAAAATTTTGCTGTCCTCACCATTGATGGCGATGAAGCTTCAGCTGTTCGAACAAACAGCCCTCTGCAAGTCAAGACTGGAGAAAAATATTTCTTTGGAGGTAAAAAAAAATATCAAAACAAATACACGCTTAAAGTGCTGTTGTCTTTTAGTCTATAACAGGTGAAATGGAGTTCAGGATGTAATTCATTCATGTGGATCTTATTATGAGTTGAATACCTAGGTGCTACTCATCAAAGAGTACAATACTAAACTTAATTTCACTTCTCAGAACATTTTTACACCTCATTCTTACAAAGGAAACCCTGAGAAGTTCTGTACAATCTAACTTGGAATAATTTCTCTGATCTCTAAACATTTCAGAGAAAGGGGTATCTTAATAGTTTAAATAAAAGGCACCAAGTAGAGTAATTAACTTAACTTTTCAAGTTTGAAATCCTGAAGAAGAAAAAACAAATATTATTGTTCAGGACAGATCTTAACATTTTGCTGTTTTTTAAATACTGTCATAATTGTGGATAATTAAGAAGCTCTCATAGGTTGAAGCCTTAGTTCAGTATTTTTTGTCTTTCGACAGTCCATATACTAAAAAGAGCTCTTAAAAATTGTGCCTTCAATATTTATTGTGCTTGCTCTTCTATGTTAGCATTTATGAAAATCAAAAAAGGTCATCAAAACTCTTGGATTTTTTAAATTGACATTTAAATTTCTATATTAAAAAGTGTGTTTGTGTGTCAAAAAATTTTTTTTCCAAAAAAATTGCAGGTTGCACTTTTGAAGTGTCCCACACATTTGAGGTTGAACATTAATTTTTCAGACAAAGAACATACATTTTAAAAGAAGAATTTATCAGTGTTAAAAATTGATTTTTTTTTCAAACTTACAAGGTGCATGTCTAATAAAAATAAATAAATATAAATGTGATACTATAAATAGTCATAACATTACTCAAGGGATGGAAAATTTAGTGTTACATGAAGTACCCTAAGTAGAAAGGAAAAAAAATAATTTCAAGGTTATTTTCAATTAATTATCAAATAAAGTTCGTCTGTCAAAAGAATTAAACTTCCTGGTGCTGTAACATGCATATTTTCCAATACCTGTAATTCAGCTAATACTGGTTTTTTAGCCTATTGCCTCCAGTAAGAGTTCTAGCACAGACCATTTCCACATGCTAAAGCGTGAAAATTATTTTGTTGCTAAGCCATATATATGTTCAACTTGTCAGAACAGCCTGGGACATTCTAATGAAATGAAGTTATTAAGCACACATAGGAGACAATGAGAAGAAATGCTGTACATAATACATCATGTTAGTTTTGATAGGTAAAATCCCTAGATCACTATTACATCTCTGGAGAGAGATTTATTGATTGATTTCTTCTGAAATGTCTTTTACATCTGTTTCTTTGTCTGTGAGGGATAGATTGTCTGGTTTCTCCAGGTAGTTTTTATATCCTTCCTCGGTCAAAAGTCAGGTTGATTTGTTGTCATTTCAGTTGGACTATGAAATCTGCTTGATTTGTGATTGCTGACCTGTACTTTATAATTTCACCATTCTTCCATAAAAAACAAGTGTGCATGCAGATAATGCTCTAGTGGGATATGGAAGTCAATCATGAATTCCCTGAAGTCTCATTCCCACATCTGTTCATGCAAACACATGGTCCTGTTACACAAACTCTGGGGTGTTTGTTTTTCCTTAGTATCTCTCATCCTCTGAAAGGTCTTCTAAAGGTATGTCAAAAGAACGGTGGTGTCCTAACCTTCATGCCCCAAGTTTATTTCAAAATCTGCATTTGCAACACTATACTTACATTAACTGTCTGAAGCTGTGAATCTGAGGAAGTTTAATTTACAGTACCCATTTATAAGTCCCACATGAAAATTGCTATATAAATGTATTATATATAGGTGATATAGACATAGATATAGATAAATATAGATAAAAATAGATAAATATAGATAAATAATATATTAAAAACTGCAACTTAAAGCCGGTCTTTTGGATCTATGTTAGAAACCTAATCTTTATATTCATGGTCTGCGTCTTATAAGGCAAAGGTGTCTTTGTTCTATTCCCTCCAAATGTACATTATTTTCCTTACTTGTCTTTAGAAGCACACCAAGTCATGGCTTTTAATAAATAACATTTGCAAGAAGAGGATGTAGAGAAGAGAATATTGGGGAACCTCAAACATTTGGACCATCAAAGATGTTTTCATTAGTTTCCTTAGAAATAAGTTCTGATAAGAAAGCATCAAACACTTATTTTCTGCAAATACCTATAGTTGGTTAGGGAGTGATAACTTCTTCTTGAATTGTATGTTTGGTTTCTGCAAAATGCTAGATGGCTAGCAGAAAGAATTATCAATTCTTTGGTGATGATATATTTTCATTGTGAAAATGAATCTAGTAGATTTCTTTGCTAAAGAACTGAATACAGTAGTTACAGATACACTGTTAAACATTTGTATTCTGAAATATAAAGATATATAACAGATGCAGAAGTTAAATGATGAGATTTAAAAATAGCAGTGTATAAAGATATTCATCCAATCCCACTGCTATTTTTGTTGACCTTTCAAAATACTGAGAAAGCTCAGTCCATTGAATTTGTGCTTGGAGAGGTTGCATAGCATTTCTAGCATGCTCTGAACGCTCTTTGATAGCCTACTTCATCTTTCAAGGAGCTACTATATGTATGCAAGTGTTTTGTTCTCCAAACTTTCCCTTTCTCTGATCCCAAAATAAGTGAGCCTCTTTATGTTTCTGTCTCCCGGTATCAATACAGCGAATGTATTTTATAGGCAATGTTACTGTCTCTGGTGAAGAAAAGATTTAGAAGTTTCATTTCCGTACTTCAGTACAATATTTTATCAAAAATGCTTGTCATTGACCAGCAGAGCCAGATTTTTGTAACACTTGCAGCAACATTTGAATAAAGGAGATGTGGAAATCAGAATACTTTGTGACTTCTGCTCATAGAACTAGCTTTTCTAGTTCTGAAAAACTTTAATTAAACCATAAGAGTATTCTTTATTTCTCTGTTAGAGAATATTATGTTCAGTACTGTTAAAGTCTTTTTTTCCCTTTACCTTTTACCTCTCTAGTGCCATCTCCCAGCACTTCTGAGATCCTCCCAAGGGACAGACAGCAGTGATGTTTTATTCAAGCCTAAAGACTTAGGTGAAGCTGTGTTAAGATCAGGCATTTCTGTAGATTGTGTGAATGTGTGCTGGTGTATGTGGGAGGGTGGGTGCTAATTGCCTATCACCCTTCTGTATAACTCTTATTTTCTGCCCACTGGTTTTGTTTTCCTTCTTTTTCTTCTCTTGAATTTGTGTTTTTGGAAAGAAGTGAACTTCCCTACTAAGCTCTAGAGAATGATATTCCTTTGTTGTTTCCAATTATCTGCATAAAACAAAGAAACAGAACAGAAGAAGTGAATCACAGAGTGAAAATGAGTCCATTAACCTCATTTGCACTGTTGGCGATAAAGGGCTTTTGAGAAGCATCCTAAGCTTTCACCAAGCCACCTAATAGCTGCCTGATGTCCATAGGAAATATTTTATTAGAGACATAATTTTGACTTGTTTCTATGACACTTCTTTTTAATTCTGTCTACTTTCCCTCTCCTTTTCACTGGCTCAAGGATGGGAGAGTTTTTAGTATGAGTGCTAAATTTTCATTGAAGTCAAATGTACGCAGCAAGCATCTGTCAGTCCACTCTGTGCTGCTTTTTCTGACAAGCAAAGATGAAGGGAATATGCAGTAAGTTTCCTGTGGGACACCTGTCTGAGGTGTATAGAAAGTCCTCCCTTTCTGTACAAAACATATGAAGTCTTCTTCCTGGAGTAGAACTCATTTGTTTGGAAAAGTTGTTTTGGTCTAAAATTCCATTAAATTAGAGGTGGTGGAAGGAGGAGGGAATTCAAGGAGAAAAATTACCTTCCTATGTTTCACATTTTCTGGACTATTCTGTGAACCTTCCTTTCTTAAACGTCTTTGCGTGGTGTGTCTACATTTTTCATCAAGTTACCCATTGTTATAATTGTGTGGATTTTTTTCATTAACAGCTGTTATAGTCACGGTCAGACTTCCTAGGTAGTGTCACTGCCATTTAAAAGCATCTGAAGTATCATAATTGCAAGTATTGTCAGATAGAAGGGGGTCACCTTTTTTCTTTTCCAGGAGTGGGGGAGAATGTTTCTGTAGCTCAAATTCAAATTTGTTCAGCAAAACCAATAAATGAGACCCAACTAATGGCAATTCATGTTATCTGTTACCTAAAAAATAAAAGACTAAAGTCCCTGCTGATATCATTCTTGTAAGTCTGAAACTTCTTGCATATAAATAAGTAACAATGAGGTTTGGTTGGATTTGTATTTTTGCTAGTCTTTACTGACAATTTTTAGTATGTCAGGGCTTCAGTTTTGCTGTCCATTTGTTTTTTGTGGGGTTTTGGGTTTTCTTTTGCATGTATGACCACAAGATAGGATGCTCTAATTTGCATTTCTTGTTGTAAGAGTGTTTAGTGTATTTTGAAATCTTTCTTCTCATGATCATAACTCTATTGTAAACTCCAATACAAATCCACAATGAGAACACAGAGGAAATTCCAAGTAACTCAGAGTATATTGTGATTTTTGTGTGTCTTCAACATTCATCTTCAGGTATTCTTCTAAGTCAGACCTACAAAATAATGGTAAACACATGAAATGGAAATAAAAGAATTGGAATGGATCTTATATTTTAACAGCCCTCATACCTTGGATTTTTAAATCTGGAATGTTTATAAGTCAATACACAAGCAAAGAATGCAGATATGCAAAATTTATAAACATGAGCAAAGAAAGGAAGTACTTGTAGCAAGTAAAAAAAAAAAAAATTAGATGCCAGGCAATTATAAACCTCTCTCTAGTATTTAGTACATGATTGAAATTCTGTATTATTTCATCAACTCTCTTGTACTATGAACGAGGAAACATGACTGAGTTCACATTCCCTTTGTACAACTGACAGAACTGAAGGGAGTTGATCATCATTGCCCATTAACTCTTTGAGATTTATGCTTTTTTCATCATGTTTAAAGTTTTGTTTATTTAATTCAAATAATTTGAAGGTTAGACAAATGAGACCAAGAAAAATAATGGTGACTTTCTGTGATTTTCAGTAATGGCAGTGATGTTATGATATGGCAATATGCCAACCCACCAACACATTTTATACAACAGTACAAGCAGAAATACTGGAGATAGATTGATGTCCTGAAGGAGAACAGGTTCAGGCAGAAAGTTGGTCCAATGTGCAAGCAAATAAAAGATGAAATGCATGGTAATGGCAGTTTAGGAATGCATGTATGGGGGCATGAGTCTTGCTGGAATAACTTCAGCTTTTGAGCAAAGGCCTATTAAATATGAGAAATGTCTATCCACTGAAAAATAAATGGATGAAGTCTTGAAAAGTGCTCCCCTTGTTACAACATAAATCTCTTGTTAAGCTGAAGATCTTAGCCACAGAATATATATCTAGAAGTTTCTCAAAAAATAGAGCATAGAAACGTAATCTCTTTTGTTTATTTTCTTGCAAGCACTAAAGCCAATGTTTGCATGAGGCAGAAAAGAGAACATCAAATTTTTCAATACATTTTCTTTACTTTTATTGACATTTAAAACCAAGAAAGAACAAAGAATGAGGAAGAATATGTACCGTAGAAAGTAAACCTGCATGGACCGGGGAAGGAGTAAATTGACTTTATGGAACTCTATTGTCTCTCACTCTGAGTATATTTTTTATTTCCTTTTTCACTAAGTATAGTAGTCATACTGTTACCTGAGTCTTAGTCTGAAGCAAATTGTACCAGTCTCTGAATATTCTAGAAAATTTAAATAAAAATAGAGGAAATCCCCTACATAGTATAGATCTTGACTCCAAACAGAAAGGAAAATGGCCTGTAAAAATTATCCACCCTTCTTCTAAAGGAATCACTTTTGGAGAAGGAAATTTCTGTTGAAGACCCAGAAGAAAGCTATTGCAGACACACTCAAAAGTGAAAATTATACCTGTATTCTATATGGCCCTCCTTTATTACCTTTAGTAGGTCAAGCTACAAGGTTTTTGGTACCAGGAAGTGAAAAAATACCCATAGGAGGGGAAGGGCAGGCATTTCAAGAAGCAGTGAAAGTTGGTAAGAACGTTAACCAGTTCTAATCACGAGACAGTATTGATTAGAGCTCTATGGTTTTAGAACACTAAAAATAATGTGGCCTATTGATGGCATTAGGAATCACAAATATGTCTGTGTGTGTGTGTTGAATTGTGATGTGAAAAATAAACACATATGCTTTTCTGGTGTATGAAAATAATCTTGCTTCTAAATAGTGGAGAATGCTAATAGTGGAATAGCACTTCTACCAGCTTAACCTATTTCTCAAGGGTGTCCTGGCTGTGCTTCTGGGTGTATGCATGTGCTTATTGTCCACAGCCACAATTCAACACATCTGTACAGGAAAGAATCAATAGAAATAAGAAAAGGTAAATTCCTGGTGCCGTCAACAAGCCATACTGTTTTCAGGGGCTTTCTTTTCTTTGGGGAGTGACTTACTGATGCTCCTCATCGGATTTTCCATGGGAAAATCTGTGATTTTCCTCTTTAAAATCATAGAATCATAGAATTATAGAATGGCTTGGATTGGAAGGGAAGATCAATGTAGTTCCAACCTCTCTGTCCTGGACAGTGACATGTTCCACTCGACCATGCTGCTCAGAGCTCCATCCAACCTGGCCTTAAACACATCCAAGGACAGGGCACACATCTCTGGGCAACCAGTTCCAGTGTCTCACCACCCTCACAGTAAAGAAATTCTTCCTAATATCTGATCTAAACTTACCCTCTTTCAGTTTAAACCCATTCCCCCTTGTCTTTGTAAAGGATCCCTCTCCATACTCCTTGTAGGCTCCTTTAAGTTACTGGAAAGCCACAATTAGGTAACCTGTAAGCCTTCTATTTCCAGACTGAAAAATCCATTTCTCTCATCCTTTCCTCATAGGAGAGGTGCTCAATCCCTCTGATCATCCTGGTGGTTTCCTCTCTTTTTTCTCCCACACCTCTAAATATAAGACAAATTTTCAGTCACATTCCAATGTTTTAAGTATGTAAATGAGCACCTGTTAATATTGTAAACTACCTTAGGCAAAAAATTGCCTAAATGCCATTGATTCTGATGATAGTCAGACAACTGATTCACTTTTCAGAGAAATCTACTTATCTAGATAATTATGAACATGAATAACTTTTGAAATCTGATTTAATAATTCATAAATGCATAGCAGGAGCAAGAAAACCAGATATCACTAAATGTAGTGTTTTTGAAAGTGGGGCACAGAACAAAAATATATTATTTAGAAAAAGGCCTGTCTGACTCATATGGCCTGAGTGGAGAATGATTCTCAGTGTTGATTGTAAATTCTGTCACATGTATGAAACCTGATTTGAGCTCCAATTATAATTACAGTCTGCTGCTTCTACTATTTAAGCAAACTGCAGGTAGCCCTTTGTGTCTAGGGCTGCCAATTAATCCTTGCATGCCTGCAGTCCCAGGTTGTTATCACCTTCTACTGAAAACAACAAATCTCATCATATAAAAGTGGCAATCTACAGCTCTAATAAGAACACTTATTAGTGATGTTTTTGTAAATCATGAAGCAGATTTTAAAGGCTTATGTCTTCCAAAGAAAGAACTTTATCAAATCTCACAGTCAGTGGTGTAGAGCTGATTTATCTGCATAAATTGGCAAAATGGAACCGTGAAGCGGAAAGAGAAGGTTTAAAGCCTTGTTTTCCACTTACCAGCTAAGTACTGAACTTACCTGTATAGTACTTTGCAGCAGGAATTAACAAGTTGGAGATGCACAAATCTCCAGTGTGGATTGATGATGGCAACTGGTTTACTGCCCAGTTTGCATTAAATTACCTTGTGAGAGTCAAATTATGTTTGCTTTGAGTTTAATTTGGGTGGAGAAGGTTTGATAATGCAGTACTGAATGTTTAATATTGATGATATCTTTAGGAGGTAATTGGTAGTTAACCAGCAAATTGCTAGACCATTTTGGGTTATTAAGTCCTGTCAAAGACACTGCCATTCAGTTTATTCACTGAATGGCCACAATCCTTTGACATTTTACTTTTTGTGTGTGTGTGCAGGTGTGGTGGTGGTGGTGGTGGTTTTCTTTCCTTAAGACAGAGCAATTTCTCCAAGATAGGAGAATTAGCATAAATACTAACCATGCAGGTGTTAAAAAAATCCTGTGTTTATGAATGAAGAAAGGAAATACAAGACTGTTGAGGGATGATGGTCACTGTCAAGGTTACATTACAAACTGGAGAAAAGAGAAACTGGATCTGTTGCCATGGAAATAAAGGATACTCTTAGTCTCTTTGAGTTCATTGCCCATCATCCCAAATGTATGCATAACTCAGCTGATCCTGAGAAGTCATTTTACAGACTTTCTGCCTCTGGAGTGAGACCTGCATGCTTATCATTTGATCTTGTCCAACAAATCCAAGTGAGATTAGATGCTGTGACTGGTAATATACAATGACTGAAAATCCTTTGGTAAGCAAACTTCTATTTATCAATAAAAAAGTGAAATAGTGGTGTAGAATAGCAGTGTGCATGAGGTTGTTGTATTTGTGTAGGAAATATTTTGCTTTAATCTATAACAGCAAAAATTCTCTCTGGAGGGCAGTAATGATATTTCCTTGTGAATCTTTTTCCAAGTAGATGATTCCTCAAAAATAAGCAAGCTTTAGTGGTGTTTGAAAATGCTTCATCTGCTTCTTACACCTTATTTTTATTTTTCTTACTGACCAGTCTTCCCAAAACACTTTCTGTACTTGCTTGGCAATTTTTAGTCAGCTTTTTGAAAACCAATTTTTATATTCAATTCTGTAAGTTTGGACGTTTCTGTGGAGCTTCAGAGTAAATGATATTTTTTTTTTTTAATTAATTAGGCCTTTTGTGGTTTCACTGACATCATAACAAGATGTTTAGATCCCATATTCCCATCATTTTCATTCACAGGAACAAGTTGCCTAGAGTCTGACCCTCTTGCATTTTTTATACTCTCTTATTTGTACTTATTGTCTTTCCAAATCTTATTCCCTGTTGACGTGATAAGAGCTTTTACATGTTGCTTTTTTTTTGATTGCACATTCACAGTTCACATAAGAACTTGGCTGAAGTAGAGGGGAAAACACAACTGGAAAGGAAGAGCCTTTTACTATCTGAATGTCTTAAAACGATGGAGTCAGTAAACAGTGCTCATGCTGGTAGTGACTCAGTTATTCTGTAGATACTTGATGAAAAATCTCTAGATACCACAAAGATGGAATACTGCATATCTTGATGCATGTTGAAGAAAGGTCACTGAGGAATTATACAACTGGAATAATAAATGAAGCTTAAATCTTTCTGAGAATAGTGGGGCTCTTTTTGTCAGTTATATATTCCTATTTCATTTTTAAAGAGATTTTTTTATATTTATGATCTCAACAAAAGTCAAATAGGACAAGTCTTTATAAATGCAGTGAGTGATCTTTTCAAGAATCCTACAAATATTAGCAAAAAGACTATGGTCATATCTCATGTTAGAGCCCAGAACTATAAAAATATCATATCCACCTATCATTTGGTAAGTGGAATTCTTGTTTCGTCAAAAATTGTTTTTGAAATGTGCCATCAGCCACCGGGGTGGTTCTACAAAATGGCACAACTACATGTGCATACATGTGCAGTCATCAAAAATGTGTTCAACAGAACTAATTTTATTTAGTGCTTCAATATTTTGAAGTTCAAACAAAGATCCAAAATCCATTGTTGGTACAATCCACCTGTAGAAAAAAATTCCTGGAAGTCATAAAAGCATGTGAAATTTGAAGAGTTTTGTAGTTGTCTCTGTTCCATGCTCGGACCTGTAGTAGGCAAGTACTTACTAAATTATGCCACATGTAAGGTCTTTTTAGCTTTTCACTGATGACTTTCAGAGTTATATTCAGGCACTGTAACTGACACTCAAAAAATTGATTTCATTTGCATACATACGTTGTTTAATTAATATTGTGGCATCTGAATGACCTTGTAATTTAAAATTAATAAAGACAGATTTTCAAAAGTCACATTTGATCGAGAAAGCAGAAAAGTACTGCAACCAAGAATCTTCATGGAAATTTTTCAGTAAAACTTTCTTTAATTGGGTCAAAGAAGTTTGCCATGATTCTAATATCTTTCAAAAGTATTCATTATAATACTGCTATGGCAAATGTATTAGCAGTCACTGTAGATTCCATTTTATTCTTTACTTGAATGTATTTGAGACAGGCTCTGACTAATGAATGTATTCTCAGCACGTCATTACAGCAAGGCAGCTATCCAAGTCTTTGCATTTCACCCTTTAGATTTGTTTTCACAGTCAAGAACAAATGTGTAAGGACTCCGATGGAATTTCAGGACTAACTCAGACTTTACTGAGCTGAAAAAAAAATAATCCTTTGAAGAGGGCGATACCAACATTCAGAGAGCATCCTTAAGGAGATTTGTTTCATGCAATATCTTTTTTATTCTTTGGAGTGTGACATACAGAACATTCTTCCTTGCCCATAATTTTTCATGAAACTGCTCTGAAACTAGTCTCATTTACAAAATTCACTCCATTTTCTGCCTTGCTACTTTCAGGAGGTGCAAGGGCAGGAAGAATCTGATTATTAGCAGTTTCAAAAACAGCCTTAGAGTTTACTGCTCTACAGATCACAATGATTGTGACACACATTTTGAATACTATTGATCTGCAGTTTCATTGACTTTCAACATCTCAGAAGCTTACAAACTGTATGTAAGATGTTCTTGCTTAGTGGAATAAACAGTTTTGCTTTCATCATAAGCCTAAGACTGTTTCAAAAATACTTTGCTTACAATGAAAGTAAAAGAGGAATTCTACAAAGTGCACAGATCATTCAAAAATAAAATTAATTAGGAATTACACTCATATGTTTAGGGTTTACACTAAAAATATATATTGGAAAAAAACCCAAACATACATGCAATTTAAAAAAAAATTGCTTGAGTATATCCCATTCAGTTTTCCTGCATCCCACTGTCAGACCCACCTGGGGTGAATGCTTTAATCTGCATGAACTTTATGATGGTATTTTAGTTTCCTGCTTCAGTCAAAGCTTTTGTTCTTCATTTAATGCTCCCTGCTACTCTTTAATACGTTGTGTTACAGTGAAGCACCATTTATAATGTTTAAATTATTATATTCCACTGTAAAAATTCAAACTTCCTAAACACGCTTCTTTAACATACTAGAATCCCTTCGTATTTATTATCTCTGGTGAAAAATTGTTATTCTTATCTTAGTTGATAATAAGTGTGTATTTGACTTTTCTGATAACTTATTTTCTGGCCTAAATTAAAAATTGAAAGGCAAATGTGGATTTCCCTCTTATGCTCTTAAAAATCTACCCCAATGGAAAAAAGCTAGAGATTTGGAGAGGGTTCAATATATTGCAGTATGGCTGTCTGTGATCCTTAGCAAACTATTTAATATCTGCTGTTCAGTTCAGCTACCTACAAAATTACATTAAATGTACTAATTTGAGGGTGACTATTTAAAAATTGACTGTGGACAATACAATTGGCTCTATTCACAGTACTAATGTATTACTTATCCTTGAATATTCAAGTCCTAGTTATTCATTACTACAAATAATTATTAAAAGCTCATTTAAAGCCTCAGTGACTACATATTTACTGAAAATGGTTTATGTTCTTTTCGCAATTTTGAAATCTAAGCTGTTGTAAAAAGCATTAAAAAAGGATGAGTTTTATGAACAAGCATTCTGTTTGAAATGTCAGTTTTGTTTGTTAGATTTTAAAAGGCATTTAAAGCTGTTTGTCCCATTTTAGAAGGCTTATGTGCTTTCCAAACATCATGAATTGCAAATTGTATATACATATGTATACAAACATGTATATATATGTATATACATATATATGAGTACGTCGGCATGTGCGTGTGTGTGGTATAGAAGTATCATAATTTGATTTCCAGATGAGTTAGAGATGAGTTAATTACAAAAAAAGACCCAACTCTATAAAAAAAATAGGATGTGACTTATGGACAAAACTAAAACAGAATTAATTTGTAATTGCTAATATAATTTCAGTTTGTGAAGTGAAAAGAAATGACTTATTTATTTACTGATAAAATTCAGAAATAATTACCTATAATGTGTAAGTTCAAGAATTTTATCATCTGCTTTATGAGTAATTTGCTGATTTTTTCCTTCAAGGAAAATAGTTGTTGAATACATGTCTTCTGATAAATTACTTAGGGTTCCACTTTAATAAATTACAATCTGAGAGACTTATTGCTAGACTTCTTTAAAGGGTATTTGTGAGTCAGTTTAGATTTATGACACAATGCAAATCAAATTTCCAGTTATTGTTATTGATACTAGTGTTATTAAAAATTAATCATCTTATGCACAAGAAATAAAGATGACAAATCCAGGAATATGCTTTGAAGATGCACTGAAATTAATATTCTTGAAAGAGTAATGTGACTGAATCTTCCTCCTTATTAGTATGTTTTTGACAAGCAATACAGATATTATAGAAGGAGATTTGTAGTAATAAAATATCTAATAATAGAAAAGGGTCCTGTGTTCAAGAGTGAAATAATTTTAAGTAAACATAAAATAGCATTACTTTTTGTTTTACTAATAGAAAAGGACTACTTTGTTTTAAACTGAGAGAAGGCTAATTTTTTGACTTAAGAAGAATGAAATAATAGAAAATAGATATTTTATAATTTCCTGAGAGTTTCTTCTTTCTCCTAAATAGCAGTTGTATACAGAGAGAGTAATAGTAATATACTTCAGTACTTCATTTGCACTATTTCACAACCTGTAAAGGCAGATAAACTTTAAGAAAAACAAAGCTTGTATTTTTTAAGGGTTTTTGTGTCGTGGAGTTATATATTTGCATATCTCAAAATCTTGTTAGCAAATTGAGTGATGGTGGTAGTAAGAGTCATGAAAGACTTTGAATATGCTGTACTGTGTGTTTCAGTAATGAAACAGATTTAACCTTAGCAGTAGCCAAGGAGTGCACCTTTGTTTTACTGTGAGGCTTCATGATGTACTGATGTTGCCAAATTTCATAGAATCATTGCCAAAATAGGAGATTTACATGATGAAGTAATATTTAGGGGAAAGAAATAAGCATGTCATACTTAAAATATCACTTTGAATTATATGAAAACTTACAGCCTTAAAATGCTCACTCTTGTAGCATAATAGAAATTCCATTAAATGGCTTAAACCTTACTGAAAGGTGCTTAGCTCCGTGGTCAGAACAGTGTCTAGATTGTAAAACAGAAATAAATGCTGTGGAAATAAATGATAGCTTTTTAATGTATTGTCTTGCCAGGTCAGTATTAGCAAATTCTGTGTTTACAGGAACAGTGGGACTGAGGGGATACACACCACTTTCTATTGTCCTCTATAGTCATGAGAGTACCAGGATAATACATTTTTTAAGGAGTGGTTAGGGGGCCAGATTGTATTTATTATTTTATTGAATACTATGTATTAGCAATTTTTTTAAAGAAAATTGTTACCTGATGTGAGACTTGAAATCTGAAAGGATAAAAATTATTTCCATTCTTAATCAGTCCATGTTTCAATCTGTCTTGAAAGCTGAAGGAAATGTGATTCAAAATATTTCGTGGTATATGAAGGACATTGAACTCTGCAGATGATAGTACCGTATGTTTGTGCACACCTGAAAAATTTATGACAAAGGGAGTGGACACATCACTTTTGAGGGTAGATAAGATAACCAAGGCTGTCAGTGGTAAGTTGTTCATAATTTCCAGTGAAATCAGAGGTGGTGTCCAGGGGAACTGGTTGTGGTGCCATACACTTACTCATTCGGCAGCTGTCTATAATATAGTCTGAATCAGTCCTTTCTCAGACTCATTTTTCAAGCAATTCAGACATCTTTTTTTGTAGGTAGAGGTACTACCTACATCTTGTAATTTCTTCCCCTTCATACTCTGGATGAACCTGATTCTAGAAACACATTAAATTTCTAAACAATGGAAATGCATTTTTGAGAATGTGTTTTTACCTTTTATTCTGCCTCTACACATTATGGTTTTTTACCTGAGGCTAGTTATGAGGCCCTGAATTCCTTAGTCAGTTCCTTAGTCTGAATCCTTTCTACTGCTCTCCTTCTTACTGGCCTTCCCTCCCCACGATTTTCGACTCCATCCTCCTCCCCTGTTTCCCAACACACCACTCAGTATCGCTCAATCAACATGAAGAGATGAATTACTTCCTTGGCAAGAAGAGAGCATGAAGCCTGAGCACAGTGCACTCTAATTTGTCTTGTGTCAGAATGTAAAGCAGGTTCTATCACCCAGGCTGCCAGGCAAGGGTGAGGGATGGTAGTTCTGATAGGTTTATCATGTGTTCTCATCTCTAGGAAAGCGAAATGAAAACATAAAGTTCTCAGGCACTGGTTGGGTATCTACTGATAGCCTATTACTTCTGGCACAAAAACTTAGGTCCACAATGTAGTGTCAGCATCTCTTTGTTTAAAAAGGGACAACAATTTTGTACTTATAATCATGAAGACAGCAATTTCAAGGCATGTGTCATATGTCAACAAAAATTAAGTTTAAATTGTAAAATATATTACTGAACTATTCCTTTCTGTCTGGCTGAAGGCAAAATAACTTCATTTTCAGGTAAGCATATCAATGCACACACTGCCTCACTGGACTTTTAAATTACCTTTTGGAGTATGTGTCAGAAGGACTGATGTTAATGATGACCCAGAATTAAAAGTTCACACATTTGTCATGAGAATCAGAGAAGACTGCATGAGAATTACATGAAAAAGTATAACTAGTCGCTGCAAAATGATTCTTATCACCAAACTTCCTAAATTAACTTCTCTCATCTGTCTTGTTTGGGGTTTTTTTCCCCATGTTTCCTTTAACATGTACTTTCCATGTAATTTCAGTCCATGTCATCTGTTCTCTGCCATTATGTAGAAATATTTTTCAATCCTGGCTGATGTTTTACTCCTCCTGTAAATGTTATAGCTCCACTTAGGAAAGGTCCCTGAAAGATTTAACTACAGTTGATCACTTTGGCGCTAGCAGAGTTTTTACTAACTTCATTACAGTGAAAAATCATGTGGAAAAGTTTTTTGGAAAACCTATGTATTGCTTAGAATCTAAATGGAGTTGTGTCTCCCTGTATCTCTTTTTACTATACTTCCAAACAAATGGACAAAGACTGATGAGTCATGATGGCTAATTGCACTATTTAATGGCTGAATTACACCTACAGTAGGGGCTATTTCCCTAATAAATTCTAGACAGTTCTAAAGACCTCAGAAATAATTTCTGTGCTGCACAAACACGTACCACAGAAGTCCTTTAACATTAAGGCAAAAACAGCCTCAGCAAACAGAACAAGAGAGCTAGAGATTTTGCACATAGGAAGAATGCTTTCTGTGCAGAAAACAGTCTTTTGTTGAGGGGCAATGAGTATAACTCTGGATTTCCTGTTTCCAATTCATTTGTTTTCCTTAGTTTAGTCTGTCCCAGGAGTACACAGTGATCTGGCAGAAAGAAATGCAGATGCCAACAAAAGGTCAAATGTAAGGAGGATACTCCCTAGAGGTGAGGCTAAAAAAATACATTAGGTTGATATTTTTGGGTTGACAAGGATGCCATAGAAGGAGCAACTAAATGGGCTGGGCTGGGCTTATATCTTAATCTTTAATTACTAAACTGTTACTAAACTTTATTTTTCTCTGCATGTCTTAGGAGTACACGTTCCCTAGAATATATATCCTACATATTATTAAAATTGTCAATAAATTACAATTAAAATTAAGGAGATGTTTCTTCTGTAAATCATCCGTAAATGAATTGCTGAAAATTTCACAGAATTGATCTTATTAGTTCAATATCAGAATGACAGCTGACAGCTATTTTCTTTCTGAGTGCATATTTCTAGGTATCCATTTTTATACTTTAATTTTTACTCAGAGGGAAGTTAGAGAGTGTGGCTCTCCAATTCCTACCTTAGCTACAGTAACTTGTATCAGATCTGATAGAATTTGGGTTCTTTCAGCTTTCTCTTTGAGGGTAAGTCTAGTGGGTTATAAAGTACACTATGTGAATTTGGAGAAAAAGGAAGGCCTTAAAAACCTCAGCAAAACAACGCATTACATGAATGTTTCTTTACTTTGTTTGCCTAAAATCATATCCTCACAGAGATGTGGCCTTCTCTCAGGGTGAAGGAAACTGCTTCTGTTTTCAGAGATTTATCACATTTCATCCTATCAGTTGTTTGTCTGTGTTCATGGACTTTTCATATTCTGCGCAAAAGTTATTTTATAGCTAGATTTCACAGAAGGCGAAGTCATAAAAGCTAATAACTGTTATATCTGTCCCTTGGTATCTCTCAATTATTTGGTCAGAAGAGGCTTTTGCCAGTTCGTTTTTCCTGTCTTCCACAGGCAGTTTTCTTTCGAATTAACATACACAGTTCATACAGTTCTCAATAGTCAGAAAAATAAGACCTGTTTTATAAACTGCTGAAAAGCTACTCTAATTTCAACATCCTCATGTAATAGCCCTGAGACATGTAAGTGTGAGTCCATTGAAATCCCTCAACCTGCCTGCTTGGAATCTCTGATTGGTCACACAATAAACAAGCATGGCCTGGTGTTCGTGTCTCCAGTAGATGAGCAATAGCTACGTAATGGAAAATACACATGGAATAAAGAGAGCAGTGGTCTGTGGTCGAAATAAAGAATTTTCTTGGCAAAGTGAATTTGCTATCATTTAATCTTACTGAAAAGGTTATATGTAATTAACTGATTTCATTTTTAGAAAGCAGCTAATTAGGTGATTCACTGAGATGCAAATGCATTATCCACTGATTTCTTGCTCAATCAGCATGGGGTAAAACTAGTCTGTAGCCTTAGAAAACCAAATCAGAGAAAGTTCATCTGGCCTTGAAGAAAATGGGTAATGAAATATAAGTTGTGGTATTAGTGAAGATGAGAAGGTTCATTCTCACGTTATTAAATAGTGCAGGGAAGATGAATGAGAGCTCAACTTTTTAACAAAATAAGGGAGAAAAACTCCAGTGTAGCATCCAATAAATCAAGTATGAAAGTCAGAATCCTGCAGCTGTTTAAATGCTCAACTTCTGATATGCTTTTTGAGCTTGTATTTTACTCTTTTCTCTGATCTTAATTCCCTTTTGAGCTTAACTCTCTTTTCTGTGTGCTCTGTTGAGAGCATTAGCTCATTTTTTTTAACTTTTCCAATTAATTTTCTTGGAAAAGGGCAATATTGAGATACAGAGAAGGAAAAGACCAGACATCAGGAATTCACAAAAGTGTTGCCAATGTTCTCTTTTATTCAGAGTTTGGAAGTACAGTGCTCTGAAATATTAGATTAATCGTTTCTTTTTACGGAGTGGGCTCAGCAGTTTCTTGGTTTAGGGTTGATGGAACATTTCACAACTATGGTCCTAAAACATTTGCTTTTCTTCTCTCTCCTACACCTCTCAGAAGTTAGGGCTGCAAAAGGAGATGTGAACCTATTAGGCTCCTAACTTACATCTGAATATGGCAGAGGATGACCCAAGAAGCTTAAAATATATTTGATTCATAAAAGGAATTATTCCTAAGTGTGCTATGTGCTTAATAATTACAGATTTGATTAATTTAAATAATCCTTTGCATTGTGTTTAATTGATTTTATATTCATGTTTCTCGACAAAACATCCTTGTGTTCTGACAATAAACTGTTTCAATACATTAGAAATGTTCTTCTTTGAAAAAAGGGAAATATATTATATAAAATTCCAGAAAAGGATCAGATTCCCTGAGCTGTGACTGTATGTGAAAAAGATTCTCCCTGTGGGTAGCTAACAATAACATAAACCAAGAATCAGGCTCTTATCACTCTGTTCCAGAGTATTTACTTCATTTGAAATCACTGAGAATATATTGTCAGTAAAGGTGCTTGTCATATCTCTCCTGGCTTAAAGGTTAGTCATGCAAAAGAGTGTTTTTAGTCACAGTCATGAAAAGGTTTTTTTGTGAAGGGGTTAATGTATTTCTACCCTCTGGTTAGACCTCAGCTGGGACCTTGGTCTAATGTTTCTTTAGCTCATGAATATTAGCATTTCTTTTGAATAGACCCAAGACATATGGAAAATCATCTCAGCTGCGTGTCTCTTGTGGGAAAAAGTCTAAATGTCAAGCGGTAGCATTGAAAGCCTTTAAAATTGGATCATGTTCTGCAAAGAAACATGTTTATGAGCACAGCAACAGTTCTTTCCCAGAAGTGCCTGCAGCCTGTATTGCTAAAATGAATGCAGCTTTCTCAGCCTGTGCTAGATGTGTTCAGCTACCAGGAACCTGTGAATTGTTTCTTGGATCTCAGATATACTTCCACAAAAGGCCATGTCTTTTGGCACCACACTTTGCATTTGTGTCAGCTGCACAACTTGACATAGGCACTTCGGTATTCTTGACCCACTGTTCACTTTTTGCCATGCACCAAAACTGGGAGTATATGGAGACACCTCAGACAACTGATGCTTCATCTCATGTAACAGAAAGTCTTGAAAATGAAACATATGGGAACGCAGCAAAATGTTTTCATGCTATAAAGAGAATGTTGGTTTTGGTTGTCACTGTCCTGCCTTTCGTAAACTTCCACAAATTCTGGGAAGGATCATAGGGAAGCCACATATGATCGTTTCAGCAAGTAATAGGAAAAAACAGTTATTTCTTTCATCATTGTGTGTGTCTACTTTTTCTTTCAGCCATCACTTGCCCTCACTCGTAGTTTCAGGGTCTTTCTTATCACCATCCTCTTCTCTGGAACTGACAAAGTGGCAGAAATGTAACTCTGATCTCTGACCTTTAATGAAAGAGATGGAGTGCCCTTCTGAGCCCTGCTCTTGGGCTGCATCAGTGTAAGCTGCTTGGCAGGAGGTCAGATGGGCAGAGATCATCTCAACAAGTTTAGATTTAACTTCTCTGAAGTCCCATTTTCACTACAGTTTTGCTCAATATGTTACTAGGTATCTATTTGTTAAAGTAAAGCAGTAGTAGATGCTTGAATTAGATAGGACATGGATGACAGCAGTAGGAACTTTCTAAACCACCACCAACCTGGTATGGTTGTGATGAATTATGCAGGAATAAAACAATCTGGTAAGATTATTGTTCTGCATTACCATACTCTACTTTCTCTGTAAGTGAAATTATTTTGTTTCTAATTATTTTTTTTTAGTTATATCTTTGATCTGCTTTAAATTGTATTAAGCAGTTGAACATGAAGGGGAATTTGTCAAAAAACTTTGGGAGTGATGTAGGAAGTACAAAGAAAGCAGAAAGCTCTTAGGTTATGTTAGTCTCATAATTGAAATAGCTCTTTGGCTTTTTTGGATCAGATGGATCTTAGGCTATGGCTGTCCTGTCAAATTAGACCAATCAGATGCATTTAAAATTGGATTTCAGGAACATATATTGCCCTCCCATGTACATCTGCTCTACAGATCCTGTTCACACGTTTTAAAAAGCTTTTTCTCAAGAGCTGTTTCTCTTTTGTATATTTTAGATGTCCATTAGCAATTTTCAGTCTTTAGTGGAAGGAAGCTTGTAGACAATATCTTTGTATATATTGAAAGTGGGTATCATCTATTAAATAAATAGAAATTCTGCTGATTTATCTTGACTTTCTTTCATTTATATATTTAAGGAAAGCTCTTAACAATGTCTGTAGTCTGCCACAGACTACTAAAGACAAAGTCCCAAATGAAATTTTAATTACTTTGTATCAGGAAAAACTCTAGTAGCATCTGGAAGGCGACATGAAAAATGGTCAATCTGTATTAGTTTTATTCTAGAGTTAGATTAAGAAATTATCTATAGTTACTTGTGAATACGTGAAGTCTACCTTCATTACTCTGCATTTGCATAAAGGAAATACATTTACAGATTTCTTCTTTCCTGAGTGAACGTTCTACTTTCTTGTAAACTACATGGTTACAAGTGGGTTTTCAGTAATCATGACAACTTTCCACCTTTGTGAATGCATTTTGACGTGTTTACTACAATACTTAACAGGACATTGACTGTTTTGCTCAGTTTTTGGAGTTCTGTTGGTAAAAGAAGAAACATTCCTACTAGCCTCTAATCAGATGTCTCACAGACATGAAAATGTTACACTGATTTTTAAAAAGAAAATATCCCACCACTGTTAAAAATACAGTGGCTAAACTTACATACTTTGCAATGGTATCAAGTTACTAATTTTTCCTTACTCATTCAATGGCTGAAGAAAGTCATATTTAAAAATCTAGTGATTTCAAGAGCAAGTACTCTGTGACGCCAGAGCAGATGGAAAAATGATACTAACAGCTCTGATTTGGTTGCTTTGTTAATTTGATTGTCTCCTAGTAGTTATGCTTTTAGAGGGTTAAGCTCCAAATCATCTTTGGCATATTCAGCCATGTGAAGTATTTGCACTAAACCACAAACCAGGTTTACCTATCTGGTTTTCATTAAAACTTTTCATTAAAAGAACACTATGTCTGTTTAATTTCAAGGATTCTGGATCTCCATAACACAGATCCTTTTTACTGGAGAGGGATGGTTACTATACAGTTTTTAAACGATTTTGCTGGAGAGGATGAGGTGAAACCCATCAATACCTAGAATTTCACTCTGAGACAGTAGTCTTCTTTAGAGAAGTCTTGTATGTGGATGTACGCAAACAGTAGCTTAAATAAAGATACTCCTACAGTCCAGGGTAAATTAACCCATTGAATTTTGTATGAACATCTTGCCCCTTGAAACCTTGGAGTAAGAGAGGGTGTTAACTCAACTTCCATGATAATGTTCTTGATGTCACAATTGGAACAATAGCATTTTTAGGAATTGAAAGCAAGAAACCAAGTGGAAATTACATTTACACTTTGCAAAACTTTGAAGAGGAAAATCTTTTTGTTAATGCATTTACTAGCTTTTCCTGACACCAGATGCAGTCCTGCATAAAGTTTGGTGAATTGCACTGTCTTCGTTTCATTTTAGTCTATTGCCTTTATTGCCATGTGTATCATCTTCTCTAACATCACAAGGTGCTAAGTGATATCACTTGTACCTGGAAGTGACAATATACATCTAGGGATCAAAATGCTCAAAACATTTAGCACAGCATATGCTTCCTGTGGAAATTTTCTATGCAAAAATACCCAATTTATCTCTGAATAGAGAAGCAAAAGTAAAATCCACAGCTGGCAGTCTTCATCTCTGCTGTCCCAAGTGGCAGGCTAAACAAACAGGAAAAAAAGCCCTTCTGTTCACTATTCTCCCACTCTCCCCTGCCCCTCCATTCAGTGTAAGAATTTTAATAAATACATGACAAGATGCAGGAATAGAATGCCAGTACCATTTCTTACTTATTCAAGATATCTAATTATATCCAAGAACACCAAAATACTCTCAACTCTATAGGCACCGGAAGAATGATACACAAAAATTAGGTGGCCTAGCTGAAGGCTTTACAAACTGAATGAAGAGTCATTTTTCATTTGCTGGCTATGCAGTAAAATCTTCATCATGCCAC